>NC_044310.1:39203789-39848019 GCF_007474595.2 Lynx canadensis
TACATAAAAATGTCTACACTGAGTTCTAAAAATTATACCAAGTCTTAAACTGATGTTCATTCTACATTGTCACTGACTTGCAGTCCTCTTTACCATTAATTTAGAATTTCACCTTCTTATCTATATGCAATCATCATTCATAGGTTCCAAGGTCCCTACACATATTTTAGTTGGATAAAAGAGAAAAACATGCACCAGGCCTCTGAGTTCAGGTATATATTAAGGCAGATAAAGCACTAGCCAGAGAAGCAGATCCGCCGGAAAGGAAAATGTGGTTACCCCAAAAAGAGTGGAGTCTTGATGTCAGAAAGGACTCAATACTACGGTATCCCTGCAAAGATAATTGCTAAACACATTCATTTTATTAACGTATCCATTTTTTAAAGGCAGGCATCATCTCAAGTATTAAGAAAACCAAGATGATAATAGTAACATATATTAACAATAGTAATAATAGTTAAGCATTATTGATACTTCTTTTATCCCAGTATTAGCTCATTAAATCCTCACAACAAGCTCCATTTTGCAGAAATATAAATAAGAAATCATCAAGTCTCAGTTCCTAATATAAATTAGCTAAAAATCCTGGGAGAAGAAGGGGCACCATCTAGAAGTAAGGAGAAGCTTCTCAGAGTAGAAGGGACTTTACCTATATCTTAAAGCATTTGTTAGCCAAGCAAACTGAGAATTAGAGAAAGGCTTTGCAAATTGAGGGGGCATCATGAATAATGAAGGAATCATTGGGGCGCCTGGGTGGCTCAGTCAGTTGAGCGTCCGACTTCGGCTCAGGTCATGATCTCGTGGTCCGTGAGTTCGAGCCCCGTGTCGGGCTCTGTGCTGGCAGCTCAGAGCCTGGAGCCTGTTTCAGATTCTGTGTCTCCCTCTCTCTCTGACCACCCCCCCCCCCGTTCATGCCCTCTCTCTGTCTCAAAAATAAACGTTAAAAATAATTTTTAAAAAATGACTGAATCATCAAGGATGAATCCCATGTTTCTAAGTTGTGTAATCAAACAGACAGTGATGCAATAAACCAAAGGACTAAAAGGACGATACATACTTTGGGGAAAGTTGCTGTTCAATATTGACATGGAGGTATCTGGCAGACAGTTGGAAAAATGGATCAGGTGAAATTGGAGTTCAAGATCAAAAAGTCATCAGCATTTAGTTTGCCACACTACAGAATGCTATAAGTGAAACAGCTGAAATCAAAAGGTGAACGTAAATGTAGGCAGGTTCCAAGCAGTTTGAACCATTCAAGGTTCATATGGGAGAATTACAGGAGTTTCTGACAGTTCATGTGGTTAGACTTCAAAGCTTTCTCCATACATTCAAGCAAATCAAAGCCTATAAAAGTTTCAGTGCCTTTTCCTCATGATTTTATTGCTTTTGTTCTGCCAAAGCAAGGCTTAGACTACCCATGAAACTTTGCATAAAATTTAAATATCAATCTCTCATTCATTTGGCAGTAGATCAGCCAAACAACCCATAGCTTTAAGACTCATCTAGCCTAAGATGCTCTGTTTCTAGTACCCAGTTTCATTTGCATAAAGATCTTTTTCACTTTCTACATCTGTGTTTTATTTATATTGCAACAGCAATATTTATAAGTTTATGTCACAATAAGTTACCAGTCTAAATTTGGATCTTCTTTAATTGTTTAGCAGTTAAAAACCACACACAAAGAGTAAAAAAAAAAAGAAAAAGAAGAAGAAAAATCACCATTAAATTCCTCACAGTGAAGCTCATATGAGAGTTTTCCTCATAAACAAGTAACCATTTCATATCACATCACAGAATGTTGATGTTAAAGGACAATAAATGGTGAAATATGACTTCCCTATTCTATGGCCAAGTTTAAAACTTAATGAAAATGCAAAGATATGTTTTGCTTTATATAAATTGGCAGCATGATACGATTTGATTTTTTTACCACTTATATCACTATAAAATTGAAGTTTGTGGCTATCATATCAGGTTTATGATACTTATTTGACTAAGATGAATTTTCCCTATTCAAGACTAGTTCTAAGGACCAAATCTAGTAATGCCTTCTCTCTATAACCCTCCTTTAAATACTACCTGAGCCTTAGCTCAATTAAAGGTGGTAAGCTTTCATAATAATATTCCTGTATCTCTAGTACTAAATTATTTTATTCATTGGTTTACATTTTTTTGTATAATTGACATAAACTTATCACTAAAGTGTATGCCCTCTTAGTAGAAAAAGGAACTTCATTATACAAATGCCTTGGTTCACATGCGTCATGAAAATGTTTGTTGAATAAATGAAGATAGTCTCCCTAGCCATACTCCTATTTTCCATCAGTGACTCAGTTATTTGTTTATCAATGAACAACACTGAAACACTGTTCTATGATGGTTACAGAATCATTTGAGCCTTAACTATACATGTAGATTTAGAAAGTGATTGCTCCTACCTTGGAATCTAAAATAATAATTTAGATTAGTGATAAGGTTCACTGTTCTCATAAAACCTAACCACTAAGCTAACTTAATATTTTGTATGTTTAGTTTTCTCTCACTAAAATATAAGCTCAATGAATCACAGGATATATTTTTTTTTTGGCCATTATATCTTCAGTGCCTACCATAGTGCCTGGCATATAAAAAGTTCTTAATGAATATCTCTTGAGTAAGTTTAACAATGTTTTCTAAAAGTAAACCCTGTGCCAGGGACTTTACTATGTGTTCATTCCTTAATATAATTTCAAATGAAATTAATAAATGTAATTATTTCATTTAATGTAAACAACAATGCTTTGAAATAATATTATATGATATGCAAAATGAGAATCAGAGGTTAAGTAACTAGCTGAAGGCCAACAACTACTGAGTAGTTATTAAGCTTGAATTTAAGTTCAGGACTGTTTGAGTGTACACTCTCTTACTAGTTTTAGCCTCCCATCTAAGCATTCATTACATACTCAGATGAAGTCAGTAAAAGAAAGTAGCTAGGCTTCTTTGTTCCCAACTTTCTTCCATTCTTTTGCAGTGGAATTGGGTAATTAGGCACATTCAATCAACTGACCAAAGGAATATTTTAAAAAAGAAATCAGTGAATATCAATCACATGCAGGACTATATAAAATACCCTGAACCAAACATAGTTATTTATTCAGACATGTTTTATAAACATGACACAGTAAATAATGTTGGGTCATCATTTACTGTATTTTATAGATTAACTTCTTATCTTTGGGAGAAAATGAAAAAGAGAATAAAAAGGAAAAGAAAATGCTTATTTGGTTGCCATTTATCCAGTGCATTTATACACTAGTGTTCACACATTAACAATATAATATTTCCAAATGTTAAAGAGAAAATTTCTGGATTACGTCAAAATCATTTTATATTAGATACTACAAATTTAAAACAATTTAGAAAAATTTATTATAATCAACTCTACCAACACATAATAGGGTATCAAATGCATAAATAATTATTCTAGAGTCTACTTATAATTGAGTACAACAATAGCATCAATGAGACAAGAGTAATCTTGGTATAAAATTAGGTTAGATATACTAATTTTTGAAAGTGAAAGCTGTTTGCCAAAAGTCTGTATGTGGAACATTTCCAGCATCAGTAAAGTCCCAAAGACATTGCATCATGGGAGACAAAAATAAGAAAGGAAAATGAAACTATATTTAAAGTAAACAACAGAGCAGACCTTAGTGAAGGAGCAAAGGACTAGAATGCAAGTCAAGAGACCTGAGCTATAAGATCAGCACTGCCATAAAACCTGGAGAGACTCATTTAATCAGTCTGAACCTCATGTTTTTTATAGAAAAGAAAGGATACAAAGTTTGAAAGATGAAGAGTATAAAGGTATTCTAGAAATAAGGATGCAAAAGCTAAAAATACAAAAAGAACACAATATATTAGGAGAATGTTAAGTTGTCATAGGTATCTGGACTGCTGACTTTCAGCTAGTTACTTACCTTCTGTTAGTCTCAGTTTTGTTGCCTAATTTAATACTTACTTCACAGATTTACTGTATACATTACTAAATAAATGAATGAAAATCTAGTAAAATCCCTTATGCAGGTATATATATTTTAGTTGTAAAGAATCACTATATTATTCTAACAATATAATTTTCAGATGACAGCAAATATACAGGCATCAGATAGGAGGAAATGGTAATTAACATTACTTTCAACTATGAAATTTTGTGACTATTCTTTGGTTTAAAAGCTGCAAGGGCATTTGACAAAATTCAACCTCCATTCATGCTGAAACCTATTAGCAAATTCAGAGTGAAAGGGGATGTCTTCAATTTAATGAAGGATATCTAGGGGCACCTGCTTCAGATTCTGTGTCTCCCTCTCTCTCTGCCCTTACCCCATACTCACTCTCTCTCTCTCTCAAAAATAAACATTAAAAAATTAATAGAAGATATCTATTTAAAAAGCTACATAAATGTCATAAATAACCTCATACTTAGTGGTGAAAGAATGGATGCATTCCCCTAAAATTTGGAATTAGACAATCAGGTCCACTCTCACTACTCCTATTCATGAGTGCAATAGAGGTCATAGCTGGTGGAAACAACACGAAAAATAATTTTAAAAAAAAATAAGGCATATATTCTCTATTCCTAGACAATATAATTGCCAATGCAGAATACCTCAATTGACAAACAAGCTACTACAAGTAAGTAGTCAGTTTAGCAAGGATGCACATTATAAGGTCAGTATCATATTACTATATACTAACAAAGAACAATTAGTAATTAAAAATTTTTAAATAAATTCATCTACAATATAACCAAAAAGAAAAGAAATATTTAGGGATAAATATAACAAAACTTGTGTGACATCTGTATGTTGAAAAAAAAAGCCTAAAAAAAAAAAAGAAAAAAAAACCCTATAAATAAACCAAAAAATAATGAAAGAAATCAATTAAGATATAAATAAATGGAAAGATATATATCGCTCATGGATTGGAAGACACTACTGGTAAGATGTCAATATGTCAATTTCTCCTACAATTGCAATCAAAACCCCAGCAGGATAGCAGGATATTTTTGTAGAAATCAAAAAACGTATTCTAAAATTTACATGAGAAGACAAAAAGGTGCTGGAATAAACAAAAGAATTTGGAAAAGGATAACAAGTTGAAAGACTTACACCACCTGATTTCAAGACTTGATATTAAGCTACAGAAATCAAGACAGTGTGAAATTGGAGAAAGGATGGTCATATAGTTTACTGGAACAAAACAGAGTCCAGACCCACACATATATGGTCAATTGATTTTAAGCCAAAATGCAAATAATTTTATTAAAAAAGGGCAAGTTTTTTTTAACAGATGGTACTGAAATATTAGACATCCATATGCAAAAGATAAATAAAACAACCCTCCAAGAAAAAACTCAACCCATAGTTCACACCATGTATAAATACTAATTTAAAATGGATCATAGGCCTAAATATAAAACTTATGACCACAAAGCCTTCAGAAGACAACATAGCAGAAAATTTTGTGATCTTCAGTTAGACAAAGATTTCTCAGAATTAACATCAAAAGTATGATCCATGACAGAAAAATAACTGAACTTTACAAAAATTGTAAATTTGTTCCGTGAAAGATACTTAAAGGAATAAAAATAAACCTCAGTCTGAGATGATAAATGAAATGACTTATACCTAGAATATATAAGAAACTCTCAAAACTTAATAAAATAACTCAGTTTAAAACACTAACAAAAATTTTGGATAGGTACTTCATCAAAGAATAAATACAGATGGCAAATAAACACATGAAGATGTTCAACTTATTTCTCATTAGGAAAATTTAAATAAAAATCACAATGAGATACAAACGTACGTCTGTTAGAATGACTAAGATTAAAAAATACTGATGATACCAAGTGCTGGCAAGGATATGCACTAACTGGAACTCTCATACATTCCTGATGGAAATGCAAACTGATACAGCCACTTTGAGAAATAGTTTGGCAGTTACTTATAAAGTTAAACATACACTTACCATATGACCAAGCAATCCTGCTCCCAAGTATTTACCAAAGTGAAATGAAAACTTATATTCACAAACACATAAAAAAGTTCAAAAATATTTATATCAATTTAACTTATAATTTCCCCAAACTGGAAACATCTGCAAAATCCCTTAACTGGATAAACAAACTGTGGTAGCATGTGTCACTTTCTAAAAATATTTTATTTGTTTACTTTTCCCACTTACTGTCTTTCTTCTCATAATATAAGCTTCCCCAGAATGGAAGAACCTCATCTATCTTATTCCATGCTGATTCCTGACTACCCAGAACAGTGTCTAGCATATCATAGGTACACATGAAATATTTGTTGAATATTAATGACAAGAAAGCTAACATTTATGGAGAGCTTTCTAAGTGTCAGGGTAAACTTCAATAGCTTGATTATATTGCATCACATAGGTAGACAAGTGAGACATATGGAGCATAAAGTCTTTTGACCAAGGCCACACAACAAAGAGCTAAGTAAGATATGAACCCTGGCAGTATGACTCCAAAGCATGAGCTCAATCCAAAAGAAGAAGCATTGGAAGGGCATTACAGAAAAAAGATAGTAAAACGCAGGGAGGTGAGAAACAACATGGTCTCTGCAGGAAACTATAAGAAGGCTAAGTAGCCTGAACTTTACTATAAAGGGAATAGGGAACATTTAAGGGGTTTAGCAGTACAGTAGCAAAGTCAGATTTGCAGTTTACGTGGAATACTCCAAGTCAGTGTGAAAGATGGACTTAAATAGCACAAGACTCTGGACAAAGCTACATGTTGGAAGACAACTGCCATCGTCGAGGCAATGTAAGATAGTAGACTGAACTTGAATGATATGCATAGATAGACAGATACATATAAATAAATTCAGGAAATGATTTGGAAAGTGGTAAAATCAAGAGGCAAATTTGATTCTGTCATCTACAAAATTAAGATGATAATAGTACCAACCTCCCAAAGTTAACATGAACATTAAAAGTAATGCATAGAACTACTAGGAATTTATCCAAAGGATGCCAGAGTGTTGATTCATAGGGCACAGGTAACCCAATGTTTATTGCAGTGCTTTCGACCATAGGGAAATTATGGAAAGAGCCTAAATGTCCATCAACTGATGAATGGATAAAGAAAGGTGGTTTACATATACAATGGAATACTAATTGACAATAAGAAAGAATGAAATCATGGCATTTGCAGCAACATGGATGGAAATGGGAGGTATTATGCTGAGTGAAATAAGTCAGAGAAAGACACATATCATATGTTTTCACTCATGTGGATCTTGAGAAACTTAACAAAAGACCATGGGGGAAAGGAAGGAGAAAAAAATACAAACAGAGAGGGAGGAAAGCAAACCATAAGAGACTCTTAAATACAGAAAAAATCTCAAGGTTGATGGGGGGTGGGGGAGAGGGGAAAATGGATGATGGGCATTGAGGAAGGCACTTGTTGAGATGAGCACTGGGTGTTGTATGTAAGCAATGAACCATGGGAATCTACCCCAAAAACCAAGAGCACACTTTACACACTGTATGTTAGCCAATTTGACAATAAATTATATTAAAAATAAATAAACCATTTTTAGCAATTTAAATAAATAAATAAATAAATAAATAAATAAAAGTGATACATATAGCACAGTACTAGCCTAGTGTAAGTGATCACTAAATGGTGGTTCCATTAAAATCATGATAATTACCATTATTACTATTTTTAGATATAGAACCATAAGGAAAGAGTCTAAGATAACTGCCACATTTCCAGTTTGAATGACTGTACGGATAGTAGTAACATTCACTGGAATATACAGTAGATAGAAGAGGCAGATTTAGAGGATAAGAGAAAGAGATCACTATTGTAAATGATGATTTTGAGATACCCATGGGGCATTTAGTGATGATGTCCAAAAAGCAGTTTAATCTAGGAATGTGGGGCAGTTAGTGATGATGTCCAAAACGCAATTTAATCTAGGAGTTTTAATCTAAGGAGAGATTTTCAACTAAAGACACAACTGGGAATGTGGAAAAGAGATAAAAATCTAAGGAGCGCCTGGGTGGCTCAGTTGGTTAAGTGTCCAGCTTTGGCTCAGGTCATGATCTCACCGCTCATGAGTTTGAGCCTCACATCAGGCTGTCTATGCTGACAGCTCAGAGCCTAGAGCCTTCTTTGTATTCTGTGTATCCCTCTCTCTCTGCCTCCCCTCTAAAATAAACATTTAAAAAAGAGAGAGAGAGATAAAAGTAAGATGTAATGATGTGAGACAGAATCATAATGATCATCAATGTTTAAGGAGTTTGTAGGAAGAAGCCCATGAAGGACTTCTGAAGAATCAGAAGAAATAAAAAAGGAGATACAAGGAGAATCAAAAGAAGAATATCAGGATAGCCAAGGTAACAAAATTTCAAACAGTGAACTATCAACAGTATCAAATGCAAGATAAATTAAGATAATAGGTATAATATGCTTACTGGATTAGCCACATGAAAATCACTCATGACTATTGTAATAGTGAAATACCTGCTTGAAAAATACTAAAACGTGTAATGCCAGCCAAGTTTATGTTTGAATGCTATCATTTTAAATTATGCTAATAGTATTTAGTATAACTGATAGAATGGACAAATACACTAATTTTATACACAAAGGGTATATCATTTTTATAAATATACAAGCAAATAATTCTAGGTATAGCTTCTTTTTTTATTTTTTATTTTATTTTATTTTTTTTCAATATATGAAGTTTATTGTCAAATTGGTTTCCATACAACACCCAGTGCTCATCCCAACAGGTGCCCTACTCAGTGCCAATCTCCCACCCTCCCCTCCCTCCCACCCCCCATCAACCCTCAGTTTATTCTCAGTTTTTTGAGAGTCTCTTATGGTTTGACTCCCTCCTTCTCTAACTTTTTTTCCTCCTTCCCCTCACCCATGGTCTTCTGTTAAGTTTCTCAGGATCCACATAAGAGTGAAAACAACATGGTATCTGTCTTTCTCTGTATGACTTATTTCACTTAGCATAACACTCTCCAGTTTCATCCATGTTGCTAAAAAGACCATATTTCATTCTTTCTCATTGCCAACTAGTATTCCGTTGTGTATATAAATCACAATTTCTTTATCCATTCATCAGTTGATGGACATTGAGGCTCTTTCCATAATTTGGCTATTGTTGAAAGTGCTTCTATAAACACTGGGGTACAAATACTCCTATGCATCAGCACTCCTGTATCCCTTAGGTAAATTCCTAGCAGTGCTATTGCTGGGTCATAGGGTAGATCTATTTTCAATTTTTTGAGGAAACTCCACACTGTTTTCCAGAGCGGCTGCACCAGTTTGCATTCCCACCAACAGTGCAAGAGGGTTCCCGTTTCACAATTGCACCAAGAATCATAAAATACCTAGGAATAAACCTAACCAAAGATGTAAAAGATCTGTATCCTGAAAACTATAGAAAGCTTATGAAGGAAATTGAAGAAGATACAAAGAAATGGAAAAACATTCCGGGCTCATGGACTGGAAGAATAAATATTGTTAAAATGTCAATACTACCCAAAGCTATCTACACACTGAATACAATCCCAATCAAAATTGCACCAGCATTCTTCTGGAAGGTAGAACAAGCAATACTAAAATTTGTATGGAATCACAAAAGACCCCGAATAGCCAAAATAATTTTGAAGAAGCAGACCAAAGTGGAAGGCATCACAATCCCAGATTTTAGCCTCTACTACAAAGCTGTAATCATCAAGACAGCATGGTATTGGCACAAAAACAGACACATAGACCAATGGAATAGAATAGAGACTCCAGAATTGGACGCACAATAGTATGGCCAACTAATCTTTGACAAAGCAGGAAAGAATATCCAATGGGAAAAAGACAGTCTCTTTAACAAATGGTGCTGGGAGAACTGGACAGCAACATGCAGAAGAATGAAACTAGACCACTTTCTTATACCATACACAGAAATAAACTCAAAATGGATAAAGGACCTGAATGTGAGACAGGAAACCATCAAAACCCTAGAGGAGAAAGCAGGAAAACACCTCTCTGACCTCAGCCACAGCAATTTCTTGACACATCTCCAAAGGCAAGGGAATTGAAAGCAAAAATGAACTATTGGGACCTCATCAAGATAAAAAGCTCCTGCACTGCAAAGGAAACAATCAACAAAACTAAAAGGCAACCAACAGAATGGGAAAAGATATTTGCAAATGACATATCAGACTAAGGGCTAGTGTCCAAAATCTATAAAGAACTCACCAAACTCCACACCCGGAAAACAAATAATCCAGTGAAGAAATGGGCAGAAGACATGAATAGCCACTTCTCTAAAGAAGATATTCAGATGGCCAGCAGGCACATGAAAAGATGCTCAACGTCGCTCCTCATCAGGGAAATACAAATCAAAACCACACTGAGGTACGACCTCACACCAGTCAGAGTGGCTAAAATGAAAAATCAGGAGACTACAGATGCTGGAGAGGATGTGGAGAAATGGAAACCCTCTTGCACTGTTGGTGGGAATGCACACTGGTGCAGCCACTCTAGGTATAGTTTCTTACACTTACTAGCACTTCCTAGAAACTCAAATTTATCTCTGTAAAAGATTACATGTGAAACAATAAAAGCCAACTTGAAAGAATAAAAAATGTTCATGCTGGAAGTACTTGCACAAAAATTAAAATAATATAGTTGATATACAAATTCTTTAAGCTTTCTGTATTTTCTGCATATTGAATACTACCCTATCTCCTTTTCCTTCTTTTCAATTTTCTATTTAAATTCCAGTTAGTTAACATACAGTATAAATTAATTTCAGGTATAGAATGTAGTGATTCAACACTTATAAACCCTATCTTCTAAATATTTCCCTAAATAAAGAATTCCTTGCCCCATGAATCAAAAATATGGCTAGCATGTTGTATCTTACAAAGACCACACTAAAATAAATGCGTCACCAACCTCATTCAACAAATAACGTTACTTAAGCTAAAAATACAATATTTGCCTACGTTGCAGACACTGTTTAGGTGTTTTATAAGCATATATTACCAATCTTCCAAACAATACCTCAAAGCAAGTAATACTTAAACAAATTTTATACAGAATAACTGAAGCTTAGCAGGGTTAAGTAACTTGTCCAAGGACACAAAGTCAGTAAATAACAGAACAAAGATCTTGATGCCAGAGCTCATGCTTTTGCCCACCACATTCTAATATGATCACTACCCCTGAACAATCAGAAGCAAGCGATGTTTTTTTTTTTCATGTAAGTGTACCTGAGAGAGATTTCTCTCCTCTTTTTGACATTTCTAAGAAAATTTCTTCTTTCCAATCCAACTGTTTGTGAAAAGCTTTATCTCTTTTCTGTGAGTTGCCTGTTTATATCCTTGGTGTACTTGGTTGTTTCTTTTTCTTTTCTTTTGGCTTGTAGGAGTTCTCTGTATATTTTAGATACCAATCTTTTATCTGTAATATATTGCACAAATTTCATTTCCTATGATAAAACGTATGTTTCAACGTTGGTTCTTTTGCCACTTAGACTTTATTTTTACAAACTCAAAAGTATTACTTTATCTCTTTATGATTTTGCTCTACCTTGCATAAGAATTTTAATCCTACGCCCAAAACCAATAAAATATTTATTTTATATTTATTTTCACAAACTAAATTTTTAATTTCTTTTCATATTTAAGTATTTAATCCATCTGTAACATGGGAATACTGTATGACATTGATTTAATATAACTTACTATTCCTCTATTTTCTAATGAAACCTCTGTTATATAAATAACCTTGTTTCTGAGTTCTAGTCTGTCCATTTGGACTATCTGTCTATTAATATGCAAATGCCATACTATTTTTATCACCGTAACTATAAATAAAAATTATTAGCTGAAATGTGAGTTTCTATAAAATAAACATATATCCATTCATTATTCTTAAAAATTGGCTCGGTTATTTTTGCTCTTTGCTTTTCTACATGAATTTTAAAACTATCTTGTCAAATTCTATAAAAAACTTAGGGGGAATTCTAATTGGAATTGCATTAAAATAATAGGTTGATTTGGGCAGAATTGACATCTTTATAATACGGAGCCTTCATTTCCACAAACCCACCTTTGAATCTCAATTCATCACATTATCTCTCCACTATTATCTCATTATTGCTATCATCTCCTTATTCCTCTGTCATTTCTCATTTCTTTTCTTTTTATTTTTTACTGTTTATTTATACTTGAGAGAGAGAGAGAGTGCAGGGGAGGGACAGAGAGACACAGACAGAATCCAAAGTAAGCTCCACACTCAGAGTTGCGAGCTGTCAGCATAGAGCCCGACACAGGACTCAAACTCATGAGTAGTGAGATCATGACCTGAGCCAAAGACCTGACCTGCTCAACCAACTGAACCATCCAGGTGCCCCTGTCATTCCTCATTTCTCAATGACTATTGTTGAGGCCTCACTGTCATTTCTCCAATATATACAGAGATATCTTTCCCAGAATTTTTGGCTACTTTGAGTTCCTCCTATCCAATATTTTATCTTCCATTGTACTTTATTTAGCTACATATACAGTCTTACTTTACACCTGGACATTGCCAATAACTGCAATAACTGCTATCTCTTCATTTAATTTTACTCAACTTACTCTCTAATGATCACCCATTCTCTTTGAAGCTTACTATAGTAAACTGAATGTAAAACTACTTTCACTTCATCAGAATGTCCAACAAGGGTGAATACAAGTCTGAAGACACCTTCTGAACTATGATGCAAGGCAAAGGAATTCATTCAAAATGATAACTCACTGAGTTGAAGAAACAGAAATTGGAGTTCCAAGAATGGGACTGGGGATGATGTAACTAGAATTATAGAACAGAGCACTGGAGAAGACTATGCACAGAAAAAACTCTGAAAATTTGCACTGAGTTCAACTTAATTCCTGGCTGATTTCCTTGCATTCCATTCCTTATGCAAAGTTATACATCCATAAGGTAAGACTCCATGAGAATAGGCAAAGAATGATTACAACAAAGCGGTGGAAAAATTCCAAAAACACAGAGCTGGGAGATATTCAAATTCAAACAAATCAGAGTGGAAGCCTGAATGAATATTTCACTGGAGACTCCAGAAGGATCACATCTTAATAGCAGGATTAAGCCAGGCCCAAAGTAGAAGCTAATCCAGACCTGCTTTAACAATACTTAAAAGGAAGTCTTCATAACTACAATGAAGTAACTGTTCCATACCTGCCTTCTTGCCATAAACAATGAAAAGGCTGTATAAAATATAGGAATACATGTTTTTAGACATTGGACAATAGGCATCAAGAAGCAGGGATCCCTCAGAGAAAAGAAACAAATGAGATAATTCCTATGATCATTCTGGCTTTCAAGATACAGGGATGAAAAATGTTCCAGTTGTTACCAGAATAGAGAGACCATATTGAATATCTGGAGCATTCAGCAGATACTCCAGAAGGGCTATGTCTGACCCCAGTAGAACAGAATCACCATCACTGAACTAGCCCTGGATTAATAAAGATTTAAAACAAGCCTCAAAAAAATCAAGCTGTTCTACAAGTAACTTAATTGTCCATCAAAAACAACATACAACAACAACAACAACAACAAAAACAACACAAGAAAAAAAACTTCAATAATCATTATTTAAATAAAGAAAACAGAATCTAAACAAGTAACAATGTAATAATCACAATGCCAGATTCAATAAAAAATGTCTAGATATGCTAAAAAGCATAGAACTGTGATCTATAATCAGGAGAAAAACCAATTGATACATACCTACTAAAAAATGGCAAAAATAATAGAATTCTCAGCAGTCTTTATACAGTTATATGTATTCAAGTATATTATAAACATATTCAAGGATTTAATGTATAACATAAACATGGTGACAAAAAAAGAAGATATAAAAAAGAACCAAGGGGCGCCTAGGTGGCGCAGTCGGTAAAGCGTCCGACTTCAGCCAGGTCACGATCTCGCGGTCCGTGAGTTCGAGCCCGGCGTCAGGCTCTGGGCTGATGGCTCAGAGCCTGGAGCCTGTTTCCGATTCTGTGTCTCCCTCTCTCTCTGCCCCTCCCCCGTTCATGCTCTGTCTCTCTCTGTCCCAAAAATAAATAAATGTTGAAAAAAAAAATTAAAAAAAAAAAAAAAAAGAACCAAGTGAAAATTCTCATATATTGCTAGTGAGAACATAAAAGGATACCACAATATGGGGAAAGGATTAACTCTGAGGTGGTATGAGGGTACTTTTGTAGTAGTAGAAATGTTTTATATTTTGATTCTGATATATTTTAATTTGACTATACGAAAATCATATCTCAATAAGTTGATTTAAAAGTAAAAATATAGGGGCTCCTGGGTGGCTCAGTCGGTTAAGCGGCCGACTTCGGCTCAGGTCACGATCTTGCCGTCCGTGAGTTCGAGCCCCGCGTCGGGCTCTGTGCTGACAGCTCAGAGCCTGGAGCCTGTTTCGGATTCTGTGTCTCCCTCTCTCTCTGCCCCTCCCCTGTTCATGCTCTGTCTCTCTCTGTCTCAAAAATAAATAAACGTTAAAAAAATAAATAAATAAATAAAAGTAAAAATATATTAGGGGCACCTAAGTGGCTCAGTAGGTTTAGCGCCCAACTCTTGATTTTGGCTCAGGTCATGATCCCAGGATCGTGGGATTGAGCACCACATCATGCTCTGCGCTGAGCATAAAACCTGGTTGCGATTCTTCCCCTCTCTTTCTCTCTCTCTCTCTCTCTCTCTCTCTCTCTCTCTCTCTCTCTCCTCTCTGTCCCTCCCTCCCTCCCTCTCTCTCTCAAATGGAGGAAAAGCAAAAGTTTAATAATAAAATAAAATATTGTTTCCTCAGAAAAAGTAAAAGTACAACCATAGTTAAATCAAACTTCCCTCCTATTCTGTTGTGCAGCCTTATAGCTAAAAAGGATAGGTGAAAAACACTCATGTTGGATTTTATGCCTTTAAATTCATGTCTGTATATCCCAATGTTACCCTTATTATCGTCAAAAAAATGGTATTATTCTACCCTAGGTCATGTACTCTTCCACTATCCTTGACGAGTATGTCATACCTTGTAGTACTTCATGTTTCCAAAGCTCCTTCCTCCATCATCGATCTCTGCTGATGAGTTTGTTTCCTATGTCACTGAGAGGATTGAAGGAACAGAAGAAAACTTCCCAGATTACTTCTACTACCTCTATCCACTTACTAACATTTACTCTGACTCATTCTTCCCTCCAACATGTTACTATGCAAGAAACATCTGTGTTCCTATCTAAAGGCAATCCTTCAATTTATGAACTGTATCTTCTCAATATGCAGGAACATCACTCCAGAAACTGTCCCTTCTTATCTCCATATCATTAGTTGTTTGTTCTATACTAGATCATTCCAATCATGCTATTTCTTCCATCCAAATTTTTTCTTAAATATACTGCCTCTATTTAGCTAATAGAGCTATATTTAGCTACCATTACACTTCTTTGCTCTCCTTTGCAGAAAACTTTTTCAAAAAATGTTGCCTATGTTACATGTTTCCAATGCCTCTCTTCCCATTCTTTTTTTTTTAATTTTACTTTATTTTGGTAAGAACACTTAACATGAGATCTACCCTCTTAGCAAAATTTTAAGAGCACAATGCATTATCATTGACTACATATAGGTAGAATATTGTAAAGCAGATCAATATAGCTTATTCATCTGGCTTATCTGAAACTTAAAGTCTAGCAATTAGTAACTCCCCATTTGTCCCTTTCCACAGCTCCTGGAAAACACCATTTCACTCTTTCACTATATGAATTTGACTATTTTAAATACCTCATGTAAGCTGAATCATGCAATATTTAACAACCTAAATGACCATCAGCAGATGAAAGGACAAAGAAAATGTTGCATATGCATACAATGGAATACTACACATCATTTAAAAAGAAGGAAACCCTGAAATATATAAACAGATGGATGAACATTCAGAATATTATCCTCTAATTCTCTAAAGCCTACTCTAGAACTCAATTGAAACTGCTATTTGTCAAGGTCATCAATAACTTCCATATTCCCAAATCTAATAGCCACCATCTTAAACTACCAGCAACGTTTATCACAGTGCAGTTACTTGCTTCTCCTTCATGATCTTCTTTCACTTGTATTCCAAGATAATACACACTCTTGGATATCCACCTCCTAACAATCTGCTTTTTCAATTTCCTTTGCTGGCTTCTCAAACATAGGTCCTTAAACACACTACCTATTCCTCTTCTCCTCTCTATTTACATGTTTTCCTTTGGTGATGTCATTCCTGTTTTATAACTTTAAAAACTATCTATATGTCAACAATTCCCAAATATATAGCTTCAATCCTGACTTCTCTTTCAGACTCCAGACTCCTGTATTCCAACTGCCTACTTTGTAGTGTATTTGAATATATGATGGGTGTTTCTTAATTTAACCTAAAACTGAACTAATCATTCTCTCAAAACCTGCTCCTCTGTCTTCTGTATCCCTCTAGATCAGATACTCATAACAAAGGCAAAAAGCCATCCTTGATTCCTCTCTTGATTACACATCCATATCAAATCCAGCAGGAAATCCTCTAGCTCTATCTTCAAAGACCTCTCAGCATTTAAATTGCTACTATTGGGATGTCTGGGTGGCTCAGCCACTTAAGTGGCCAACTCTTGATATCAGCTCACGTCATGATCTCACAGTCCTGAAATTGAGCCCCAGGTAAAGCTCCATACAGAGCATGCAGATTCTCTCTCTCCCTCTCAAAAGAGGGATTCTCTCTCTCCCTCTGCCTCACCCCACGTACTCTCTCTCTCTCCCTCTCAAAAGAAATAAACATTTAAATTGCAACCATAATAGTCTAACCAACTATCTCTTTCACTAAAATAACTATAAAAGTCTTCTAACTGTATCTCTTTCTATTATTGAACCATTCTATCTTAAATGTCTACTATTAACAAGGAAACATCAATAACTTTATGATATAATTCATATCATGTGACTACTCTGTTTAATTCCTCTAATATTTTGGTGTCTCAGAGTAAAAGATGTTGTTTCCACTATGATCCACAAGATCCTACAAAATCATCACTCCAACACACCCACTTCTACTATACCACATACATACTTCTTTGACCACATGTTCTACAATTTTCTGCCTTGCTCACACAGCTCTAATCACACAGGCTTCTTTGCTATACATCAAACCAGGAATGATCCCACCACAGGACATCAGCTTAGGGCAACAGCGATTTCAACTTACAAGAAGGCCCTTCTTCCAGATACTTCTAAAGCATATTTCCTTACTTCATTTGGCTTTGCTCAAATTTTACCTTCTCAAGGAGACCTACTTTACAGACTATTCATTTTGTTCTCCATCTATCCCTCTTAACCCGTTCTATCTTTTCTTTTAAAAATTACTTTCCAAGAAGAAGACCAAAGCAGGAGGCAACACAATCCCAGACTTTAGCCTCTACTACAAAGCTGTAATCATCAAGACAGCATGGTATTGGCACAAAAACAGACACATAGACCAATGGAATAGAACAGAAACCCCAGAACTAGACCCACAAATGTATGGCCAACTAATCTTTGACAAAGCAGGAAAGAACATCCAATGGAAAAAAGACAGTCTCTTTAACAAATGGTGCTGGGAGAACTGGACAGCAACATGCAGAAGGTTGAAACTAGACCACTTTCTCACACCATTCACAAAAATAAACTCAAAATGGACAAAGGACCTGAATGTGAGACAGGAAACCATCAAAACCTTAGAGGAGAAAGCAGGAAAACACCTCTCTGACCTCAACTGCAGAAGTTTCTTACTTGACACATCCCCAAAGGCAAGGGAATTAAAAGCAAAAATGAACTATTGCAACCTTATGAAGATAAAAAGCTTCTGCACAGCACAGGAAACAACCAACAAAACTAAAAGGCAACCAACGGAATGGGAAAAGATATTTGCAAATGACATAGCGGACAAAGGGCTAGTATCCAAAATCTATAAAGAGCTCACCAAACTCCACACCCGAAAAACAAATAATCCAGTGAAGAAATGGGCAGAAAACATGAATAGACACTTCTCTAAAGAAGACATCCGGATGGCCAACAGGCACATGAAAAGATGCTCAACGTCGCTCCTTATCAGGGAAATACAAATCAAAACCACACTCAGGTATCACCTCACGCCAGTCAGAGTGGCCAAAATGAACAAATCAGGAGACTATAGATGCTGGCAAGGATGTGGAGAAACGGGAACCCTCTTGCACTGTTGGTGGGAATGCAAACTGGTGCAGCCACTCTGGAAAACAGTGAGGGGGTTCCTCAAAAAATTAAAAATAGACCTACCCTATGACCCAGCAATAGCACTGCTAGGAATTTACCCAAGGGATACAGGAGTACTGATGCATAGGGGCACTTGTATCCCAATGTTTATAGCAGTACTCTCAACAATAGCCAAATTATGGAAAGACACTAAATGTCCATCAACTGATGAATGGATAAAGAAATTGTGGTTTATATACACAATGGAGTACTACGTGGCAATGAGAAAGAATGAAATATGGCCCTTTGTAGCAACATGGATGGAACTGGAGAGTGTGATGCTAAGTGAAATAGGCCATACAGAGAAAGACAGATACCATATGGTTTCACTCTTATGTGGATCTTGAGAAACTTAACAGAAACTCATGGGGGAGGGGAAGGAAAAAAAAAAAAGAGGTTAGAGTGGAAGAGAGCCAGAGCATAAGAAACTCTTAAAAATTGAGAACAAACTGACGGTTGATGAGGGGTGGGAGGGAGGGGAGGGTGGGTGATGGGTATAGAGGAGGGCACCTTTTGGGATGAGCACTGGGTGTTGTATGGAAACCAATATGACAATAAACTTCATATATTGAAAAACTAAATTAAAAAATAAAAATTACTTTCCAATATACTATTTGCTCATTTGTTATGTTTTTTTTTTTGTTTGTTTGTTTTTCTCTCGGCTTCCAGTGACACCTAGAATGCAAACGCCACAAATGATCTTATCTTTCTCCTCACTTATTACAAGTGCCACAATAATGTATAGAACAGAGAGATGACCATTAAATATTTGTTGAAAAAAAGTATATCCTCCCCAATTGTATAGGCCCTCTTTGATGTCTTTTAATAAGGTTTTGTATTTTTATTCATGAGGGTTTTAAACCCTAGACATCTTTGTTAGGCTTGCTCTTAGGCATCTTAGTCTTTTTATTAACATTGTTTCGTGATGCATGAAAATTTTTTTCTGCCTGCATTTTATATTTATTGTTGTTAAAATAAAGGAAAAGCATTAAGTTACACATATTGAGGAAGGGGAGCAAAGGTGGCAGAACGGCATGGAAAATTTTTGTGTGTCTTGCATCCATGAAATACAGCCGGACGAACACGACACCATCCTGCCCATCGAGAAAACTGATCTCAGGATTAACACAACAATCTGCACAACCTGAACCACAGAATTCAGCAGGTACATGGTGCGGAGAGGTGAACTTGGGAAAAGAGAAGCTGCGGAGGGCACGGAGCCACTTTTCCGGGTGGAGAGAGGACGGAGGCAAGGTGCGGGGGAGAATATGGGAAAAGTACCCCTCACTAAAAGCAGCTGGAGACAAAGTAGAAAATTAGAAACAGCCGCAGGGACTAAACTACAAGGGGAGAAAAAAGAAAGGAGAGGGTTTAAATTCCATTAAGACTGTAAATAAGGGGAGCACAGAGTCTTCAACTCCACAGCTCAATACCTGGTGTTGCACTGTTGGGAAGGAAGAATCACCAAGAGCACAGTGGGGTCCAGGAGGTTCTTGGGCACATGGGGAAAAGCAGTTCCACTGATGGAAGAACATTTGGTAGAGACTCTTGAGGCCACCTGGTCCCAGCAGACTTCAGAGAATTGCCACATTCGCTGGTGCTTGAACAAGTTTGTTAAGGGTGAAGCCTGGTACCACACACGTGTTGTGATTTTCCATAATCCCTGAAGCACTGCTGCTACACTATCTCATGAACTTTTTCTGGGGCGGGCTGGCACCTGGCCACAGTCGCTGGACACCAGCAGCCGCACGGTCTCGCAAACTTTCCGGGCTGCAGCAGGCATTCAGCCATTGCTTGGTGAGACCCTCTGCAGAAGGGCAAACGGGTCAAAGATGCAATCCCTCAGAAGTAAGGGGCCAGGGAAAACAACCGCATCTGAGACAAAACTCAGGAGAGAGGTACTACCTGGGGCTTGTTCATGCACAGTGAAATAGCGGGAAGTGGACGAAAGCTGAAGACAAAGGACAGGTTCACAATTGCTCATCAGGGGCAACAAAGTTCCGATTCCAGAGACTGCGTAGTTGGGTGATGCCATTTTCACGGTTCCCACACGTGCACATACCCACCTAGAAGCACCACAACAATCCACCCCAGTAGACTAGTGGAGAACAGAGCCTTTACACTAAGCCCCGCCCAACTGGGCAAACCTCGTTTTTCAACAATACAAGTCTCACTGCCTGCGTAGTTTATAAAGCACTTCGTAGCCTGACTTCTAGGGGAAAACAAAGTAATTTTAGTCATATTTCAATCTGATAGCAAGTCCATGTATTCAACTCTCTTTCTTTTTTTTTCTCTTTTTCACTTCTTTTCTGCTTCTTGAATACAGAAAGAGAAAAAATTCATTTTTATTTTTAATTTTATTAAAAATATTTTCTTTAATTTTTTAACTATATTTTATACTTCTGTGTAAATTTTCTCAAATTCTATTTGACCTCCATCATTTTATTTTAGTCTACTTCAGTGTATTCACTTTTTCAAATTTTAAAACGGTTTTATTTTATTTTCTCTTTTCAATATCTTTTCATTTTCTAGAATACAGAAAGAGAAAAAATTCATTTTCATTTTCAATTTTTATTAAAAATATTTTCCCTTATTTTTTACTATATTTTTTGACTTTTAGGTAAATTTTCAAAATTTTATTTTACATCCATCACTTTATTTTAGTCTATGACAGCGTGTTCACATTTTCAAATTTTGAAACGATTTCCTTTTCTTTCTCTTTTCTCTTTCTTTTATTTTTCTAGAATACAGAAAAAAAAATCCATTTTTATTTTTAATTGTTATTAAAAATATTTTTCTTTAATTATTTTCCTACTATATTATTTACTATTGTGTAAATTTTTTCAAATTCTATTTCATCTCCATCATTTCATTTTAGTAAACTTCAATGTATTCATTTTTTCATATGTTCACACTATTTCCTTATTTTTCTTCCCCATTTTTTCTCTAATCTATCAGGCCATATTCAACACCCAGAACAAAACACACCTAGGATCTAGCATCACTTCTCGGATTTTTGTGTGTGCGTTTTCAATTTTCTAATTTTAATATTTTTTAATTTTAATTTTTTGTACCTCATTAATTCCTGTTCTCCCTTCAAAATGACAAAACAAAGGAATTCACCCCAAAAGAAAGAGCAGGAAGAAAGGAAAGCTAAGGATTTAAGCAACACAGCCACAAACATGATGTCTGAACCAGAATTTAGAATCATGATAATAAGAACACTACCTGATGTAGAAATAAGATTAGAACTCTTTCTGTGGAGACAAAAGAAGTAAAAGTTAGTCAGGATAAAATAAAAAATGCTATAACTGAGTGGCAATCACTGATGGGTGGCGCAGCAGCAAGGACGGATGAGGCAGAACAGAGAATCAGTGATACAGGACAAACTTATGGAGAATAATGACTCAAGAAGAAAAGAGAAAGATTAAGGCAAAAGAGCACAATTTAAGAATTAGAGAAATCAGTGACTCATTAAAAAGGAACAACATCATAATCATAGGGGTCCCAGAATAGGAAGAGAGAGAAATAGGGGTAGAACAGTTATGTGAGCAAATCATAGAGGAAAACTTTCCTAACCTGGGGAAAGACACAGACATCAAAATCCAGGAAGCACAGAGGACCCCCATTAAATTCAACCAAAACCGACCATCAACAAGGTATATCATAATCAAATTCACAAAACACTCAGGAAAGGAGAGAATCATGAAAGAAGCAAAGGGAAAAAAGTCCTTGACCTACAAGAGAAGACAGATCAGGTTTGCAGCAGACCTATCCACAGAAACGTTGCAGGACAGAAAGGAGTGGCAGGATGTATTCAATGTGCTAAATCAGAAAAACATGTAGACAAGGATTCTTTATCCAGCAAAGCTGTCATTCGAAATAGAAGCAGAGATAAAAAGTTTGCCAGACAAACAAAATTAAAGGAGTTTTTGACCACTAAACCAGACCTGCAAGAAATTATAAAGGGCACTCTCTGAGGGGAGGAAAGATGAAAATAAATAAATAAATAAATACCAAAAGCAACAAAGATTAGAAAGGACCAGAGACACCACCAGAAACTCCAACTCTACAAACAACATAATGGCAATAAATTCATATCCTTCAGTACTCACTCTAAATGTCAATGGACTCAATACTCCAATCAAAAGACATAGGGTAACAGAATGGATAAGAAAACAAGATCCATCTATATGCTGTTTACAAGAGACCCATTTTAGACCTAAAGACACCTTCAGATTGAATGTAAGGGGATGGAGAGTAATCTCTCATGCTAATGGTTGACAAAAAAAGCCAGAGTAGCCATACTTATATCAGACAATCTAGACTTTAAAATAAAGACTGTATCAAGAGACGCAGAAGGGCATCATAATCAAGGGGTCTATAGACCAAGAAGACCTAACAATTGTAAACATTTATGCACCAAATGTGCCAGCACCCAAATATATAAATCAATTAATAACAAATGTAAAGAAACTAATACCATAATAGTAGAAGACTTCAACACCCCACTCACAGCAATGGACAGATCATCTAATAAAGAAATCAACAAGGAAACAATGGCTTTGAATAACATACTGGACCAGATGGATTTAACACATATATTTAGAACATTTCATCCTAAAGCAGCAGAATATACATTCTTCTCCAGTGCACATAGAACGTTCTCCCGAATAGACCACATACTGGGACAAACCTGCCCTTAGCAAGTACAAAAAATCGCGATCATACCGTGCATATTTTCAGACGACAATGCTATGAAAGTAGAAATCAACCACAAGAAAAAATTTGGAAAGTTAACAAATACTTGGGAGACTGAAGAACATCCTACTAAAGAATGAATGGGTTAACCAAGAAGGTAAAGAGGAAATTAAAAAGTATATGGAAGCCACTGAAAATGATAACACCACAACCCAAAACCTCTAGGACGCAGCAAAGGCGGTCATAAGGGGAAAGTATATAGCAATCCAGCCTTCCTAAAGAAGGAAGAAAGATCTCAGATACACAACCTAACCTAACGCCTTAAAGAGCTGGAAAAAGAACAGCAAATAAAACGAAAAAACAGCAGGAAACAGGAAATAAGAAGATTAGAGCAGAAATAAAAGCTATCAAAACAAAGAAAGAGAACAGATCAACGAAACCAGAAGCTGGATCTTTGAAAGAATTAACAAAATTGATAAACAACTAGCCAGTTTGATCAAAAAGAAAAAGAAAGGACCCAAATAAATAAAATCAAGAACAGAAGAGGAGAGATCACAACCAACACAGCAGAAATAAAAACATTATTAAGAGAATATTATAAGTAATTATATGCCAATAAAATGGGCAATATGGAAGAAATGAACAAATTCCTAGAAACATATACACTACCAAAACTGAAACAGGAAGAAATAGAAAATTTGAACAGACCCATAACCAGTAAGGATATAGAATTAGTAATCAAAAATCTCCCATAAAACAGGAGTCCAGGGACAGATGGATTTCCAGGGGAATTCTACCAAACATGTAAGGAAGAGTTAACACCCATTCTCTTAAAGCTGTTCCAAAACATAGAAATGGAAGGAAAACTTGCAAACTCTTTCTATGAAACCAGCATTACCTTGATTCCAAAATCAGACAGAGACCCCACTAAAAAGAAGAACTATAGACTAATTTCTCTCATGAATGTGGAAGCCACAATCTTCACAAGATATCAGCCAACCGGATCCAACAATACATTACAAAAATTATTCACCACGACGAAGTGGGATTTATACCTGAGATACATGGCTGGTTCAATATCTGCAAAACAATTAACATGATTCATCACATAAATAAAAGAAAGGACAAGAACCACAGGATCTTCTCAATAGATGCAGAGAAAGCATTTGACAAAATACAGCACCCTTTCTTGATAAAAAAAAAAAAAACCCTTAAGAAATTAGGGATATTCTTTCCTGCTTTATCAAAGATGAGTTGGCCATACTTTTGTGGGTCTAGTTCTGGGGTTTCTAGTCTATTCCATTGGTCAATGTGTCTGTTTTTGTGTCAATACCATGCTGTCTTGATGATTACAGCTTTGTAGTAAAGGCTAAAGTCTGGGATTGTGATGCCTCCTGCTTTGGTCTTCTTCAAAATTACTTTGGTTATTCGGGGCCTTTTGGGGTTCCATACAAATTTTAGGAATGCTTGTTCTAGCTTCGAGAATAATGCTGGTAAAATTTTGATTGGGATTGCATTGAATGTGTAGATAGCTTTGGGTAGTACTGACAGTTTAACAATATTTATTCTTCCAATCCATGAGCATGGAATGTTCTTCCATTTCTTTTTTTTTTTTTTTTAAAGCAAAGGTTTTTTTTTTTTTTTTTTTTTATTTTTGGGACAGAGAGAGACAGAGCATGAACGGGGGAGGGGCAGAGAGAGAGGGAGACACAGAATCGGAAACAGGCTCCAGGCTCTGAGCCATCAGCCCAGAGCCTGATGCGGGGCTCGAACTCCCGGACCGCGAGATCGTGACATGGCTGAAGTCGGACGCTTAACCGACTGCGCCACCCAGGCGCTCCCTTCCATTTCTTTATATCTTCTTCAATTTCCTTCGTAAGCTTTCTATAGTTTTCAGCATACAGATCTTGTACATCTTTGGTTAGGTTTATTCCTAGATATTTTATGCTTCTTGGTGCAATTGTGAACAGGATCAGTTTCTTTATTTGTCTTTCTGTTACTTCATTTTTAGTGTATAAGAATGCAACTGATTTCTGTACATTGATTTTGTATCCTGCGTCTGCTAAATTCGTGTATCATTTCTAATAGACTTTTGGTGGAGTCTATCAGATTTTCCATGTATGATATCATGCCGTCAGCAAAAAGTGAAAGCTTGACTTCATCTTTGCCAATTTTCATGCCTTTGATTTCCTTTTGTTGTCTGATTGCTGATGCTAGCACTTCCAACACTATGTGAAACAATAGCGGTGAATATCCAATGGAAAAAAGACAGTCTCTTTAATAAATGGTGCTGGAAGAACATGCAGAAGGATGAAACTAGACCACTTTCTTACACCACTCACAAAAATAAACTCAAAATGGATAAAGGACCTGAATGTGAGACAGGAAACCATGAAAACCCTAGAGGAGAAAGCAGGAAAACACCTCTCTGACCTCAGCCGTAGCAATTTCTTACTTGACACATCCCCAAAGGCAAGGGAATTAAAAGCAAAAATGAACTATTGCAACCTTATGAAGATAAAAAGCTTCTGCACAGCACAGGAAACAACCAACAAAACTAAAAGGCAACCAACGGAATGGGAAAAGATATTTGCAAATGACATAGCGGACAAAGGGCTAGTATCCAAAATCTATAAAGAGCTCACCAAACTCCACACCCAGAAAACAAATAATCCAGTGAAGAAATGGGCAGAAAACATGAATAGACACTTCTCTAAAGAAGACATCCGGATGGCCAACAGGCACATGAAAAGATGCTCAACGTCGCTCCTCATCAGGGAAATACAAATCAAAACCACACTCAGATATCACCTCACGCCAGTCAGAGTGGCCAAAATGAACAAATCAGGAGACTATAGATGCTGGCAAGGATGTGGAGAAACGGGAACCCTCTTGCACTGTTGGTGGGAATGCAAACTGGTGCAGCCGCTCTGGAAAACAGTGTGGAGGTTCCTCAAAAAATTAAAAATAGACCTACCCTATGACCCAGCAATAGCACTGCTACGAATTTATCCAAGGGATACAGGAGTACTGATGCATAGGGGCACTTGTATCCCAATGTTTATAGCAGCACTCTCAACAATAGCCAAATGATGGAAAGAGCCTAAATGTCCATCAACTGATGAATGGATAAAGAAATTGTGGTTTATATACACAATGGAATACTACGTGGCAATGAGAAAGAATGAAATATGGCCTTTTGTAGCAGCGTGGATGGAACTGGAGAGTGTGATGTTAAGTGAAATAAGCCATACAGAGAAAGACAGATACCATATGGTTTCACTCTTATGTGGATCCTAAGAAACTTAACAGAAACCCATGGGGGAAGGGAAGGAAAAAAAAAAAGAGATTAGAGTGGGAGAGAGCCAAAACATAAGAGACTGTTAAAAACTGAGAACAAACTGAGGGTTGAGGGGGGTGGGAGGGAGGGGAGGGTGGGTGATGGGTATTGAGGAGGGCACCTTTTGGGATGAGCACTGGGTGTTGTATGGAAACCAATTTGACAATAAATTTCATAAAAAATAAAAAAAATAAAATAAAAAATAAATAAAAATAAATAAATAAAATTAAATTAAAAATAGACTTACCCTATGACCCAGCAATAGCACTGCTAGGAATTTACCCAAGGGATACAGGAGTACTGATGCATAGGGGCACTTGTACCCCAATGTTATAGCAGCACTCTCAACAATAGCCAAATGATGGAAAGACCCTAAATGTCCATCAACTGACGAATGCATAAAGAAATAGTGGTTTATATACACCATGGAATACTACGTGGCAATGAGAAAGAATGAAATATAGCCTTTGTAGCAACGTGGATGGAACTGGAGAGTGTTATGCTAAGTGAAATAAGTCATACAGAGAAAGACAGATACCCTTTGTTTTCATTCTTAAGTGGATCCTGAGAAACTTAACAGAAGTCCATGGGGGAGGGGAAGAAAAAAAAAAGACATTAGAGAGGGAGACAGCCAAAGCAAAAGAGACTCTTGAAAAACTGAGAACAAACTTAAGATTGATGGGGGGGGGTGGGAAGGAGGGGAGGGTGGGTGATGGGTATTGAGGAGGGCACCTTTTGGGATGAGCACTGGGTGTTGTATGGAAACCAATTTGACAATAAATTTCATATTTAAAAAAGGAAATTATGGATAGAATGATCATACCTCGATATCATAAAAGCCATATATGAATGATCCAACGCTAATAGCATCCTCAATGGGGAAAAACTGAGAGCTGTCTCCCTAACGTCAGGAACAAGTCAGGGATGCCCACTCTTGCCACTGTTATTCAATATAGTATTGGAAGTCTTAGCCTCTGCAATCAGACAACACAAAGAAATAAAAGGCATCCAAATCAGCCAGGAGGAGGTCAAACTTTCACTCTTCACAGATGACATGATGCTCTATATGAAAAACCCTAAAGATTCCACCAAGAAACCTGCTCAAACTGATTCAGGAATTCAGCAAAGTTGTGGGATATAAAATCAACACACAGAAATCGCTTGTATTACTATACACCAACAATGAAGCAACGGAAAGATAAATCAAGGAATCGATCCCATTTAGAATTGCACCAAAACCCATAAAATACCTAGGAACAAATCTAACCAAACAGGTGAAAAATCTATACACTGAGAATGATAGAAAGCTTATGAAAGAAATTGAAAAAGACACAAAAATCTGGAAAAATAGTCCATTCTCCAGGATAGGAAGAACAAATATTGTTAAAATGTCGATACTACCCAAAGCAATCTACGCATTCAATGCAATCCCTATCAAAATAACACCAGCCTTCCTCACAGAGCTAGAACAAATAATCCTAAAATTTGTATGGAACCAGAAAAGACCCTGAATAGCCAAAGCAATCTTGAAAAAGAAAACCAAAGCAGGAGGCATCACAATCCCAGACTTCAAGCTCTACTACAAAGCTGTAATCATCAAGACAGTATGGTACTGGCACAAGAACAGACACTCAGATCAATGGAACAGAATAGGGAACCCAGAAATGGACCCACAAACATACGGCCAACTAATCTTTGACAAAGCAGGAAAGAATATCCAATGGAATAACGACAGTTTCTTCAGCAAGTACTGCTGGGAAAACTGGACAGCGACATGCAGAAGAATGAACCTGGACCACTTTCTTACAGCATATACAAAAATAAACTCGAAATGGATGAAAGACCTAAGTGTAAGACAGGAAGCCATCAAAGTCCTCGAGGAGAAAGCAGGCAAAACCTCTTTGATCTTTCCTGCAGCAACTTCTTACTCAACACATATGCAGAGGCAAGGGAAACAAAAGCAAAAATGAACTACTGGGACCTCATCAAAATAAGAAGCCTCTGCACAGCGAAGGAAACACTCAGCAAAACTAAAAGGCAACTTACAGAATAGAAGAAGATATTTGCAAATGACATATCAGATAAAAGGTTAGTATCCAAAATCTATAAAGAACTTATCAAACTCAATACCCAAAAAACAAATACTCCTGTGAAGAAATGGGTAAAAGACATGAATAGACACTTCTCCAAAGAAGACATCCAGATGGCCAACCAACACATGAAAAAATGCTCAACTTACTCACCATCAGGGAAATACAAACCAAAACCACAATGAGATGCCACCTTACACCTGTCAGAATGACTAACCTTAGCAACTCAGGCAACAAAGATGTTGGTGAGGATGTGGAGAAAGAGAATCTCTTATGCATTGTTGGTGGGAATGCAAGCTGGTGCAGCCACTCTGGAAAACAGTATGGAAGTTCCTCAAAAAACTCAAAATAGAAGTACCCTATGACCCAGCAATTGCACTACTAGGTATTTATCCAAGGGATACAGGTGTGCTGTTTCAAAGGGACACATGCACCCCCATGTATATAGCAGCACTATCAACAATAGCCAAAGTATGGAAAGAGCCCAAATGTCCATCGGTGGATGAATGGATAAAGAAGATGTGGTATATATATACAATGGGGTATTACTTGGCAATCAAAAAGAATGAAATCTTGCCATTTGCAACTATGTGGATGGAACTGGAGGGTATTATGCTAAGTGAAATTAGTCAGAGAAAGACAAAAATCATATGACTTGACTCATATGAGGACTTTAAGAGACAAAATAGATGAACATAAGGGAAGGGAAACAAAAATAATATAGAACAGGGAGGGGGCAAAACATAAGAGACTCATAAATATGGAGAACAAACTCTGGGTTACGGGAGGGGTGTTTGGGAGGGGCGGTGGGCTAAATGGGTAAGGGCCACTAAGGAATCTACTCCTGAACTCATTGTTGCACTATATGCTAACTAATTTGGATGTAAAACTTAAGAAAATAATAATATTAAAAATTATTTTAAAAAGTTATACATGTTGATATTATATACAGGAACATTTCTCAGCTCTACATAGGTTCTAATAGTTTGCCTATAGATTGTCTTTTTTTTCTCTTAGATAATCATATCATTTGCAAATAGTCCTAATTGTGCCGCTTTCTAATCCTTGTATCATCTGTTTACCTTTTTTTTGTCTTTTTGCTTTAGTTAGAGACTCCATTACAATTAGAAAAACTATGACAAAAAAGTCATTCATTACTTCCTCCTGGTTTCCAACTGGATGGGTTTTTCTTCATTTATTTTTTTTAATTCCAGTATAATTAACATGCAGTGCTACAACAGTCACACGTATAAAGTATAATAATTCAACAATTCTATACAGTACTCAGTGCTCATCAAGATAAATTTACTCATGATCTCCTTTATCAATATCACCTATTCCACCACCCCACCTCACCTCTGGCAACTATCAGTTTTGTTCCCTATATTTCAGCATCTGTTTTTTGGTTTGTCTCTTTTTTTTTCTTTGTTTTCTTTCTTAAACTCTACATATGGGTGAGTTCATATGGTATTTGTCTTCCCCTGACTGAGTTATTTCACTTAGCATTATACACTCTAGATCTATCCATGTTTTTTGCAAATGGCAAGATTTCATTCCTTTTTATGGCTGAGTAACATTCCACTCTGTGTGTGTGTGTGTGTGTGCGCGCGCGCGCTCACGCGCATGCATCACATCATTATCCATTCATCTGTCAATGGATACTTGGGTTGCTTCTGTATCTTCACTATTGTAAATAATGCTGCAATAAATATAGGGGTGCATATACTTTCTCAAATTAGTGTTTTTGTATTCTTTGGGTAAATATGGGGTAGTGGATTTACTGGATGAGATGGTATTTCTATTTTCAATTTTTTGAGGAATCTCCATATGTTTTCCACATTGGCTGCACCAGTTTGCATTCCCACCAACACTAGTACATAAGGGTTCCTTTTTGTCCACATCCTCACTAACACTTGTTGCCTCTTGTGGTTTTTATTTTAGCCATTCTCACAGGTGTGAGGTGATATCACATGGTGGTTTTGACTTGCATTTCCCTGATGATGAATGATGTTGAGCATCTTTTCATGTGTCTGTTGGCCATCTGTATGTCTTCTTTGGAGAAATGTCAGTCCTTGTCTTCTGCCCAATTTGATAAAATTATTCATTTTTTGTTGTTGAGTTGTATATATATTTTAGATACAAGCCCGTTAACAGATATGTCATTTCCAAATATCCTCTCCAGTTCAATAGGTTGTATTTTTGTTTTGATGAGGGTTTCCTTGGCTGTTCAAAAGCTTTTATTTTGATGTACTTCTAATAGTTTATTTTTGCTTTTGTTTCCTTTGCCTAAGGAAACATGTCTAGAAAAATGCTACTATGTCAAAGAAATAGCAAACTGCCTGTTTGCCCTTTTTTAGGATTTTTATGGTTTCAGGCTTCATATTTATTTCTTTAATCAATTTTGGGTTTATTTTTGTGTATGGTATAAGAAAGTGGTCCAGTTTCATTCTTTTGCATGTAGGTGTCCAGTTTTGCCAACACCATTTGTTCAAGAGATTGTCTTTTTCCCATTGCTTATTCTTGCTTCCTTTGTCATACATTAATTGACCATATAATCATGAAATTTATTTCTGGTTTTTCTATTCTGTTCCGTTAATCAATGTGTTTATTTTTGTGCCAGTACCATACTGTTTCAATTACTACAACTTTGTAGCCTATCTTAAAATCTGGGGTTGTGATACCTCCAGTTTCAAAATTGCTTTGGCTATCTGAGGTCTCTTGTGGTTCCATACAAATTTTAGTATTATTTCTTCTAGTTCTGTGAAAAATGCTGTTCGCATACTGATAAGAGATTGCATTAAATCTGTAGATTATTTTGGATAATATAGACATTTTAACAATATTAATTCTTCTAATCCATGTGCATGGAATACCATTGCATGTGTTTGTGTCAGCTTCAATTTTCAAGTGAATGATTTTAAAGTTTCACCACTATGTATGGTACCTGGTCATGATTCTTTGATGAGATCCTTTATCAAATAAGAAAAGTTCCTTTCTCATCCTAGTTTACTCAAGTCTTAATTCAAATAGGTTTTAAATTTTAGCAATTGGTTTCTAATTATCTACCGAGACGGTATTTTGAGAGGCAGCATTAGGCAGAAGAGAAAACCAGTAAGTAATACATTCTAAAACATAAATAAAATATAAATAAACCTAAAAATAAGTATGTCAAAATGTTCACAGTAGTACCTTCTAGTTAGTAGGATTGTGGGTTTAGGTTTTGTTTTGTTTTCTTTGCTCCCATTGTATATATTTTCCAAATTTCTACAATGACTACTTAGGTACAAATCCTGACTTTACCATCTACTAATTGCATTATCTTCAACCAGTTATTTATCCTGTCTGTGTCTCACATTCTTTCAGTTTCTTCACCTACATAATGATGCGGAGTGTGGGGTGGGGGGAGGCGGGTAATAGTATTTACAACAAAGGACTGTTCTGAAGATTAGACAAAGTAATATAAAGGGATGCCTGGGTGGTTGGGTGACCAATTTCTGCTCAGGTTATGATCTTGTGGTCTGTGGGTTCTGGCCCCGCATTGGGCTCTGCACTGGTAGCTCAGAGCCTAGAGCCTGCTTCATATTCTCTCTCTCTCTCTCTCTCTCTCTCTCTCTCTCTCTCTTCCCCTCCCCCACTCATGCTCTTTCTCAAAAATAAATAAACATTAAAAAAAATTTTAAGTAATATAAATGACTTAGAATTGTACCTATAACATTGATGTTTTCAAAAAATGTTAGCTATTTCTATAATAAATTGAATGATGGGGAAAATGAGAACCTGTGTTATACTTTGTAGGAGTATTAGAAGGATAATAATATTAATAGCTAACATTTTTTGATCACCTCTTATGTTGCAAGCATTGGATTATGTGTCTTACATGCATTACCACATATAATTCTTAGAGCAACTCTACTACATACTACTATTAACACATTAAAAATATATAGAAATTGACAATTTAAATACAGAAACAGATCAATAGCTTTCCTATAGTCACAAAGCTAGGAAATAAGTGGCAAAGCTAGGCTTACAATTCAACAATTCAACAATTCAACACAGAATCTGTGTTCTTAACCATTACAATTTGTTTGATGATAATGATAATGACCAATAGGAGATTTGAAAGAAGGTGGAGGAGGACTAAGAAGCGGTAAGTAGAATAAGAAGAGAAAATAAAACAAAACAAAGCAAAAACCAGTATTAGTAATGTAGTAATAACGTGTTATGGTGTTTGCTCTTGCTTTTTTTAATATTATTTCTACTATTCTGGTGTTTTAATAAAAACAATAGACAACAAGTATTGAGCTCCTATTATCTATCTACCAACACTGTCTCATATAATATTCACAACACTGACATGAGGTAGTAGTATTTGGTTACACATGGAAAATTGAGGCACCCAGACAATAACTGATTAAGTGTAAAACAGATCATAAATATCAGAGCCAGGATTTAAACCCAAATGCGTTTAAATCCATTGTCTCTGCTTTTCTACTATAATATGCTGTGCACCACTGATTTTGGACAGGATGAAGTTTCACTGAACCTAAAATCTCCAAGATGGCAAATAAAGCAGCAGCAAAGTCCTGGATTTTTGAAGTCCAATTCAGATATGTCATATATAAACGTGTGTGTGTGTGTGTGTGTGTGTGTGTGTGTGTGTGTGTCTAAGGTACATTATTGCTTATAGTAATGTAACAAATACTTCATTGTTTAAAAAAAACACTTTTTTTTAAATTTTTTTTAACCTTTATTTATTTTTGAGACAGAGAGAGACAGAGCATGAACGGGGGAGGGTCAGAGAGAGGGAGACACAATCGGAAACAGGCTCCAGGCTCCAAGCTGTCAGCACAGAGCCCGACGCGGGGCTCGAACTCACGGACCGCGAGATCATGACCTGAGCCGAAGTCGGCCGCCCAACTGACTGAGCCACCCAGGCGCCCCAAAAAAAACACTTTTTTAAAAATTTTTTTAATGTTTATTTATTTTTGAGACAATGTGAGAGACAGAGCACAAGCAGCTGAGGGGCAGACAGAGGGAGACACAGAATCTGCAGTGGGCTCCAGGTTCTGAGCTGTCAGCCCCGAGCCTGACGTGGGGCTGGAACTCACCGTGAGATCATGACCTGAGCCGAAGTCGGACGCTTAACTGACTAAGACACTCAGGCGCCCCAAAACACTTCTTTTTTTAAATCTTCCATTACATACCTCAGAGGACAATCATTTGGCACACCCAGACTAAGAAGGATTGATGAAATGAGAAAAATACCCAAAACAATAAATAGAATTGTTTTGCTGTTCCATATTGTTGCTAGAATGCAATTAATTTCTTTATGACTAAAGGCCTGAAACACTGCATTATATCCCATTTATTTGTGTAAAATTTCAAAGTAAATGATGAAAAGGAAATAATTTATTCTATATATGAAATACTGAGTTCATGAAACAATTCAAAGCAAGAAATTCAAGGAAAAGCATCTCATTGACTGCTTGCTGTTGGACATCAAAATATACATTTTCTAGTACCAATACAGAAATATGTATCAAGAGTTTCAAAATATTCGTATCATTTGTCTATCAATCCCCCTCATAGGAATTTATTCGAAGTAAGCAAAATGAAATATGTGTAACATTTCATGCATGGAGATGTTCACTACAGTGTTATTTATAACAACAGATAATGGAAAATAATCTTTATGCCCAAGAGTAAGGAAATACTCCAATAGTAAAAAGCTATTGTACAGCCATGTCTACAAAGTTTTTAGTGATAGAAAATTACTTGTGAAAATATTTAATTTCCTTAAAAGCAAAACATAAAAATGTGTATTTGGAAAAAAAATTACTTATGCTTCAAAAATCAAAGTAGGAAATAAATAAGCCTAGAAGTAAATATGCCAAAAGTTGATAATGATTGTTTCTAGGTAGTATAAGATTGTGTATGTGTGTGTGCACTTTTTCTCTGCTTCTAATAATTGTCTGTATTTTCCATATTTACCATATTGAACATCAGCTACTTTAATCAAAAAGGGGAAAAATTAATTCAAAGAGATAAAAAACAATATAAGGAAAGAATACAATTTAAAAGTCAAGACCTATCATTTTCCACTCTTATTGGCTGAATTTTACCGTAAGTATTTAAAAAGGAAGATTTGTTTTCACATCACACATGTGATGAATATCCACATAATATTTAATACAGGTTTTTCAGAGAGAAAATTACCTTTTAATAAAGGTATTATGATGTGTAGTTTTCATAGACTCTTACAAATGTACTATTTAACAACTACTTTGGGGGGTTAATATACCAGCCCTAGAAAACAGCACCATATGTTCCAAGCTTTTGTCATTTCTTACAAATGTCAGGGAAAATAACACAAAAGCTAGATCCATTTGTACAGTATATTTGATGCCATAATTTTTAACATTCACTTAATGGACTCAGCCTTTGTGGCCTGATATTTCTTTTGCTTGCTAGCACCAAACCTTAAATAAGGTTCCTGACTAGATTACATTCATGCAGGTCTCATTTTAACGGAAATTAGAGAGATGGAAAAGATTGTAGGAAGAGACATTATAAAAACAGACCTCACAAGTCAAACCTAATAGTAAAACCATTCTCTTTCATGTAGACAACCATGAAAACAAATATCCTGTGAGCTAGAGATATATATTGTATCTTTCCAGCAGATCTTTATGCCATCTTGAAACAGATTTCCATAACTATATAATGTGACTACAGTTGATGAAGCAATGGTGCAAAGAAACAGGCTAATAAAGCATCACACTCCAGGAAACCAGATAAACAAGTTCATGATTTCTAATTGTATCAAGGGTAGAACAGCACTGGATATGAAGATAGAAACCCAGAGAGTCAGAGTAAATATTGTTTCTTCCAACATTAAAAATAAGCATTCATAAAAACAGCACCAACTCTTTTATTACAATAATCCTTTAGAACACATTCATGTTACTTGCTTAACTGATAGATAAGAACGCAAAAGAAGCTGTATGACTTTAAAATATAGTATAAAAATTATAACACTCTCGAAGAGATAAGAACATACCTGTAAGCAACTAAAAGAGCAATGAACAAGAAACTGAAATTTATGAGCAATCTGTTCAAAAAACTATCTCAGGTAGCACAACATATGAAACACATTTTCCCTGTGTAGTCAACCCTCTCCCTACCCCTCCTCCTGACCACAGAAGCTAGGTAAGAATATTCTCTATACAGAGACTAAAGTGCAAGAAAATTGGGCTAAGAATTTAATGTGGCCCAATGTTAAAGAAACGTAATAATTTCAGAGCTATCCATAAGTCTCTATTTAGCGAAGATACAATTAGGATAGAGGATTCTATTGTTTGAAAAGTAGTAAGTCTCATTTCTTAGGAGTTAGTGGATTCCTGGATGCAATATGCAAGCTGAAGGATGTGCATATGCTGTGCATAAAGAGGAAAACAGTAAACCCCTTTGGGAAATTAGAAATCCTGGCAGATTCCATCACTTCTAAGAAAATGTTTCCCTTCCTTCATAATGAATTGATTATATTTCCTCAGAATTATTGTTTGTTTTTCAGTGATGTACATTACAACCATAAGTTGCTGATATGAGACAGAAACACCAACAGAAGAATGAGAGGTTGTGTGTCTACCTCATGGTAGCAGAGAGATCTTGATAGGGACCCAAACTTGGATTGCCAAGCCTTAGTCTTGTAGATGAAGCTAAAGATTCCTGCTGTGAGATGTACTCTCAAGACTCAGTTATACAGACTTGGAAAATGCATTTTGACAATTACTAATTATCATGTTAGAACAAGAAAATAATCCTGTCGCCAGATAAACCCCTGGTCAGGTAAAATATGGTAACCCTAAGGTGGATGAAGGGGAGAATATTGTTATTCTTACTATGAAAAGCTGAAAAGGAATTCTCTCATGGAAGAGTAAGTAAAACCAAACACAAAACTAGGAACTTAAGTATGTCCCTATCAGTGTAGGGTTTAATATTTTTTCCACTTGTCTTAACCATGTTTAGCCAACAACATACAGAACTCTCCCATCTATTTAATTCCTTCCAGTTAGTCCTTAAACTTCATTAAACATTATATACACCTGTCATTACATAGTCATGTGCCAGTCATGTTGTAGAGAATTAAGAGAATCGACAGCAGACTGAAAGGACTGTTCCTTCTACCCCTTTTCCACTGAAGTAAGCATGCCAGTGATAGTCCCTAAATTCCAGACACTGACCACTATCTGACATACGAATCTAATTGCAGTTGAGAAAAATGGAAAGGAGCAAGCAACCAGTTGAAAGAGCAAACAGGACAGATTGACTTGGGAGGGAAGTTAAACCAACCCTCCTTTTTTCCCAAGTATTCTAGAAAAAGATGACCCTGAAGGAAGAAGGAAGATATTAGGTTGTAGTGCTATGCTTTCATGTGCTTAAAAGAATGATGTCGCTATATGTACAAAGTTTGTGCAGTCTTCCATGATTAGCTGCCCCAATACAATAGAATGATAAATGATTTCTTAGGATTAGATGTTTTTTTCAAGGCATATGCATTTAGTTTTATTTTCATCAATACTCTCTCACTCAAAATATTTGAACAGGATTATAAAAAACATACACTGTTAGAAAATATAGATGAAGAAATTATGGTCAAATACAGATTAATATGATCAGAATGAAAGAAAAATTAGTACATAGAAACACAAACAAAAAAGTTTTCAAGAATCATTAGAGAGGGCTATAAAAATGGTCCTGAGTTTTCCAACAAAGAAGGGAAAATAGGATAAGTTGCAAGAATCATATTAAAACATAAACACCTTCTGGGGTGCCTGGGTGGCTCAGTTGGTTAAGCATCCAACTCTTGGTTTCGGCTCAGATCATGATCTCATGGTTCATGGGTTCAAGCCCTACATGGGGCTCTGTGCTAATGGCATGGAGCCTGTTTGGGATTCTGTCTCCCTCTCTCTCTTCCCCTCCCCTGCTTGTTCTCTATCTCTCTCTCTCAAAAATAAATAAACATTAAAAAAGTTTTTTAAAAAGATATAAACACCTTCTTGTACAAGAGAAGAAAAGCTTTTTCTGAAACTGAGGCCTGTGAGAAATATCTCTTACAGATCTTTACAAAGAAGAAATAATATAGAGAACAGCACTCTATAATAAACATTATAGCAAGTCTCTTCCAGTGGTTCCTTAACCTTCAAGGAAACCCAGCACATCATGCTAATTCTTCAATCCATAAAGAACCCTTTTTGTTCCTATATAACCTATTTGTATTATTTAATAACCACCAGATAACAAGAACCAGCATATTATACTTATTTCTGTATATAGCTTAAAACTGTATCATTGCTATAGATATACAAGAATACATTCCTAATTCAGTTATTATTTTGGTATTTCTAAAGTAAAACAAAAGCATAATCTTCTTATGAACACCACACTGAAGATATCCAATATTTCCCTCACCTGTGATTCTTTCACGTTTTCAACAGTAAAGTTGAACCAGACTCGGAAGCGTGGATTACAGGTATCCGGCCTAATGAACAAGTCATACTCAAACTCAGAGACCTGGTCCACCCGTCCAAGGTTACCTGGTAATAAAAATTGAAAGAACTGTGTTTTAATAGAAGTTCATGCAACTCAATAGCACATAAATTTAAATATTATGAGGTCTGAAAGCAATATTTGTCATCATTCAGTACTTGTAAGTTTCAGTATTCACAATCTACAAGGCTATCAATTCTGAATACAGCCCAGGATAAGAAGAACCTTCCAGCTAGTCCAGGCTGTGGTTCAAGCAGCTCTTCCAGTCCGTATCATCCAGCAGATCTATTTGTGTTACATAAGACATATTGTCATATTGGGATGTTCCATGGAACATGTGGCAAGCCCCAAAAAACCAAGTAAGAATCACAACCAAGCTTCAGTTCCCTATTTAGAAAAAAGGACAATAATAATTTATATATTTCATATTCAGCTTTATATAAATCACCTCTAGTATACTTGATCCTATTTAATTCTCACAACAATACTATACTGTTTGTACTACTTTGGGTAATTTCCAAACTTGTATCAGAACACGTTAAAGGTTGGGAATGCAAGCTGGTACAGCCACTCTGGAACACAGTATGGATGTTCCTCAAAAAACTCGAAATAGAACTACCCTACGACCCAGAAATTGCACTACTAGGCATTTATCCAAGGGATACAAATGTGCTGTTTTGAAGGGACACATGCACCCCCATGTTTATAGCAGCACTATCAACAATAGCCAAAGTATGGAAAGAGCCCAAATGTCCATTGATGGATGAATGGATAAAGAAGATGTGGTATATATATATACAATGGAGTTTTACTCGTCAATCAAAAAGAATGAAATCTTTCTATTTGCAACTATGTGGATGGAACTGGAGGGTATTATGCTAAGTGAAATTAGTCAGTCAGAGAAAGACAAAAATCATATGACTTAACTCATATGAGGACCTTAAGAGATAAAACAAATGAACATAAAGGAAGGGAAACAAAAATAATATAAAAACAGGGAGGGGGACAAAACATAAGAGATTCATAAATATGGAGAACACACTGTGGGTTACGGGAGGGGATGTGGGAGGGGGGATAGGCTAAATGGGTAAGGGCCACTAAGGAATCTACTCCTGAAATCATTGTTGCACTATATGCTAACTAATTTGGATGTAAATTTAAAAAAATAAAAAATAAAACAAGTTAGAAAATTTAAAAAAAAACATGTAAAAGGATATGTAGAATAAGATTTTAAACAAAAATTATAAGTTGTTCCCCCATAAGTATAGTAACGGTAAATTCACAGTCATAAAATTAATTTCCATTTTCTCCAATAACAGAACACTTATATCAAAAATTTAGGTTGCCAGAGGGGAGGTTGATGAGGGAGGGATGAAATAAATAAAGGTGATCAAGAATATATTTATCTTGCGGGGCCTGGGTGGCTCAGTCAGTTGAGCATCCAACTCTTGATTTTGGCTCAGGTCATGACCCCAGGGTCATGGGATTGAGTCCCGCATCAGGCTGTGCACTGAGCATGGAGCCTGCCTAAGATTCACTCTCTTTCTGCCCCTATTCCCTGCTCTCTCTCTCTCTCTCTCTCTCTCTCTCTCAAAGTTAAAAAAGTATATTTATCTTGATGAGCACTAATATATAGAATTGCTGAATCATTACACTGTACACAAAAAACTAATATAACACTGTATGTTAATTATACTTCAATGAAAAAAAAAAGAAAAAGAGAAAATGTATAAGCTTAGGTGTGACTTCCATTCATTATGTCTCTTCTCTTTGACTTCCATTCTAATGAGCAATGAATTGTCCATAAATTTCACAGTGGGATGGGATAAAAAATAAAAGCAAAGAATCTGGTGAATTCCCAAACCAGATAATCAACAGCTGAAGAAAAGTAAACATGACTATAGACAGCAATAAGGAAATTAAGAAATCAGTATTGTATTGCACCTGAAGAGGACAGCAATATCCCACCTTAAAATAAGCTCTAGTGTGTCTTTCTCCAAAAGAATACTCAGAATTAAACTTTAACCTTAATACCACAGTTTTTAATTAATTCTTTTACTAGTTCTACTGGCACATTACTTATTTTACTGAGCACCAGTTGTGTTGTCACAGATGGCATACCAGCCTTGGAATCAGCAGATCTGAATTCTAGCTTAATTGACTGTCCAACAATAGGTAAATTACTTACCTTCTATAGGCTTCATCTACTAAATGAGAATATTGAGTTACCTAACCTTGAAGGTTCCTTTCAGCTGTACCATTCTTTGGCTGCCTGGATCTAGGATTAATCAGGCAGCGATCTCAGATAGTAAGAAAATCCTCCCCTCAAAACCTTATCAATTAACCTTAGGGTAATTTTCTCTGCTCTCATTAAAATTTGGCCTGAGAGGGGCGCCTGGGTGGCGCAGTCGGTTAAGCGTCCGACTTCAGCCAGGTCACGATCTCGCGGTCCGTGAGTTCGAGCCCCGCATCAGGCTCTGGGCTGATGGCTCAGAGCCTGGAGCCTGTTTCCGATTCTGTGTCTCCCTCTCTCTGTGCCCCTACCCCGTTCATGCTCTGTCTCTCTCTGTCCCAAAAATAAAAAAAATAAAAAAAAAATTTGGCCTGAGAATCCAGACTTAGTCCTCCTTTCACAACCAAAACAATCAGTTGCCTCCACTTAAGAATACATATATGGAAAACAAAACAAAACAAAACATGCACTGATAAGAAAGAACAAACATTAAATAAAACCAAAAACTTTTATTTTAATTTTTGTAGTTTTAATTGTCTTCAGAATTCCCAAGGAGATTCCTCAGTTAAATTGTTATTTCAACTATTATCATCCAAAAATATATACTAAACCCTATGTTGTAGGGGGCAGAATACTTATTACATGATTGCACTGAACTTGCAATCAGATCTAGGCTCAAGTTTTAGCTCTGCCACTTACTAAATGAACTTGGAAAATTTAGTTAACTTGTTCCAACCACTGTTTTCTCAACTATAAAGTAAGGGTTATATTAATAGAAATACGAATATTGGGGCGCCCGGGTGGCGCAGTCGGTTAAGCGTCCGACTTCAGCCAGGTCACGATCTCGCGGTCCGTGAGTTCGAGCCCCGCGTCAGGCTCTGGGCTGATGGCTCAGAGCCTGGAGCCTGTTTCCGATTCTGTGTCTCCCTCTCTCTCTGCCCCTCCCCCGTTCATGCTCTGTCTCTCTCTGCCCCAAAAATAAATAAACGTTGAAAAAAAAAATTTAAAAAAAAAAAAAGAAATACGAATATTTACCTCTTGGTAATTAACATGAATATTAATTTTCAATTGAAAACATTTTCTGAACATTTCTACATGCCACATACTGTCCAAAATGCTAGGTGTACTAACCTATTTAATTCTCACAACAACACCTGTGAGGTAAAAACCATTACTATCCCCATTTTACATATGAGAAGAGCAAGGGACAAAGATATAAAATAACTTACCCAAAGTTATATAGCATGTAAGTAAGTAAGAGTCAGAGCTGGGATTTGAATTCCAGCAAAATGACTCTAATCACTGGACTAACCATTTCTCTACATAACATAGATGATTGGAAGAATACAGAGATAATATAAATTGAAAGCACATTATAAGTTATAATGCTTAAAAAATTACTAACCTTAAAAAACAAAAAGTGAAAAAGAAACATTGTTTTTTGCCCTCTAAAAATCCCTGGTTGGAAAAATAAACATTAATGTAAACAAATTTCAACATTCAATGGAAAATCTGTTTTAATTCTATAAACTATAAATGAGTTTTCATAAATAATAACATGTCATAAAATTGCTGCCACATATGATTTCTAATAACAAGACACCATTTGTGTCTACAACCATACAGTTTCAAAATGATTTCACACCCTTTATATTATTAAAGTATCACCATGACCCCATGATGAGTAATTGAAACTTGGAAATGTTTAGTGCTTTGTTAAGTTCATGCTTTAAAGCACTAGGGCAAGACCTGGAAATAAAGACTTCTGACTCCATTGTTCTGTCCTTGTAATATACCATAGCCACAGTCAACACATTTATCCATCTACTGAATTAGTTATTCATTCAAAAAGTATCATGTTATGTTTGTAAAATAGAACAGCTGATAAACATATAGTCTTTGCTTTCACTAAGTTTACAATCTCAAATAATAATCATATAGTTTTTGATCTTCTGTAACTATTCCGTTGACTATTTTCACCAATATCTTCTCTGTGTATTTCATAAACAATTCTTTCCTCATGTTACCTGTAATATTTCAACGAAGTGTCAGTTTTTTACCTTCTGAACATGTCTATTTGTAAATAAACTGACAATGCCTCTAAATCATCTGGTTCCCTTCCACTTACATGAAAGGCAAGAGAAGATAGCAAACAAAATTTCAAATATGTACATACATTTTTTTAAGTAGGTTTCACACCCAGTACAGAGCCCAGCACAAGACTTGAATTCAACTCATGACCTTGAGATCACGATCTGAGTGGAGATCAAGAGTCAGACACTTAACTGACTGAGACACACATCCACCCCTAAAATGTAGATTTTAAATGCAAGGATGTCAGTAAATATGTTAAATACAAATGGACTAAATATGACAAATGAAGACAAAGATTTTTATTCTGGATGAAAAAATTAACTATATATTGCCTATAAAGACAACATTACATTTAAGAGCACAGGAAGACTAAATAGTAAAAGAGAAAAAAAAATTTTACCAGGAAAGCACTCTGAAAAAGAAATCTAATGTAGCTATGTTTATATCAGACAAGGTAGGCTTTAAATCAAGAAATACTACTGTAAATTGCTCATGATGAAAACAAAACAAAAAACAGGGTAATTCCATCAAGAAGATATAAAAATCTCAGAGAAATGTACCTCTATTAATGAATCTCCAAAATACATAGGTAAAATTTGACAAAACAGAAGATAGAGACAAATTTAGAATTACAGTGAGAAATTTCAACATACCAAAAGCACAAGCGGAGAAAAACCAAGAAAATATTCAGAAATAATTAAGATAATTTGAAAATATAATTTAAAAGGCTACCTCATTTTAATATGAAACACTTGATATTTATAGAACTACATGTGTGTATATGTATTCCTTTCAAATGAACACGGTACATTTATCAAAATTGATCATTTTCTGGTTCATAAAGCAAGTCTCAACAAATTTCAAAGGAATTTATATGATATACATATGTACTCTTATCACAGTTATAGTATTTTAAACTAAATTATAATAATACATAACAATCAATATTTGTTATAACTACAGCCATTCAAAAATAGAAACACATATATAGGCAAATACATCTGATAATCAATTATCTAAGCTTCCATTATAAAAAGTTTAAAAAACAGCAATACTTTAAAACCAAAAAAAGTATAAGAAGGGAATAATAAAGAAAAGATTAGAAAATCAAAGAAATTTTTAAATGTACTCTGCAGAAAATTTTAAATGTTACAAGTTGATTTTTGAAAAATACTTTTAATACTAACACACTCCAGCATTGCTCAACTAGGAAAAATAAAGAGAAAGAAAACACATATTATTAAAATGATAATTAAAAGCAAATATTACTGCATATCCTTTATACATCAAACAAGCAAAAGAAAAAAGCAACAAATACAAAGTGAACTATTTATGCCAATACACTGGAAAAATACATGAAATGCATAATTTCTTATAAAAAAACTTACAAAAAATCATCAACCCAAATAATCATATTAACAAAATAAAAACACAATCATGTTTATCAATACAAGCAGAAAAAGTATTTGATAAAAAAAACAACATCTTTGGCTCAGCTATGTTGGAGTAATGGTTAAGAGATTAGGTCCACTGAAAAGAATTAAAGCAGATAAAATATATGAAACAACTGATTTCAGTATTAGAAAATAATCAACATTACACAGCTATCCCCGAGAAAAGAGACACTGACAAGATGAGCTAACTTTCTACCAGGAAAAAATTTTCCATCTATGGCAGGAAACCAGATCCCAATCTCACTAAAGAAATCCTATGAACCGAGTATGCAAAAATCTAATTTGAAGCTGTTGAAGCAGGTGAAATTTGTGAAGCAGGTCAGCAAACAGGAGGAAACTATACATGGTCGTGGTGATGAGTAGGTAACCCAGAAAACTCTGAGATCATTTCCTGTAAGTCTACAGCTCAGAGCCAGGCAGCACATGCACACAATGAAACCACATCCATTTTATCAAAGAGAACATACTACAGTGTTGAAAGAAAAACAGATATACTAGAGATGTAACTATGCTGGGTAGTAGAGTATTGGGAGCCTAGTACAGCAAGAATTGAAAAAACTTTGACCCCACAGGCAGAAGACCCAGTTGAGATACCAGAAGAGGTCCACCTTAGCAATAAGAACCATGTTCTAAGGGAGAACTATTCTATATTTTGCTAATAAAATGGACAACCAAGCCCTGATAACATCTCCATAGGAGATAAAGTTTGGGCCAAGTGAGAAGAATTTGGAAATACCTATGGCTTCCACCAGATCTGCATCAATGAAATTTAAACCATGCATACGTAAATTTAAGGTAATCAGCCTTGAAGTAATACATAAATGAACTACCTTCTACAATGAACACTAATACATTCAAAAAGATAACAGAATCCACTCTCTAAAATATATCTTCCATTGTGTCCATTGTACAATCAAAGTTACTGGACATTCAAAGATACATATTGCCCATAATCAAAAGGATGGAGGGAAACAACTAATATAAATCCACACTGAGATTAGTTGTACTATTTAGCAAAAAAAACCCTTTAAACTATTATAAATATTGTCAAAGAACAAAAACATGTTAATAGAATTAAAGAAAAATATAATTTTTATGTTTGAAAACATGGAATTTCTAGAAAGAGAAATCCACAAGGACCAAATAAAAATTCTGTAAGTAAAAAGCACAATAACTGAAATGAAAAATTAAGTGTATGGACTTAACATTAGACTAGAGATGGTGAAAAGTCAATGAACCTGAAGATGGGTCAATAAAAAAATCATGTGATCTGAAGAAATGACAGAAAGAAAACTGAAGAAAAATTAACTGGGGCCAAGGAACTTATTGAATAGTAACAAATGGCCTAACACACATGTAAAAGGAATCTCAGAAAAAGAGAATGAAGAGACAGAAGAAAAAAATGTTTTTAATAATCTCAGGAAACCTTATGCAGGATAGACAAAAAGAAAACTCAACCTGAGCATATGAGAGTCAAAACTGAATAAAACCAAACAGAAATGGAAAATCTTAAAAGCAACCAGAAGAAAAGCCATAAAAAAGGTGAACAACACTAAGAAAAACCATTCACTTCTTTTTTTTTCCCTTCTAAATTTTGATTTAAATTCAAGTTAGTTAACATACAGTGTAGTATTGGTTTCAGGAGAAGAATTTAGTGATTCATCACTTACATATAACACCCAGTGCTCATCACAACAAATGCCCTCCTTAATGCCCATCATCCATATGGCCCATCCCCCTACTCATCTCATTCCAGCAGCCCTCAGTTTGTTCTCTACAGTTAAGAGTCTCTTATACTTTGCCTTCTCTCTGTTTTTATCTTAATTTATTTTTCCTTCCCTTCCCCTATGTTCATCTATTTTATTTCCTAAATTCCACATACGAGTGAAATCATATGGTATTTGTTTTTCTCTGACTGAATAACCATTGACTTCTAAGAATAACCACTGATTTCTAAGAAAGGACATCTCTAAAGTAATGAAATGACAAAACTCTCAACCCAGATGTCAATATCCAATGAAAACATACTTTAAAATGAGGGTAAAATAAAACATTCTCAGATAAACAAAAGCTGAGAGAATTCATTACCTAGATTTGTACTACATAAAAAGCTAAAGATGAGAAAATATATCAGATAAAGCTAATACCAATAAGAATAAAAAATAGTAAATAAGTATATAATTTTAAAAGATTGTTTTTATTGGTCTCCTATTTTTCTTAAAAGGTGATTGTTCAAAGTTTTAAAAATAACACCTTAGGGGCACCTGGGTGGCTCAGTCAGTTAAGCATCTGACTTCGGCTCAGGTCATGAGCCTGGAGCCTGCTTTAGATTCTGTGTCTCCCTCTCTGCTCCTCCCCCACTCACACTCTGTCTCTCTCTGTCTCTCAAAGATGAGTAAATGTTAAAAAAATAAATAAATAACATCTTAAGAGCAGATTACAAAGTATGTAAACGCAAAATGTATGACAAAATAGAAAAAAGAATTGAAATAATAAATAGAATTAGACTGATGTGAGGTAACTACACTTGTGAGGTGGAAAGAATGAAGTAGAAAGAATAAGCTTTGAGAAAAAATAAGTAGTAATTACAAGTTCAAGGTACCAAGTATGAAGTATTAAATTTGAAGTGGTAAAATAAGGATCCTAAAAAAGGGTCCAAGACATGAAAAAAAACACATATCAATAAGCAAAAGTAACCAATCTAAAAAGGCTACATATGGTATGATTCCAACCATATGAAATTCTAGAAAAGCAAAAATATGGAGACAACAAAAAGATCAAAGGTTGGAAAGAGGAGAAATTAATAGGCAGGGAACAGAGCATATATAGGACAGTGAAAATACTCACATATGAGTATAATGATGGATACATAGAATTATATATTTATCCAAACCAATAGAATATACAATACCAAGAATGAATCCTAATGTAAACTATGGACTTTGGGTGATTATAATGTGTCAATGTAGGTACATCAGTCATAACAAATATACCACTCTTGTGGGGCATAATGATAATGGGGGGCAGAAGATATTTAAGAAATCTCTGTACCTTCCCCTGAATTTTGCTATAAACCTAAGATTACTCTAAAAATAAATTTTAAACAAAATATTTTAAAAGTTTGATAAATTACAACTGAATATTTTTAGAGCAACTATTATATAAATATAAAATAGATTTACTAAGAATCTAATAAAAATATAGAATACTAAAATGACTTTTCATTATGAAAACAGCAAAACAGCAACAAAGTAATAGAAACAGAAGAGGCAATAAGAAAATTAATAACAAAATAGTTCATTTAAGCCCAACATGTCAATAATTACATTAAGTAGAACAGATATGTAAATAGAGCAAGCATTCCAATAAAAAGCAGACATTGCTAGATGGGAATAAAAAGTCCAAGCCAATAAGACACAAGTAGTCTAAAATTTCAATAATTTTTAAAAGGACTTAACATTTCCTTTTTCCACCTATGCAAAAAGAGTGATCTACACATAGACATATAGTCAAACTGTCAAAAGAAAAAGACAATAATCTTTAACTCAGCAACACAGAAGCAACTCATCATGTCCAAGCTTCCTCAATAAGATTAATAGCTGATTTATCACCAGAAATAATGGAGGTCAGAAGGCAGTATAATAACACATACAAGAATTTGATAACTAGCAAAAATATTCTTCAAAAAAATGACAAAGTTAAGAAATATTAAAAAAGTACTCTATAAGAAATACCAAAGAATGTCTTTATGACTGAAATGAAAGAACATTAGGGCATAAAGGAAATCCACATGAAGAAACAAAAGAATCCACATAAAAACTGCATAATAAAAGACAATATAAACACTATTTTTGTAGATTTTTTATTAATTTTTTAATGTTTATTTATTTTTGAAGGAGAAAGAGAGAGACAGTGTGAATGGGGTGGGGCACAGACAGACACATAGTATCTGAAGCAGACTCCTGGCTCTGAGCCATCAGCACAGAGCCTGACATGGGGCTTGAGCCCACAGACTATGAAATCATGACCAGAGCCAAAGTGGAACGCCCAACCAACTCAGCACCCAGGTGTCCCTGTAGATTTTTTTTCTCCGACTTATATAGAAGACAACCACATAAAGCAATCATAATAAATCTGTATCAAGTATACATAATGTATCCATTTATAATATATATAACAATAAATAATATAAGTATAATATTATTGAAATTAATTAAGTTGGTATTATTTCAAACTACACTGCTATCAATTAAATTAAGTTCACTGTAATCCTCAGGGCAAATAAGGAAAGAAATTTTAAAATACAGTAAAATAAAAAACAATATATAGTAAAACCAGTAAGAAGGGAATTAAAACTATACATTAGATAATATCTATTTAACACAAAAGAAGGCAATAATGGAAGAATGAATGGGAGAAAGGTTGAAACATATTGGAAGTAGCAGCAAAATAATCTTAGCTTCTCAATAATTACAATAGATGTAAAAAGCATAAACGCTCTAGTTAAAAGGCAGAAAATGTCAGAATGGATTTTTTTAATGAACCATCCAAATGCTGTCTACAAGAGATGCACTCTAGAAACAAACTCACATCTAGAAGGAAGGAAAATAATAAACATACCAAACACAACAAAAGAAACCGGGAATACTTATACTAACACCAGAAAAATCAACTTTAAGACAAAAGTTGTTACAGACAAAAGAAGATATTTCATAATGACAAAAGAGCAATTCATTAAGAAGACATAACAAGTACAAATATAAATGCACCCAAGAAGAGAGTCCCAAAATAAATAAAGCAAAAAACACACAGATTTAAATATTTTTTATATTAATTTTTCATTTGGGGAAGAGGTCACTGTCTTAAACAACATGTGGGAATTTAAAACCCAAAAAACATAGCTTAAAGCCACAGTTACAAATTTTAGGAAGACCATCTTATCTGCTCTTATATTGAAAAGATCACAAGCCTCAAATTTACACACACATAGATTTGAATCCTAATTCCACTGCTTACTAGTTTTAAAGCTTTTGGCAAACCTAACTACTCTTGACCTCAGTTTTCTCAGCTGTCAAAGATAAAATATTTTATTTGTAGTATTATTATCAAGTTTAAATGAGATTATGTACATAAATTACATAGCCAATGCTTAAGCGGAAAAATATTGGAGTCATCCTTGAGTCTTAATTTCATGCTTAATAACTACTTAAACTCATCAAAGAATCCTTTCAAACATATCTGCAACCCAAGCACTTTTCATTACTTCCTCAGGTATCACTTTGATCCAAGCCACTATATTCTCCCACCTGGATTGTTTCTAACTGGTCCCCCTGTCTGCCCCCCTATATTCTATTCTCAACACAATAGCCAAAGTAATCTTTCCAAAACATAAAACAGATAATATCACATCTTGTTCAAAAAGCCTTTAAGAGGTTTAGCACTTATTTCAGAATAAACCCAAAGTTTTTAAAAGATTCTGCAAGATCTGTCTACCTTTCACCGGTCTGATTTTTCTTCCTACTATTCTCACACTACTTGGTCTCCTTACTATTGCTCTTATTTGTCAGTCACACCCCAGCTTTAAGGATTGTCAGTGGCTACTCCCTCTTCCTAAACTTCTCTTTTCCCACATTTTCACATGGAGAACTCTCCAATGTTGTTCAAGTTATTGCTCAAATCTCCCTTGTTAAATGAGGTCAGGCTGACCACCGCATTTAATATTGAAAAACACTCTTTTCCCACATTCCTGATTCATCTCACCTACTCTAAATTTTCTCACAGAACTCACCATATTCAAGTATACCATAAAAATTACTTATTTTCTTGAGTATTGATTATTTTTGTCCCCTCTGGTAAGAATGTAAGCTCAGGAATATTTTTCTGTTCTGTTTACTGTTGTATCCTCAGCACTAGTATGTAGCCCTAACTAAACACTCAATAAATTTTATATATTCAACACATGTATAAATAAAAGAAAATTCCAAATTGTTAAGTAATACAAATGGCAGTTATTATGGCAACATTTTGAAGGTCTATCCTAGTGCAGACCTCATGTTGGACACCAGGAATACAAATACAATAAGTACTAATTTTCATGGAGTTGATAATCAAGCTGGAGCAATAATCACACAAATGGATCATTTCAATCCAAGCATAAAGTGCTATGATGGAGAAATTCCCAAAGGTTGCTGTGCAAAAGTGAGTTATTGTTATATCTACAATAGAGAAACATAAACTGGTCAAAAATAAAAGCCATATAAATCCCCCATAATGGATCTTTAAAACTGTGAAATTTATTTTATTTTTCTGTGTTTGTCCACTGAAAGTTATCCTGAGATAAGTCAACATAAATAGCATGTATACTTGCCCTTAAAATGTTGGCTTATTTTCTTTATATAAAACTCATGTTACACATTTTATTTGATTTTTCAGAATGAGGTACTTATTTTCCTTCCTTATTTTAGCTGTATTTTCTTATTTTTTCCAAGAATATCAGGAAGTTATCCAAAGTCCCCCCCCCAAAAAAAGATCTCTCTTTACACAGAAATATGGAAGCCCTCTGTTTTCAAAAAAGAAAAAACTATATGCAAAAAATGCATTTCTCTGCTTTCTAAAGGACTCTGTTTATCAGGTTTTTTCTTTAAATCTTTTATCTTACACAAGAAATTTTAAACTGAAAATTATCTAAAGTTATCTAGGAAGTAGACAAGGACCAACGTATAACTATATTCTAAATTAAAATGTCCATCGGAACTGGTGAATTGAGATTCAAGATGCTTACAAGTAACCCTCTGCAGTTTCTTTCAGTTACATGATTCTCTGAAAGAAGAAAGCCCATATCATAGAAGTGAGTAACACTGAAATACGAAATAAAGATGAGGAGATCCTGAAGATAGAGAAAAAACTTATTATGCTGGAAAGTTAACAAAGGTCAAATGACTTTCTGATATTGCCTGATCTATAAATTCCAAAACCTCACCTTCTACAGAAAAGTAACTATACTGATTTACCTAGTTGGGTGCATAAGATCCTGTAAGAAAACAAAGTGCTCATCCATGTGAGAGGACCTCTTTCTGGATATCATTTAGAGATCTGCATAGGGCAATTTTCCAAATGGTGACTGTTTCCCTCAGGGAGTTAATCTCCCTTTCCTGAGTAAATCCACTTCTTCCTGAGAACAAGGAAGTGGATTTGTGATGTTGGCCCACCATTTAAAAAAAAAAAAAGAGAGACTCTTAAAGCTTTGCATTTGCCTGATCAAAAGACTAGGAAGACCAAAGGACAGAAATCAATGCAGTCATATCACTGTTATATTGCAGAATCTATGTTTAATCAAAAATGCAGAATCATAATTAGCCCCTTTCCAACAAAGGCTGAAAGGAAGAAAAAACTTGAAAAATGCAGTTATTGCATGAATATCCTCAAAAATACACTCTCTATAAGGACAAAACTAAAAGAGATACTGAGCCCAGCAAGAAGTACATTCAAACACAACAATGTAATACATTTTGGCTACCAAAGGAAGCTAAAGAACTCTTGTGTCCCTTTGGTTCAATCACTATTTATTAAGCACTTGCTATGTAGCAGAGATTTTGTTACTCACTATAGATTCTAATTTTTTTATTAATTTTTTAATGTTTATTTTTTTAAGAGAGAGAGAGGGGCGCCTGTGTGGCTCAGTCGGTTGAGCGACCAACTTCGGCTCAGGTCATGATCTCACGGTTTGTGAGTTCAAGCCCCGCTTGGGGCTCTGTGCTGCCAGCTCAGAGCCTGGAGCCTGCTTCTGATTCCGTGTCTCCCTCTCTCTCTGACCCTCCCCCACTCATGCTCTGTCTCTCTCTGCCTCAGAAATAAATAAACATTAAAAAAAATTTAAAAAAAAAGAGAGACAGACAGAGTGCAAGCAGGGGAGTGGCAGAGAGACACACAGAGAATCTGACGCAGGCTCCAGGCTCTGAGCTGTCAGCACAAAGCCCAATGCAGGGCTCAGACTCAAGAACCATGAGATCATGACCTGAGCCAAAGTCAGATGCTTAACCAACTGAGCCACCCAGGTGCCCCTACAGATTCTAATTTTTTAGTATGGAATAGTGATTAGAAGCACAGACTCTGGAATAAGACTGCCTGGATTCATAGCTCTATTCCTTACTAGCTGTGTGTCCTTAGACTAAAAACTGTGCCTCAAATGTTCCAATCGTAAACTCATAAAGTTGTTGTAAGGATTAAATGAGATGACACAAGCAGAAGGTTGAGAATATTTCCTGGTGCACAGAAATAGTGAACTGGGATAAAAGAGGCTATCGATTAATTGAGGGAACTAAAAAATAAGTAGTTATTATAAAACAGCTTAAGATTCATAGTCAAAATATGCAAAATGTGTTATAGGGACATAGAGGTGAAAAGTCTAACCCTGCTTGAGGTTGCAAGGCTCGCAAAGGGTCAACAGCAGTGACACTGGAGTTACACTTGAAGGAGGAACAGGACTCTTCCAAATGTCAAGTGGGAGAAAGCAGAAAGAACATTATGTAGGAGGAGAGCCTGAGTGGCTCAGTCACTCAAACATCCACCTTTGGTTCAGGTCATGATCTTGTGGTTCATGCAAGCCTGGAGCCTGCTTCAGATTCTTTGTCTCCCTCTCTCTGTCCCTCCCCTGTTCACGCTCTCTCTCTCTCAAAAATCAATAAACATTAAAAATTAAAAAAAAAAAGGAACATTATGTAGAAGAGTACAGAGCAATAAGACAGGAAGGCTAGGCCATGGAATTGCCAATATGACCAGGGTGCAAAAATGCAAGAAGAACTAGGACATCAGGTTGAAGAGGTAAGATTAGGGTAAGGAAATGGGGGCCATTGGAGGATTTTCAGCAAAAGGAGTAGCATAACAAATTTCTTTTTTTTTTCTTTTTTTTTAATGTTTATTTTTGAGAGAGACAGAGGGGAGTGGGGGAAAAGCAGAGAGAGGGAGAATCTGAAGCAGGCCCTGAGCTGTCCGCACAGAGCCTAACGTGCGGCTCGAACTCTACAGCCATGAGATCATGACCTGAACTGAAGTCAGACACTTAACCAACTGAGCCATCAAGGCGCCCCAACAAATTTCATTTTTTGAACACTATCTAAGGGTAGTATAAAGAGAAAATGAGAGACTTGAATAAAGCTTGAGATAGAAGCAGTGATAATACAAAGGAATATATTGCAATAGGTCAAGTGAGAATTGATGAGGACTCATGAAGCAATGACAGGAAGGAGTATATTACACAGCTAGAATTCACAGATGTTTGTTACGGGATAAATTATTCTTTCCCATTTGACAATTTTATTTAAATGTTTGAGGGGACAAACCAGTAACATTTATGGAAAATAAAAATAATGAAATTTCCTTTCATTAAAGAATGGTAAGACCACCTTAAATGTGAATTTATCTTCAGCACAATACTTGAAAAAAGGGTTGGATGAGGATTTGGCAGATTTGGACTACATAACTAAAGTTTCCTTCCAACCAGAGGTGAATTTACTGAGAAGAAATGAAGCTTAACTTCAAGGTTCAGGAATTATAGATATTTATGACAGGAAGGAAAAGCAAGGCTGCACATCTTTGAAGCATTTCTGGTAAACAGCATAAAGAGGTTTCAGCATAAAGGGATCCGAATCCCCAAGATACCAGTAATTTATTGGGATCTCCTTTTTTATTATGAAGATATAATTTTATATTCATAATTTTATAAAATTTTTATTAAAGAAGACTCTCTGAAATTATATAAGCTTTAGGCCATACAAAACTTAAAACAGCCCTTGCTTCCAACCATAAACTGCTGTGGCATTAAGAAACAGAGAATGCAAATAGTCTAACTCCTACAGTTGAGAGCATATTTTCATTTAATATACAGGAAATGATTCTCCAAGTAAACAAACAACATGATTTCCTTGAAATATATTAGGAGCTATTAACCAGCAATTAAACATTGAATATATGATGAATAATTAATGCTTTATATCTCACCATACAATGAGAGTAAAAATACAAATTTGAATGTTGGGTGACACTTTCAAGGTCATTCCTCTTCAAAGATTAACACTTGTTTTCTGGCATATATTTTTAAGTAGATGGACTGTTTACTAGAATGGCAGTCACAAGACCCCATTACAGCTCTGGATCTAACGTTGATTAACTTTTAAGCCTTGGGCACAGGACACAAAAAGGATTACTATCTATTGTAACTCTGAAATGATTCTATGTAACCTTCACATCCTTCTCAATTAATCTTTTCTCACTCTCAGTTCATAGCAACACATTCTTAAGTGGTCTTCATACCTATAACATCTAACCAAATCAAGCTCCCCCACTCTCTTATGATCCAGTTTCCACAGAGCCACCTTTGATGGCTTTTTCACCAACTAAAGAATGAAATAAAAAAACAGCCTGCCACAAAAATGCCTCCATAGTTTCGCCTTTAGATACCTGTGTGACTTTATTGATCATTGGAACTCCTGTTTCTTTATATACAGTTTTGTTTATTGTTTAACAATAATAAACTGTCTTGACATTTGCTCAAGCTATTCTCACAGTTAGGCACCCTGTTATCATCTATGCCTGCTCACTGAAGCCTTCAAGGCCTTCCTTGCTCAACCACCAACCCCTCCAAGATTAATCCCCCAAATTAATCTTTCCCCATCACCTTCTCATATCACTTTCTTTATTCCTCACATATAACATCCATAACATGGTGAAGTGGTTAAGGACTCTAGCAGTGAGCCAGACAGAAATAGTTTCACGACTTTGCTTTACCACCCACTAAGCTATATAACCTTGGGAAATATATTTTACATCCATGAAATTCATGTGGACTACAAGCATATGATGTCTCCTAAATAAATAGAAACCAGCAGAAAGTCAATGAAGAGTAAGCTGAATAACCCATTAGGCTTCCAGGCCTATCCTCAGAGTCAAATATGCTTACCAGACAAGTCTAGTTTCTGTCACTCAATGGAATGAAGGATAAAAGATCTCTCATTAGCGGGGATCTAGGTGGCTCACTTGATTGAGCATCCGACTTCGGCTCAGGTCATGATCTTGCAGTCTGTGAGTTCGAGCCCCACCTTGGGCTCTGTGCTGACAGCTCAGAGCCTGGAGCCTGCTTCGGATTCTGTATCTCCCTCTCTCTGTCTGCCCCTCCCCTGCTCATGCTCTGTCAAAAATAAATAAACATTCTAAAAAAAAAAAGATCTCTCATTAGCTTTCCCAACTACTGATAAAGCAATATTTAGTTTCCCGTTTGGCTTTTTTCTTTGGAACTCTAGTATTTGAGCAAGTAGCCTAAGAAAGATGAAAGACTGAATGGTATTTATAAAAGAAATCCCACTTTAGACCCTAAATATTGTAATTCATTCTCCTTTGCTCTTATTTGGAATGGAAATGTTCAAGTACTTCTTGAAAGTAGTTAAAATATATGAAATGTCTTAATTCTTTTGCTCAGGAAGTAAACTAACCAACTCTTATCTTTCATAAAATATTCACTTAACAAATATTTATTGAGTATAAACTGTGGGCCAACATAATTATTGCTGTGGTAATGACAATGAACAAAACAGACACAGTTCCTACACTTGGATTTTATGCTTTTGTAGAGAAGATAAACATTAATTGAATCACTTCCTATAATAAGAATTATAAAGGGATATATCCCTGATATTACAGAAATGTACAAGATAATCTAATCTAGTTTATACTATGAGAAAGTAGGCAACTCTTGCTACTGGACTCAATGGTTTGTGTCTCCCTCAAAATTCACATGTTGAAACCCTATCTCCAACGTGTCTATACTTGGGAGATAGGGCCTATAAGAAGATAGCTAAGGTTACATTAATTCGTAAAGTTGGGGCCCTGATCTGATAGGATTAATATCCTTATAAGAAAAGACACCAGAGAGCATGCACTCAATCATTTGAGCTCATTCACTTGCTCTCTTTCGCTGTGTGAGGACAGAGTGAGAAGGGGGTTAACAAGTCAAGACTGGAGCTCTCACCAGGGACTGAACCTTACTGGAACTTTATCATGAACTTTCCAACCTCCAGAACTGTAAGAACTAATATTCTGTTGTTTAAGCCATGCAGTCTATGAGTATTTTTATGGTAACCTGGGAGGACTAAGAATTCTAAAATTTACAAATCTTGAATTTAATCCTAAAATTAAAAAAATAATAAATGAAATGAAAAGTACTTGCTTTCACTATTTTCCTAGCAAAGTAACATTTTCTCCTTTCAGCATATAATGGATTTCATCAGGTGAAGATCCTGAATCTGTGAGGGACTAGCCTAATACTTATTTTACCTTAAGAAAATTTGCTTAATGTTTATTTATTTTTGAGAAAGAGAGTGAGAGAGAGCATTAGTGGGGGAGGAGCAGAGAGAGGCAGACAGAATCTGAAACAGGGTCCAGGCTCCAAGCTGTCAGCACAGAGCCCGATGCCAGGCTTCGAACTCACAAGCTGGGAGATTATGACCTGAGCTGAAGTCAGCCGCTTAACTGACAGAGCCACCCAGGCGTCCCTGCTTATTTTACCTTAAAAGAAAGATGCATCTATATTAATATATGCATCTCTCTGAATTCATCTTTGCCATTCTTTGGTGAAGCACTTTAAACTTAACTGTTTACTAAAGTCTTGTTGAGTTTATGTTAAAACTTTTCTGTCCACAGTTCTTTCCAAATCCATAAAATGAACATGTATTTGTAAGTGAATAGAAAATTAAATTACCCCAATCTTCATGGTTTACAACTATAAGCATATATTCTTAAGCTCATTGGTTTGCAGGTTGCAGTTTGGCTGATCTTCAGTGGGCTTGGGCAGCTCTGCTTTAGGCTGTAGGTAGGCTGGGCTGGCCACTATGCTGCGTTTGAATCAAGGTATATTTCACATGCCAATCATCTGTTCTCATGGCAAATCAGTAGCATGCTAAAGCCAAACCAAAGCACATTTAACATCTCTGTCAGAATCATGTCCATTAATATTCCATGGACCAAAGAAAGTCAAGTGACCAAGCCCAAAATCAAAGAAGCAGGGAACTATACCCTACCTACACTGGGAAGGTAAATAAATATTTGCTGAACAATAATCTGCACACTCCAGATAGGTGAACTATAAGTGAAAAATAAAACTAAGTATCCTACTAAATGCTGGGAACATGATGACAACTAAGACAGAGTCTCATAGTGATACCTGATAGCCTGGAGGCTAGTGGGGACTGGGAGAGAGATATATAAGGAAATTAATATAAATACAATGAAGTAAGTATGATAACACCAGTGGGAGAATAATTACTTCTATGTGGAGAACACTTGAGATTTAAAGCATAATAGAAACTTACCAGATTGATATGGCTAAGATTTGGAGAGAGGCAAGATTCTAGACAAAGGGGAAAATGTGTGCAAAATCATGAATATGCGAAGTAGACTGGCATAATTAAAAAGTGGCAATCTTTTGGTGTGGCTAGAGCATAGAATATATAGGGGAAAAAAACACGGGAAATGAGGTAGTCATATTTTAAAGGACCTTATAAACCAGGCTAGAAATTTGAACTGAGGTGACATTAAAATAAATTAAACAGGAAAGTGATGTGTTAAAATGGTTAGAATCATAGCTCAGTTTAAGTAGAGTAGAAGGATAACAGACAGGGTGGCGATAGAGTGGTAAGCAGAATCCAAGTATGAGATGGCAGAGACCAAAGCCAAAGCAGTAGCAGTGTAAAGAAAAAGAAGAGGGTGTCAACAGATTTATAAAATATAATTCACTTACCTTTTTGAATGAATGAAAGCAAAAGTCAAGTCTTTTGGAATTGAAACTGACAGAAACTCAACTCCAGTTAGCTTAAAGAAAAACTAGAAGTCCTTAGAAACAAAAGAAAAATGTCAAGAACCAGCACAGCTCTAAGGAACACAGTGTTTGGCACAAGAAATTAAAATGATGTTTGCATTATTTCTCACACTCTCATTAAGATTTCTTCACTTAATTCTCCTCTATGGCAGACAAGTTTATACCACATAAAGGAGTAAGACAGTCATCGAAAGTGCCAAATCACATTCTTCTAGCTGTATGATCCTAAAGGCAAGAAAGTGGCCCTCTCTTACAGTAATTTTTAAATTTTTATTTAAATTTTATTTACTTAACATACAGTGCAATATTGGTTTCAGGAGTAGAATTCAGTGATTCATCACTTATATACAATACCCACTTTTCATCACAACAAGTATCCTCCTTAATACCCATCAACTCATCTACCCATCTTTCAGCCACCTCCCTCCATCAACTCTCAGTTTGTTCTCTATCATTAAGGGTCTCTTGTGGCATTTTCCCCTCTCTCCTCTTTTTTTTTTTTTAAATAAAATTAAGAATTCTTCAAACTCTCTCTGGTTTTGATTGGTCCAAACATGGGTCATATGCCCACCCCTCAAAACAAGCTATCTAGTGGCTAGGATGCTATAATCCACCCTAGTTACCTGCTGACCCCCTTAGTCAATGGAATGTAATCTGTTATCAGTAGCAGAAGAATATAAACACGTACCATCTAGCCAGCCACATCAATTTGTATCAATTACAAAGGGAGTAAGGGACTAGTTCAGGGTGACTAGTTGAGAGTTCCAGCTTGGTGACTTAGATTAGTGATGCATAAACTGTAATAGGATGTACAGGAAAAGAAAAAAGTATGAAAGGAAAATTTTTAGACATGTTAAGTTTGAGGTATCATAGATCCTTTGAAAGGTAATATTCAATAACCACTAATTTTTTCTTTGCACAAGATTGGTGTGTGTATATATGTGTGTGTGTGTGTGTGTGTGTATGTATGTATATATATACATACATAGATATATATATGTTTATGTATGTATATATATAAAGTATGTGACAGTCACAATTCATGACTTAGAAGAAACTAAAATTTCATTTCTGAAATAAAAGCATTATATCCAGAGAATATCCCTCCTGATATAGTGAAGGCTACTTGAAAATAATGTCCTATCAATCTCTAAAAATATTTTGGCAGAAATTTGAGCTAATTGTACATTTCAAAACTACCATTTGAAAATGCATATGGTGGGGTGCCTGGGTGGTTCAGTCGGTTAAGCCTCTGACTTCAGCTCAGGTCATGATCTCACAGTTCGTGCGTTTGAGCCCCATATCAGGCTCTGTGCTGACAGCTCGGAGCCTGAAGCCTGCTTCGGATTCTGTGTCTCCATCTCTCTCTCTGCCCCTCCCACACTGCTGCTCCTTCTCTCTTTCTCTCTCTCTCTCTCTCTCTCAAAATTAAATAAACATTAAAGAAAAAAAAGAAAATGCATATGGTTGGTATTATTTTTATGAAAGAGGAGGAAAAGTTCTGCATCTTAGGTGGATACAATACAATATGTATCTACCAAACACAGGAACTGCTTTCCTGATTGTAGTTCTGTCCCAAGATTTATAAACCCATGAAGCTTTCTGCTTCTTCTCACTAACAGAAAATTTGGTTGAATCCATCTTGGAAAATAATGATCCAAATCTTCTGAAACAATTTGGAGGTATGTTATAAAACCTCCAGGTATCTGACACTACAGAAGTTCTACTAAGTGGACTTAAACATTTTGATTTTTTAATGTCTATAACCATATTCCCCAATGATGTTTCCTGAAACTTTCCATTTTGTGGTTCATTTAGATATTTATAGCAGTGGGGAAGGAAAAAAATGTACTGTAGGGGTTTTGAACAGCCATTCAAATCAAAACTGACAATTACCTTGATGCAAAAAGAAATAATAAAGCTTGAGAGTTTTATTAGCTCCAAAGTAATTTTAAAGTTGCATAAAATGTTGCTGTTCTCCATATATATTAAAGTACTTTTACCTCTCCTGCCCTATACATTTAGTCTTCATTAAATATTCAACATGTTGCTTCCAAAGTCAATAAAAAAGTATCCATTACTGGAAGAAGGAAAATCCATTTTGCAAATGATAGGGAGATTACCCAGCATAACTATAATTATCATTTTTTAAAAAGGTACAGAAAGAGAGTCGTTGAGCTCTTTGAAGCAAATTGAAGTTCTTCTTAAGCCACACACTGTGTTTTCCTACAGAGGATTTTTAAGATGAGAAATAGACCTTGAGGGTCTTAGGCCTGAGGCAATATAAAAAAGGTCAAACATTCAGCTAAAAAGCACCACTATCTTCAGAACAACTTATCAACCGAATTCCAGCACGTCCTTATTTACAACTATTGGTCCCAAAGGAAGTGCACTTGAGTGTGGGCCACAATTACTTTGTAAGGAGCTTGCCAGGAATGATACAGGAAACAAATTTGTGACTATGTGCCAACCCCACCTCAGAAACTGCAGACTTTTTTCTTCTGGTGAGAAAGAAGTGGGAGGAAGAACACAAAGGAGGGGGAAAAATGCAGAGAATGGAGGTCTAACATAAAAGAGCCAACTTCAGTTAAGCTCCTAAAGACTGAGTTGTAAACACAGTTTGGAAAATCCAGAGATTATCCAATTTAGCTCTCCATTCCCAGCTCAGGGGCTTTATCCCAAGACAGCTCCATAAAGTGTTCGTTTCAAGTGGCAGGTTTGCACTCTCAAATTAAGCCCATTAAAAATAATAAAATAAAATAAAATAAAATAAAATAAAATAAAATAAAATAAAATAACATAACATAAAACAAAACAAAATTAAATTAAATTAAATTAAATTAAATTAAATTAAATTAAATTAAATTAAAATAAAAAGCCAGGAAAACTCTGCACCTGTCACAGATTAGCAACAAAAGGTCAAATACTTTCCCATACACCTAGGCCACCTCCATATTGTGTGTTTACTTACTGGAGCCTAATCAGTCTCTCTTCAAGCAGAAAAGTGTAGACCAAGATAAATGGGGGAGGGTAAAGAATTAAACTTTATCTAAGAGCTGTCAATAAATCTATTGTTGGAAATACATGTGAATAGAAGTAGTAATAGCCATCTTTGTCTTTTAAAGAGGTAGTTTCTCAAAAAGAGAATTACACAAAGTGCTCCTCTGTTTTTGTCAATATGCTGCCAGGTTTTGAAATACTATTTTTCAACCAAACAATAAAAATCTTGACAAGTAAGCGACAGAAAATCACTAATACACTTGCAGCTGCATTTCAATCCATACAAATTCTTTAAACAAAAACAACTGAAGAACAGCCTGGCCTAGCAAAATTATTTTACCATTTGGGCCTCAAATCCAAGATAATTAAGAAATAGGATTTTATATTTTCACTGACAATTTTTGACAAATGGTCAAATTAAAAAAAAAAAAAAAATCCAAATGACAAAATTGAGTAAAGACCCATGTGTGAATTTCAAGAGGTGTAAATCAGGAAAAAGGGGTTTTTTTTATTTCCAATTTCAGATTAACAAAAGAAAGAATCTTCAATTCATTTATTTCTGAAAAATGTAAGTGTGTGTCGAGGCAAGGCAGGAAAGGGGAAAAGAATTTGATGTCAGAAGACTCAGGTGTAAACTCCAGCTTAACTAGCAGCAGTATATATTTAAGGGAAATCTGAAATAAGAGATTATTTCTATCTTGTAATCAAAAGATGATAAAGACCTGAACTAGAACAGTGGTAATGAGAATGGAAATAAAGGACATATATGATAGACATTTCTACAGAAAGAACTGGGGCAACTGGGTGACTCAGTCAGTTAAGCGTCTGACTTCAGCTCAGGTCACGATCTCATGGTTCATGAGTTCGAGCCCCACATCAGGCTCTGTGCTGATAGCTTGGAGCCTGGAACCTACTTTGGATTCTCTGTCTCCCTCTCTCTGTGCCCCTCCCCAGCCTATCTTCTCTCTCTCTCAAAAATAAAAAAAACATTAAAAAAAGAAAGAATTAATGGCATTTATCAAAGTATGAAGGTGAATGAGCCCAATATTTTCCATTTCTTCCTCCAGAACCACTCTCCACCTACTTCTCCCTGCTTTGTGCACCAGAAAATAGACCTCTATGGACTGCATCAATGGCCCGCCTCTTCTCTACTTTTTGGTTGAGGTTGGTTAATGGATATCACCAACCCAGGAGATGAAGGACAGGAAAATAGTGAAGTTAGATCACTTATTCCCTTGACTCCCTCCCTACTTTAGTTACAACTTGTGGTCTGTGTTGTTCCACTGAAGACCATTATCTCCTGTCAGATGTCCCTCTACATTTAGCCTTGTTGATGGCTCCTAGTAACACTTGCTCTCCTTTCCCCTTTTAGGCCTATCGCTGGTAATAGCTCTGTTATGAGCAACCTAAGAAACTAAAATGCCACCATGATTTCCCTAAACCCTACCCATACCTATCTATCTAGTCCCTTTACTAAATTATCCAAAATTGCCATGTTAAACAAGCCTTTTGTTTCCTACCATAATCTTACTGATACAATGAGACTATTCTATAAATTATAAGGCACCATTCATAATGTTTATTTACTTGGTTACTTTGTTAGTTGAAAAAACTTTGTCACATATGTCTAGCACATATCAAATGACCAATTAATATTTGCTGAATCAAATAATAAAAACTATACACGGTTAAGATTGAAAGTCAAGTCCCAGTTAAATACCTGAAATCTCAAGAAGAGTGAGAGATGAGTGGTAATGTATATCAATTAGACAACAAGGTCTTATGAAAGAAAATATAAGGAACAAAATAAACCAATCATTTATAGAAGCACTTTGATAATTATTAAAAATATGTATTATTCAAGGAAGTATTCTAAGTATATATGACCTTTCATAAAAGTGAAAAGAAATACGTACCAACCTTCAAAACTTATAACTTGAAAATATAAAAGTGAAACTAGACATTCTGGCTATGGCCAAGTGAGGTGAGAAGTAAATATTCCCCTGAAAAGCAAGTTTAAAAAATATAAGACAATCCGAATAAAATTAATGGCTAACTTCCCATCAGAGCAAAAGGAAGCCAATGACATATTCAGAGTGCTGAAAACAATTCTCAGCCAAAAATTTTATATCTAGCATAGCTATCCTTCAAAATAAAGGAAAAATAAAACATTCAAGATAAAGACTGAGAGAATTAATATCTACACTACATGCCTTGCAAGAAATATTAAAGGATAGTTCTTTAAACTGAAAAGAATATGACACCAGATAAGAAAATAAATCCATAGTAAGAAATGAAGAAAACCAGAAATGGTAAGCATGTGGGTGAAGAAATACATATTTCTTCTCATTTCTTCTCTTTTCTAAAAGACATAAGATCAGGGCCACCTGGGTGGCTCAGTCGGTTAAGTGCCCTAGTTTGGCTCAGATCATAAACTCACGGTTCGTGAGTTCGAGCCCCGCATCAATCTCTGTGCTGAGAGCTCAGAGCCTGGAGCCTGCTTTGGATTCTGTGTCTCCCTCTTCCTCTGCCCTTCTCTCTCTCTCTCTCTCTCTCTCTCTCTCTCTCTCTCTCTCTCTCTTTCTCTCTCAAAAATAAACATCAAAAAATAAATAAAAAACATAAGATCATATAAAAATTATACCACTATATTTGGGGTTTCTAACATATGTATATGGAACACATATGACAATAATAGCACCAAAAAAAGGATGAAGAGAATGACCTGTATCAGAGAAAAGTTTCTATTAGAATTTTAAGAAATAAGTTCATAGATACCTGACCTAGATTGTGGTAATTTAAAATGCATATTGCAATCCCTAGAAAACCACTAAGAAAAATAACTTAATATACAGGAAAAAAAATGGGAACAGAGAAATTTAAATAATATAAAAATACATACTTGAAGACAGAGAAGGAGGGCCAGAAGCCCCAAAAAGACAGGAGATGTATAAAACAACCTATAGCAATATGACAAAAATAAATCAACTATAAAAATAATTGCATTAAACGAAGATGGACAAAATACCACATTAAAGGAAGATATTGTCAAACTGTATTTAAAAAAAATCAAGATCCTACTCTATACTGTCTACAAAAGGCAAATATTAGATTCTAAGACACAAAACAGGCTAGTGGAAAAAAATGGAACAAAGACATACCACATAAATCATAAACATAAGACAGCTAAAATGGCTATATTTATATTAGAAAAATAGACTTTAATATAAGAAATATCAGAAAATCCAGGAGACTTTTAAAATGATAAGAGGATCAATACATCAGTTAGAGGTAAATGCATCTAATCTCAAAATGCATAAAACTGACACAATATTATAAAAAATAAACAATGTCAAAATGTATAACAAATGATTTTGCATCTCTACATTCAATAATTGAACAGCATGTTATAGACAAAATTAGTGAGGGGGCTCCTGGGTGGCTCAGTCAGTTAAGCATCCAACTCTTGGTTTCAGCGCAGGTCATTATCACATGGCTCAGAGGTTTGAGCCCTGCATCAGCCTCTGTACTGACAGTACAAAGCCTCCTTAGGATTCTCTCTGTCTCCCTCTGTCTCTGCCCCTCCCCCATTCATGCACACGTGCTCTCTTTCTCTCAAAATAAATAAATAAACTTAAAAAAAATAGAAAAGAAAATTAGCAAGGATACAAAAGATTTGAACACCAAAAACTGACTTAATCTAACTTACACATACAGAACACTTCAACTAATGACTTTTAAGACATGGTACATTTTCCAAGATAGATCACATTCTAGCCAATAGAATTTTTAAAACAAATTTGGAAGTATAAAATCATTAAAACATAATTATCTAATAATAATACAATTAAAATCAACAAAATGAAATCTGAGAAATATTCAAACATTTATAAATTAAACATTTTAAATAAATGACAGATCAAATGGGAAATCATGAAAAAGTAGAAAATATTTGGAAGTTAAGAAAAATGGAAAACATGTAAAACATATAAAATTTTATAGGGCTGATTATACCTATAAATACCATGCTAGGCCAGAATAAAGGTTTCAAATCAATAATCTAAGATTTACCTTTAAAAATTTTTAAAAAAAAGAGCACAAGTGAACACAAAGCTTACAAAAGAAATAATAATAAAGATTGAAGCAAAGATAAATAAAATTATACACACACACACACACACACACAGATTTAGTGGAACTAAAATCTGACCCTTTAAAAACATGAAAAAAATTGAAAACAAGTAGATCAGTGGTCAGCAAATTAAAGCCTATGGACCATAAGTGGACCACAGGCTGTTTTTATAAATAAAGTGTTATTAGAATAAAATACACCCATTCACTAATATGTTGTCTCTAGCTCCTTTTGTGATAGAATGATGGAATTGAATAGTTGTGAAAGAAACCATCTGGCATGCAAAACCCATTAGTATCTGAGGAAAAAAAAAAAAGTTTTGCTATACCAAGTTACACCAAATATGAAAAACAAAAAAAAAAAACAACAAAAAACAAAGCCACAGAAAAAACAGAGTGGCAACATCAGGAGTGAAAGATGACACATTGCAGACCATATTGTAGGGACATTGTGACATTACAGAAATTAAACTGATTATAAGGAAGTAGTATGAACAACTGTATGCCAACAATTCAACAACTTAAATAAAATGGGCATATCCCTAAAAAGACAAAAATTACCAAAACTATCTCAAGAAGAAAGAAATAAGGTGAATATAAATATATTAAAAAAAATAAACTGAATTAGTAATTTTCACTCTTCCACAAAAAAAGTTAAGGATCAGATACCTTCACTAATGAATCCTATCAAAAAAAATGAAGAAAAAAAAAAGAATACTGACACTTCACAAAATCTTGCAGATAACAGATGAGGGAAGACTTCTCAGCTCATCCTCTGGGGCAAATATTACCCTAATACCAAAAGCAGACAATGACACCACAAGAAAACTACAAACTGATACCCTCATAATCATAGACTCAAAAATATTTAACAAAAAAATTTGCAAACTAAATTCCAGCAAAATATATCAACAATTACATACCATGACTAAGTAAGATTCATCCCAGGAATGCAAAATTGGTTTCAGCTTCACACATCAATTAAAGTAACGTGTCATGCTAGTATTTTAAAAATATAAAAACCATATGACCATCTGAATAGGTGCAGCAAAGCATTTGACAAGTTCAATACCCATTCAAAATAAAAACTCTCAACATAATATTCATAGAAGGTAACTTCTTTAACCTGATTAGGGAATCTGTACAGAATTACTTTTAACATTGTATACAATGGTGAACAATCAACTTTATAACATAAGGAATGAGACAAGGATGTTAACTCTTACCATTAACATTAAATATTTTAATGGAGGTTCCAATCAGTGCAATGAAACACAGATATAGACATAAAGGCATGGAAGAAAAAGAAGTAGGAGAAAGTGGAGAAAGAAGGAAGGAAGAAAGGAAAAAAAGAAAAAAAGAAAGGCACGTATATCAGAAAAGGAAAAATGTTCTAGCTCCCAGATGATATGACCCTATATTTAGAAGACCTCAAAGAATCCAATGATACAGTACAAATAATGATAAGTGAGTTTAGTAAGATTATGGGTTCTAAGATCATCAATTGTAAAATTCTAATGCAGCCCTATATGCTAGCAACAAAGCATTAAAAAACTTAAATGAATTAAAATTTTAATTCAGAACAGTATCAAAAAGAATGAAATAGGAAATTTAACATTAGTAAATTTAACCAAAAGTTCAAGAATTGTACACTGAAATCTATAAAATATTAGTTAGAGAAATTAAAGAAAATCTGAATAAATGGGATTGGAGGACCATTACTATGAATAGGCCAATTCTCTGAAAATTAATCTGCAAAATTACTACAATCCTGGGGCACCTGGGTGGCTGGTGCTAAAGCATCCGACTTTGGCTCAGGTCATGATCTCGTGGTCTGTGAGTTCAAGCCCCGCGTCAGGCTCTGTGCTGACAGCTCGGAGTCTGGAGCCTGGAGCCTGCTTCAGATTCTATGTCTCCCCCTCTCTCTGCCCCTCCTCCACTCACTTTCTGTCTCTCCCAAAATAATAAACATTAAAGACAATTAAAAAAAAATTACTACAATCCCCATCAAAATTCCAGCAGTGTTTTTATAGAAACTGACAAGTTGATACTAAAATTTGTGTAGAAATAAAATGACCTAGAATAGCAAAGATAATTTTGGAAAAGAATAATAAAAATTGAGAAATTACACTATTTAATTTCAAAACCTACCATAGAACTATATATAATAATCAAAACATTTTAGAGTAAACACAAGGATAAACATAGAGATCAACAAAACACATTTGAGTTTTGAGATACAAATTCTTATATTTAAGATCAACTGAGTCCCCACAAATCTGCCAACTCAATTCAATGGGAAGAGGATAGTGATTTCAAAAAAATCTTCTGTACAGTTGTATATCAATATGCAAAATGAAAAAAAATCAGTTATGCCCCTACTGTGGAAGGCAGAATAATAGCCCCTCAAAGACCATTAGGACTGTGCATGTCCTAACCCCTAAAACCTGTGACTAGGTCAGGCATATGGCAAAGTGGACTGGGGGTGTGATTACAGTAAGATATTGATATGGAAAGATTATCCTAGATAATCTATGTGGGCTCAAGACAATAATAAGAGTCCTTATAAGACAAAGAGAGGGAGAAGGGAGAGGGACAAAGAAACAGAAAGGAGAAATACAGAGAAATTTTAGGATACTATATCAATGGCATTGAAGATGGAAGAAGGGTCCATGAGTTAAAGAATACAGGTGACCTGTAGATAATGGAAAAGACAGAACAGTATATTCTCCTGCAGAATCTCCAAAAGGAATGCATCCCTATCAAAACCTTCATTTTATCCTAATAAAAACTATTTCAGGGGCGCCTGGGTGGCGCAGTCGGTTAAGCGTCCGACTTCAGCCAGGTCACGATCTCGCGGTCCGTGAGTTCGAGCCCCGCGTCGGGCTCTGGGCTGATGGCTCAGAGCCTGGAGCCTGCTTCCGATTCTGTGTCTCCCTCTCTCTCTGCCCCTCCCCCGTTCATGCTCTGTCTCTCTCTGTCCCAAAAAATAAATAAATGTTGAAAAAAAAAAAAAAAAAACTATTTCAGACACTTCCTTTAAGAAGTGTATGATAAGTTTGTGTTATCTTAAGGACTAAGATTGTGATTTTTATATTATCAATGTAAAACTAATACTCTTAAGTCTAAGTCACAAGATACATAAAAATAAACTAAAATATTATACACGTTTTTAAGTTATACCTTTTTAAGAAGGAAATGTGAAAGAAAATCTTTGTAATCAGGTTATGCTAAACGTTCTGAGCTATGGCAACAAAAGTAAACCATTTAAAAAATAGTGATCATTGGACTGCATCAAATATAAAAAGTCTACTCTTTAAAAGACCATATTATGAAAATATAGAATGAAGTATGAGAGACATAAATTACTTTTTTAAAGAACCAAATAGAAATGCTGTGGGTAAAAAGTATAATAACTGAACTTTTAAAAAGTCACTAGTAAGTATCAATAGAAAGTCAGGCAGATGAAAAAGCAGCAAACTTGAGGACAGGTCAAGTGAACTGTCCATTTTGAGGAATGGGGTGAAAATGAAGACAAATAGAAACTCAGAGACCTATACAACACCATCAATCACACCAACACACACATAATGGGAGTCTAAGAAGGCAAGTAGATAGAGAAAGAACATAAACTATATTTGAAGAATTAATATCTAAAAACCTCCCAAAATTTATGAAAAACATTAAAACTACACATCAAAGAAACTCAAATAAGTCCAATATGATAAACTCGGAGATCCACACTTACATTGTAATCAAACTTAATAAACTGTTGAAAGACAAAGAGAGGGGCGCCTGGGTGGCGCAGTCGGTTAAGCGTCCGACTTCAGCCAGGTCACGATCTCGCGGTCCGGGAGTTCGAGCCCCGCGTCAGGCTCTGGGCTGATGGCTCGGAGCCTGGAGCCTGTTTCCGATTCTGTGTCTCCCTCTCTCTCTTCCCCTCCCCCGTTCATGCTCTGTCTCTCTCTGTCCCAAAAATAAATAAACGTTGAAAAAAAAAATTTAAAAAAAAAAAAAAAAAAAAAGAAAGACAAAGAGAGAGCTGTAAAGAAGGAAAGTGATTTAACATTGTAAAGAATCCTCCAAAACCCGACCCCTCCATGCCTGGCAACTGCTTATCCACTGGAGTAAGACTCCAGTAAGTGCCAGTAAGACACTGACCTAAAACAGAGGGCTTTTCCTCTAGACCAGCACAGCCACTGACCCCAGGCACCAACAGACAACTGTCCTTTCGTTTTGCATGTTAGTCTGTTTTGTTTGTTTTGTTTTGATTTGTTTCTTCTTCTTTCTCACTTCTGGTTGTTTGTTTCTTTGAATCAGGCAGTTTTACTCTATGCTTTTTACACCCTTTCTGTATCACTTTATTTTCTTCTCTCTCTCTCTCTCTTCTCTCTCCTCTCTCTCCCTGGATTAAGACATATAGTTTCTTTGATTCTCTGCCAGGTCTTTTTTTTTCTGCCCCTGTCATTTCTCTCTTTGTACAGGATAAGGCATCTCCCCGCCACCGCCCGTTTTTTTTTTTTCCTTTTTTCCAGGGTTACTCCAACAAACAAATCAAAACACAGACTTGGTCCAATTCACCACTATGAGCAGTGAGATAAAGCAACCAAAGACAGAATAGAGTGCTCACAACACAATCCAAAAACACTCCCTGAAGTGCCAGGCCCTGGAGAGTATATGACCCCTTTTTAATACAGTTGTACTTGCAGCTTCAGGACACATAACAAGCTATTAAAACACATAAAAGATACAAAACTAGACAAAATGATGAAATGGAAGAATTCTCCTCAAAAGAAATTCGAGGAAGAAGTAACAGCCAGAGAATTGCCCAAAACAGATATAAACACTATATCTGAACATGGATTTAGAAAAATAGAAATAATAGTCAGACTTGAAAAAAGCATAGAAAACAACAGAGAATCTATTGCTGCAGAGATTAAAGACATAAGAAATAGTCACAATGAATTAAGAACTGCTGTTAATGAGATGCAAAATAAACTAGATGCAGCGACAGCAAGGATGGAAGAAACAGAGAGTAGAGGAAATAGAAGATAAAATTTTGGAAAACGACGAACCTGAGAAAAGAAGGATAGAAAATAACTAGACCACAAGGGGAGAATTGTGGTCTGAATCACTAACTGATTCAGTGAAATGAAATAATATCCATATCATAAGAGTTCCAGAAGAAGAAGAGAGAGAAAGGGGCAGAGGGTTTATTTGAACAAATTATAGCTGAGAACTTCCCTAATCTGGGGAAGGAAGCAGACATCCAAGTCCAGGAGGCACAGACAACTTCCTTCAAAAACAACAAAAACAGGTCAACACCACAATGTATCATAATTAAACTGGCCAAACACAAAGATAAAGAGAGAATTCTGAAAGCAGGTTAGGGTCAAATGAGACTTTACTTACAAGGGTAGACACATAAGGGTAGTAGGAGACCTATCCATTGAAACTTGGCAGACCAGAAGGGAGTGGCAGGAAATATTCAATGTACTGAATTGGAAAAATATGCAGCCAAGAATCCTTTATCCAGCAAGGCTGTCATTCAGAATAGAAGGAGAGATAAAGGTTTTCCAAGACAAACAAAAACTAAAAGAGTTCATGCCCACTGAACCAGCCCTGCAGGAGATCCTGAGGGGGACTCTGTGAGTGGGAAGCAGCAAAGACTACAAATGACCAGAGACATCACCACAAGCACAAAAACTACAGATAACATAATGACGCTAACTCCATATCTTTAAATAATCACTCTGAATTTAAACAGAGTAAATGCCCCAATCAAAAGACATAGGGTATCAAAATGGATAAAACAAACAAGATCCATCTATATGCTAGCTAAAAGAGACTGATTTTAGACCTGGCAACACGTGCAGATTGAAAGTGAGAGGATGTAAAACCATCTATCACGCTACTGGATGTCAAAAGAAAGCTGCAGTAGCCATACTTACATGAGAAAAACTAGATTTTAAAACAAAGACTGTAAACAAGAGATGAAGAAGGGCATTATATCATAATTAAGGGGTCTAACCATCAAGAAGAGCTAACAACTATACATGTTTATGCCCCCAACATGAGAGTACACAAATATGTAAATCAATTAATCATATACGTAAGCAAACATATTGATAATACTGTAATTGTTGGGGCACCTGGGTGGCTCAGTCAGTTAAGCATCAGACTTCGGCTCAGGTCATGATCTTGCGGTTTGTGAGTTTGAGCCTCACGTCAGGCTCTGCTGACAGCTTGGAGCCTGGAGCCTGCTTCAGATTCTATGTCACCTTCTCTCTGCCCCTCCCACACTTGTGCTCTGTCTCTCTGCGTATCAAATATAAATAAATGTATAAAAAAAATTTTTTTAAATGCTGTAATTGTTGGCGACCGTAATACTCCACTTATAGCAATGGACAGATCATCTAGGCAGAAAATCAATAAGGAAACAATGGCCTTGAATGATACATTGGACCAGATGGACTTAACAAATATATTCAGAACTTTTCATCCAAAAGCAGCAAAATATACCTTCTTCTCAAGTACACATGGAGCATTCTCCAAAACAGATCACACACTGGTCACAAAACAGCCCTGAGCAAATATAAAAGGACTGAAATCATACCATGCATATTTTCAGGTCGCAACAGTATGGAACGTGAAATCAACCACAAGAAAAAAATTTAGAAAGCCCCCAAATACATAGAGGTTTAAGAACATCCTACAAGAGAATGAATGGGTTAGCCAGGAATTTAAAGAAGAAATTTAAAAATATATGGAAGCAAATAAAAATGAAAACACAGCAGTCCAAAGCCTTTGGGATGCAGCAAAGGCAGTCCTAGGAGGAAAATACATTGCAATCCAGGCCTATCTCATGAAGCATGAAAGATCCCAAATCAGAACCTAACCTCACACCTAAAGAAACTAGAAACAGCAGCAAAGAAAGCCCAAAGCCAGCAGAAGAAGAGAAATAATAAAGATTACAGAAGAAATAAACAATATAGAATCAATAAAAACAGTGGAACAGATTAATGAATGAACAGATTAATGAGAGGGTTTTTTCTAATAATTATTAAAATAGATAAACCGCTAGTCAGACTTCTCAAAAAGAAAAGAGAGGGACCCAAATAGATAAAATCACAAATGAAAGAAGAAAGATCACAAACAACACCACAGAAATACAAACAATTATTAAAGAATACTATGAAAAATTATATGGCAACAAACTCAACAATCTGGAAGAAATGGACAAATTCCTAGACACTCACATACTACCAAAACTCAAATGGGAAAAAATAGAAAATTTGAACAGACACATCACCATGAAAAAATTCAACTGGTTATCAAAAATCTCCCAACAAATTAGAGTCCTAGGCCAGATGGCTTCCCATGGAAATTCTACCAGATATTTAAAGCAGAGTCAATACCTATTCTTCTAAAGATGTTCCAGACTCATTCTATGAAGCCAGCATTCCCTTAATTCCCAAACCAGACAAAGACCTCACTAAAAAGGAGAATTACAGGCCAATAACTGTGATGAACATGGATGCAAAAATTCTCAACAAGATACTACCAAATCAAAATCAACAGTACATTAAAAGAATTATTCACCATGATCAAGTGGGATTTATTCCTGGGCTGCATGGGCTGGTTTAATATTTGTAAATCAATCAATGTGGTATACCACATTAATAAAAGAAATAATAAGAACCATGTGATCCTCTTAGTAGATGAAGAAAAAGCATTTGACAAAATACAGCATCCTGTTTCGATAAAAACCCTCAAGAAAGTAGGGATAGAAGGAATATATCTTAACATCATAAAACCATATATGAAAGGCGCACAGCTAATATCCTCAATGGGAAATAACTGAGAGCTTGTCCCCTAAAATCAGAGATGTCCACTCTCACCACTGTTTTTCAACATAGTACTGGAAATCCTAGCCTCAACAATAAGATAACAAAAAGAAATAAAAGGAATCCAAATTGGCAAGTAAGAAGTCAAAATTTAATTCTTCACAATGATATGACACTCTACGTGGAAAACCCAAAACACCCCACCAAAAACCAGCTAGAACTGATATGGGAATTTAACAAAGTTGCAGTATATAAAATCAATGTACAGAAAACAGTTGCATTTCTATACACCAATAATGAACCACAGAAAGAGATATCAAAGGAATTGATCCCATTGACAATTATACCAAAAACCATAGTCCATACATACTTAGGAATAAACCTAAACAAAGAGGTAAAAGATCTGTATGCTGAAAACTATAGAAAGCTTATGAAAGAAACTGAAACAGACACAGAGAAATGGAAACACAGTCCATGCTCATGGATTGGAAGAACAAATATTGTTAAAATGTCAAAACTACCCAAAGCAATCTACACATTCAATCTACACATGCAATCCCTATGAAAATAACAGCAACATTCTTCAAAGAGCTAGAACAAACAACTCTAAAATTTGGTATGGAACCAGAAAAGACCATGAATAGACAAAGTAATGTTGAAAAAGAAATCTAATGATGGAAGCATCATAATTCCAGACATTAAGCTATACTACAAAACTGTAATAATCAAGACAGTATGGTCCTGGCACAAAAACAGACACATAGACCGATTAAATAGAATAGAGAACCCAGAAATGGACCCACAAACATATGGCCAACTAATCTATGACAAAGCAGGAAAGAGTATACAATAAAAACAAGACAGTCTCTTCAGCCAATGATGCAGGAAGAACTGGATAGCGACATGCAGAAGAATTAAACCAGGCCACTTTCTTACACCATACAGTAAAATAAATTCAAAATGGATGAAAGACCTAAAATGTGAGACAAGAAACCATCAAAATACTACAGGTGAGAACAGGTAACAACCTCTTTGATCTAGGCCGCAGCAATTTCTTACGTGACATGTCTCCAGATGCAAGGGAACTAAAAGCAAAAATCAATTATTGAGACTTCATCAAGATTACAAGCTTTTACACAGTGAAGGAAATGATCAACAAAACTAAAAGGCAACCCACAGAATGGGAGAAGATATTTGCAAATGACATATCAGATAATAGGTTAGTATCCAAAATCTATAAAGAACTTATCAAACTCAACACCCAAAAAGCAAATAATCCAGTGAAAAAATGGGCACAAGACATCAATAGACACTTTTCCAAAGAAGACATCCAGATGGCTGACAGACACATGAAAAGATGCTTAACATCACTCATCATCAGAGAAATACAAATCAAAACCACAACAGATACCGCTTCACGCCTGTCAAAATGGCTAAAATTAACAACTCAGGAAACAACAGATGTTGGAAAGGATGTGGAGAAAGGGGAACACTTTTGTACTGTTGGTGGGTTACACTGGTGTAGTCACTCTCGAAAACAGTATGGAGGATCCTCAAAAAATTAAAACAGAACTACCCTATGACCCAGCAACTGCACTACTAGGAATTTATTCAAAGGAAACATAAATGTTGATTTGAAGGGGCACATCTGCCTGAATGTTTATAGCAGTGCCATAAACAATACTCAAACTATGGAAAGAGTCCAAATGTCCATGGACTGACAAGTAGATAAAGAAGATGTGGTATATACATACAATGGAATACTACTCAGTGATGAAAAAAATGAAATTTTGCCATTTGCATCATGGATAGAACTAGAGGATATTATGCTAAGTGAAATAAGTCAGAGAAAGGCAGATATCATATGCTTTGATTCATGTGGAATTTGAAAAACTTGATAGATGAACACAGAGGAAGGGAAGGAAAAAGAAGATGAAAACAGAAAGGGAGACAAACCATAAGAGACACTTAAATACAGAGGACAAATAGAGGACTGCTAGAGGGGAGGTGGGCAGGGGGATGGATTAAATGGGTGACAGGCATTAAGGAGGGCAATTTTGGAGATGAGCCCCAGGTTTGAATGTAAGAGATGAAACCCTGGGTTCTACTCCTGAGGCCAGGACTACACTGTTTGTTAACTAACTTGAATTTAAATTTTAAAAGGGGGGGGGAGTGGGCTTGTGATGAGCAACTGGTATTTTATGTAAGTGATGAATCACTAAATTCTAACTCTAATATATACTACACTATATGTTAACTTACTGGAATATAAATAAAAATTGAAACATATAAAAGGGGGAAGCACATAATGATAAAGGGATATATTCAGCAAGAAAATATGACATTTATAAATGTATATGCACCAACATAGGAACACCAAAACATATAAAGTACATATTAACAGAGCTAAGGTGAGAAATTAATAGCAATACAATAATAGGTGATTGTAATACCCCACTTACATCAAAGAATGGATAATGCAGACAGAAAAGCAGTAAGGAAACATGAGCCATAACGAATACATCAGACTAGATGGAAGTAACAGGTATATACACAAAATTTATTCAAAAGAAGCAGAATATACTTTATTCTTAAGTGCATGGGAAAGATTTTTCTGGACAGCTCATACGTTAAGCTTCAATAGGAATCTAAATAAATTCAAAAAAGACTGAAATCATATTAAGCATCTTTTCTGATGACAATAATATTAAACTAAAATTACAAAAAAAAACTGGGAGAAAGAGTACAAATACATGGAAATTAAACACCATGTTATAGAAGAACTGCTAGGTTATAAAAATATCAAAGAAGAAATGGGTAAATATGGAAAATACAGAAATATGGTATACCAAAATTTATGGGATGTAACAAAACCAGTTTTAGAGGCAAGTTCATAGCAATCAAAGGCTACTCTAATAAGAGAAATCTCAAACAATTTAACTTTACACATCAAGTAAATACAAATAGAACAACAAAAGAAGTCCAAAGTTAGTGGAAGAAACAATATAATAAAAATTAGAGTGTATATGAATGAAATAAAGGTTACAAAGACAATAGAAAAGATCAATAAAAATAAGAGCTGATTCTTTAGAAGGATATCCAAAAGTGAAGAACCTTTAGCTAGACTCACCAAAAAAAAAGGGGCTCCAATTCATAAAATCATAAATGAGAGAAGCTAAAACTGATACCACCAAATTACAAAGAATAATGAGAGAATACTGTGAACATTTATACACCAACAAATTGGACAACCTAGAACAAATAATGTCTTACGAACATATTAACTTCCAAGACTCAGACATGGGGGGGATAAAAAAAGAAAGAATAGACACCAATCACTGGAAAAGAAAGTGAATCAATAATCAAAAACCTCCTAACAAAAGACCAGACAACCTCATTGGCAAATTCTACCAGTCAAAGAACATTTAAAATTCATCTTTCTCAAACTCTTCTAAAAACCTGAAATGGAGAAAATGCTTCCAAAATTCTTTTTACCAAGCCACATTACCCTGATATGAAAACCAAACAAGGATACCACAAAAAAAGAAAATTGCAAGTCAATACCTTCAAGAATAGACACAAAACTCCTCAACAAAATATTAGCTAACCAAACTCAACAATACATTAAAATTATCACACACAATGTAAATTCAAGTAGAATTTACTATTGGGATACTAGGATGAATCAACATCTGCAAATCAAGCAATGTGATACATTAACAAAATATAAGATAAAGATCATATGTCCATCTCAGTAGATGCAGAAAGAGCATTTTACAAAATGAAACATCCTTTAATGATTAAAAACTCTCCCAAAAGTGAATATACAGGTAACATATTTCATAAAATTGAGGCCATGTATGAAAATCCCATAGCTAATATCTTCTCAACGTATATTACTTTAAGATCTGAAATAACACAAGGATGGCCATTCTCCCCACATTTTTTCAACATACTAGACTAAGTCCTAGTCACAGAAATTAGGCAAGAAATGAAAATAAAAGGAATCTAAATTGGAAAGGAATTAATAAAAGTGTCATTATTTGCAAATAACATAACATTTTATATAAAAAACTCTCCACTAAAAATACTGTTAGTCTGTACTGGAAAAAGTTGGAACAAAGAAACAAATTCAATAAAGTTGTAAAATACAAAAGTAATAACCAAAATGTTTTCAAGTTGTTATTTGAATAGCAATCAGTTAAAATACAGTGTATGTAATATTAGTATCAGGGGTAGAATTTAGTGATTCATCACCTACCTACAAAACACCCAGTGCTCATCACAAGTACCCTCCTTAATACCCATCACCCTTGAAAACATCCCCCTGCCCACATACCCTCCCCAGTAGCCCTTAGTTTTTTCCTCTAATTAAGAGTCTGTTTGGGGGCACCTGGGTGGCTCAGTCAGTTAAGCGTCCAACTTCAGTTCAGGTCAGGATCTCATGGTTCATGGGTTGGAGCCCTGCATCAGGCTCTATGCTGACAGCTGAGAGCCTGCAGCCCACTTCTGATTCTGTGTCTCCCTCTTCCTCTGCCCTTCTCTCACTTGCACTGTCTCTCAAAGATAAATAAATGTTAAAAAAAATTAAGAGATTGAGGGGCCAACATGGCGGAGAAGTACGGGGATCCATATGTCCCTGGTCTCTCAAAGAAGTGTAGAAGACAAAGGACTTTGAACACCAGAGACTGGGAGGAAAAGAGACTGAATCTACTAGGAAGAAAATGGGAAAGCTGGAAAAAAGATAGGTGGGTAACTGCGAACTAGGGGAGATGAAAAAAAAAAAAAGGCCGCGTGGGCACTGAGGGGAAGAACCCCCTTCTGCCGAGAGACAAAGGGAAGAGAAAAAGCGGCTAGGGAAGTGCAGGAAAGTGCAGGACCCTATCTGGACAAAACAAAGCCCTCAGACTGTGACGGAGAGGGATCCCATCTCTAACTGCAGGGCTTTCTTTGGACTGGGGCCGGCTCCCCTTTGGAGCACCTGGGGAGGAGGGGAGCCAGTTCTGGGTGCAGTGGTAGGACAGAGGCTCAGTCCGCAGCTGGAGAAAGTGGTTCCCTCCCTGGAGGGCTGCAAGATTGCACAAAACCTGCCTGCATCTGCCACCCCTGGGCGCAGTGGCTGGGCCGTGGGGCTCATTCTGCAGGAGGATAAGGGGCCATTTCCCTGGAGTGCTGTGGGAAAAGATGAAGCCTGCCTTTGTCTGCAACCCCAGGGGCTCGCGACGAAGGCAGCAGCTCTCAGTCCCCAATAGGAGAGGTCGGTCCTCCCTGAAGTGCGGTGGCACAGACAAAGCCAGCCAGAACCACATATCTCCACACTGAGAGGCGCGTCCCCAACGCCAGAGCACAGGGAGGGGGAACTTTGAATCCTAGCCAAGTGTAGGGTCAGGGGAGTTGGTGGAGCAAGAAGGACTGCCCTATCTGCACCCGTGGCACATGAGGACGAATTGAACTGAGTCCACCGGGTCAGCTCTGTGGAGAAGAGACTGGGGGATAACCATTTCCCAGCCCCCACCCCCCACCAAGAAGGCTGGGCTTCAGGGATCACTCCCAGGGCCCATAGTGGAGGTGGGATCAGAATACGCTAAACCAGGCCCACATGCACTGGGTAACTGCATATCCACCAGAGCAGCACAGACCCTGCAGACAGCTCCTCCCAACAAGCAATGCAGCATTGCCTGGATTAACTCTAGGTCAATTCTGGATATATAGATATATTCTCCCACTCACCCCCCATTTCTCCTCCTTATCTCTTCCCTACCCTAGGCTGGTTACTCTCCTTATTGGTCTGTCTAAACAGGCATATTTAATCCATTGTCTTGATAAATGTTCTACACATCCCTCTTTACACTCCTTTCTATCTGAAACAATCAAGCCATATAGTTTCTCTGTCTGGGTAATTTTATCTTCGTTTCATTTTCCACGCCTCCTTCTTTACTTTCTTTTCTCTCTCTATGGATTAAGCCTTTTAGTCTTTCTACCTAATCAAGTTTTATCCCCCCTCCCTCCGCCCCACTGATCCTGTCTTTTCTATCTTTGTATGTTCTCTTCCATCAGCACCATCTCCAACCTCTTCTTTACTTGTAGTCGGTGTTTGGGGTTTTTTTTGTTTTAAGTCTTTAGTCTTTGGATTTTGTTTCTGTTTATTTGTTTCTTTGTGTTATTTGTTTGTGTGTTTGCATGTTTTTGTCCTTGTTTGTCTATCTATTTTCCGTTACAGGGCTACACCAAGGAACATATCAAAGCACACATAGTGGAGGGTATAAAATATTACTGAGAAGGGTAATAAAATGAACAAAGTCACAACAACAGAGAACAAGCAGCGATCCCCCAAAAAACACCTCCTGAAGGGCCAGGCCCTGGACAGTATATGACCCTCCTTTAATATAGCAGTGCTCGCAGATGCAGAGCACACAAGCTTTTAAAACTCCTAAGGGACAGAAAACTAGCCAAAATGTCGAAACGGAAGAATTCTCCTCAAAAGAAACTCCAGGAAGTAGTGACAGCTAACGAATTGATCAAAAACGATTTAAGCAATATAACAGAACAAGAATTTAGAATAATAGTCATAAAATTAATTGCTAGGCTTCAAAAAAGCATACAGGACAGCAGAGACTCTATTGCTACAGAGATCAAGGGACTAAAAAATAGTCATGAGGAATTAAAAAATGCTCTAAATGAGGTGCAAAATAAAATGGAGGTGGCCATAGCATGGATTGAAGAGGCAGAAGAGAAAATAAGTGAATTACAAGATAAAATTATGGAAAAACAGGACTGAGAAAGAGAGATTAAAAAAAAATCCAGGAGTATGAGGGGAGAACTAGGGAACTAACTGATGCAATCAAATGAAACAATATCCATATCATAGAAATTCCAGAAGAGGAAAGAGAGAGAAAGGAGCTGAAGGTGTACTTGAACAAATCATAGCTGAGAACTTCCCTGATCTGGGGAAGGAAAAAGGTATTGAAATCCAAGAGGAACAGAGAACTCCCTTCAGACGTAACTTGAATCCTTCTTCTGCATGACATATCATAGTGAAACTGGCAAATTACAAGGATAAAGAGAGAATTCAGAAAGCAGCTAGGGATAAATGGGCCCTAACATAAAAGGTAGACACATAAGGTAGTAGCAGGCCTATCTACTGAAACTCGGCAGGCCAGAAAGGAATGGCAGCAAATCTCCAATATGATGAACAGAAAAAATACACAGCCAAGAATCATTTATCCAGCAAGTCTGTCATGCAGAATAGAAGGACAGATAAAGGTTTTTCTAAACAAAAACAAAAACTGAAGGAATTCATCTCCACTAAACCAGCCCAACAACAGATCCTAAGGGGGATTCTGTGAGTGCAATGTTGCAAGGACCACAAAGTACCAGAGACACCACTACAAGCATGAAACCCACAGATATCACAATGACTCTAAACCCATATCTTTCAATAATAACACTGAATTTAAATGGACTAAATGCTCCAACAAAAAGACATATGGTATCAGAATGGACAAAAAAGCAAGACCCATCTATTTTCTGTCTACAAGAGACTCATTTTAGACCTGAGGACACCTTCAGATTGAAAGTGAGGGGATGGAGAAGTATCTACCATGGTACTGGAAGTCAAAAGAAAGCTGGAGTAGCCATGCTTCTATCAAACAAGACTTTAAATTAAAGGCTGTAACAAAAGATGAAGAAGGGCATTATATAATAATTACAGGGTCTATCCATCAGGAAGAGCTAAGAATTATAAATATCTATTTGCCAAATATGGGAGCCCCAAAATATATAAAACAATTAATCACAAACATAAGCAACCTTATTGATAAGAATGTGGTAATTGCAGGGGACTTTAACACTCCACTTACAACAATGGATAGATCATCTAGGCACAGGATCCATAAAGAACAAGGGCCCTGAATCATACATTGGATCAGATGGACTTGACAGATATATTTAGAACTCTGCATCCCAAAGCAACAGAATATACTATCTTCTAGAGTGCACATGAAACATTCTCCAAGACAGATCACATACTGGGTCACAAAACAGTGCTTCATAAGTATAAAAGAATTGAGATCATACCATGCACACGTTCAAACCACAATGCTATGAAACTTGAGATCAACCACAGGAAAAAGTATGGAAAACCTCCAAAAGCAGGGAGGTTAAAGAACACTCTACTAAAGAATGAATGGGTCAACCAATTAGAGAAGAAATTCAAAAATAGATGGAAACAAATGAAAATGAAAATACAACAATCCAAATACTTTGGGATGCAGCGAAGGTAGTACTGAGAGGAAAATACATTGCAATCCAGGCCTATCTCAAGAAACAAGAAAAATCCCAAATACAAAATCTAACAGCACACCTACAGGAAACAGAAGCAGAACAGCAAAGACACCCTAAACCCAGCAGAAGAACAGAAATAATAAAGATCAGAGCAGAAATAATGTAGAATCTAAAAAAAACAAACAAAAAACAAAAACAGAAAAACAGTAGAGCAGATCAATGAAACCAAGAGTTGGTTTTTTGAAAATATAAACAAAATTGATAAACCTCTAACCAGGCTTCTCAAAAAGAAAAGGGAGAGGACCCAAATAGATAAAATCATGAATGAAAATGGAATTATTACAACCAATCCCTCAGAAATACAAGCAATTATCAGGGAATGCTATGAAAAATTATTTGCCAACAAACTGGACAACCTGGAAGAAATAGACACATTCCTAAGCACCCACACACTTACAAAACTCAAACAGGAAGAAATAGAAAACTTAAACAGACCCTCACCAGCAAAGAAATTGAATCAGTTATCAAAAGTCACCCAACAAATAAGAGTCCAGGACCAGATGGCTTCCCCGGGGAATTCAACCAGACATTTAAAGCAGAGATAATACCTATCCTTCTCAAGCTGTTCCAAAAATTAGAAAGGGAAGGAAAACTGCCAGACTCATTCTATGAAGCCAGCATTACTTTGATTTCCAAATCAGACAGAGACCCAGCAAAAAAAGAGAACTACAGGCCAATATCCCTGATGAATATGGATGTAAAAATTCTCAATAAGATACTAGCCAATTGAATTAAACAGCATATAAAAAGAATTATTCACCATGATCAAGTGGGATTCATTCCTAGGCTGCAGGGCTGGTTCAACATTCGCAAATCAATCAATGTGATACATCACATTAATAAAAGAAATGAAAAGAACCATATGATCCTGTCAATCGATGTAGAAAAAGCATTTGACAAAATTCAGCATCCTTTCTTAATAAAAATGCTCAAGAAAGTCATGATAGAAGGAACATACTTAACATCATAAAAGCCATTTATGAAAAGCCCACAGCTAACATCATCCTCAAAGGGGAAAAACTGAGAGCTTTCCCTCTGAGATCAGGAACACGACAGGGATGTCCACTCTCACCGCTGTTGTTTAACATAGTGTTGGAAGTGCTAGCATCAGCAATCAGACAACAAAAGGAAATCAAAGGCAGTAAAACTGGCAAAGATGAAGTCAATCTTTCCTTTTTGAAGATGACATGATATTATACATGGAAAACCCAATAGACTCCACCAAAAGTCTACTAGAACTTATACGTGAATTCAGCAAAGTTGCAGGATACAAAATCAATATACAGAAATCAGTTGCATTCTTATATACTAACAATGAAGCAACAGAAAGACAAATAAAGAAACTAATCCCATTCACAACTGCACCAAGAAGCATAAAATACCTAGGAATAAACCTAACCAAATATGTAAAAGATCTGTATGCTGAAAACTACAGAAAGTTTATGAAGGAAATTGAAGAAGACACAAAGAAATGGAAAAACATTCCATGCTCATGGATTGGAAGAATAAATATTGTTAAAATGTCAATACTACCCAAAGCTATCTACACATCCAATGCAATCCCAATCAAAATTGCACCAGCGTTCTTCTCGAAGCTAGAACAAGCAATCCTAAAATTTGTATGGAATCACAAAAGACCTCGAATAGCCAAAGTAATTTTGAAGAAGACCAAAGTGGGAGGCATCACAATCCCAGACTTTGGCCTCTACTACAAAGCTGTAATCATCAAGACAGCATGGTATTGGCACAAAAACAGACACATAGACCAATGGAATAGAATAGAGACTCCAGGATTGGACCCACAATAGTATGGCCAACTCATCTTTGACAAAGCAGGAAAGAATATCCAATGGAAAAAAGACAGTCTCTTTAACAAATGGTGCTGGGAGAACTGGACAGCAACATGCAGAAGAATGAAACTAGACCACTTTCTTACACCACTCACAAAAATAAACTCAAAATGGATGAAGGACCTGAATGTGAGACAGGAAACCATCAAACCCCTTGAGGGGAAAGCAGGAAAAAACCTCTCTGACCTCAGCCGCAGCAATTTCTTACTTGACACATATCCAAAGGCAAGGGAATTGAAAGCAAAAATGAACTATTGGGACCTCATCAAGATAAAAGCTTCTGCACAGCAAAGGAAACAATCAACAAAACTAAAAGGCAACCAAAAGAATGGGAAAAGAGATTTGCAAATGACATATCGGACAAAGGGCTAGTATCCAAAATCTACAAAGAACTCACCAAACTCCACACCCAAAAAAACAATAATCCAGTGAAGAAATGGGCAGAAAACATGAATAGACACTTCTCTAAAGAAGACATTCAGATGACCAACAGACACATGAAAAGATGCTCAACGTCACTCCTCATCAGGGAAATACAAATCAAAACCACACTGAGATATCACCTCATGCAAGTCAGAGTGGCTAAAATGAACAAATCAGGAGATTACAGATGCTGGAGAGGATGTTAAGAAATGGGAACACTCTTGCACTGTTGGTTTGAATGCAAACTGGTGCAGCCACTCGGGAAAACAGTGTGGAGGTTCCTCACAAAACTAAAAATAAATCTACCCTATGACCCAGCATTAGCACTGCTAAGAATTTACCTAAGGGATACAGGAGTGCTGATGCATAGAGGCATTTGTACCCCCATGTTTAAAGCAGCATTTTCAACACTAGCCAAATTATGGAAAGAGCCTAAATGTCCATCAATTGATGAATGGATAAAGAAACTGTGGTAATATACACAATGGAATACTACATGGCAATAAGAAAGAATGAAATATAGCCTTTTGTAGCAACGTGGTTGGAACTGGAGTGTTATGCTAAGTGAAATAAGTCATACAGAGAAAGACAGATACCATATGTTTTCACTCTCATGTGGATCCTGAGAAACTTAACAGAAGACCATGGGGGAGGGGAAGGGGAAAAAAAAAGGTTAGAGAGGGAGAGAGCCAAAACATAAGAGACTCTTAAAAATTGAGATCAAACTGAGGGTTGATGGGGGGTGAGAGAGAGGGGAGAGTGGGTGATGGGTATTGAGGAGGGCACCTGTTGGGATGAGCACTGGGTGTTGTATGGGAACCAATTTGAGAATAAATTTCATATTTAAATAAATAAAATAAAATAAAATAAAATAAAATAAAATAAAATAAAATAAAATAAAATAAAATAAAATCTAGTGTGTCTGATAGAAGTATTGCTACTCTGGCTTTCTTTTGACCTCCATTTGCATGATAAATGTTTCTTTATCCCCTCACTTTCATTCTTCAGGTGTGTTTAGTTCTAAAAGGAGTCTCTTATAGGTAGCATATAGATGGGTCTTCTCTTTTTTATCCATTCTGACACCCCATGTCTTTTGATGAGAGCATTCAGTCCATTTACATTCAGAGTAACTATTGATATGTATGTATTTAGTGTCATTTTATTACTACTTTGCCATTGTTTCTAAAGATTTTCTCTGTTATTTTCTAGTCTTTATCACTTTTGGTCTTTTCTTCCCAAAGAGTCCCCTTTCATGGCTTGTTTAGTAGACATGAACTCCTTTAGTTTTTGTCTCGGAAACTCTTTATCTCTCCCTATAGTCTGAATGACAAACTTACTGGAAAGAATATACTTGCCTGCCAATTTTTCCCATTCAGTACTTTGAATATATCATGCCACTCCCTTCTGCAATTCCAAGTTTCTGTGGAGATAACTGCTGGTACCTTTATGGGTCTTCCTTATAAGTTAGGGACTTCATCTTGATCTTTTTACAATTTTTTTTTATCACTGTACATTGCAAATTAACTACAATATGTCTTGATGTTGGCCTGCTTTTATTGATTTTGATGGGAGTTCTCTATGCCTCCTGGATCTGGATGTCTGTTTCCTTCCCCAGATTAGGGAATGTTTCCGCTATTATTTCCTCAAATAATCTTTCTGCCCCCTTTTCTATCTCTTCTTCTGAGACTCCTATTATATGAATGTTATGACATTTGATGGAGTCACTGAGTTCCCTAAGTCTACTCTTGTAATCCATCATTCTTCTTTCTCTATTTTGTTCAGCTCCATTATTTTCCATAATCCTATCTTCTGTATTACTTATTTGTTCTTCTGCTTCTTCCATCCTTGTGGTCATGACATCCAGCCTTTTTTAAATATGAGTTATTGAATTTTTCATTTCTGCCTGAATTTTTTGCTGTTTTATCTCTGTGATAATGGTATCCCTGAAGTTTTCCATTCTTTTCTGAAGCAGTGAGTATCATTTTCATTGTTGCTTTAAATTCTGCATCATACAGGGGTACCTGGGTGGGTCAATTGGTTAAACATCCAATTCTTGGTTTCAGTTCAAGGCATGATCTCACAGTTCGTGAGTTCAAGCCCCATGTCGGGCTCTGCACTGCTGGTGTGAAGCCTGCTTGGGATTCTCTCTCCTCCTCCTTCTGTCTCTCTCACTCTCTTTCAAAATAAATAAATAAATCTAAAACAATGTAATTATTCTAATTATTCTATTAGAAATATTCTGCATCATGCATAATACTTTAATCTGTTTTGATTAGATCCCTGGCCGTGACCTTATCTTGTTCTTTCTCTGGGAATGATTTCCTTCATTTTGGCATCTTGTGTAGGTCTCTGTCTTCTTCTCTGTATTAGAAAATCCTGTTATGTTTCCTGCTCCTGAGAGTTATGGGTTTATGAAGGATAAGTCTTATAAGGTCTGGGGACTGCTGTTTCAGGAAGTGTCTATTGTGTGAGCTGCATGCACTCTGCTGATGTGCTTTGACTGCTCTTTCCCTCAGATCAGTTGTCTGCAGAGGTTCTTCTTGTCTGCAGTGGGCAGTGTTTGGACCTTGGCCAGAGTGTGGCATGTTCTAACTAGGTGTACTTGTCTCCTTGTCAAATGATTCCTGATGCTATTCTATTTCCAGTAGAACTGAAGCTTTGCAGAACTCTATGGTCAATAGACATGCATATGGGTGTTTGTACTGATCATCTGGGGGAAAGGACCACTTCACGGTTCATAACACACACTTGCCCAAAAAATTTGGTAACAGCAGAGCACAAGGGGCAGGACTTGGTGTAAGCAGGTTAGACTCCCAGTGCTGGCACTGTGCTGTTTACTACAAATGGTTTATGCTGAAGGGTGGGGGTGGGAAATGGTGTCAGCCAGCTCCTTTGTCCCTATAGAGGGAAGTCTGTGCTTGCTGCTCTCAGGGAAGCCCTCCCAGAAGAGCAAATAATTTCCCCTCATCTGTCTCAAGCGTTTTTCAGATTGTTGTTTCCACACTCTCTCCAGGTTGCTTGACTGTCTGGAACACCACAGGGCACTTTGGGCTTTATCCCAGCCAAGTCTGCTGACTTTTAAAACTCCAAACATTAGGGACCTGCAGTGGTGGGGACCTACCCTGGTCTTCTGGGGAAGGGTCTCCTCACACTGGGATTCATACAGGTTTGACCAAGAAGGGCAGTCATGACAGAGTGCAGGGGTGTGGGATTTGGAATAAAGGAAGGTACACAGTCAGTGTCTGGAATAGCCATCCTCAGCAAATGTGTCTCTGCCTATGCTGAGGGTCAGGGGAGTGAAATGGCACCTGCCTGCTGTCTTGTCCCTGGAGAGGCAATGCCACCTCTCATGGATGGGCTCCAAGAAGAGGCAACAATCTCCCCCTGTGCACCTTAGGCAATCCTCTGATTGTGCCATCTTTCCCAGGGTTGCTTGTCTGCCTTCCCTATAAGGATAGAGAAACACACCGAGATCTCTATCCCAGCCAATCCCACAGACCTCTAAAACTCCAGTCTTTCAGCCCCACTGATTGCAAAAATTCACGACAATCAGCCCACCTAACTTTCCCAGCCACTGGCTTTGGGGAAGGGTTGTCCTTGCTGTATCCTTGTGCATTCCACCCTCTCTCATCTTACTCTAGGAGCAGGGCTCCCTCCCCTCCACAGCACCCACGATCTATTTCTCCCTAAATCCATGTCTCCACACTTCCTACATTCCTTGATGTGGCCTCTTTTCTCCCTAGAGATGTGCATTTCTAGCAAGTCGTCATGTTGATTTCTTGGATATTCAGAATGATTTGAGAGTTATCTAGCTGTGTTTGAGGAATGAGGCAAGCTTAGGGGTCCTCCTACTGCAACACTCTCTTAGCTCCTCCTACACCAAATTATACTATTTTTATATATTAATAATTAACTATCAGCAAGAGACAATTTTTTATTTTTTTTTATTTTTTATTTTTTTTAAATTTTTTTTTCAAGGTTTATTTATTTTTGGGACAGAGAGAGACAGAGCATGAACGGGGGAGGGGCAGAGAGAGAGGGAGACACAGAATCAGAAACAGGCTCCAGGCTCTGAGCCATCAGCCCAGAGCCTGACGCGGGGCTCGAACTCACGGACTGCGAGATCGTGACCTGGCTGAAGTCGGACGCTTAACCAACTGCGCCACCCAGGTGCCCCAAGAGACAATTTTTTAAAACCCATTTATAATTGCATCAAAAAAAAAAATAAGATACCTAGGAATAAATTTAGCCAAGGAGGCGAAAGACCACTGAAATTTTAAGATATTGTTGAAAGAATCTGAAGAAGACACAAATAAATATAAGGATATAAATAAAGATACAAATAAATATAAAGATGTTCATGGATTGGATAAATTAATATTATTAAATATTGATTCTACCCAAAGCATCTACAGATTCAATGCAATTCCTATCAAAATTCCAATAACAACTTCACAAAGGTAGAAAATATTTCTGAAATTTATACAGAAACACAAAAGACCACAGAACAGCTAAAATAATTTTACAAAGAGCAAACCTAGAGGTATCATGCTCCCTGATTTCAAACTATACTACAAAGTGCTAGTAACCAAAATACTATGATATTTACATAAAAACAGGTAACATAAATCAATGGAATATAATTGAAAACCCAGAAATAAACCCACACATATATGTTCAATTAGTTTTATGACTAAGGAGGCAGGAATATACAATGGGGGAAGAACAGTCCCTTCAATAGTGCTAGAAAAAAATTGTACAACCATATGGAAAAGAGTAAAACCAGAACACTATTTTATACCATATTCAAAAATTAACTCAAAATGGAATAATGACTTTAAGACCCAAAACCGTAAAACCCCCAGTAGTAAGTTCCTTGACAATGATCTTACTAAAATTTTTTTTTAATCTGACTCCAAACGCAAGGGAAACAAAAGCAAAAATAAACAAGTAGAACTACATGAAACTGCAAAAATTATGGACAGTTAAAGAAACTATCAACAAAATGAAAAGTAAGCCTACTGAATGAAAGAAGATATTTGCAGATCATATATCTGCTAAGGGGATAATAATCACAGAATATTTTTTTAATGTTTACTTATTTTTGACAGAGAGATAAAGAGAGAGAGCACAACTGGGTAAGGGCCAGAAAGAGATGGAGACAGAGAATCCCAAGCAGGATCCACACTGTCAGCACAGAGTTCAACTCGAGGCTCAAACTCACAAACCCTGAGATCATCATCTGAGCCAAAGTGAAGACTTTGACACTTAACCTACTGAGCGAGCCACCCAGGTGCCCCAAGAGGATGATATCCAAAATATATAAAGAACTTATCAACCAGAAAACAGAAAATCTGATTAAAAACTAGTCAGGGGTCCCTCTCTTTTCCCCCCTCTCATATGTTCATCTGTTTTATTTCTTAAATTTCACATGAGTGAAATCATATGGTATTTGTCTGTCTCTGACTGACTTATATCACTTAGCATAATACACTCTAGCTCCAACCATAAGAGACTCTTAAAGATAGATAACAAACTAAGGTTTGAAGGAGTAAGGTGGGTGAGGGATGGGCTAGATAGATGATGGGTATTTTTAAACACTCTGGCTGGGATGAACACTGGGTGTTATGTGTAAGTGATGGATCACTGAATTCTACTCCCAAAAACAATATTAGAATGCATGTTAACTAACTATAATTTCAATAAAAATTCGAAAAGAAAAAAAAAATGGTCAGGTATCTAAATAGACAATTTTCCAGTAAAAACATACAGATGGTCAACAGACTCATGAGAAGATGTTTATCATCAGTAATCATCACGGAAAATCAACTCAAAACCTCAATAAGATATCATATCACACCAGTTAAGATGGCGCAGCATCATGGAGACCCTGACCATTTCTCGTCCCCAAAATGCAACTAGATCAGCACCAAACCACTTTGAGCACCTAGGAAATTGATCTGAAAATTAACACAATGATCTGCATAACTTGAGCCACAGGACTTGCCAGGTATGTGATGCAGAGAGGTGAACTGGGGGAGAGAAAAGTCACAGAGTGTAGGGAGCTGTTTTTGGGGAGAGGGGACAGAGAAAGAGAAAGGGGGAGAGTATGGCACATCAGGATCATGGAAGGAAAGCACGCTCCCAAAAATGGCTAGAGAAAAAGAGAGAAAAAGAGTAAAAACACCTGCAGGGAATTGAAGAATAAATCTGTTCCCTAAAAACATTGACAGGAATAAAGGAGAGGGTTTCAATATGATCAGGATTCTATAAAAAGTGGAGCACAGAGTCTGAAGTTCCAGAGCACAGTGCCTGCAGGTACTCTAGTGAGGAAGTAGGTCGAATCCCCAGGAGCAGGTAGCAGGGCCTGAGGAGTCTGTGTGTCTCACAGGGAGAAGCAGTTCTGCTGCTTAGAGTGCATTTGGTAAAGGCCATATGGCCTCCCCACAGGTAAAGCTTCCAGCGGACCCCAGAGAGCAGCCATGTTTGCTGGTAGTGGGACAAAGACACAAGAGTGAGGTGAAACCTGGCACAGGGTATGTGTTAAGATTTGCCATCATCTCTGAACCTCTGCCACTGTGCAATCATGCAAATGTTCTCTGGGGCAAGCCAGCACCCGGCCATTGCTCAGCTAGACCCTCCCCCATAGAGTCAGCACATGTCCAAGCATCAGGGGATGGGGGAAGGGTGTCTCTGAAGTGTGGAGTTTTGAAACACAACCCCATCTGAGATAAAACTCTGGAGGGAGGTGCTGCCTGGCAGACAGATGGCTTGAAGGTGGACAGGGTAGAGGCGGTGAACATGGATAGAAGCCTGAGACAAAGGGTGGGTACTTTATCACCAAACAGTGAGTGCACGAAATATCTGAGCAAGAGACTAGGGAGCTGGGTGAAGTCATTTCCACCGCTCCCATGCAGGTGCATGCCAGCATACTGATTCACCCCAGTAAGTTAAGCAGTGCCACCTAGTGGAGAGTGAAGTCATTACACCAAGCCCCACCCAACTATGCCCTCCAAGCACATACAAGACATAAAAAACTCAGTGACTCATTACAAAGGAATAACATCGGAATCATAGGAGTCCTAAAAGATGAAGAAGGAAAAAAGGGACAAAAGCTTTATGGAAGCAAATTATAGTGGAAACCTTTCCTAATCTGGTGAAGAACACAGACCTCAAAATCCAAGAAGCACAGAGAACTCCCATTAGATTCAACAAGAATCAACCATCACCAAGGCATATCATAGTCAAAAGCACAAAATACACTGACAAAGAATTATGAAAGCAGAAAGAGAAAAAAGGCCTTAACCTATAAGAGAAAACAGATCAGGTTTGCAGCAGACCTATCCACAGAAAATTGGCAGACAAGAAAGGAGTGGCAGTATATAATCAACGTGCTGAATCACAAAAATATGCAACCAATAATTCTTTATCCAGCAAGACTACCTTTCTAAATGGAAGGAGAGATAAAGAGTTTCCCAAACAAAAACGAAAGGAGCTTGTGACCACTAAGCCAGCCTAGCAAGAAATTTTAATGGGGACTCTGAATGGAGAAAAGACAAAATAACACAAAAAGACCAAAAGCAACAAAGACTAGAATGGACCAGAGAACATCACCAGAAACACCAACTCTACAGGTAACACAATGGCACTAAATTCAACCTTTCAGTGCTCACTCTAAATGTCAATGGACTAAACACTCCAATCAAAAGACATGAGGTAACAGAATGGATAAGAAAATAAGACCCACATATATGCTATTGACAAGAGACACATTTTAGACCTAAAGACACATTCAGATTGAAAGTAAGGGGATCAAGAACCATCTATCATGCTAATGGTCATCAAAAGAAAGCCAGAATAGCCATACTTATCTCAGACAAACTAGATTTTAAAATAAAGACTGTAACAAGAGATGAAGGGCATTATATCATAATTAAGGAGTCTGACCACCAATTAGATCTAAGAATTGTAAATATTTATGCCCTGAAGTGAAGCACCCAAATATATACATCAATTAATCACCAACATAAAGAAAGTCATTGACAATAATACCCTAATAGTAGGAGAATTCAACACCTCACTTACAACATTGGACAGATTATGTAAGCAGAAAATCAACAAGGAAACAATGGCTTTGAATGACACACTGTATCGGATGGAATTACCAGATATATTCATAACATTTCTTCCTACAGCAGAAGAATGAATACACATTCTTCTTGAGTGCACATGGAATGTTCTCCATAATAGATCACATACTGGGTCACAAATCACCCCTCAACAAGTACAAAAAGATCAATATCATACCTTGAATATTTTCAGACCACGACACTAGGAAACTCAAAATCAACCATAAGACAAAATTTGGAAAGACCATGATACTTGGAGATTAAAGAACATCCTACTAAAGAATGAATGCGTTAACCAAGAAGTTCAAGAGGAAATTAAAAAGTACATGGAAACCAATGAAAATGAAAACACGACAGCCCAAAACCTCTGGGATGCAGCAAAGTCAGTCATAAGAGGGAAGTATATAGCAGTCCAGGCCTTCCTAAAGAAGGAAGAAAGGTTTCAGATACAAAACCTAACCCTACACCTTAAAAAGCTGGAAAAAGAACAACAAAGAAACCCCAAAATCAGCAGAAGAAGGGACATAATAAACATTAGACCAGAAATCACGGATATTAAAAAAAAAAAAAACAAAAAAACAGTAGAACACATCAGTGAAACCAGGAGATGCTTCCTTGAATTAACAAAATTGATAAACCAGATTATCAACAAAATTGAAAACAAACAAAATTGATAGCCAGATTGATCAAAAGAAAAAGGACCCAAATGAATAAAATCATGAATGAAAGAGGAAAGCTCACAACCAACACTGCAGAAATACAAACAATAATAAGAAAATATTATGAGCAATTATATGCCAACAAATTGGAAGCAATAGAAAATTTGAACAGACGCATAACCAGTAACAAAATTGAATGAAATGTTGCTATTCGCAACAACCTGGATGGACCTTGATGGCATTACACTAAGAGAAATACAAATACCTCATGATTTCACTTATACGTGGAATCTAAAAATAAACAAACCAAACCAAAACAAAACCCAGACTCATTAACAGAGTAAACAGATTATTGACTGCTTTGAGGGAGGATTAAATTGGTGAAGAAGATCAAGAAGTACAAACTTCCAGTTATAAAATAAATAAGCTAGAGAGATGTAATTTATAGCATGTGGAATACAGTCAATAATATGGTATTAGCTTTGTATGATGACTGATGGTAACCAGATTTACTATGATCATTTCTCAATGTGAACAAATGTAAAATCACTATTTGCACACCTGAACCCAATACAATATTGTATGTTAATTGTACTCCTCCTACCCACCCCCCCAAAAAAGGATAAAGTCAATTATGCTGAAGGACTAAATCAGATTCTACATGGTATTTCATGCCTTATTAATAACAATAGCTAACATACTGATAATAATATACTATGCACGGTACCAGGCACTTTGTGTTTAATACACATTCAGTCTTTAATTCTTAGAATAACCTTTTAAAGTAGGTTTTATTTCCATTTCAATATATCCAGACCATTTCTCACAAATTTCATTGCCACCAACCTAATTTAAGCCACCATTACCTCTAATATGGATTACTGCAACAGCCTCCTAATAAGTATCTCTGCTTCTACACTTGTCTCTCTTTAGGCCCTTCCCCAGTAAACACTCCAAAATATAAGATCACTCAGGTGACTCCTTCACTCAAAACTTCCATTAGTTCTCCATTTTCCTCAAAGTAAAAGCCAACATCCTTACATATGACATATGCAAAGACCATATGATCTGCCACACCTTCACTTCTACCTCTCTGAACTCATTTCCTACTGTAAACTCTCCCTTACTCCTCTGCTTCAGTCACACAGGCCTGCTTACTGACCCTAGAACTATTTAAGCACAGTCCCACCTCTGAGACTCTAATGCTTCGCTTTGCTTCTCCCAAATTCTTCAGAGCTAACTCTATCTACATTAAGCCTTTGCTCATATCTCACTTTATAAGGGCTCCCCAGCCATCCTATTTAGCATTCAATCTGCCTTTCACCCCATCCCATTACCATCCACTCTTACTACTCTGCCCTACTTTTCTCCCCCATAGCTTCTATAACCTTCTAATGTGCTAAATGACTTATTTTTTGTCTAGTATTTATAATCTTTCTCTTCTCAAAGAATGTAAGTTTTATGAAGGCAAGACCATTATTTTGTTCATGGGTATATCCCAACAACTAACATACCAGCTGATGCATAATATATGTTCAACAACACTTTTTGAGTAAATGATTTTTTCAAATAAGAAAACTGAAACACCAAGGTATGAAGGAATTTGTCAAGATTATACAACTTCTACATGGTGGAGCTGATGATTTAACTCAAATTTGGTTAACTACAAAGCCCATGTTTTTTCTGCTACACCACATTGCCAGTAAAAGTTTATCAAATACACTTTCTTCAGGAAAAATAATGGCATGTTATAATTTTTAAGATAATTACAGATTATGGATGACTATAAAGAGACATGAGACATCACAAAATTAAAAAGAAGTAAATGAAAGAGTCTCAAGAAAGGATGGAGAGTAAGCCGAAAAAAGTAATCATATTGATAGAATTTCAGGAAGAAAGAGTGTTAACTCTTTAACTTCCAACCAGTACAATAATACTTGCTACAAGAACTCAGACATAGTCATCCAGTATCACACAGTAAATTCTTGACTTGTTCATTCAATTAATGAATTCTTCAATTTTATCAGGCACACAGTATTTATTGACCAATGTATCCTCAGTATCTCTGTTTGCATGCCATCAACACTTATAGATAAATGCATTCCTGGAAAGCTGTGTCTATTAAATAACTTTTATTTACATAATTACTTACCTTAGACTGAAATTTGCCTCTATACATTAATTTGAGTTAGGCTTTCTGAATTCATGCAGAAAAATTTCACTCCTTTTCTCCATGAAAGAACTGTAAATACTTAATGATAATCATCATATTCAAGTGAAATTGTCTCTTCTTGAAACTCAACACCTCCAACTCCCTCAACTACTCTTCAAATGTCCTGATCTCCTACTGACTCAGTACCCTGATCACACGTTGGATAAAAGTTCTGGTTTCTCAAGGTCTTATGCCAACATCTATCCTAATTGACCAACTAAGTATCCTTATCCCTGTTTTATCAAGAAGGCTTTCATTAATAGTATTTTATATCCCACTGTTTGGGCTCTTTTATTTGTAATTTTTGTATTCAGTTCAGTCCCAACTAGCACCTTGACATTGCTTAGGAAGGTAAGTAGAGGAATCATATTTTTGGTGATATGCTAACTATGAATATTTTGAAAATCAAGTGAATGAATTGCAACCTGTCTGGGTGAACCAATAGCTGATGAAGTCTTTAAATATCTTATAGAGAAAGGAAAATCAATTCTTATCAGATACTTTGGGCTATCCTTAACCAAGCCAGTTCTGAAAACTGATGTATTTCCAAGGAGTTTTCCAGCTCCAATATTAATTGCCTTTAACTGAGATCATAAAATTTGTGTTTAACATATTGATGATAAAACAAAGTATATATAAGACAAAAATTATCTGTAAGTTATAATCACGTTCAGCAGACTCCCACAAATTGAATCAAGAACAATCCCCCACACTATAAATAATGAAGAAATATTTCTAGAGTAAGAAAATACTGTGCTCCATTATGCTACTTAAAATGTGGAGAGCAGGTCATCTATGGACAGAGCTGGAGGCCAAATCCAATGTCTATAAGTCAGTCAAACTCACTTTACAGCATACTTTTATAGGATTTGATAACTCAAGAATAAATTAATGTGCTATCTTCCCACCTTTTTGTCAAGGACTTTTTCCTCATTGCTTTTACACAAACTCTTCTAAAGAAAAGGAAACCAGAATTGAGTCCTACTGCAGACTACCTAAATCTCAAGATGGTACTAGAGTCCCACATCCATGACATTATCTCTGCAGCATAGGCTAGTGGAAATAGGGATACATTTTTCAGACTCTACTTCTTAAAGTTGTATAACTATGGGACAATTATTACCTCTGAGAAATTCTGACTAAAAAAATAGTTTAGGTAACAATGCCTAAACCCACAAGAGCCAAGTATCAGAATCCTCTGAAAGTACATGTTAAAATTGATTAATGTTGGCTTTCTTACTTTCCTAAGCTTTTCCTAGCCCACGATGATCAACTGTACTTAACAGCATTTAATCTCTAAACTAATATTTGTCAACTAGCCATAGACCTCATCATTTTTTTCATATTCTTTGTCCTTAGTTTAGCTGTAATTACTTAATTTTTCACAATATTAAACCTTGTCTTCCCAACTATATTGTGAGCTCACTGAGGACAGAGATACTACCTTATTCATTGATAAATCTCCCATAGTTCCTAAAATAAGGGCATATGTTTCATAATCAGATGATGCAAATAATTTTCACAAAGTATCCAATATGACATAAAACATTTATTTTTGATCTAGAAGGGTTCAAAATCCAGCTATAATAGTTTAGTCAGGGTTCTCCAGGGAAACAGAATCAATAGGGTCTGTGTGTATGTGAGACAGAGAAAGAGAGAGACAGACAGAGAGAGAGAGAGAGAGCTTCCTTTCGGCCGGAACCGCCATCTTCCAGTAATTCGCCAAAATGACCAACACAAAGGGAAAGAGGAGAGGTACTCGCTATATGTTCTCTAGGCCTTTTAGAAAACATGGAGTTGTTCCTTTGGCAACATACATGCGAATCTACAAGAAAGGTGATATTGTGGACATCAAGGGAATGGGCACTGTTCAAAAAGGAATGCCCCACAAATGTTACCACGGCATAACTGGAAGAGTCTACAATGTTACCCAGCATGCTGTTGGCATTGTTGTAAACAAACAAGTTAAGGGCAATATTCTTGCTAAGAGAATTAATGTACGTATCGAGCACAATAAGCACTCAAAGAGCCGAGACAGCTTCCTGAAGCGTGTGAAGGAAAATTATCAGAAAAAGAAGGAAGCCAAGGAGAAAGGTACTTGGGTTCAACTGAAGTGCCAGCCTGCCCCACCCAGAGAAGCACACTTTGTGAGAACCAATGGAAAGGAGCCTGAGCTGTTGGAACCCATTCCCTATGAATTCATGGCGTGATAAATGTAAAAAAAATAAAAGACGTCAAGACTGTAAAAATGTTTCTTTTAATTGAGTAGCAGCGTGGTATTGTCTTCCCCAAAGAAGTATTTAAAGCAAACTTTATATCCGAACTCACTGGGGGATGGCTTTACTCAAATTTTGTGGGTTTTGAGGCACCTGGATGACTCAGTTAAGCATCCAACTTTGGGTCAGGTCATGATCTTGCAGTCCATGAGTTTGAGCCCCGTGTCAGGCTCTGTGCTGACAGCTCAGAGCCTGGATCCTGCTTTGGATTCTGTGTCTCCCTCTCTCTCTGCCCTCCCCTGCTTGTGCTCTCTCTAGAGTCTCAAAAATAAACGTTAAAATATGTAAAAAAAAAAAAAAAAGAAAAGAAAAAAAAAAGAAAAAAGAAAAAAAGAAAGAGACAGAGAGAGATTTTAATGAACTGGCTCACAAGACTGTGCAGGTTGGCAAATCCGAAATCTACAGGGTAGATCATCGGGCTTGAAAACTCAGTAAACAGGTAATCTTAGAACTTGACTTCAAAGTAAGACTATAGGCAAAGTTCCTTCTTCTTCAGAGGAGTCAGTCCTTTTGTTCTTAAAACCTTCAACTGGTATGGGGCGCCTGGGTGGCGCAGTCGGTTAAGCGTCCGACTTCAGCCAGGTCACGATCTCGCGGTCCGTGAGTTCGAGCCCCGCGTCGGGCTCTGGGCTGATGGCTCGGAGCCTGGAGCCTGTTTCCGATTCTGTGTCTCCCTCTCTCTCTGCCCCTCCCCCGTTCATGCTCTGTCTCTCTCTGTCCCAAAAATAAATAAACGTTGGAAAAAAAAAAAAATTTAAAATGGTTGAATAAAGTCTACTCACATGATGGAGTATAATCTGCTTTACTCAAAGTCTATAGATTTAAATATTAATCTCATTTAAAAGATTTATCAATAGGCAAAGATAACAGGAGAGAACCAACGTTTTGGAATTATTTCCCCTTGACTACACACTTAATAGAGACTTTTGATCTGATGAGTATTAGAAAAAACCTTAGGGGCACCTGGGTGGCTCAGTTGGTTGAGCGTCCAACTTCAGCTCAGGTCATGATCTCACAGTTCGTGATTTCGAGCCCCACATTGGGCTCTGGGCTGACAGCTCAGAGCCTGGAGCCTGACTCCGATGCTGTGTCTCTCTCTCTGCCCCTACTCTGCTCACACTCTGTCTCTGTCTCTCTCTCTCTCTCTCTCTCTCTCTCAAAAATAAATAAACATTAAAAATTTTTGTAAGAAACCTTAGAGTTCATTCTATATAAAAGGAAAATTGGATAGTGTCCAAATGGGAAATGACTTACTTCAGCCTATTACTGTATTAAATCAAGTTGGAGTCAAATTCTGGTTCTCTGATTTCTAACCCAGTCTTATTTCAGATGCTACTCACACAGGCTTGGGCTTCTTTTCATACCCCAATCTTATTTAAATACTGGCATTCATCCTAGAAAATGCTAAACTAACATAAATCAATTATTACAAAAGAAATTTCTAATTTCCCTTTTTCACTCTTTCTTAAATAATCTTTATTTTTCTAAACATAGCTGTTTTTGAGTACATAATTAGCTCTATCTCTCACTCAGCATAGGAAAATCCTCCCAGAATCCATTACTCTGTGAAGTTTAACGAAGAATCTCAGAAAACAGCTTGATTTTGTCAAATGTGATCAGAAGAAAAGAAAAGCCACATCACTCTCCATCCTTATAGCACTGCTTTTAGTCAAGACTTCATTTCTTACCTAATTGTTTTACCTGTTACTTGGGTCTATGCCACTAACCTAGCATCCATATTGCTGCCAGAGTAATCTTTCGAAAATGTAAACCTAACCACACCACTCTCCTCTTTAATTCTGTGCTCAATAGCTCACTCAGCAAAATACTCAAAGCTGTCATTATCTTTATTTCTAGCCTCATCTACCACAATATATCCAATATCCCCCAAACTCCAGCCAGCCAGTCTTGCCAAAAAGTTTACTTTATTCCAAACACTTTACACTAGTTCGTCAGTGTTTTTCACTTGTTCCACTTCTTTAAAATTATCTGAATTTCAAATAAATTAAATTTGGAGGGATATTAATATACTGGATATTATATTGTTTAAAAAAAGATATTTTGGGGAAAAAAGATATTTTGACTTCTGATCAGGATAACTCAGTATCTTCATATTTTATATACTCTTTCTGCTCCAAATATATAGCAATTATAGATATACAACCACAAAGATATACCCAAGTTTAAAAAAATAAGAACATTTCCATGGACCAGAAATGAAAGAAGTCAAGAATGAATATAGGTAGAAGCTATGAACCTATTGGGCTCCAGATTAAGACATAGGGCAAGATGACAGTTTTGTTCTATTAATTAAAGGAAGAGGTCTGTTAGACTGCAGTGGCTCTAATTCTTTAGTAGCCTATTTAAGCAAGTAAAAATCTATGACTGTAATGCTTCAAGGTTAATAAATCTAAACTTGAGGACAAACCAAACACAAACAGCCAACTAGGCTTTCCCACTTAGACTATAGCCAATCAAATAATTTTCTTGCTTTGTTTCCATATGTTCTCCATAAAAATCGTTCTCCTATCTCCTGTCCATGGAGTGTTTCTAACTACTTCTGGTTTGGCACTGCCCAGTTAGAATCAATTTTTGCTCAAATCAACCCTTATGATTTTTAATATACCTCAGTTCATCTTTTAACTGTTCTTATGTGGTGAAAGCAATTAAATTGTTTCACCATGGGTGATGGACTAAACTAAGTCTTTCAGTCTAAATCAGACTATAGGATGGAGTTCAGTGACATGTGAAAGAAAGCTAAGGAACTATTGCTACCTACTGCCTCAGGTCTCAGTAGAAGATAAAAGCAGTCTCCTGTACAGTACAAGTTTTCTTCTACCTTGGTGATCAGATCTTTGATACTCCAGTATCAGTGCTAGACAGAAGCCTCAAAATGCCATCATAATTTTTGGTTTTAATTGGATATCCTGTGAAATCAGAAAGAGGCAAGCAAAAAGGAAGGGGTGAGCACAGTAGGAGAAAAGGAATTAAACAAAACTATTTCCCTCTAAATTTAACTTTATAGACAAAAACAAAAACAAATACTAACAAATAAAAACAAAAGAAAAAAAGCTAACAGTGAGGAAGGCAGCTCACAAGTGGATAATCTTTGAAACACATAAGTTTAGGATTTAGAATACTCATTCCCATACAAATAAAGGATTACTTTTATATCACTTCTATTAAACATGATACTTGAGATCATGGACAATGCAGTAAAACAAGAAAAAAAAGCACAAGAATTAGAAAAGAAGAGGCAAAGCTATCCTTATTTGCAAATATGTAGCATTTTTATTTACATAGAAAATATGTAAGATTCTATAATTATCAGAATTAGTAAGGCTGTTTGGCATGTTTACTAGATGAAAAAACATCAACATATAAAATTCATCAGCATTTCCATACATTAGTAAAAATAAGTTAAAAATACACCAAAAAAGTATTCATCCAGAATAGCAATAAAAACTATAAAATACTTTTTAAAAATATACTAACAAAAGATTGAGAAACCTCTAGAATAAAATTAAAAAGAGCATTTTTTAAAAAGATCTGAACATATCATATGTTTTCACTCATATGTGGAACTTGAGAAACTTAACAGAAGACCATGTGGGAAGGGAAGGGGAAAAATAGTTTCAAACAGAAAGAGAGGCAAACCATAAGAGACTCTTAAATACAGACAGCAAACGGGTTGATAGGGGCATTAAGGAAGTGGGGAGAATGGGTGATGGGCTTTGAGGAGGGCCCTTGTTAGGATGAACACTGGATGTTGCATGTAAGAGATGAACCACAGGAATCTACCCCCCAAAACCAAGAGCACACTGTACACACTGTATGTTAGCCAACTTTACAATAAATTATATTTAAAAAATAAAATAAAAAATAAAAAGATCTGAAGAAATGGAAACACATACAAGATATGCTTATATTTATAAAATGAAAAACTCAACATGCAAAATAATCTATAATGTCAATGCTACTACAGTCAGAACTACAGCAAAGGTTTTTCCCCCAGAATTTAAAAAGTTTACCCCAAAATTAATATTAAAATATAGATGAAAAACAGGATAATTTTACCCAAAGCATTTTTTTCAAGAATAAGGTAGGAAGACTCAACATAATAGCTATTATGTATTATTTTAGGAATACAGTAATTCATACACTAAGGCATTACTGCACAGGGACAGTCAAATAAAACAATAGAAAAAAAGTAGATGCAAAATGGACAGGCATATATGAAACTTTATGTGTAACAGAGATGGCATTACAAAATAGGGGAAATGATGAACTATTTACTCAGTAGTGCTGGAAAAATTAACTATGCATATTGGGGAAAATTAGATCCTTATCTCATACTACATGTAAAAATCAATTCCATGTGAATTCAAGCACAAAATACACAAAGAAAACTTTACTTATTTTCAAAATTAACATAATCTTGATTTAGGAAAGTACTCATTTGACAAGACATGAAAAGCATAAACCCAAAAAAAGGCTAGATAAATCTGGTTATATTAGCATTTTGAATTTTTGCTCAAAGGTATTTGCCATAAACAAATATCGAATGTAAAATAGAAGAATATCAAGACTATCTGAAGAAATCCTTGAAATAGTAAAATAAGTCTAACAATACAATTTTAAATGCAATGTGTAAATGAGAAGGTAATTCACAGAAGAAATCTGAAATACCAATAAATATATGAGAGTTCATAAGGAGACATGTAATTGAAAATGAAAACCACAATGATATACCATATAATATGCATCAGATTGGCAAAAATATAGAAAACCTGACAACACTAAGTACAAAAATAGCAAAGAAATGAGAACTCTGATAAACAACTGATAGCAAGTATATTACAATGACCTAAGTGAGTGCTTTAGCAGTAAACAGAAGATGTTGCTATCTTTTAACTCAGCAATTGCATCTCTAGACATATGGGAAATTTTGGCACATGTAGAATTATTTTAAAAATATACATCTGGGGCACCTGGGTGGCTCAGTCAGTTAAGTGGCTGACTCTTGATTTGGGCTCAGGTCATGATCTCACAGTTCATTAATTTGAGCCCCACAATGGGCTCTGCCTGACAGCCCAGATCCTGCTTGGGATTCTTCTTCTCTCTCTGCCCCTCCACCACTTGTGCTCTGTCTCTCAAAATAAATAAATAAATAAACACACTTAAAAAAAAAAAAGAAAAGAGGGACACCTGGGTGGCTCAGTTGGTTGAGTGTCCAAATTCAGCTCAGGTCATGATCTCACGGTTTGGGGTTTCCAGCCCCACGTCCGGCTCTGCGCTGACAGCTCAGAGTCTGGAGCCTGCATCAGATTCTGTGCCTCCCTCTCTCTCTCTGCCCCTCCCCTGCTCATGCTCTGTCTCTCTCTCTTTCAAAAAAAAAAAAACAAACATTAAAAAAATTTTTTTAGAAAAGAAATTATCCACTAGTGGGAGATTAAAAAAATTAGAGAATAGTCATAATTGAATACTATACAATAGTTAAATTAGCTAAAACTACATGTTTTAACAGGAACAAAACTTATATACCTAACTTGAAGAGCAAATGCAAGCTGGAGAATGATATATACAAAATGATATAAATTGTTTATAACTACAAACGTGTAAGAATAGGTTAAAGGAGTTATGAATATGTCAAAGATAAAATTCAGGAAAACTATTACTTCCGGGAAGGAAGAAAGAGATGTAAAATTACTAATAACAAATAGGGAACTCCCAAAAAACTATGTGAAGCAAGCATGGCAACATTTTAATTTGCAATAAGACTTATTAAAGGATTAAAAATAAGAGATTTATAAATATTGCTATAAAAAGATAGCCACAATATATTAAGCATAAGACATATTAAGTGTATTTTTTAAATTCTTGGCAAGAAAAACAAGTCAAAGTAAGATTAAGTTTAAATATGATATTTTGAAATAAACCCTCCACCCTACTCTTCCATCCTTCTTCATAGGTGAAAATCCTTGTTGCAGAATTTCTTCTGGCCCTGTATCTCTGCAATGTTACTCTATCTGCCTAGAATTCTTCAATTATTTGAGTTAGCTGGAAACTTTATACATCTCCATAAATATTCAGCTGAAATGTCAGCTCTTTTAGATAGCCTTTCTCAATGTTAATAACCCACCCCAATTAGTTTCCTGCTGTAACTCTTAGAACTATGTCCCTACCTCTATCATGTATTTTAATCATCCATTTACATGTCTGTGAGCTCTCATAAGAATCATGTCTGATTCTTTTCCACAACATCAGAAGAACCTAGCACATGCTGGCACATTACAGGCTCTCAGCCAATGCTTATTAATACATGATAAATGAACCAGAACTACTGAAAGAACGTGGCTATCCCTGTCAATCAGTCCTAGCCTGTAGGCATAAAATCCAGATGTCTGGAATCCTGTCATCACAAAGTGTCATTCAAGGGCATACACTAGAGAAATCCATTTATCCCTTCCTCACCTCTTGCCTCATTCTTTGTTGTCCCCAGCCTATTCAGGTCATGCCGCCCGCCTCCTGCTCTTCTAAGTACTTCTAAATCAGAGATTTAAAGGCCTCACAAAAGTACCAGAAACCTTCTCATAACAATCCTATCACTTCTCCCAGGTCAGCCTGTACCCTAGAGGTAGCACAGCCTTACAATCTGAAATTTAAGTCAGATGATCTACTCCTGTTTCTGTAAGTGTCACAGGCTACTTGAATTAGGTGGCACCTCTGGGTTCAAAGACTTCACAGCTAACATGACTGGGATTTCCTGTGTGGAAGAGACCCGTTCTTCTGATACACCAAAACCACATGAAGACTGGTAGTTACAGGGCCACAAAAGCCTCATCTTGGAGGAGCCAGCACTGTTTGCAGCTGTGCTTCTTCATTTCCCACATCATTTGGTCCAACATACTTCACATAATAATAGAATTAGGAATAGCTCACTGTTATATAACACTTATTATGTGATATATTTATATCACATAAATATACACACATACATGCACACATGCATTCAATCTTTACAACAGAACAAATGATGCTGGTTCTATTATCACCCACCTTTTATTAATGAGAAAAGTGAAACACTTTTTTTTAATTTACCCTACGTCACATAGCTTGGAATTAAGTGGTAGGGCTATGTGTACTCTTCCCAAAATGCTATATATTAAGTCAAAAGAATTGTCATTACTTTCAACAGGTTGTATACATACCTAAGCTGTCATTTCTCCCCATATAGAAAGGAAAAATAAAAAGTACAATAAAAAAAGGAGTCTGCAAAATAGAATCATAACATATCAGAACTAGAACAACAGAAATGTTATATACACTTTTAACAAATTAACTAAGGCCCTAAAGGGGAAAGTGGCCTAGCCAAGGTCACATCATGGTGGGAAACCATGCATCATTAGGTCATTAGAATGTTCTTTAACATACCTTACTTTGAAGATCACTTTACTGCTTTTAGTAGGAGACAGTCTTTGATTCCTGTCTTAAAATCTGTCACAGTTTTAGTAAATGTCACTTCAGGTAACTGGACAAGATGTCTCTTTTGATGCAAATCTAGGCGTTCAAGTATATTTATTACAAGCTATGTGTCATAGCAACCTCATGAAGCTGTCTTCTTTCTAAAACTAGCAACCCAATGCTTTATATGTGATGCTAGGATAACTTGAGTTGACAAACTGAAGTAAGTCATTCCAGAGACTTAACCTAGGTATCAAAATATTATATGGAAAAAAACAATTTTTAAAGGTAAAAGATTGTCAAACCACCTGGAAAATTATAGTCAAATAATGAACCTTAATGTGTACAATTATTTAATGGAAGAAATCAAATAAATAAATAAATGGAGAGATATTCATATTCATGGATGAGAAGACAATACTGTCCAGATGATAGTTCCTCTCAAATTAATCTATAGATTCAATGCAATCCTAGTCAAAATCCCAGCAAGCTACTTTCTGGATATCAACAAACTTATTCTAAAGTTTATATGGAGATGCAGAAGACACAGAATAGCCAACACAATTGAAAGAAAAGGACAAAGTTGGAAGACTTAGATTACTTGACTTCAAAATTTACTATAAAGCTACAGTAATCAACACATTGTGTTACTGACAAGAGTAGACAAACAGATCAATGCAACAGATCAAGGAGTCTGAAAATAGACCTATGGGCAACTAATCTTTGACAAAGGAGCAAAGGGGAAAAACAACAGTGTTTTCCAGCAGTCTTTTCAACAAATGGGTATTGGAACAACTAGACATCCACAGGCAAAAAAATCATTCTAGACAAAGACATTACACTCTTCACCGAAATTAACAAAAAATGGGTTATATACATAAATATAAAACACAAAACTATAAAATTCCTAGAAGATATAATTGGAGAAAACCTAAGTGACATTAGGTATGGTGATGACCTTTTTTTTAATGTTTATTTATTTTTGAGAGATAGAGACAGAGAGTGAGCAGGGAAGGGCAGAGAGAGAGAGGGAGACACACAATCAGAAGCAGACTCCTGGTTCTGAGCTGTCAGCACAGAGCCCGATGCGGGGCTCGAACTCACTAAATGTGAGACCATGACCTGAGCTGAAGTCAGCTGCTTAATCAACTGAGCCACCCAGGCACCCCGGGTATGGTAATGACTTTTAAGATCAATCCATGGCACAAGTCTGAAAGAAAGAACTGATGAACTGGAACTCATTAAAATTAAAAACTTCTGGGGGGCGCCTGGGTGGCGCAGTCGGTTAAGCGTCCGACTTCAGCCAGGTCACGATCTCGCGGTCCGTGAGTTCGAGCCCCGCGTCAGGCTCTGGGCTGATGGCTCGGAGCCTGGAGCCTGTTTCCGATTCTGTGTCTCCCTCTCTCTGCCCCTCCCCCATTCATGCTCTGTCTCTCTCTGTCCCAAAAATAAATAAAAAACGTTGAAAAAAAAATAAAAATAAAAAAAAAAAAATTAAAAACTTCTGGGGGGAAAAAAAACTTCTCTGCAAAAGACAATGTGAAGAGAATGAAAAGACCAGCAACAGATTGGGAAAAAATATTTGCAAAAGACATGTCATAAAGGACTGTTACCTAAAATATACAAACAACTCTTGAAACTCAACAATAATGAAATGAACAACCTTATTAAAAACTGGGCCAAGAACCTGAACAAACACCTCACCAAAGGTATACAGGTCCCACATAAACATATGAAATGATACAAAAAATCCTATGTTATTAGGGATCTGCAAAGTAAAACAATGAGATATTACTACATACCTACTAGAATAACCAAAATCCAGAACACTAACAAGACCAAACACTGCTGAAGATTGGAACAAGGGGAACTCCCATTCACCGCTGGTGGGAATGCAAGGGCATACAGCCACTTCAAAAGACAATTTGGCAGTTTCTTACCCACTCCTCTTACCCACTCCTCTTACCAAATGATCCAGCAATTACACTCCTTGGTATTTACCCAAAGGAGTTAAAAACTTAACATCCACACAAAAATATGACCATGAATGTTTATATAGCAGCTTTATTCATAACTGCCCAAACTTGAAAGCAACCAAGACATCCATCAGTACATGAATGGGTTAATAAACTGTAGTACATCCAGACAATGGAATGTTATTCAGCACTAAAATTAAATGCGCTATTAAGTCATGAAAAGACATAGAGAAACCTTAAATGCATACTAATAAATGGAAAATAGCCAATCTGCAAAGTCTAAATTCTATATGATTCCAACAATGTAACATTCTGGAAAAAACAAAACTATGAAGACAATAAAAAGATCAATGGTTCTCAGGAGCTGAGGAGGGAGGGATGAAAAGACACAAAACAGAGGATTTTTAGGACAGTGAAACTACTTTCTGTAATACTATAATGATGGATACATGTCATTATATATTTGTCCACACCCAGAGAACATACAACACCGAGAGTGAGCACTAACAAAAACTATGGATGTTTGGTGATAAATATGTAGCAACATAGGTTTGATTATAACAAATGTACCATTCTGGTGTAGAATTCTGATAGTAAGTGGTATAGAATGAATGTTTGTGTCCCCCAATCCCCTAAATTCCTATGATGAAACTTAATTCCCAATGTGACAGTATTTGGAGATAGAATTTTGGCGAAGTAACTGGCTCTGTCCTCATGAAGAGAATTAGTGTTCTTATAAAAGAGACCCTACTGAGTTCTCTCATCCCTTCTGCCTTGTGAGGCTACAGCAAAAAGATGGCATCTATGAACCAGCAAGTTGTTCCTCCTTAGACACTATATCCCCTGGTGCTTTGATCTTGGACTTTCTAGCCTCCAGACCTGTGGAAAATGCATTTCTGTTGTTTATACAACATTCAGACTATGGTATTATTATAATAGCAGCCAGAATGGACTAAGACAGAGGCAGAAGTTGTGTATATGTGCACGCAGAAAGTATAGCAGAAATCTCATTGCCTTCTGCTAAACTTTTTTATGAATCTAAAAAACTAATCTAAAAAATTAAGTCCATTAAAAAGCTATCAAAACCCACAGAATTTTATACTACAAAGAGTTTACCTGAATGTATACAAATTTTTAAAAACTCAGAAGATAGGGGAACCCAGGATAGAATACAGAATGAAAAAATAATATGACTATATTAAGAATGCATGACATAACATTGCTGATGAGGCTGGTGCTGACCTAAGCAATGCTGGAAATGAGAACAGATTATAAGTCTGAAGAAAAAAGAAAATGCACACAGACACCGTACTCTTCTTGGTAAAATTGTTTCCCACGGGGATACAGGTTAACAATTTTGAAACTTCTGTACAAGTATACTTATATTAAACAAATGAGTAAATGGATGGCAGATGGTAGGAGCCAGGTTTCCCTCTGTTGGAGGAGGATACAAGCATGGAGAGAAGACTAAAATAAACCATGTGATACTAAATAAGAATTTAAGACATCAGCATGAACTAATGTTCATCTTCATATAGATATAGATGTACAAATAAAGAAATATAGGTATACATGTGTTAGTATATGTACATTTATTTCTAAGCTCTGTCCACTGATAGGGCCTAGAAGCAATGTGACCCCAGTAAGAAAAGGCATACCCAGCATGCAGATCTTGCTTTGTAATACCATTGTCGTATAAAAGGAACCAGGATTTCTTGGAGTAACGGCTGATTCAAGTGTTGGGACAGGAAATATACAAAATGAGCATAGAGTATCTCCTAGTGCCAGAAAATAAGAAGTGCTAAAAAAACAAATGAGGGTAAGTAGAAGGGACACAGGAACCAACTAAAAGAGGTCCCAACAGCCAAAGCAGGAACAATTTGAATACCCAAATAAAGTAGTATTGGATTATAACCCAAAATGTAAACTAAATACCTATAGGTTCACATAGAGATAAATAAATGAATAAACAAATAGGGAGAAGAGACAAATCTCCTATGCAGAATTCCAAATAATTTGTACTTACTCCACCCTAAAGCAGGTAGAGCAAAACTCTCCATTCTTTATGTGTGGGTTGCCCATAGTGACCTTCCAAAGAGTACAGCATAAAATTTTGAGGGGAAACAAGTTACTTTATAGAGAAGAATCTAGACAAACATTAGCTCATTAACATCATATTTAATAGTATGCACTCTTCATATGTGAGGAGAATAGCTCTTTACCTCTCTGTATCTTCTTCCCCAAAACCAATAACCCCCATCTAATTACAAGAAAAACATCAGACAAATTCAAATTGAGGCATATTCTAAAAAATGCCTAGCGACTATTCCTCAAAATTGTCAAGGTCATCAAAAATAAGGAAAGACTGACAAATTCTCTTGGTCTTGATTTGCATAATGGAACATGATGACAAAAATAACTTGTTATCCTCAACAGGATTCTGAGACAGAAAAAAATAGTAAAAACTAAGAAAATATGAATAATGTATGGATTATAGTGAATAATAATGTATCAATGTTGGTTGATTAATTATAACAAATGTAGTATACTAATGTAAGATATTAACTATGGAGAAACTGGGAACGGATATAAAAATATATGTCCCTATCTTTGCAATTTCTCTGTAAATTTAAAACTATTTAAGATGGAAATAACTCAAATGTCCATCAACAGATGAATGGATTAAAAATGTGGTATATCCATATGATGGAATATGTTTAAAGCCGTGAAAAACACTAAGATACTGATACATGCTAAAACACGGATAAATCTTTAAACAATCATTCGGGGTAAAGAAGCCAAACACAGAAGTTCACATATGTTCTTCATTTATGTGAAATACTCAGAATAGGTAAATCTATAGTGACAGATAGTAGATCAGTGTTTGCCAGAGGCTGCAGGGATGGGGAGGGAGTGTGGAAGTTTACAAAAAATGAAAAGTAAGCAGGAGTGAGCAGGAGAATTCCTTTAGGGGAGATAAAAATATTTTATAACTAGATAGAGGTGATAGTTTCACAGCACTCTAAAAGTAATAAACGTCACTGATTGTACAATTTAAAATGGTTAATTTTGGGGCGCCTGGGTGGCTCAGTCGGTTGAGCGTCCGACTTCAGCCCAGGTCACGATCTCGCGGTCCGTGAGTTCGAGCCCCACGTCGGGCTCTGGGCTGATGGCTCGGAGCCTGGAGCCTGCTTCCGATTCTGTGTCTCCCTCTCTCTCTGCCCCTCCCCCGTTCATGCTCTGTCTCTCTCTGTCTCAAAAATAAATAAACATAAAAAAAAATTTTTTTTTAAATAAAATGGTTAATTTTATGTTTCTGACTTTTACTTTAAAACACAATTTATTGGGGCACCAGGGTGGTTCAATTGGTTACCCATCCACCTCTTGATTTTGATTCAGGTCATGATCTCATGGTTCATGGGTTCAAGACCCATGACAGGCTCCACCCTGCATGGAGCCTCCTTGTAATTCCCTCTCCCTCTCTTTCTGACCTTCCCCTGCTTGTGTGTGCTCCCTCTCTCAAATAAATGTTTTTTTTTTAATTAAAAAACAAAACCAAGTTTATCAATGTAAAGAAATCTAAAACTATTTTATTTTTTTAACGTTTATTTATTTTGAGAGAGAGAGAGAGAGAGTGTGTGTGTGTGTGTGTGTGTGTGTGTGTGTGCACGCACACAGGAGGGGTAGAGAGAGAGAATCCTAAGCAGGCTCTGAGCTGTCAGCATGGAGCTTGACACAGGGCTCAAACTCACAAACCGTGAGATCACGACATGAGCTGAAATCAAGAGTTGGACGATTAACCAACTGAGCCACCAGGCACCCCTAAAACTATTTTCAATAAAAACTTTCTTTTTAAAAGTAGAAAGCTGTAGTACTTTTTTCTTACTCATTGTAACAATCAATATAGATACCACTTTCTTGCAAAACATTTATTTATTTATTTACTTATTTACTTATTCTTGAGCAAGAGAGAGAAGGGAAGGGGCAAAGAGAGAGAGAGAGAGAGAGAGAGAATCCCAGGAAGGTTCCACACTATCAGCGCAGAGCCCAACACAGACTCACAAACTGTGAGATCATGACCTGAGCTAAAATCAAGAATCAGATGCTTAACTGACTAAGCCACCCATGTGCCCCTCTTGCAAAACTATTTGTTTTGCAAGTAATCTTAAGTAATCTATTATAGAAGTTAAATCATGAACATGAGGCAATATATCTATGCAAAGCTATGTCATGATAGTGAGAGGTCTAAGAAGTCATAGCATCTGAAAAAAAACTCAGTGAAATGATCCCTAATCTAATAGGCAAAGGAACTGTATTCAAGTCCTGTTCTGGCTCCTAATTAGCTCTCTGACGTTGGTCAATTCTGTTCTCCTTTGTGGACCCCAAATTTTTTCACATTTAAAAATGAAGATCATGCAACTAAATGATCTCAGTTCTAACTTTCTGTAGTTCTTACTGGAAAAGAATTATCTTTTCTTCTACTTTGATTTGATTATCTATCATGCCTGCAGGAATTCTGCAATCAGAGCCTATTCGAGCTGCCTAGTTATCTGATTACAAATAAAGGAAGGTGACACTCAGAGCCTAATGTGGGGAAAGGTGGGAAGAAATAGACATTCTCATAAACCACTGGTAGGAGTATAAACCAGTACCGTCATTCAAGAGAGTCAGTGGCAATATATAACTAAATATAAAAATAAGCATATTTTTTGACTCTGCAACCCTGTGTCTAGAAACATACAAGGAGACAAATGCACGGAGCTAAATACACAAAAAAGCATATAATGGTCATGAGTAACAAATAGCATAAATGTCCTTGAATAAGAAACAATTTATGAGACACAAGAGTATAATACAACACAGCCATTAAAAATAAGATGTATCAACAATTATAGACATGTAGGGGCCCCTAGGAGGTTCAGTTGGTTAAGCATCTGATTCTTGATTTTGGCTCAGGTCATGATCTCATGGTTTGTGGAACTGATCCCCACATTGGGCTCCACCCTAAAACTTGGGACAGAATCTCTCTCCCTCCCTCTCTCTGCCCCTCCCCCACTTGTACTCTCTCTCCCTCTCTTAAAGTAGACATTAAAAAACTATAATTATAATTATAATCATGTATACATCTATATTATATTATTGAGTGTGGAAAAAAACCAGCTTCAAAACAAAAGGAAAGGGCAATACAACACAATGTTTAAGACCTCAGACTCTTCAATCAAATAGTCCTGATTTTTAATCTATAATCGTCCACTTAACTAGTTCAGTGACATTGAGCAAGTCACTTAACCATCCTAGGGCTCAGGGCCCTCAACTTTAAAATAAAGGCAACAATGTTAGCTAACTACTAAGATTGCTATAAAGATCCAATAAAATAGGCAAGCAATATTTCTATGTGCCTGTAATATAAGTTCACTAATTTAAATTTTACCAATGTTCATTATCAAGTCATCAAATCAAACTGTCAAAATGCTACCTATTCACATATAATACAATCTAATATAGGGGCGCCTGGGTGGCGCAGTCGGTTAAGCGTCCGACTTCAGCCAGGTCACGATCTCCCGGTCCGTGGGTTCGAGCCCCGCGTCGGGCTCTGGGCTGATGGCTCAGAGCCTGGAGCCTGTTTCCCATTCTGTGTCTCCCTCTCTCTGCCCCTCCCCCACTCATGCTCTGTCTCTCTCTGTCCCAAAAATAAACGTTGAAAAAAAAATAAATAATACAATCTAATATAGTTATACATAAATATGCAAATGGAGATATCTACAAGGATGTACACCAAAACATTATCTAAGTATGGGTTTGGGGGTCATAGCTTATTCCTTTTATTTTGAAATTTCTGAAAGAATTATAGAATTCCCCACCAAAAAAATTTATTTTATAATAGATAAAGCTACAACTAAATGTTAACTATTATTTTGCCTCAATTATAATTAACATTTGTCTACATTTCCCACCCAAGTATATGCTTCTTGAAGTAACTAATTCATCATATTATAGATGTTTACTGTATCACTGTCTTATATAAAGCCTTCAATCCTATAATCACTACAATAAATAATCTTTCCAAATATGAGGATTATTTAAAAAACCCACAAGATTTAAGGATACTACATTGTAATGAAAAGGGTAAGAGTTCTGGAGTTGGTGAGATTTGGATCAAATCACCATTCTGATCCTTAATGGCCAACTGGCTTTGGGCAAAATACATATATTGAACATATATTGTACATTACAAAGAAGAGTAAGACAAGGTCCATTATCTGACAGAGGGTAAAGTGAGAGAAACAGATATAAAAACCAATGACAATACAGAGTCCTAGAGTATGGTACAGTACTCATAGAGTACTGTGATCAGGAAGCTGTTGGAAGCTTTGAGGAAAAAATGATCACTTCTGTCTAGGAAGAGTCAGCAATATTTCCCTCAGATCTTGAAGAACAAAGTCCAGAAAAATAACATCTCTATATTGTCCCCAGCCTATCTTTCATCACCTGCAATAACATTCTAAACTAGTTTTCCCAACTCTTATTCTAATAACTACTCCAATGTGTTTTCCAGCAGTAGCCAGACTTACCTCCTTAAACAATTGGTGATCTGGTATAGCAAAGATATACTTAAATGCAAGCACAGGGAATACTAACAATTCTTTCATTAGATTATTAAATTGATTTATAGTTGTCTAAAAAAAACCAGGTATTTTTAAGTCTTAGTTTCTCAAAAACTAACACTGCATAGATTCAGTAATTGGTTGTTTCTAATGTTTCTTTGGGTGATATAATTGTATAGGCATGGAAGTAATCTCTTCCATAGTGCATATTAACATACAAAAAAGAAGAGAGGAAATCCTGGTGAGAGTTGGGGGTTTTCAGGATTATCCTTTTAAAGTGCAAGACAGAATTAATTTTGTATATTCCCAGTCACATAATAGTGGAATGAGAATAAAACATTAAATCAGAAGAGGAAAGGAAGAAAGGGAGAAACAGAGGGAGGAAGGAAGGGAGGAAAGGAGGCAAGGGAAAGGAAGGAAAGATGGAAAAAGGGAGGAAGGAAGGAAATGTAAATAGAATATATACTCATCCTATATAGAACCCCTCAGTGATTTTAAGATTAAAATCTGAAATAATCCAAAATCTTTAATTCTACTGAAAAGGCCTTATATGATGAGGGCCCACCCTCACCTTCTAGCTTCATATTGAGCTACTATTCTCCAAGTGCACTACATGTCATCTCTGAACTTTTTCTTTTTTAATAGATGTTTTTCCCTCTGTCTGAATTACTCTTCCTCACTGCTCCTCACATGAATAATTCCCACTCATCCCAAGATTCAGTATAAGGACCTGGGAAAATGGCAGCATAGGAGGACACTAGGCTCACCTCGTCCTGCTGATCACTTAGATTCCACCCACATCTGCCTAAATAACCCAGAAAACTGCCAGAAGCCTAGCAGAACGGACTCTCTGGAGCCAAGCGAGGTAAGAGGCCCACAGAAGAGGGTAGGAAGGGCGGAGAAGTGGTGTGTACTACATGGACTGGCGAGAGGGGGCTCGGGCGGTAGAAGGGCAGCCCACCCAGCAAGGCAGAGACCCTTGCAAAAGCGGAGGGGCCAGGCTGCGTGAGTTCTGACAGCCAGCGGGACTTAACATCTGGAATGTTAAAAGTCAACAACTCTGCTCTTGGAGAGCAGGGAGGGCAAGAGGACGCCAGGAGGGAGAGTTGTTGAGCCCGGGAAGACAGAGTTCAGCTCAGTGGTGAACAAAGGCGCTGGCAAGCACCATCTCCCTCTCCCATCCCCCAGCCAAAATCCCAAAGGGAACCAGTTCCCGTCACCAAACTTGCTTGAACAGCGCAAGCACCCAAGGCTGTGCTTCTGTGGATCCATTCCTCCGACAGGTCTGTGTCCCTCCCAGTGTTGCAGAGCCCCTCCCACAGAGGACCACCAACCACAAAGCTAGCTAAGCCTGCCCCTCCCACCACTGTGCACCTTGTAGATCCACCCCAGCTAATATACCAGATCCCATCGAAGCACCACCACAAGCCTGGTAGTGTGCAAGTAGCACAGTGAGTCCTGGCCCTGGGAGAGGGGAAGATAAGGTACACACCAGTCTGACTGTGGCCCCAGCGGTGGGCTGGGGGTAGACATCAGGTCAGTGAGTCCTGGCCACTCCACAGTGAGTCCTGGCCCTTGGAGAGGGGAAGATAAGGTACACACCAGTCTGACTGTGGCCCCAGCAGTGGGCTGGGGTTAGACATCGGGTCAGACTGTGGCCCCAGCAGTGGGCTGGGGTTAGACATCGGGTCAGACTGTGGCCCCACCCACCAACACAAGTTACTCTGGAGAGCATAGGGGAAGTGCCCTGCAGTTTGGGGCCACCACATGGACTACCCAAAATGAAAAAACAGAAGAATTCTCCTCAAAAGAAACTCCAGGAAGTAGTGACAGCTAATGAATTGATCAAAACCGATTTAAGCAATATAAGGCGATTTTAGGATAATAGTCATAAAATTAATTGCTAGGCTTGAAAAAGCACAGAGGACAGCACAGAATCTATTGCTACAGAAATCAAGGGACTAAGAAATAGTAATGAGGAGCTGAAAAATGCTCTAAATGAGGTGCAAAATAAAATGGAGGTGGCCATAGCACGGATTGAAGAGGCAGAGGAGAGAATGGGTGAATTAGAAGATAAAATTATGGAAAAAGAGGAAGCTGAGAAAAAGAGAGAAAAAAAATCAAGGAGTATGAGGGAGGAATTAGAGAACTAAGTGATGCAATCAAACGGAACAATATCCGTATCATAGGAATTCCAGAAGAAAAAGAGAGAGAGAAAGGGGCTGAAGGTGTATTTGAACAAATCATAGCTGAGAACTTCCCTGATCTGGGGAAGGAAAAAGGCATTGAAATCCAAGAGGCACAGAGAACTCCCTTCAGACGTAACTTGAATCGATCTTCTGTACGACATATCATAGTGAAACTGGCAAATTACAAGGATAAAGAGAAAATTCTGAAAGTAGCTAGGGATAAACAGGCTCTAACTTACAAAGGTAGACAGACACATAAGGGTAGTAGCAGAACTATCTACTGAAACTAGGCAGGCCAGAAGGGAATGGCAGCAAATCTACAATGTGATGAACAGAAAAAATATGCAGCCGAGAATACTTAATCTAGCAAGTCTGATATTCAGAATAGAAGAAGAGAAAAAGGTTTCCCAAACAAACAAAAACTGAAGGAATTCATCACCACTAAACCAGCCCAACAAGAGATTCTAAGAGGGACTCTATGAGTGAAATGTTGCAAGGACCACAAAGTACCAGAGATATCACTATAACCATGAAAACTACAGATATCACAATGACTCTAAACTCATATCTGTCTATAATAACACTGAATGTAAATGGACTAAATGCTCCAACCAAAAGACACAGGGTATCAGAATGGAAAAAAAAAAAAAAAAAAAAAACACCCATCTATTCGCGGTCTACAAGAGACTCTTTTTAAGACCTGAGGACACCTTTCAGATTGAAAGTGAGGGGATGGAGAAGTATCTATCATGCTAATGGGAGTCAAAAGAAAGCTGGAGTAGCCATACTTATATCAGACAATCTGGACTTTACATTAAAGGCTGTGTAACAAGAGATAAAGAAGAGGATTATATAATAATTCCAGGGTCTATCTATCAGGAAGAGCTAACAATTATAAGTGTCTATGTGCCAAATATGGGAGCCCCCAAATATATAAAACAATCAAAAACATAAGCAACCTTATTGATAAGAATGTGATAATTGCAGGGGACTTTAATACCCCACTTACAACAATGGATAGATCATCTAGGCATAGGATTAATAAAGAAACAAGGGCCCTGAATGATACATTGGATCAGATGGACTTAACAGGTATATTTAGAACTCTGCATCCCAAAGCAAAAGAATATACTTTCTTCTTGAGTGCACATGGAACATTCTCCAAAGTAGACCCAGACACATACTGGGTCACAAAACAGCGCTTCATAAGTATACAAGAATTGAGATCGTACTATGCACACTTTCAGACCACAATGCTATGAAACTTGAAATCAACCACAGGAAAAAGCGTGGAAAACCTCCAAAAGCATGGAGGTTAAAGAACACCCTACAAAAGAATGAATGGGTCAACCAGGCAATTAGAGAAGAAATTCAAAAATAGATGGAAACAAATGAAAATGAAAATACAACAATCCAAATACTTTGGGATGCAGCCAAGGCAGTCCTGAGAGGAAAATACACTGCAATCCAGGCCTATCTCAAGAAACAAGAAAATCCCAAATACAAAATCTAATAGCACACCTAAGGGAAATAGAGGCAGAACAGCAAAGACAGCCTAAACCCAGCAGAAGAACAGAAATAATAAAGATCAGAGCAGAAATAAACAATATAGAATCAAAAAAAAAAAAAAAACAGTGGAGCAGATCAATGAAATCAAGAGTTGGTTTTTTGAAAAAATAAACAGAATTGATAAACCTCTAGCCACACTTCTCAAAAGGAAAAGGGAGAGGACCCAAATAGATAAAATCATGAATGAAAATGGAATTATTACAACCAATCCCTCAGAAATACAAGCAATTATCAGGGAATGCTATGAAAAATTATATGCCAACAAACTGGACAACCTGGAAGAAATGAACACATTCCTAAGCACCCACACACTTTCAAAACTCAAACAGGAAGAATAGAAAACTTTAACAGACCCATCACCAGCAAAGAAATTGAACCAGCTATCAAAAATCACCCAACAAATAAGAGTCCAGGACCAGATGGCTTCCCTGGGGAATTCTACCAGACATTTAAAGCAGAGATAATACCTATACTTCTCAAGCTGTTCCAAAAATAGAAAGGGAAGGAAAACTTCCAGACTCATTCTATGAAGCCAGCATTACTTTGATTCCTAAACCAGACAGAGACCCAGCAAAAAAAAGAGAACTACAAGCCGATATCCCTGATGAATATGGATGCAAAAATTCTCAACAAGATACTAGCAAATCGAATTCAACAGCATATAAAAAGAATTATTCACCATGATCAAGTGGGATTCATTCCTGGGATGCAGGGCTGGTTCAACATTCACAAATCAATGTGATACATCACATTAATAAAAGAAAAGAACCATATGATCCTGTCAATTGATGCAGAAAAAGCATTTGACAAAATTCAGCATTCTTTCTTAACAAAAACCCTCGAGAAAGTCAGGATAGAAGGAACATACTTAAACATCATAAAAGCCATTTATGAAAAGCCCACGGATAATATCATCCTCAAAGGGGAAAAATTGAGAGCTTTCCCTCTGAGATCAGGAACACGACAGGGATGTCCACTCTCACCGCTGTTGTTTAACATAGTGCTGGAAGTGCTAGCATCAGCAATAAGACAACAAAAGGAAATCAAAGGCAGCAAAATAGGCAAAGATGAAGTTAAGCTTTCACTTTTTGCAGATGACATGATATTATACATGGAAAACCTGACAGACTCCACCAAAAGTCTGCTAGAACTGATACATGAATTCAGCAAAGTCACAGGATAAAAAATCAAAGTACAGAAATCAGTTGCATTCTTATACATTAATAATGAAGCAACAGACAGACAAATAAAGAAACCTATCCCATTCACAATTGCACCAAGCTTTCTGTAGTTTTCAGCATACAGATCTTTTACATCTTTGGTTAGGTTTATTCCTAGGTATTTTATGATTCTTGGTGCAATTGTGAAATGGGAACCCCCTTGCACTGTTGGTGGGAATGCAAACTGGTGCAGCCACTCTGGAAAACAGTGTGGAGATTCCTCAAAAAATTAAAAATAGATCTACCCTATGACCCAGCAATAACATTGCTAGGAATTTACCCAAGGGATACGGGAGTGCTGATGCATAGGGGCACTTGTACCACAATGTTTAAAGCAGCAATTTCAGCAATAGCCAAATTATGGAAAAAGCCTAATATCCATTAATCAACTGATGAATCGATAAAGAAACTGTGGTTTATATACACAATGGAATACTACTTGTCAATGAGAGAGAATGAAATATGGCCTTTTGTTGCAACATGGATGGAACTGGAGAGTGTTATGCTAAGTGAAATAAGTCATACAGAGAAAGACAGATAACCATATGTTTTCACTCTTATGTGGATCCTGAGAATCTTAACAGAAGACCATTGGGGAGGGGAAGGAAGAAAAAGAAAAGTTAGAGAGGGAGGGAGCCAAACCATAAAAGACTCTTAAAAACTGAGAATAAACCTAGGGTAGATGGGGGGGGGGGTTGGTGAGGGGGGAGGAGAGTGGCTAATGGGCATGAGGAGGGCACCTGTTGGGATGAGCACTGGGTGTTGTATGGAAACCAATTTGACATTAAATTTCATATTAAAAAAAAAAGATTCACTATAAATATCACTTCATCAAAGATGTTTTCTCTGACTTCCCTAATCTTTCCCATCATTGCTGCTCCTACAACAGCATATTTTTCATACATGACACTTTTCTCATAATTTTGTGAGCATATATTTATTTCCTCATTAATATGTTCAGTGTCTATCTCCCCAAGTAGACTATAAACTCCATAATGACTCACACCATGTGTATCTTGCTTTCTCTATATTTCCAGCACTTACCACAGTATTTAACCAGAATAAGTGTTCATAGATATTTAATGAATAAGTGAATAGGGAAATAGCATTTTGGCACAGAGAACACTGATACAAAACAGGCATTCAATATTTATTTATTGACGGAATAAGTTGTTGAATAGGCAAAGGATGGAAGGTATGAAAAGTGTTTGAAAAAACTATCAAATAAAAGACCTATATACTGAAAAGTATAAAACCTTGATAAAAGAAATTGAAAAAGACCAAAAAAAAAAAAAAAAAAAAAGGAAAGACATTCCATGTTCATGGAGTGGAAAATTTTACTGTTAAGATGTCCATACTACAAAAGCAATCTATAGATTCAATGTAATCCCTATCAACTTACCAATGGCATTTTTCACAGAACTAGAACAAACAGTTCATTTGTATGAAACCACAAAAGACCCTGAATACCCAAAGCAATCTTGATAAAGAAAAATAAAGGTGGAGATATAACAATCCTAGATTTCAAAATGTATTACAATATTGTAGCGACCAAAACAGAATAGTACTGGCTCAAAAACACACATAGATCAATGAAACAGAATAAAGAGTCCAGAAATAAACCCACCTTACATGGTCAATTATTCTATGACAAAGGAGGCAAGAATATACAATGGGGAAAGACAGTCTCTTTAATAAATGGTGCTAGAAAAACTGTACAGGTACAGGGAAAAGAATGAAACTGGACCACTTGCTAACAACATACACAAAAATAAACTCAAAATGGATTATAAACCTAAATGTGAGACCTGAAACCATAAAGTTCCTACAGGAAAATATAGTCAGTAATTTCTTGAACATTATCCTTGTAATATTTTTCTAAATATGTCTCCTCAGGCAAGGGAAACAAAAGCAAAAATAAAGAACTGGGGCTACATCAAAATAAAAAGGTTTTTGCATAGCAAAGGAAGCCATCAACAAAACAAAAAGGCAACTTACTGAATGGGAGAAGACATTTGCAAATTATATGTCTGATAAGGAGTAATATCCAAAATACATAAAGAACTCATACCACTCAACACCACAAAAACCCTAAATAATCCAATTTTAAAAATGGGCAGATAATTTAAATAAAAACTACACAAACCAACAAAATGGCCAGAGGGCGTAAACAGACATTTGTTCACAGAAGAAATACAGATGGTCAATAGGCACAAGATGCTGCACATCACTAATCATCAGGGAAGGACAAACCAAAACCACATTGAGATATCAACTCACACCAGTCAGAATACCTAGTATCAAAAAGACAAGAAATTGGGGCATCTGGTGGCTCAAATGGTTGAGAGTCTGACTCTTCATTTGGCTCAGGTCATGATCACAGAGCCATGAGAGCAAGCCATATGGGGCTTCATGCAGAATGTGGAGCTTGCTCAGCATGGAGCTTGCTTGAGATTCTCTCTCTCTCCCTCTGCCCCCCCCAACTCTCTCTCTAAAATTAAAAAAAAAAGACAAGAAATAATAGGTGTCAGCAACAATGTACAGAAAAAGAACCCTTATGCACTGTTGGTGGGAATGGAAACTGGTACAACCACAGGCTCTTCAAAAACTTGAAAATAGAAATATCATATGATCCAGGAATTTCACTAGTGGGTATTTATCAAAGAAAATGAAAACACTAATTCAGAAACATATAGGCACTTCATACGTATTGCAGAATAAATAGCCAAGCCAGGCCAAGATATGGAAGCAACCAGAATCCATTGATAGATGAACAGATAAAGAAATTGTGGGGTGTATATATATATATGTGTATGTGTGTGTGTGTGTGTGTGTGTGTGTGTGTGTGTATGCATATATAACAGAATATTATAAGAGTGTCTGACTCTTGACTTCAGCTCAGATTGTGATCCCAGGGTTGTGGGATTGAGCCCTGCCTGGAGCTCTGCAATGAGTGTGGAGCCTGCTTAAGATTTTCTCTCTCTCTCTCTCTCTCTCTCTCTCTCTATCTCTCTCTCTATCTATCTCTCTCTGCCCCACCCCATTCACACTCTCTGTCTCTCTAAAATAAAAAATAATTTTTAAAAAAAGATCTTTCCATCTACAACAATATGAATGGATCTAGAGGCTATCATGTGGAGTGAAGTAAGTCAGAGAAAGACAAACACCATATGATTTCACTTCTTTCTGCAATCTAAAAAATAAAACAAACAAACAAGCATAAGCTCTATTAACACTGAAGTACCATAGCTTTATAGTTAGATCTAGATTTAAATTCCAGCTCTGCCAAGTACTAGCATCACAACCTCAGTTTATTGACCCATAAAATAAAAACAAACACAATTTGCAGTAAAAAGTTCTCAAAGAATATATGTAAAGCATCTAGCATTGCACTGGATCCATAAGAGTAATTCAACAAATTAAAGCATTTATAATGTTACTGTTGTTACATTCAAAACTTAGTTGAAAACCATTAATTGCACAGCTATGGTATTAATATCCTATTTCAGTATGGCAATGACAGTAGTGTATTCTGAGATTATATACAACGGGAATTCTAATCCTATTGTAAATTCTATAGTCCAAATTTAATTTCAGCTAACAACTCTTGAAAGCTATCGGCAAGTTTGGTTTTGGGTTTTTTTAATCCCATATACTACCTGCTCACATATTCAGTCCCCTCCATAGTTTGCCATTAGGAAGAAGGACAAAACAAGCTAGAAATACATGTCACAAGATGTATCAAAGAATACCTCTCAGAATCACTGAATATCAATAAGCATAATTCCAGAGTAAAGGGAAATGCCAGGGAAAAAATATATTTTCTAAGGCTAGACCCACATAAGTTATGGATAAAGTTATCAGGAATTAAGAATCACCATCCTTTCATATTAAAGTTCATTAGTCAGTCTCAGGGAGATTGTCAAATGTGAAGTCAAAATATTATATAAACCATTTATCCATCCCACTGATATTATTTCAAAATATTCCAAAATACATAGGTAAACATTTTATGACTACACGTATAACAACATATAAATACATGAAAAAATATAATAAATAAAGACAAAAAATTTCACCATGCAGAGAAAATCTTTGCTAAAATCTGGGGTATCGTCTTCATGTCTTCTTCTATAAATGTTCATATTGTCATGTGGTTGAGATCAAACTATACATAGAGTATCACTTAGTTCACTTAATATTAAATCCTATCCATTGCTGCACAATATATTAATTCAAAGCTTAGTAGCTTACAACAACAAATATGTATTATTTCACAGTTTCTGTGCCTCTCTAGGATTAACCATCTCCTACCTTGGGTTTCTGTGGAGTGACAAAATCTTTTGCCTTCTCGTAAGCCCTATTCTTTCACTGAAAGGACTGGTGAAGCAATAACCTTAAAATCTGTAGAGGGTCTTTTATCTAACTTAGTAATTTAATCTTCATTCTTTCTTAGTTCTCAACAAAGGGTTTTACAGTGACATCTTTGTTTTACCATCTCCAGACCAAGATTTTCCTGAAAGTACCCCCCTATTTACATTTACCTGGAATCATTTGTCATCTGAAAAGGCCTAGTATTTAAATCATCAAATCATGGCTCCTTCCTGTTTAACAGTCCTTCATTTAATTTCTCTCTCTTCCCATACCTGGCTATGAACAGTGAGTAGAAACCAGGCAGCCCCTAAACTTTCTGCACAGCAATTTCCTTAGCTCCATCATCTCAGTTCACTTAGTGCATTTTCTACTTTCCACATACATAACTGCAATGACAGTGTTGCTAAATGTTCCATCACTACATAACAAGAATCCTTTTTCCTCCCATTTCCAATATTTTTCACTTTCTTTTATGCTTTCACTTGAAGTCTTTTCTTTTTTACATAATTTCTTGTCAAATTGGCTTCCATATAACACCCAGTGCTCATCCCAACAAGTGCTCTCCTCAATGCCCACCACCCACTTTCTCCCCCCCCACCCCTCATCAACCCTCAGATTGTTCTCTGTATTTAAGAGTCTCTTATGGTTTGCCTCCCTCCCTCTCTGTTTGTAACTTTTCCCCCTTCCCCTCCCCCATGGTCTTCTGTTAAGTTTCTCAAGATCCGCATATGAGTGAAAACATATGGTATCTGTCTTTCTCTAACTGACTTAAATTTCACTTAGCATAATACCCTCCAGTTCCATCCACATTGATGCAAATGGCCAGATTTCATTCTTTCTCATTGCCACATCTTCTTTATCCATTCATCAGTGGATAGACATTTAGAGTCTTTCCATTAATTTGGTTAGTGTCCATGAAAACTTGTATAGAACTGAAGAAACTATAGAAACAAGACCGCATTTAAGAAGGCTTTAGAGTGATCACCTAAAGCCTTCTTAAATGCGGTCTTGTTTCTATAGTTTCTTCAGTTCTATACAAGTTTTCACTGACACTCTACTTAAAGCCCTGTGATAATGGAATAAAGAGGTTAAAGAGGTCCAGTCCAGCCTGAGTATAGAGACCTTTCTGAACACTTAATTAACACTCATGTAATCTAGTAGAGAAACAGAAAGGAGTAAGTTTCACATCATAAACTATAACCTAACCTAGACTCACCTTAATAAAGACTAAAATCAAGCCCAGATAAAAACCTAAGGAAGAACAGGATTTGAAGTTTGAGTCCTCTGTCAGAAGTTCCTAAAATCACCCCCAAGTTTGGAAGTTCAGAAGAAGGACTCAGAGGAGCACCTGGGTGGCTCAGTCAGCTAAGCATCTGACTTTGGCTCAGGTCATGAACTTGCAGTTTGAGTTCAAGCCCCACTTTGGGTGAGCTTGAGCCCCCCTTCAGGTGAGCACAAGCCACTTTGGGTAAGCCCCATTTCTCTCCTCTCCCTCTCTCCCTGAAGAAGAAGAAGGAAGAACAGGAGGAGGAGAAAGAGGAAGAGGAGGAGGAGGACGAGGACGAGGAGGACGAGGAGGAGGAGAAAGACTCAGAAGAAAGACTCAGAAGACTAGAATAAGTTATACTCTGAAAAGTATACTTTTGTTTTAAGTAGGCTCCATGCCAAGTGTGGAGCCCAATGGCGGGCTTGAACTCAGGACCCTAAAATCAAGACCTGAGGAGATGAAGAGTCAGATGCTCAATTGACTGAGCCACCCAGGTGCCCCAAAAAGTATGCTTTTTTTTACTGAAAGGACAAAAATCAAAATTGGCAAAGGAAAAGGCACATGGGATGATGTCTTCAGGGAACCAAGCACAAGATTCCAACACTACTCTTCCAGGGACGTCACACTAAACACACTTAATTCTTATACCAATTAATTATGACAACACATGAGAAGTGTTTTCTACCAGGGAAGCTTGCCTGAGCCTAGGAACTCAGAGGTTTTTAGAGTAGTCAGTCATTGAAACTCCAGCTCCCAGAAGGAAAGCAGATGTTCACCATAAGTTAAAAATTTTAACTAAGCTAGTACACTAGTCCATACTAGCACCAAGCATGTAAAAAATTCTCAGAACATTCCAAGAGCATTCTAGGAACCAGCCAAAGGTCACTCACAAAACAGATGCTTCTTGGGAATGTATAGGTCTAAGAAACTCATGTCTGCTTAGTTAACTCTCTTTTGCACAAGTTCCAAGTTAGAGGACTGGTTTATCACCTTGAACTTGGATGTATAAACTTGTAAGTTTCAATAAGTTAATCTAAGTTGAAGCTGATAAAAACCACCATATGAACAGATAACTAGATCAAAAATCATCTCTTGAGAGGATGAAAACAGAACCAAGAGCTTCTACAATTAAATTTTTAAAAAATGCAGCCATTGAAATGGCCCAGATTTTGGCTTAAGAAACGAAGAAAATATTAAAAATGTATTCAAATAGCTAAAGTAGAGTATTTCAGAGAATTAAAGAAAGAAATGGTCTTCAGGGTGAACACAGAAAGAAAATCAAATTGTAAATTGAGATCTATAAAAAGAACTGAACAGAAATTGTAGAATTAAAATTTACAATACTGGAAATAAAAAGTACACTGAAAGGGTTCCACAGAAGATTGAAAATTTCAGAATAAAGGGACATCATCAGAAAATATCAGATACGAAGAACACAGAGAAATATTTTTTTTCACTTAACAAGCTTAAGGGACCCATGGGAAAGCAGCAAATGTATAATAGGAGTTTCAGAAAGAAAAGTGAATAAAAATGTAGAAGAAATAATATTTGAAAATATAAGCCTTAAATTTTTTCCAAATTTGATGAAAAACAATTACAGAACTAAGAAGAGCAATAAACCCCAAGCAGGATAAATACACAAATACAAAAAATCCAACGTACACGTCTCATAGTCAAATTGCTTAAAACCAAAGCCAAAAAATCTTAAAAGCACAGAGAAGGCATACTGCATATAGGAGACCAATAAAAAGGGTAACATCAGAGTTCTCATCAGAAACAATGAAGATTAAAAGATAAAGAAATAATATCATTAGTGTTAAAAGAAAAATGAAACAAAGAATCTTTTCAACCAGAATTCTAGATCAAGTCAAAAACAAGAGTAAAATAAAAGCAATTTCATATAAACAAAAGCTGAGAGAATTTAGTGCAAGAAAATGCACACCTGCACAACAAGATATACTAAAGGGTGTTTTGGGGTTAATAGAAACTCAGTTGTACAGAAAAAAAGCTAGACCTAAACCTGGATCTACAGTAAATAATGAGCAAAAGTAGTAATTATAGATACGTGGTTATATATTTTTAAAACTGTGTTTCATTTCATAAATTCTTTTTTTAAATTTTTTTTTTCTTCAACGTTTTTATTTTATTTTTGGGACACAGAGAGACAGAGCATGAACGGGAGAGGGGCAGAGAGAGAGGGAGACACAGAATCGGAAACAGGCTCCAGGCTCCGAGTCATCAGCCCAGAGCCTGACGCGGGGCTCGAACTCACGGACCTTGAGATCGTGACCCGGCTGAAGTCGGACGCTTAACCGACTGCGCCACCCAGGCGCCCCAACATTTCATAAATTCTTAACCCAACTGACTGAAACCAAAATATTAATATTGTAAAGTGGAGTTTAAAATTCACAAAAAGCTATGATAGGGACCAAACAGATAAATGGAATTAGACTATTCTAAGTTGTATAAAATTTTACAGTGAAATGGAAGTATTTACAGTGAAATACAGGAGTATAACATAGAAAGTATGAAATACAAAGTGGTACAAAAGGATGCATATCGTTAGCCATAGAGCAACCACTATAAATATGTACATACATACATACACATAAATACATACATAAAAGAAAGTACAGATAGGAAGCCAACAGAGAAAATAAAGTAGAATAACATATGCATATTCACATATACATGTTAAGTAATATGACTGTGAAATCGAAGAAAATTTCTGCCTTAGTTAACTTCAATTTTAAAAGTCCACTATAATTTCAGCTAAAATCTCCCTCCTCAACATAACTATATTACTTTCCCAGAAATCAGATCACATCAGTCTCCTGCCTAAATCTCTTCAATGGTTTCCCAATGCACATCAAATAAAACACAGAGCCTATGAGACACTGCATGATCTAGTCCCTATCTCTCTTGTTTCATCTTTTGCCACTCCTTCTCAATGCATGCTTCTCTTTTCAGTACCTAGAACAAATGGTATCTGCATCAAGGCCTTTTTCCATGCTATCTCTTCCCCTGCCTTCTCATGGATATCTCTTTATCTTTCAGATCTCGGCTTAATGCTTATCTCATTACAGAAGTCTATCCTAACTACCCTAAAAGTTTCCATGAAATTTCTATCAATGAATTCTCTTTATTTCCTTCATGGCACTTCTCAAAATATGCAATTATATATGAGTTTGTGAACTTACTTTCTTATGACGAATAGTAACCACTTTTTTGTTCACTCATGTATACCCCATGCCTAGCATTGTGCATGAAACATAGAATGTACTTAATAAATATATGTTAAATAAAAGATACATATATTTATATAAATATATATATAAACATATATATATGTATATATATATATATATAGATATAGATATATAGATTTAAACCTACAATACAAGAGGCTCCTGGTATATTTTCCCTTTATGAAAGGACTACAGGCAATGCTGATAAAATGTGCATGACCCGTATCATCATAGATATACTCTCAGGGGTAATTTCATCATTCTTCTTCCTTTTTATAATGCACTGGTATCACATCTTAAAATAGCAAGAGCATACTCTGGGAGGATTCCCACTAGTGTCAGTGCAGCCATGGTTATACATCAGCAATAGCACTCATAGATGTATAAAAAAAATCTGCTCATTTATATTTATAATACAAAATACGCCTTTAACATAGTTTCCTGATAAAGAATACAATATAGTAAAAATCAGAAACTACACAATTGAAAGTCTATAACTGGTAGTAACCGGAAAAATAAAAATGTACATGCATAAGCTAGAAGCAAAGCAGATCATATACACGAGCAGAAACACTTAAACTCTGAAGGGCAGGCAAACAGTAGTTTGTGGTGATGAAAATAAACAGAATAGTTATGGTCTCCTAATTACTATAAATCGCTTGTGGAAATTAATAGAAAATCACTGACAGGAAAAAGAAAGCTAGATACTTTTTTTTAATATATGAAATTTATTGTCAAATTGGTTTCCAAACAACACCCAGTGCTCATCCCAAAAGATGCCCTCTTCAATGCGCATCACCTACCCTTCCCTCCCTCCCACCCCCCCATCAACCCTCAGTTTGTTCTCAGTTTTTAAGAGTCTCTTATGCTTTGGCTCTCTCCCACTCTAACCTCTTTTTTTTTTCCCTTCCCCTCCCCCCATGGGTTTCTGTTAAGTTTCTCAGGATCCACATAGGAGTGAAAACATATGGTATCTGTCTTTCTCTGTATGACTTATTTCACTTAGCATCACACTCTCCAGTTCCATCCATGTTGCTACAAAGGACCATATTTCATTCTTTCTCATTGCCACGTAGTACTCCATTGTGTATATACACCACAATTTCTTTATCCATTCATCAGTTGATGGACATTTAGGCTTTTTCCACAATTTGGCTATTGTTGAGAGTGCTGCTATAAACATTGGGGTACACGTGCCCCTATGCATCAGCACTCCTGTATCCCTTGGGTAAATTCCTAGCAGTGCTACTGCTGGGTTATAGAGTAGGTCTATTTTTAATTTTTTGAGGAACCTCCACACTGTTTTCCAGAGTGGCTGCACCAGTTTGCATTCCCACCAACAGTGCAAGAGGGTTCCCGTTTCTCCACATCCTGTCCAGCACCTATAGTCTCCTGATTTGTTCATTTTGGCCACTCTGACTGGCGTGAGGTGATATCTGAGTGTGGTTTTGATTTGTATTTCCCTGATGAGGACCGATGTTGAGCATGTTTTCATGTGCCTCTTGGCCATCCAGGTGTCTTCTTCAGAGAAGTGTCTATTCATGTTTTCTGCCCATTTCTTCACTGGATTATTTGTTTTCTGGGTGTGGAGTTTGGTGAGCTCTTTATAGATTTTGGATACTAGCCCTTTGTCCGATATGTCATTTGCAAATATCTTTTCCCATTCCATTGGTTGCCTTTTAGTTTTGCTGATTGTTTCCTTTGCTGTGCAGAAGCTTTTTATCTTCATGAGGTCCCAATAGTTCATTTTTGCTTTTAATTCCCTTGCCTTTGGGGATGTGTCAAGTAAGAAACTGCTGCGGCTGAGGTCAGAGAGGTCTTTTCCTGCTTTCTCCTCTAGGGTTTTGATGGTTTCCTGTCTCACATTCAGGTCCTTTATCCATTTTGAGTTTATTTTTGTGAATGGTGTGAGAAAGTGGTCTAGTTTCAACCTTCTGCATGTTGCTGTCCAGTTCTCCCAGTACCATTTGTCAAAGAGGCTGTCTTTTTTCCATTGGATATTCTTTCCTGCTTTGTCAAAGATGAGTTGGCCATACGTTTGTGGGTCCAATCCTGGAGTCTCTATTCTATTCCATTGGTCTATGTGTCTGTTTTTGTGCCAATACCATGCTGTCTTGATGATTACACAAGAAAGCTAGATACTTGACACAGCTCCTTGGCAAGCAATATATTTGGCATCTATGTATGTTTGGTAAATAAATCGATTTCATCCTTTCTTACCCCAGGCCTTTATCATATTTCATCTGAACTGTTAAAATGCTCTCATTGGTCTCCAAGATGCAAGCCTTACATAGCACATATACCAAACCACCAAACTGCTCAATACCACCTTCTGTTAACAAGGTAAGGAATATGGTAAGAATTCAAGAGGTATAGGCAGAAAATAGATTTGGGTTCTTAGTCAAGTACTTCCTATTCTCCTAAATAGGGACAAATAACTTTATCTCACCAGACTCAAATTTCTCATTTGCTTAATGTTAATAATAATACTCATTTCATATTGTTATACTGAGGAAAAAGTATAGAGTGTATACATAAAAGCCTTGAATAAGGTAAGGCACTCAATTATTACTTGTTGCATGACTGAATACCATCCAAATAAATAATGAAAATCCATTACTTTCTATCCCTTTATTTTTATTCAAATGAGCATTTCTATATATAATATATATTATATATTTATAGCATATTTAAACATATTGAAGGGGTGTTTGGGTGGCTCAGTCAGTTAAGCATCGGACTCTTGATTTCGTGATCTCACAGTCGTGAGATCAAGCCCTCTGTTGGGCTCCACGCTGAGTGGGGAACCTGCTTAAGATTCTCTATCTCTTTCACCTTCTGCCCCTCCCCAAACTCACTCATGCTCACACTCTCTCTCAAAAATATATGTATTTATGGACTAAAACATTTGTACTGTATTATGTATCTATTTTTATACACATACACATATGTTTATAGACTATTTCCCCCCACAATAATATCAGGTCTATGAAAGCAAGAATTTTGTCAGTTTTGGTGACAGCTACATCCTCAGAGCCTAGAAACAATCTAACACATAGCTGGTACTCAAAATTCCTGGCTTTAATTTCTTCAGATAATAGTCATCATCTATAGGATTAAATCTAAATAGATTACCAAGACATACAACACACTCCATCATTTAAAATTAAATGGCTTTCCAGCTTCTCTGACCATGTTTCTCCATACTTCTCCATCTTTAGGGATACCAAAGAGCTCACTTGCTTCCTGAAAGACAAAATATGTTAAAGGAGTCCAAGAGAGAAGACATTTCCTAAATTACGACGATGGTAACAGAACTAGAGAGAAGCATACATAATTCTGAAATGCTTTGAGGTAAAATCAATGGAAGTTGCAGGTGCATTAAACATTATGGGTGGGTAGACAGGAAGGCTAGTTGACTCCCATATTTCTGGCTTGATAAATTGTATGAACATAAGAAAGATGAAGTTGGGAGAATGGGTTAAAGGGGAAAATATCTCATTATTCTTGAGATGTCCATGAAAATCCAGGTGCAAATGTCAACCAGATCATTGGACATGTAGTCCAGAGGTCCAGATAGGAAATTTATATTTAAGAATTATAAGTAGGATGGCAAAAGAGAGAGAAAAAGGGTCCAGAACCATAATCTGAGAAATTTTAACTCTTAAGACTTAAAGAAAGGAAAAGGATTCAATACAAGAGACTGAGAAGGAGTGCCCTGTGTGATCAAAGAAAAACAAAGAGAGTGAGCTATTGCAGAGTCCAAGTAAGAAGACTGATTCAAGGAGATAAAAGTCAATTATTTTGCAAGTTACTGAGATATATTTTTGTGAAATTAACTTAGCCATAAAGTGATCACTAATGATAAAGTGATCACATAAAGAAACTAAGCCATCAAGTGATCACTGATGATTTTGACAAGAACAGTTTCAGAGGAATAGTAAGAACAGTAAACATATTTGAATGAGTTGAAGAAAAACTGGGAAGCAAAAGAGTGGAAACAGTGTGACAGTGTTTGAAACACTCCGCTCCTTTAGAAAACAGGCTCTGCAAGTTGGAAGAGAAAGAGTATAGCCACTAAAATAAAAATATTGTCAATATTTTCCCAATTCATTAAAAAATTATGTATAGAATATTCTTATTTATCAGTTACTCCTATAGGATGAAACTGTAAAGTGATTTAACTTGAATTACTCACATTTCAAGGTCTTGCAACAAACAAGACAAGAGGACTTATTTTGTACAATGTATTTTAATTTATATATGCAAGTCATTTAAGATTCACCTCATATCTTTGAGGAAAATACGATTTTCTCCATTTTAGGTAGGAAAATTATTTTCAAAGAATAACTTGCTGAAGGTTACAAAGTAGTTGTATCAAGATGGCTAATGATTCTGATCCTGACCAAGAAAATTCTAAAGTTTCTACCATACAGTACTGCAAAGTAACTGCTGTCAATATGAAAGAACACAAGCATTATGACTCACCTCTATTTTGCACTCTGGATTTTAATTATTCGCATACAGATTCTTTTCAATGCCTAGTAAAAATCTTCACTACAGAATTATTTATGTTTGTATCCTCATGCTCCTAACACAATACATGACTCATAAAAGAAATTCAGTAAATATTTGGTAAAATTAGTGTTGAATGAAAGAATATATATGAGAATTTCAATGGAGGATATCATCTATTGTCCCAAGAGCATAAATATTCACTCACGGCTATTTTATTTTAAAGTGTAGATCAGTACTGGGAATTCAATATAATTCACCAAATATTTGCTGGACACTTGTGGCATCTATTATACAGGATATTGAGAGGTAAAGGAAATGAATTCAGAAAATGATAAGACTAAACTTCTCCCTTTCAGATGCTCATATAAAAAAACAGGAAATTTTTAAAAAGCTAATATATGATAAACAAATTAAGAAAAAGAAGAAAGACATTGGGATAAGGAACAATTAAAATAAGATTTTAATGGAATAGTAAATATTAGGTGTAGTCCTATAAACTGTCCCAAACATAAGCATTCAGCAGAGATTTTTTTTGAAGATATACATGCATCATCCTAGAGTACATCAGAATTTTCATTTCAATTTAAATCCTTTAACTTTTCCGAAAAGATAAAAAGGAAGACATTAACAAATGACAAGATATATCATGTACCTAGATAAGAAGTTGCTATTGCTTCACAAAAAAATGTACAGTTTAATGTAATTCTCACCAGAATATCAATGGCATTTTGTAAATAAATCAACTCAAAAATATATTGAGAAGCTAAAAAATGTCATGGGTGTAAAATTTCCATAAGGGGAGAAAATATATTCATAAACTACATCTGCAGAGTTTCTAATTTAATATTCTAGATTTGGGGCCCAGAAAAACGCATTTTATGAAGAACCTTAGATTATTCTGACTGGGAAGTCTACAGTCAAAATTCGTAAATAACATATGATATATAAGTGTGTGTGTGTGTGTGTGTGTGTGTGTGTGTGTGTGTAGGTATTATTCCATAAGTAACTGATAAATATAGTTATTCAGAAAATTTTAAGTTAGAACCCCAGTTTACTATACTTACATAATTTTAGTAAGAATTAAAAAATTAAACATATGAAACCAAACTATAAAAAGGCTAGAAGTAAACTTAAGTAAATATATTTCTGATTTGGAAAGATTAACCATAAAAACAATGGTAGGAAATATTTTAAAAAATCATTACCCAACTACATAAAAATGTTAGCTCTCTTATGTCAAAAACATGATCATAAAATTCAAATATATTAAGCTAAGAAAAACACTGGACACAAAGATAACTAAGGCTTAATTTTTTTTATTTTTTTAAATGTTTTTATTATTTATTCTTGAAAGAGAGATAGACTATGAGTGGGGGAGGGGCAGAGAGAGAAGGAAACAGAATTCAGAGCAGGGTCCAGTCTCTAGAGCTGTCAGAACAGAGCTCAATGCGGGGCTTGAACCCACGAACCCTGAGATCATGACCTGAGCCGAAGTCAGACACGCAAGCAAATAAGCCACCCAGGCACCCCAAGCTTATTAGTATTTTTAAACCATGAAGAACTTATATAGCATTAGAACAATACCAAAACTCCAATAGAGAACACGAACAGGCAATTTACAAAAGCAGAAAATTGAATGTTCACAAATATATGAAATGAGTTTAACCTTACCAATGACCAAGGAAATCCAAATTAAAACAATGAGATGCCATTTTTTGCCTACAAGATTAAGGAAAGGTTGCTACAGTGATTATTCTCAATATTGGTAAGTATAGGGTGACTTTCCCACACTTTTTAAGAAGCTTAAATTAGTACAATCTTTCTGAAAAGCAATTAACAGTAGACTTTAAGGGCTTCAAAAAAAGATCCAGATCCTTTGAAACTGTAATTTCACTGTTAAGTACAGTATCCTCACAAAATAAGGAGAAATGAACATAAAAATTTATAAGTGCACTATTCATAATAACAACATTAGCTACTAAATCTTCAACAATAGGGAAATCACTAAATAATTCCAATCACTGCATAATATTCTGTCACATGGGTTATTTAAATTATCTTTTGAAATACTTAAATGACTTAAAATGTGCATGATATAATGGAAAGTGAAAAGCACAAGAAAAATTTCACTCTTTATAAATAACCTCAACCATGCTATAAACAATTGCATTTCTGAGTTTTTCTAGAAATCAAAAGAAATGCACAGGTTAACAGAATTTATTTCTAGGTGGTAAAATTAAGGATTTAAATCACAAATTATCTTATTTGTTTCACTATATTTTCTACTCTTTGCAAATAATGAGTACATATTACTATTTTAACATTTATTTTTTTTATTAAAAAAAATTTTTAACGTTTATTTATTATTGAGAGACACAGTGCATGAGCAGGGGAGGGGCCAAGAGATGGAGAAACACAGAATCTGAAGCAGGCTTCAGGCTCTGAACTGTCAGCACAGAGCCCAACGTGGGGCTCAAACTCACAAACTGCAAGATCATGACCTGAGCCGAAGTCAGATTCTCAACCGACTGAGCCACCCAGGCACCCCTATTTTAACATTTAAAAGTGACGTTCAAAATTTTAAATATTTGGCTTGCCCTTATTACATTCTGAGTTTTGGTAAAGAAAGTTCCTAAATGATCTTATGTTAAAGTTGCACAAATAGATGACAGAACTGTAATATCTTAAAATTCATTTAGTTCTCTTCTGATATTATTTAAAATTATTCTGAACCTCAAAAGATTAATGTTTTTAGGAGCCAAGACTGTAACTGTACCTAGAATAACTGAAAGATTAGATTTGTTATTTTGTGAGTCATTATCAAGGGGTAAAACAGTATACATTTAATTATCTTTTTTAAAGTTTCCAAAAAAAGTAAAAACAAATGAAATAAAATAAATTTTCCTGTCACTCCCAACTCCTGGCAGTGCTCTTTATCAATAAAATGGTAAAAATGTCATGTGGCTAAAGAAACAACAAAAGAATCTGATCCATAATCATATTAAGTAATTAGAAAATGGAAATGAAGGTTCGGTTGTACTTACATTATGTTACGAGGAGATGTTATTTTATTCTTTATCATTAAGAATGAAAATTGGAAAAAAAAAAAAAAGAATGAAAACAAGGGGCACCTGTGTGACTTAGTGAAGCGTCCGACTTCAGCTCAGGTCAGTATCTCACCGCTCGTGAGATACATCAGGCTTTTTGCTGACAGCTCAGAGCCTGGAGCCTGCTTCAGATTCTGTGTCTCCCTTTCTCTCTGCCCTTCTCCCTCTCCCATTCACATTCTCTTTCTTTCAAAAATAAATAAATGTTTAAAAAAAATGAAAACAACAAAAACAGCATCAAGGGTCTGCTTAATGACTTAAGCAATGTAAAATGCCAAAAACAAAGGTTGGCACATTCTAAGTGCTCGACAAAAGTAAACAACTGATAATACTAGTAAGTAGTTACCTTGATACTTTTTACAATGATATAAAATTAATTGCCAAAATGCTTAATTTACTCCACTAATACATTATTTAAACTTCTCTAGTTACACACATTTTTAATAGAATTTAAAATCCAATCTTGTAAATTTATTTTTACAAAAAAAATTAATATCTCATTTTTATAATTTCATGGTCTAGTTCAATTGTTGAGGAATTCAACTGCAGGCCAAATGCTTTTCTATGAGACATCTATTAAAGTGTTAATACATTTAATGGTTAAGTTCTTCTTATTTAACTTCTGATTACTTCCTTTATGTGGTTTAGACTGATAATTCAATATTGACATTTTGAATGCAACCAAAGAATATTTTATATGACAGTTACAATATTACATTCAAAGGTCTTCACACTAAATATTTGTCATTTCATTTTACAAACTGAGGAAGCATTTTACCTTATTTCAAAGATTTTCCAGCTTTTTTATAAATTAAATGTTAATCTCCCACAGAAAATGTCAACGGATATTTAAATGTTTGGTTGCAGATAAAATGATAATTCATATTAATCCTTCAAAAACATACCTACTTATCTTTACTTTGGTAGCGAAGAAAATAAGAATGTCAAAAAATAGTTCTGAAATAGAGAATTCTAGTATATCATGTATTATCCATTAGGCTAAGATACCAAAAAAAATGGTTCCATGAAACAATGAATTTAGATTCTCAGAAGGGTATAAAATGAATTACTGTATCAGTGGTGCAGCGTGTGCATTGCAAATGTCTCACTAAAGTTAATTTTCATTAAGAGCACCTTTTGGCCACACAGAAAGCTTTAAAATATATGACTTCCTTTGTCACTCTAATAATTAGCCCTGCTTCACTATGGGAAAATAAAATGTCATCAGAAGCTGTAGAAGCCAAGGTTGTAAATCACATAGAGAAATCCAGACTCTGCTTTGGGAAACTTTGTGAAATACATAAATCTCAGAATTGTAGTACAGTAGTTTAAACCCTCTCAAAGAAATCCTGTGCCTGAGATCAACAATATCTGCCTGATGCATTTAATTATGCCTGTAGTCCAAGGTTCCATGAATGCCCTTCTTTGGAAAGACAAACAATTTTAGCACCAAGGCCAGGCTCACAGAAAAATCTATTCTACGCACCACTCCTGACACCAATTTTACACCTCATACTCTGGAAAGTCATATCTGAAAATAATGGTAAAACAACAATGAATACAATGGGAAACAAAATCATTCACACTTAAGTCATATCTATTATCTTTTCACTAGGGAATTTTAAGTGATGGTTAAGAACAAGATTATTAAAGAAACTAATGGCTAGCAAGAATATAACACATAAACAAAAGGCAAAGTTCTTTATGCACATTATCTAATTTCATTCCCTAGAGGTAGGTTTTAGATTATTACTCTCATGAAGCTGAAAAAGAAGTGGCTCCAAGAGGATAAGCAACATGCCCAAGATCATTCAATAAGTGTCAGAGCTAGCTTTTAACCTAAGTCTGTCTGATTCACTACCTCTAAACACAAACTTAGACTAGAATACGGTGAGTGCATATTTACATATATAATAAATAGTTTGAAATAAATGTGTGGGGATAGATTAGATTTGCACAGAATATGTCTTAGTCTCCTTAAAGAATACCATAACAGGTTTCATTTCTTTGCAGCAAGCATTACTGAAGCCTATGCAAGATATGTTAGGTACAAGGAAGTAAAGGATCAGGAGGGTGTAATAAGAGGGTATAATATGATTTCTGTCTTTAAGAAAACTACAATCTAACAAAGAATACATGAGTAAAAACAAGTAACAAAACAAGGAAACATGAAATGAGATACATGTAAAATGCTGAGAGGCAATTTTTTGTAGTGTTAGAGAAGTGGATAAAGTACACCAAAGATGGCTGATTGGACTAAAACAAACTCTCGTCTCTAGCTTAGAGATGCCTCCTCCAGGTTCTTCCTTTGTTTGCTGCGCGTGTGAAAACCACACCGCCCCCCTCACAAATATGGAGGCTGATAACTATAAATTACCTTCCCGCTCGCATTCAGGGCTCAGATCTTTGGAGAAATGGTCTCCTCTGAGCCCGCTGGTGTTAAATAAATTTCCAACCCACCAAGGTCTCTGAGTGCTGCTTGGTTTTTCCTCCAGTATTGCGACCTGATTCCATAACAGTAGTACAAAAAATATTGGCTTTTGAGTCAGAATGATAGATTTCAGTCTCTTTACTATGCCTCTACAGTTTAGGAAGGACTTATAACCCATCAACTGGAATAGGAAAATGTAAATAATACTCTCTATTCCTCTTAAAAGGTATTTTTGTATTTTAATTTCTAAGACACTTAATAAATACTTTGATTATTCACTCATGTTAATTAAACAGAGATTTGTACGAATTTTAAATCCTAGAGAGCCTGGGTGGCTCAGTGGGTTGAGCAACCAACTCTTGATTTTAGCTCAGGTCACGATCTCACAGTTGTGAGATCAAGCCCTGCATCCAGCTACACTGAGCATGAAGCCTACTTAAGGTTCTCTTTCACCCTCTCTCTCTGCCCCTCTCCCTTAGCGCGCTCTCTCTCTCTCTCTTTCTAACTCAAAGTAAGTAAACTTTAAAAAAAATATATAAGAATTTGAAATCCTACTCCCAGGTCTGCTACTTGCCAGCTGTATGATCTTGGGAAATTCACTCTACTTACTTGAACTACAATTTCCTTATGTCTAAAATGGGAGTGAAAACGATGATGATGATAATCTGGCATTTGCTTCAAACCATAACTGACATAATAAAATAAGATAAATAATTTGAAAACCCATTGAAAGATGAGGCTATAGTATTTTACAAATGGAAATAGTTGCTCTAATTATAATTATTATGGCCAGGCTTCAATAATTGTACTATCTTAATAAACCCAGTTTTTCTAACTTCATGTCAACTAAAAGATCTGATAGATTTGATAATTAACATTTCCTATACTGTATTTGTTTTAATGTTGCTTTTGAGGAACAATATACTGCTATTAAAAGAAATTAAAGCTGGGAGGAGTTAAGATGACAGACCGTGGGCATTCCTCATCACTGAAATACAGCTGTGTTGTATACAGCACTTGGCGGAACAACCAGGAAATCAATCTGTGGACTGGCAGAAGGGAGATAGCGTGGCAAGTGCCAGATGCATGGACGTGAATTAGGAAAGAGTAAAATAGCAGTGCTGCAGAGGGGAAGGAACCCTTCTTGTGCACAGACAAAAGGGAAAGAAAGAGAGAGGGGTTGAAAGAGTGCACCATTGGACTTGCACAAGAGAAAAACCTCTCAGAACCACAGACTGGGGAGCAAGAAGTACTGAGTGTCACATGGTATTTTTCGTCTTATTTTATTTTGTTTTGTTTTTTGCCAACAGCATGTGGAACTCACTCTGGGGCTTTTGAACTGTTCAATTTTCTCCAGAGCAGAGTTGTGGCACATACACAACTCTGGGCAAAAGGAGGAAACTGGCGCTGACTGCATAGAGTGGTGTAGGGAGTCTCTGGGGCGCACTGGAAGAAAACATTCCCCTTCCTGGAGTACCTTTTTGGAAAAGGATATAATAACTCTCCAAGTACAAAACACCAAGTAGGCACCAAAAAAGGACTTTAAGGAGCAAGAGACAGAGGCACACCCAAAGGGGATATGACCTTATTGCTGCTTTTCGCAGTGCTACACTATAGATTCTGAACACTACTCAGGTATGAGAGCATTTTTCAGAGATAAAGGATATCAGACACACTGTGGAGAGGCTCTACTCCAGAGAAGAGGGGTGGTTCTACAAGGGGTCTGATCCTTTAAGACATTTAGTATTGTATCCCAGCCACGCCCTTAAGAAAAAATGCAGCAGGGGAAGGGGTCAAGATGGCAGAACAGCATGGAATTTTTTTTTTTTTTTTTGCATCTCTCCTCCCTGAAATACAGCCAGATCAAGACTAAACCATCCTGCACACATAGAAAACTGATTTGAGAATTAACACAACTACTGCACAACCTGAACCACAGAACTCAGCAGGTACATGGTGCAGAGAGGTGAACTGGGGGAGGGAGAAGCTGCAGAGGGAAGGAGCTGTTTTTGCTTCTGGAGAGAGGACAGAGAAGGGGAGGAGAGCACGGGAAAGCATCCCCCCCATCTGAAAGCAACTGGAGAGAAAGGTACTGAACAAAAAAGGGAGAAAGGAGAAAGGAGAGGGTTTAAATTCCATTAAGACTCTATCAACAGGGGGAGCACAGAGTCTGAAACTCTGCATCTCAATACCTGGTGGTGCTCTAGTGGGATGGACAAATCCGCAGGAGCAGAGAAGGAGATCCAAGGGGTTCTCGGGGCACACAGGAAGAGGCGGTTCCCCTGCTGGTAGAACATTTGGTAGAGGCTGTGTGGCCACCCTGCTGGCAAAGGTCCCAATGGACCCTGGAGAACAACATTCACTGGTGCTGGAACAAGGACATTAAATGGGGAATCTGGTGCCAGTTGTATGTTGTCATTTACCATAATCCCTGAGAAGCTGCTGCTACATGATCAGGTGAACTTTTTCTGGGGCGGACTGGCACCCAGCCACAGTCTCTGGTCATTGGCAGCTGCACGTCCTGCAAACATTCCTGGGTGCAGCTAGCACCCGGCCATTGCTCGGTAAGACCCTCCTGAAGAGGGTCAGAGCTGGTCCCCCTGCTACAGTCCCTTAGAAGTGAGGGGTCAAAAAAAACAGCTGATCGGAGATAAAACTCAGGAGGGAGGTGCCACCTAGCAACCTGACGGCTTGGTCACAGACAGTGTAAAAGTGGGGAGTGGACAGACACCGGAGACGAAGGACAGGTGCATGATTACTGATCGAGGAGAACAGAGTTCCGATACTAGAGACTGGGTAGCTGGGTGATGCCATTCTCACACCTCCCGCACATGCACATACACACCTACAAGCACCACAAGAATCCACACCAGTAAGCTAAGCAGCTTCATCGAGTGGAGAACGGAGCCATTACACTAAGCCCCGCCCAACTGGGCCAAGTGGCTCTTCAGGAATACCACAAGTCTCTCCACCTGCTTAATTTACTGACTATAAAGCGCTTCATAGTTTGACTTCTAGGGGAAAACGATGTATTTTCAATACTACTTCAGTCTGTTCGTTGGTCCCTCTATTCAATTTTTTTTTCTTTTTCTTTTCTTGTTCTTGAATACAGAAGGAGAAAAAATTTATTTTTATTTTACCTTTTTATTAAAAATATTTTTCTTTAACTTTTTTCTACTATATTTTTTACTTTTTTGTAATTTTTCAAATTCTATTTTACTTACATCATTTCATTTTATTCTATTTCATTATATTCATTTTTTCAAATTTTCAAACATTTTCCTTTTTCTTTTTTTTTCCTTATCTTTCCCTTTTTTTTCTAATCTATCAAGCTCCTTTCAAGAGACCAAAACACACCTAGGATCTAGCATCCTTTATTTTTTTGTGTTGTTTTAATTTTTTAATTTTAATTTTTTTACCTTATTAATTCCTTTTCTTCCTTCAAAATGACAAAATGAAGGAAATCCCTCCAAAAGAAAGAACAGGAAGAAATGACAGCCAGGGACTTAACACAAATACAAACAAGATGTCTGAACCAGAATTTAGAATCACGATAATAATACTGGCTGGGGTTGAAAATAGATTAGAATCCCTATCTGCAGAGATAAAAAGTAAAAGCTAATGAGGATGAAATAAAAAATGCTATAACTGAGCTGCAATTTTGAATGGATGCCATGGCTGCAAGGATGGATGAAGCAGAACAGCCAATCAGTGATGTAGAGGACAAACTTATGGAGAACAATAAAGCAGAAAAAAAGAGAAAGACTAAGGCAAAAGAGCACGATATAAGAATTAGAGAAATCAGTTACTCACTAAAAAGGAACAACATCAGAATCACAGGGGTCCCAGAAGATGAAGAGCGAGAAAAAGGGGTAGAAAGGTTATGTGAGCAAATCAGAGCAGAAAACGTTCCTAACCTGGGGAAAGACACAGACATCAAAATCCAGGAAGCACAGAGGACTCCCATTAGATTCAACAAAAACCAGCCATCAACAAGGCATGTTATAGTCAAATTCACAAAATACTCAGGCAAGGAAAGAATCATGAAAACAGCAAGGGGAAAAAATTCCTTAACCTACAAGGGAAGACAGATCAGAATTGCAGCAGACCTATCCACAGAAACTTGACAGGCCAGAAAGGAGTGGCAGGATATATTCAATGTGTTGAATCGAAAAAATATGCAGCCAAGAATTCTTTATCCAGCAAGGCTGTCATTCAAAATAGAAGGAGAGATTAAAAGTTTCCCAGACAAACAAAAATTAAAGGAGTTTGTGACCAATAAACCGGCCCTGCAAGAAATCTTAAGGGGGACTCTCTGAGGGGAGAAAAGATGGGAAAATAAAAAGACCAAAAGCAACAAAGACTAGAAAAGACCAGAGAACACTACCAGAAACTCCAACTTTACAGGCAACATAATGGAAATAAATTCGTATCTTTCAGTACTCAATCTACGTTTATTTATTTTTGGGACAGAGAGAGACAGAGCATGAACGGGGGAGGGGCAGAGAGAGAGGGAGACACAGAATCGGAAACAGGCTCCAAGCTCTGAGTCATCAGCCCAGAGCCTGACGCGGGGCTCGAACTCACGGACCGCGAGATCGTGACCTGGCTGAAGTCGGACGCTTAACCGACTGCGCCACCCAGGCGCCCCTCAGTACTCAATCTAAACATCAATGGACTAAACACTCCAATCAAAAGACATAGGGTAACAGAATGGATAAGAAAACAAGATCCATCTATATTCTGTTTACAAGACACCCACTTTAGACCTAAAGACACCTTCAGATTGAAAGTAAGGGGATGGAGAAACATCTATCATGCTAATGGTCACCAAAAGAAAGCCAGAGTAGCCATGCTTATATCAGACAATCTAGAATTTAAAATAAAGACTGTATCAAGACATGCAGAAGGGCATTATATCATAATCAAGGGATCTATCCACCAAGAAGACCTAACAATTGTAAACATTTATGCGCCAAATGTGCAAGCACCCAAATATGTAAATCAATTAATCACAAACGTAAAGAAACTTATCTATACTAATACCATAATAGTAGGAGACTTCAACACCCCACTCACAGCAACGGACAGATCATCTAATCAAAAAAATCAACAAGGAAACAATGGCTTTGAATGACACACTGGATCGGATGGACTTAACAGATATATTAAGAATATTTCATCCTAAAGCAGAAGAATACACATTCTTCTTCAGTGCACATGGAACGTTCTCCAGAATAGATCACATACTGGGTCACAAATCAGTCCTCAACAAGTACAAAAAGATCGAGATCATACAATGTATGTTTTCAGACCACAATGCTATGAAACTTGAAATCAGCCACAAGAAAAAATGTGGAAAGATAAATACCTGGAGACTGAAGAACATCCTACTAAAGAATGCATGGGCTAACTAAGAAGTTAAAGAGGAAATTTAAAAATACATGGAAGCCAATGAAAATGAAAACACACAGCCCCGAACCTCTGGGACAGAGCAAAGGCAGTCATAAGAGGGATGTATACAGGAATCCAGGCCTTCTTCAAGAAGAAAGAAAGGTCTCAGATACACAACCTAACCTTACACCTTAAAGAGCTGGAAAAAGAACAGCAAATAAAACCCAAAACCAGCAGAAGACAGGAAATAACAAAGATTAGAGCACAAATCAATGCTATCAAAACAAAAAACAAATAACAATAAACAAACAAACAAAAAACAGTAGAACAGATCAATGAAACCAGAAGCTGATTCTTTGAAAGAATTAACAAAATTGATAAACCCCTAGTCAGTGTGATCAAAAATAAAAAGGAAGGACCTAAATAAATAAAATCAAAGATGGAACAGGAGAGATCACAACCAAACAGCAGAAATACAAACAATAATAATAGAATATTACAAGCAATTATACACCTATAAAATGGGCAATCTGGAAGAAATGGACAAATTCCTAGAAACATATAAACTACCAAAACTGAAACAGGAAGAAATGGAAAGTTTGAACACACCCATAACCATCAAGGAAATTGAATCAGTACTCAAAAATCTCCAAACAAACAAGAGTCAAGAGCCAGATGGCTTCCCAGGAGAATTTTACCAGACATTTAAAGAAAACATGGGACATCTGGAAGGCTCAGTTGGTTAAGTGTCCAGCTCTTGATTTCAGCTCAGGTCATTATCTCACGGTTTGTGAGTTTGAGCCCCATATATGCCTCTGCAGAGACACTGTGGAACCTACTTGGGATTCTCTCTCTCCCCCTCTCTCTGTCCCTACCCTGCTTACTCTCCTTCTCCAAATAAAACTTTAAAAAAATTCTTTAAGAAATAAAGAAAAGTTAATATCTGCTTTTCTCCAATTGTTCCAAATTCGGAAGGAAAGCTTCCAAACTCATTCAACAAAGCCAGCATTACCTTGATTCCAAAACCAAAGATCCCACTAACAAGGAGAATTACAGGCCAATATCCCTGATGAAACTGGATGTAAAAATTCTCAACAAGATATTAGCAAATTAAATTCAACAGTACATTAAAAGAATTATTCACGGGGCGCCTGGGTGGCGCAGTCGGTTAAGCGTCCGACTTCAGCCAGGTCACGATCTCGCGGTCCGTGAGTTCGAGCCCCGCGTCAGGCTCTGGGCTGATGACTCGGAGCCTGGAGCCTGTTTCCGATTCTGTGTCTCCCTCTCTCTCTGCCCCTCCCCCGTTCATGCTCTGTCTCTCTCTGTCCCAAAAATAAATAAAAACGTTGAAAAAAAAATTTTTAAAAAAAATGAATTATTCACTATGATCCAGTGGGATTTACTACTGGGCTGCAGGTCTGGTTCAGTATTCACAAATCAATCCATGTGATACACCACAGTAATAAAGGAAAGGGTAGGAATCATATGATCCTGTCAATAGATGCAGAACAAGCATTTGATAAAACACAGCAATGATTCTTGAAAAATATCCTCAGCAAAGTAGGAATAGATGGAACATACCTCAACACCATAAAGGCCACACATGAAAGACCCACAACTAATATCCTCAACAGGAAAAAACTAAGAGCCATCATTCTACAGTTACGAACAGGACAAGGAAGCCCACTCTCACCATTAGTATTTAACATAGTACTGGAAGTCTTAGCCTCAGCAATCCGACAACCAAAAGAAATAAAAAGCATACAAATCAGTGAGGAAGAAGTCAAACTTTCACTGTTTACAGATGACATAACACTTTACATAGAAAACCTGAAAAACTCCACCAAAAAATTGCTAAAACTAACACATGAATTCAGCAAAGTCACAGGATATAAAATCAACATGCAGAAATCTGTTGCATTTCTATAAGCTAATAATGAAGGAGCAGAAAAATACATCAAGGAATCAATCCCTTTTACAACTGCAACAAAAACAAAAACTCTGAAAAGTATAGAAAACTTATTTTAAAAATTGAAGGGGACACACACAAAAAAATGGAAAAACAATCCATGCTTATGGATTGGAAGAACAAACACTGTTGAAATGTCTGTACTACCCAAAGCAATCTACACATTTAATGCAATCCCTATCAAAATACCACCAGTATTCTTTGCAGAACTAGATCAAAAAATTCTAAAATTTGTATAGAACCACAAAAGACCCAGATTATGAAAGTGAGATATTGAAAAAGAAAAACAAAATTGGAGGCATCACAATTCCAGATTTGAAGCTATATTACAAAGCTGTAGACATCAGGACAATATGGTACTAGCACAAAAACAGACACATAGATCAATGGAACAGAATAGGAAACCTACAAATAAACCTACAACTATATGGTCAATTCATTTTCAATAAAGCAGGAAAGAATATCCAATGGGAAAAAGTCTCTTCAACAAATGGTGTGTGGAAAACCGGACAACAATATGCAAAAGAATGAAACTGGGCCACATTCTTCCATCATTCACGGAAATAAATTCAAAATGGATAAAAGACCTAAATGTGAGACAGGAAACAATCAAAATCCTAGAGGGGCACATAGGCAGTGACCTGTTTGACCTCAGCCACAGAAAAGTCTTACTAGACACATCGCGGAAGGCAAAGGAAACAAAAGGAAACCTATCGGGACTTTATCAAGATAAAAAGCTTCTGCACAGCAAAGTAAACAATCAACAAAACTAAAAGGCAGCCTTTGGAATGGGAGAAGGTACTTGCAAGGACATATCTGATAAAGTGTTCATATCCAAAACCTATAAAGAACTTGTCAAACTCAACATCCAAAAAACAACGTAGTTAAGAAATGGGCAGAAGACATGAATAGATACTTTTCCAAACAAGACATCCAGATGGCTAACAGACACATGAAGGAATGCTCAACATCACTCATCATCAAGGAAATACAAATCCAAACCATGATGAGATACCACCTCACAACTGTCAGTATGGCTAAAATTAACAACACAAGAAACAACAGGTGTTAGCTAGGATGGCAGAGAAAGGTAATCCTCTTGCACTGTTGGTAGGAATGCAAACTGTTACAGCCACTTTGGAGAATAGCATGGAGGTTTCTCAAAAACATAAAAATAGAACTAACCCACAATCCAGAAATTGCACTATTTTTACCCAAAGGATACAAAAATACAGATTCAAAGGCATACATGCATCTCAATGTTTATAACAGCATTATCAACAATAGCCAAAATATGGAGAGAGCCCAAATTTCCATCAAAACATGAATGGATAAAGAAGATATGGTATACATATACAATGGAATATTATTCAGCCATCAAAATAATGAAATCATGCCATTTGCAACCTCATGGAGGTTGCTAAGTGAAATAACACAATCAGAGAAAAACAAATACCATGTAATTTCACTCAGATGTGGAATTTAAGAAACAAACAGATGAACATATGGGAAAGTGGGGGAAAAGAAAGGGAAACAAACCACAAGACACTCTTAACAATAGAGAACGAACTGAGGATTGATGGAGGAAGGTGGGTGGGAGATGGGCTAGATGGATGATGGGTATTAAGGAGGGCACTTGCTGTGATGAACACTGGGTGTTGTATGCAAGTGATGAATCACTGAAATCTACTTCTGAAACCAATATTGCACTGTATGTTAACCAATTAAAATTTAAATTAAAAAAATTAAAGAAATTAAGGAGTGTCACCTGGGTGCCTCAATTGGTTAAGTGTCCAACTCTTGATTTCGGCTCAGGTCATGATCACGCAGTTCATGAGATCAAACCCTATGTTAGGCTACATGCTCACAGCGTGGAGCCTATTTAGCATTCTCTCTCCCTCTCTCTCTGCCCTTCCCCTACTCACACACATGCTCTGTCTGTCTGTCTCTCTCTCTGTCTCTCTCTCAAAATAAATAAATAAATACACTTAAAAAAAGTTAAAAGTGTTGACGGCTTAAATTCACACTAGAAAACTGTAACTTCGGACTGCTCTTCAACTAGGACATGTTGCTAATCTCTAAAATGTGTTGATAAGCCTTACATAGCAGAGGTTTTTTTTTTTACTTAACAGTTAAAATTTGGCAATTTATCTACAGTTTCTTATAAAAGATACTCCAAATTTGAAATCATAACAGTCTTTTATATTGAAGTAAAATTTTAAAAGCAGTTTTTCCTCTCTGATGAGAAAACAGTCAATGTGTTAGTATAAGTCTTTCTCTTAGTATACAATGCATGATTAAAAAAGAATAGTAAGTAAATTAAAATTATTTAGTTAAGTATATTCAATGTTTATTATGAAGTATAATTTTACCTATATGCAAGTAATTCACATCATAATGGCCCAGATTAATGACAAAAAAATGTATTCAATACATTGCATTTATTTTAAAAAACACTAATAGTTTTGTTAAATTACCAACGACTGAACTTACTGAGTGATTCATAAATTTGGATTCCACCTTATTCATTAATTGTAGTGTTGGACTAACTAGAGTAACTCTTTTGTCTGCATGCATGGAGACAACATAATTGTTATTTTTATTTCCTATTATTATGCATCATGGATAATGAATTCTTTTAGGGGAAAATGGATAAATAATTTGCATTTTCATGAAACAACAAGCATCTCTATTCCCTGTGAAGCTTGGAATCTATCAATACATTCTGTAATAAACAATTTTGAAAATGACAGTTTTCACACATTACATTTGCTTTTAGGATGATGAAGTCAACCCTTAAATTAGTGTATACATAGCAGCATACCAAACTACAACAAAACTCTATGGTTTAAAACAACAGCATATATTATTTCCTCCAATTGCATGGATTGGCCAGTGGTTCATCTGGGCTCACTCTTGGTGAATATATGAATCTAAAGTACACGGGAGAGGTCTGTACTAGAGATATAAGTCAGTGTGTAAGTAATATGTAAACCCATCTGAAGAGAAATCAAAGGGAGTAACTGTAGGTAGCGAAGAGAAAAGGTTTAGGAACCTTGCCCTGAAACATTCTAGTGTTTAGAAGGTAAAGAACTGGGGGCGCCTGGGTGGCTCAGTCAGTTATGGATTGGACTCTTGATTTTCCACTCAGGTCATGATCTCGCACTTTGTGAGATCAAGTCCTGCACTGTGAGTGCAGAGCCTGCTTGGGATTCTCTCTCCCTCTCTCTCTCTACCTCTCCCCTGCTCAAATTATCTCTGTCTCTCAAAGTAAATAAACTTAAAAAAACAAAGAAGGTAAAGAAATGAGTTGTAACCAATCAATGTACGGAAGTGGCCACTAACGGGCGGGGGTGAAATAACTGGGGAGTTGGTATGTATCGTTGAAGCTAAAAAGAGAAATATGTCTAAGAGTAAAGACATACCCATTTGGGAGTAGTCCAAATGGGTCAAATCCTACTAACAGAACTATGAGAATATGAACTGAGATTTAGCAACTAAAGTCCTTAATGACCTTGCAAAGGACAATTTGGAGGGAAGGGTATGATACTGAAAGCCTGATTTAATAGGCCAGAAGTAGAGGCAGACAACTCTAAATAGTTTTTTTTCTGTCCAAGGGAAGAGAGAAAAGCAGTAATTGATAGAGTTGTGGGGCAAAATGCAATTATTTTTTAAATTTTTTTAAGTTTTTATTTAAATTCCAGTTAGTTAACATACAGTGTAATATTAATTTTAGGTGTACAATTTAGTGAGTCAACAATTCCATATATCACCGGGTACTCACCATGACAAGTGCACTCCTTAATCCCTCTCACTTATCTCACCCATCCCCCCAACCACTTCCCCTTTAATAACCATCAGTTTGTTCTCTAATTAAGAGTCTGTTTCTTGGTTTGTCTCTCTCTTTCTCTCTTTTTTCTCCCTTTGCTTATTTGTTTTGTTTCTTAAATTTCACATATGAGTGATCATATGATATTTGCCTATCTCCAACTGACTTATATGGCTTAGCATTATACTCTGCCACCATCTTTCAGACGTCAGCTCAGGTCATGATCTATCTCACAGTTAGTGAGTTTGAGTCCCCCATCGGGCTCTGTGCTGACAGCTCAGAGCCAGGAGCCAGCTTCAGATTCTTGTGTCTCCCTCTCTCTCTGCTCCTCCCCAACTTGTGTGCACTCGCTCTCTCTCTTAAAAAAAAAATTAGGGGCGCCTGGGTGGCTCAGTCGGTTGGGCGTCCGACTTCGGCTCAGGTCATGATCTCGCGGTCCGTGAGTTCGAGCCCCACATTGGGCTCTGGGCTGACAGCTCAGAGCCTGGAGCCTGTTTTGGATTCTGTGTCTCCCTCTCTCTCTGACCCTCCCCTGCTCATTCTCTGTCTCTCTCTGTCTCAAAAATAAATAAATGTTTAAAAAAATTTTTTTAATTAAAAAAAAATAGTGTATACATATATGCGTGGCATTCCTTTCATATTTCTGTTCTGCCCTTTGGGATTCAAAATTCAAGCAATGAATTAGTAGTTTAAGCATGCCACACATCTTGCATAGGACAACTTACTACTCCTAAATACTTATAAATATTAGGAGAAAAAACATGTTGAAGATATCAGAAAAAAATGTTTTTTTCCTACCATGGTAGGCACTAATTTGTTTGTGACATCATTATACAGATAATTTGCACATGGCGATGATTCAAGTTAGCAAGTCTATAGAAGATTGCTAGGTTATGAAATCCCCTTGTATATTATGCTAATTTACCTTCACATTATTTCATTGTTATAGATTCTGAAGTTCTCAATAGCTTCTGGAAAAAAAAAAACATGCCATGATAATATATGGTTTGTTCCCTGTTTTCTTTCAGAAATAAAAACACACTAAATCAAAATTAACATGGAAAAATCTGAACCTTGTAGGCAATTAAGCACTTGGGAGATAATTAATCATTGTAAATATGAACAGTTATATGTTCACAATGGAATATTACTACTGAACATTATATATTTATTGCAATAGGTTTTCAGCTGCATAGGAAACATGCTAAAAATACTTTCTTAATAATATCCAATGAAATTCTTAGAAAATCAAAAATGATGTTTTAGGGGCACCTGGGTGGCTCAGTCGGTTAGGTGTCTGACTTCAGCTCAGGTCACGATCTCACAGTCTGTTTGAGCCCCCCATCAGACTCTGTCCTGACAGCTCAGAGCCTGGAGCCTGCTTCAGATTCTGTGTCTCCCTCTCTCTCTGCCCCTCCCCTGCTCATGCTCTGTCTCAAAAATAAATAAAAAATTTTAAAAAAATTTAAAAATGATGTTTTAGATAACAACAGTGCTGTTAAAATGCAGTCTCTATCAAGATTTGGCAGAAATATTGTATCAGAACTCTGAACTCTTAGGTACATAAACCAAAGTACAGAAAGAGCTTTCCCCCATTCCATAAACATTCCATAATACCTATCTACTCTAATCAGATAGTTTATTTCATCCCAAATAATGTCATATAATAAGTGTGAAATTAACACCAGCTTCAAATTCTCTAAATATGACACAGAAAAAAACATGAGAAGAAGTATTTACAACTTGACAGAATGCAATGAACATTCTGTCAATCAGCCTTGTCCATCTCAAGTGACGGATATTGGAAAGTTATAATGAAATCCCTCTGCCTAAATTTAAGATAGTAGAAAAATTGCTATATAAACCCCACTAATTGCTCAAATTCAGATGTATCAAATACATTAGCTCTCCAAATATACCTTCCCATCCCATATCAATTATTTTTGTTTCCCATTGGCTACTTCAATTCCATAAATAGTTTTTTTTCTAACTCAACAACCATTCAATATGAAATCTATTATGTTTCAAATGCTTTATATATTTTATATCATTTGATCTTTATCATTTACCCCTCTGTAAGGTGTAAGTCTTCCTTCCAGGTGAGGAAATCGAGGCTCACGTAAGTACCTCGTACAAAGCCACATATGCAACCAGTAAGTAGCAGAGATATAATCTGAAGTCAAGTCTGACTGACTCCAAAGCTCCTTCTACTCTATAATTTAGTATTCTGTACCAGATTCTATTTCAAGTCTATCAGGAGATTAAAAAGAGGAGTTAGGGGCACCTGGGTGGCTCAGTTGGTTGAGCGTCCAACTTCAGCTCAGGTCATGATCTCACAATTCATGAGTTCTAGCATCACATTGGGCTGACTATTGTCAGCCTAGAGCCCACTTAGGATCCTCTGTCCCCTTCTCCCTGCCCCTCCTCCTCTTGCTCTCTCTCAAAAATAAAATAAACATTTAAATAAACATTTAAACATTGTAGATGAGATTACATTTGACATAGGTTTTAAAAAATACACTGTTTTATCAAAGGGTGAAAATTTGGTGATGAGAGGGGGAGATTAAGAAAGGATATAGAGTCAGGGGCCTTTCCAAGAGAAGAGAATAATGAGAAGAACTATAGAAAAAAGTACATTTAATATACAGAGACTACAGCACTGAGTAAATAGAGTGGAATGAAGCAAAGGAAGACTAGAAATAAAGGCTGAGTCCATACTAAAGGGTCTTAAATACCATGTTGAAGAAACTTTATTTCATTCTAAGTGAACTGGGAAGTTAAAATTTTTAAGTAGGCAGTAATGTGATTCAAATTATGCTTCAGGAAAATGAATTGCATGAAAATATATACAATATATGGAAAAGACAGAGGCTTGAGGAAGAAAGGTAAATTTGGAAATTACTGCAATAGTCCTAGCAGCCTGAACTAAGAAATCATGGTAGGAAAAAAGAAGGTAGAACACTATGAAATCCATACACTTTGTTAAAACATGGAGTCAGCAAAAAAGCAAAGGTAATTCAGAATCCAGATCTGATTCCAGAATATGTGTTCTTTCCCTTATACCACACTGCCTCCACCATGTTACACGTCACAGTGCTGGGCACAAAAGTATATATATTGTGTCCAAAAAATATATATTGGCTCTTTGTTGTGGTTGCTGCTAAGTATTTTTTTTTAGTTTATTTTTGACAGAGACAGAGTGTGAGCATGAGCTGGGGAGGGACAGAGAGAGAAGGAGACACAGAATCCAAACCAGGCTCCAGGCTCCAAGCTGTCAGCACAGAGCCTGATGCAAAGCTCGAACTCACGAACCATAAGATCATGACCTGGGCAGAAGTCAGACACTTAACTGACTGAGCCACCCAGGCACCCTGATTGCTGCTAAGTATTTAAATATTGTACAGAAGCAATCGCTGCACATAACTAATAGTTAATAAATATCTTTTGAGTGAAGTCTCGAAGAGGAAAATGAAATTCTTAAGAAAAATTAAACCCTTGGGGCACCTGGACGGCTCCGTTGGTTAAGTGTTCAACTTTGGCTCAGGTCAGGATCTCTTAGCTTGTGAGTTCGAGCCCCAAGTCGGGTTCTGTGCTGACAGATCAGAACCTGGAGACTGCTTCAAATTCTGTGTCTCCCCCTCTCTCTGCCCCTCCCTTGCTTATTCTCTCTCTCTTTCTCTCTCTCTCTCTCTCTCTCTCTCTCCCCCCCCCCCAAAAATAAATAAACATTAAAAAAAGAAAAAGAAAAATTGGCACCTATAGACATAGACATTGAAGGAATATATCCATTGTGTTGCTTCAATTACAATCATTCCCCTTCTGGGGTACTGCTAAAACACTCATAATTCACATTTGCTAAATTCTGATTATTTGGGCATAGTATTACATCTAAGATAGAACAGGAAGGAGAAATATACATAGGAGTGCCTCTAAGCATGATTGTTACTAGCACCTATACTCTGGGGCTGTTAAGAGCAGGAACCACAAGGCTATATGCATGAATGTGTACATTTGGGAACAGACAGTTATGACATTGATAATGATACACTAAATATATCTTCATGCAGTGAAACAGATGCATTCATCACCATTTTTTCCACCTAAGGAACACTGACATGCAAGTTCAAGGCTAGGAAGAAAAGACTACAAGTTCATTCACAGGTGTCTCCACATAACCTATGAACACTCACATTAAGGAAAGGAGCACTGGGCTAAATGCTTATTGCAGGGATGTTGATATTAGGGAACTACTGAAGTATCTGAGCATGAAATAGTCACTAAGGTGTTTAAAATGTTATCACTTAAATCTTGTTACACAAATCATCTTTTCTCTTTCTCCTGGGCTTCCTTGATAAATATTAATTTTCTACCCTTAGACTAATTAATTTACTATTCACTCATTCCACATTTCCTGGAGAGCAACTATGTGACATACTATACCAAGCTACACTACAGGAAAGAGAGTCTAAGATAAGAGATAAGAGTCTAAGATTAGAGATAAAGTCTAATTGTCCAACAATAGCTGAAAATCTAATGGAAGGACCAACATGTAAATAAATCATTATAGTGCAATGAGAGAAGTAGATATATATATGAATATCCTAGATGAAATATATGAGAAAGAAGCCAGAACTATAAAAAAGTGCATTATCTGCAAGAATCTTTTTTAACTTTTTTTTAACAGTTATTTTTGAGAAACAGAGAGAAACAGAGCATGAGCGGGGTAGGGGCAGAGAGGGAGACACAGAATCTGAAGCAGGCTCCAGGCTCTGAGTTGTCAGCACAGAGCCCAACATGGGGCTCAAACCCACTAACCGTGAGATCATGACCTAAGCATAACTGGGACACTCAACCTACTGAGCCACCCAGGCGCCCCTGCAAGAATCTTAAACAATAGTTGGTGAAGTATCAGGCTAGGGGAGAATCACAGAATGCTCCAGCTCCAAGGGAACTATAATTAATTTTTATTAAAAAAAAAAAAAGCTACTACTGGCAAAATAATTCCCAGCCACTGTGTCAGAGTCAGATCATACATGAATAAACCCTGATCCCTGTCTACCCCAAGAAACCCACAACCCAGCAGAAAAGCTCATGACTACTCACTAGTAGGCAGAAGCCATTAAAAAAGTATATGAATATACAGAAAAAATTAAATTGAAAATTTATTAGTATAGAATGTCACATCATTAGGATAGGATTTAAAAGCAGCTCCTGATTAAGACATACTCCCATAATGGGGTGCCTGGGTGGCTCAGTCAGTTAAGCTTCTGACTTCAGCTCAGGTCATGACCTCGCAGTTTGTGAGTTCAAGCCCCGCATGGGCTCTGTGCTGTCAGCTCAGAACCTGGAGCCTGCTTCAGATTTTTTGTCTCCCTCTCTCTCCGTTTCTCCCCCTCTCAGACTCTCTCCTTCTCTCTCTCTCAAAAATAAACAAAGATTTTTAAAAAAGACATATTCACCTACTATAAAGTCTGGAATATTCAATCACGAACTATGCCACATGACAAAACTGTCTACCCTTATCCCCTTCCATTCTCAAATCACATATTCTGACACCACCCCTTGCCTACAGGTAAAAATAACCACTCCCATCTTGGTAACTCTATCATACCCTATACAGATTCTACTCACTAGTACTTGACTCATTAATTCATTAATTCCTTTACTTGGTGAACTAGTATTTTTTGAACGCTCATTCTGTCTAAGACAGCATGCTACATATATAAAGCACTCAATAATATAGACACAATCCTGTTCTCATAGAGCTTAAATTTTTCTAGAGGCAGAGACATAATAATCAAATTTAAAAATAATTATATAACAAATCTGGTGATGTAAGTGCTAAGAACAAAAATAAAATGAGCTAAGAGGAATGGGAGAGATGAAAAGAGAGTACTGTACTAGTTATAGAGCCAGGAAAGACTTCCCTGATATGATGACATTGTATCAGAGACCCAAATGAAGTAAAGGATGTACCATGTAAGTATGTTGGGGGCACAGCATTCCAGGCAGCAGAGTGCAAAGGCCCTGAGGTGAGAGCCTGCACAGTGTATTTAAAGAGCAGTCAGATGAGAAATGATGGTGACTTGAATACTATCAGCCCCTGTGGCTTTTTGGTGCAGTTACCTGAATTCCCCATCAAACTATGAGCTCCTTGACAGTATGAATCCAATCTTAGTTACTTTTGAGTCTCCACTGCCTAGAACAGAACCAACCATAGTGGACACTCAATAAATATTTGGGTAATTAATGAGTAAGTATCCAATCCTTCTGTCCCTTGCTTGATTTACTTCCTGGTATTACTGATACATATGCACTACATCCTTCACTGGGATTTAAGTTTTTCTGAGAACAAGGACCAGGTCAGATATATATATATATATCTTTTCCTCTTCCCATCCCATACCTTCCTCCACTGCCTGGCAAGTGTACAGGACCAACAAAATAAATACAGGACCAACATACAATACAGGACCAACAAAAATAAAACCATTGAAAGGATATCTTGGTGCTGTGTTACCAAAAGTCACCTGTAATGGGGAATAAAGAGCAGAAATCCTAGACCAAAATTCTCTACGGAAACAAATGGTACAACAATATTGAGATGTAGGTAAGACAAACTTTCACCAAATTTTTATTACTACCATCCCTAACACTCACCTGTACCACTTTATAGATGCAACTAGAGTCACACTGTCACATTTAAAGTATGCTTTCAGGATCCAGAGCTAGGTCAGAAGACAGTGATTCTAGAGAGGAAAGCCAGGGGCTCCGATGTACAGTACTCAAAAACCTAAAAATATTTAGCCATGATTTCAGGTGAAAAGGGTTCCAAAAGGTCTATCTGTGCAGGCAGTAATGTAGACCAAGCATAATTGCCACTTAGTCGCCCAGGGAAACCTGTCTATTCACATCTGGATCTCAGCTAGTTATTGGGAAAAGAAAATCTGGATATAGACATGGTGAAAATTAAGCCACCTAGCCTAGATTCCTATCAAGAAGACAATGGTTCAAGGCAATACCCCAGACTTAAAGAGATAATAATTCTAGTATTCTAAGCTTGGTATAACTGTAGCACAAAAAAAAAACTAGTTATCAAGAAAGAACCCAGTTCTGCAGACTATAGCAATGGAAATAATGCAAGAAATACTGCAACTTGTAAACTGGGTCTGGTTTATAGACCAAACCAGGTTTGGTCTCTTGCACATCAGATAGCAAGACAGCAAATAGCTGCTATTTGGCAGCAACTCTGATACCACTCACAGACATTATGCTCTGCTCAAGACTGGCTAAGAACTGAGGCATATTGTGATGAAAGGCAAGGAGCCAGGAAGAGAAAAGGTATGCATGGCACTTGGTCCACAAAATCAGAAAACTGTCAGGCTGGAAAAAAAAAACAAACACTGCAGCCCAGCAAACCTAACTATTTAAGATACATCTATCACTTCCACTCTACCTACAGCCCCTTTCTAGAGAGTCTGTCCTACCCATTGCCCTTAAAAGGCAGCCCTACATACCCAAGACTACCCTCTTTAACCAAAACTGACCAGACGCAACTGAGCCAATAACATTTTCCTTCTGATAATTTAGAATTGAAATATAAGATTGTGCTCATTAGATAATGTTTAGCAGGCCAAAATCAACAGTATGGCAACGAAAGCAACAAGCTGGAAACACAGGGAAAATAAAGAGAAAACAAACTCAAGACCATACTGGCCCAGGCATATATGAAATGAGGAAGAGGCCAGCCTGATAATTTTCTAGTCTCCTTTATGCCTACATATGGATTAAAAATATTTATGAGTGACTAATAATTCTTGGATAAAATTTCCCTTGAAAAATAGTCTTAATCTTTAGAATTTGGGGTATCTTTAATAATATGTAATTCTCATTTGCTATACTGTTATTTATAGTCCTGTGTTAAATATTCAGATTCAATTATAATTATTCTATTCCTAAATGATATTAAGTTATACTTTAAATATGATCCAATATCCCAGGATCCACAAATTTCAGGAAGAAAGCACACAAAGAAGAAAAATACATACCCTTCCCTTCAGAAATGAGCATCCAAATTTTACTTATAAAATTGCCTCCCATATTTTACCCTGTTTAGATGTATAAAAGGTTAACATCTAATTCCATTTACAATGCTGATCCAGCAAGAAAGAAATTAATTTGGCGTTAGAGTAGTGACATCAATTTCCCATGTATTTGAAGTAATGCATTTACTGGAAAGAGATTAATATCAATTCCATAAATCATTCACATGCTTTTTCCGGAGTTGGAGACATCTGAGTAATGTCATATATGTGAGCTGATATCACTTTGTGCATACTCCATTCATTAATCTATGCCTGAGGTTGCAGAATAGTTGTCAGAAGAAAATATAAAACTTGAAAAAGAATCAATCTTTCTGTTCTTAATTTTTTGTGATTTGTTTTAGGAAGGTAAGCCAAATGTTGTCTGAAATGCAATGACATTGGTCCATACTGGCAGTCAGTATTTTAAGGAAAAAATGTTGTTTTATTAAATCTGTTGTCAATTGTCATCCTACTGGTAACAACCACTTAATACACATATAATAAGACAACATGTAAATGTCAATGTAAAGATTCCATTAAGGATCTTTGATAAAATGTTGCCTGAAAAGAGAATGGAGTCTGAACCTCTTCCATAAACATCAGCTCTTTGTTGTTACTGCTGATTTCATAATCACACAATTTCAAGAGTTGTTTGTGCCTATATTAGGGTTCTCCACAGAAAGAGAACCATAAGGGGTGTGCATGTGTGTGTGCGTGTGTGTGTGCGTGTACAAAGAGATTTATTATGAAGAATTGGCTCATACTACTATGGAGGGTAACAAGTCCCAAGATCCGAAATTGGCAAACCAGAGTCCACAAGAGACAATGGTGTAGTTCCAGTCAAATGCTGTATCTCAAAACCTAGGAAGAGCCAATATTTCGGTTCAGCTGAACACAGAAAAATACTGATGTCCCTCCCAGCTCAAGGCACTCAGGTAAGAAATTTCCCCTCACTAAAGGAAGGTTCAGCCTTTTTGTTCTATTGAGGCTTTTAATTGATTACATAAGGCCATCCCACATTAGGGAGAGCAACCTGCTTTATTCAGTTTACCAATTTAAATGTTAATCTTATCTAGAAAAACCTTCATAGACACACCCAGAATAATGTTTTACCAAATGTCTGGGCATTCCATGGCCCAGTCAAGTTGAAAAATAAACTTTCACACTACTTTAGAGTCATCTATCAACTCCCAAAGTACAGGCCCCAAATCCCTTCATAACAAAGAATGAGAAAAACAAGACCCGGATGTGAGCTTGGGGTTCCTAATGCCCAATAAATATCAGTTATTTTTGACTAACTGATAATTACTAACCTAAACTTAAATCTTCCATTACAAGTCATCTGTGGCTAACAAAACTGCAGAAAAAAAGGAAGTATGTGATCCAATGGAAAGAACCCAGGCCTTTGAGTCAGATGAAGGTCATATCCTGGTTTTATTTTTTACTAAATTACCTAAATTTTGGCCCTCAGCGTCCTCACCTAAAATACTGCCTATTTCATAACATTCTTAGAATTAAAGATAAGGTAAGCAATGTTTCTTACATAGTGCCTCACATGTAATAGATGCTCAATATTTCCCTAACACATAAAAACACATGGGAGAATTCCACTTTTTGCCCTCCTGAAAATAGACATGGCCATACGACATGCTTTCGTAATACAATGTGAGTGGAAACTATTTATGATCATTCCAAGGGGTTTTTTGTTACTTTAAAACCATAGTGAGAAATATCTCTCTTCCCACAAATTCACAAAACCAAAAGTTCTTATATTTTATAGTATATTAACAGCTTACAGAATATTTCCCTATCTTCTATCATTTGCATGTAATAGCAATATTGTCAACTAGGCAGGACAGGCTTCCTTACTCCATTTTAGTGATTAGATCACACACTCAGAAGTTAAGTAAGTTGCCCAAGGCTACATACATAAGAAGTTCCAGGTCTTCTGATTCCTAGGCAATAGCAATCTGTGAATGGGGGGGGGGGGGGGGGGGGGGAGTCACAGACAGCAAATTGTTTCATAAGATAATTCACTGACATGTTGAGTTGTTTTGGTGTTTTGTTTAGGATACTCCACATTAGACACAAACCCCTCCTATACAAACAGAAACACACACACACAAACCATACAAATTCTTCTCCAAGCCCTTTGAGATCTCATGCCTCAGAGGAGGTTCATATGATAGTAAAAAGGCAAAAGTAGCCTCTAACATTTCTCTTCCTCACATTACCCAGGATTATGCTAGTAGAAAAGGAGACTTCCACTGAAAACAGAGAAAGGAAGGAAACAATCCCACACATTGAAATAGTTATAGAAATCAAGGATCCCATGAGTGGTGATAGGAAGAGGTACTCCTGGGCAGTCCTCAGCAAAGGATGATGGTGGAGGGCACCTAGGGAAGAAGAACTCTGGGCACTAGGGCTCTGTATCTAGGCAAAGGCCTCCAGGAAGATCCCCATTCCCTGCTTGCAGTGAAGCATTCCACCTTCAAGGAGCTACATGAGATTGGATGATAAGGATGTCATGTGCCCAGACATGTGAAAATCAGAAGCCCTCATCTCATTACCTAAGTATCACATACACCTCTTGGCATATTATGTAATGGGAGTGAAAGACATAGACCGTCAATGATGACGGGAAACTGAATTTCCCCAAATCCCAATGAGATGGATTGATTTAAATAAACTAAAATAATTCGGTATTTCTTGCTGAACATATGAACTAAGATCTATAGCTACAACATACAAACAGGCCAAAATGCTTCTTTAAACATATACTTCATTGTCAATTTCAAACCCATGATATTTTCTTGACCATTCCTAAAGGACTAAGTTCTCCAAATCCACAAATGTCACCCTTTCTACATTAACTGCTAGATACTCCAGTTATCTACTTCCATCCATGAGGAACAACATATGGTATGTTACATCCAATCAGCCTTCCCAGATTAGATGTTCAAACCCCAAATGGGGAGTGAGTTAAAGCTTCCCAAAGTGGTAGTAGGTACATTCCATTTACTCCATTCAACGGGTCTCAAATTGCTTTCCTGTGAGCTAATACAGGACATAAGACTGCTTATTTGCTTGTACTCCAACTTGGAAATGCTCAGGTTGTCATGACTAAGCCAGCAAGCAAATGGATCAATGTTGAGTAACCAGGAACTAAGATATATGAGCACAGGCTTTCAGGTCTGATAGACATGGGTTGCCTCCAGATTCTGCCACTTATTAGTTCTATGCAATTAAGGATGTCACTTAACTTCTATGAACCTCAATTCCCTTTTCCAAAAGTAGGAATAAAATGCTTACCCTCCATTTTGTCCAAAATTTATGAAAGACCATAAGAGAACGGAAAACACTTTGTTAACTACAAAACAGTATATAAATATTAGGAATTGTTAGTTTTTCCACCTGGTCTTGCTGTTCTGGTTGTTATTTTCCTTCAGACCTAAGGTCAAACAAGGGGAACATGGTGAGTTCTTACATCTTTTTTATACATTAATCAGTCAATGCACATTTGGGCTCTTTCCATAATTTGGTTGTCATTGATAGCACTGCTGTACACATTGCCTTTTTTTGTTGTTGTTTGATGGTGTCCTTCACTGTGCAAAAGCTTTTTATTTTGATGCAGTACCAATAGTTTGTTTTTGCTTTTCTTTACCTTGCCTGAGGAGACAATTCTAGAAAAATGTTGCTATAACCAATGTCAAAAAAATTACTGCCTAGAATGTTTGGTTTCAGGTCTCACATTTAGGTCTTTAATCCAATGTGAGTTTATTTTTGTGTATGGTGTAAGAAAGTGATCCAGTTTCATTCTTTTGCATATACTTGTCCAGTTTTCCCAGCACTGTTCATTAATGAGACTGTCTTTTTCCCATCATATATTCTTGCCTTTGTCATAGATTAATTGGCCATAGAAATGTGGGTATATTTCTAGGCTCTCTATTCTGTTCCATTGGTCTTTGTGTCTATTTTGTGCCATTATTATACAGTTTTGATTACTATAGCTTTGTAGAATAGCTTGAAATCTAGGATTGTGATTATCTAAAGCTTTGTTCTTCTTTCTCAAGACTGCTTTTGCTAGTCAGGGTCTTTTGTGGTTCCATAGAAATTTTAGGATTATTTGTTCTACTTCTATGAAAAATGCTATTGGTATATTGATAGGGATTACACTGAACCTGTAGATTGCTTTAGGGAGTATGGACTCTGTAACAATATTAATTCTTACAATCATGAGTGGTATATCTTTCCATTGTTTGTATCATCTTCAATTTCTATTATTAATATCCTACTATTATTACTATTATTATCCTATTACTACTATCTATTATTAATATCCTATTAATATCACAGTATAGTTATTTCATTTCCTTTGTTAAGTTTATTTCTGGGTATTTTATCCTTTTTAATGCAATTATAAATGGGGGTGTTTCTTAGTTTCTCTTTCTGTTACTTTGTTATTAGAGTTTAAAAATTCAACAGATTTATGTATATTAATTTGGCATCCTATAACTTTACTGAATTTATTAGTTCCAGTAGTTTTTTGGTGGAGCCATTAGGCTTTTCTATATATAGTATCGTATCATCTGAAAATAATGAAACTTTCAATTCTTCCTTACCAATTGTATGCCTTTTACTGGTTGCTGTGGGTAGGACTTCCTGTATTATGTTGAATCAAAATGGTGAGAGTGGATATCTTTATCGTGTTCCAGATTTTAAAAGAAAATCTGTTTTTCACCATTAAGTATTATGTTAGCTGTGACTTTGTCATATATGGCCTTTATTACGTTGAGGTGTAATTAATTCCTCTAAACTCACTTTGGTGAGAGGTTGTATGATTAATGAATATTATACTTGTCAAATGCTTTTTCTGAATCTACTGAGATGATCATCGGGTTTTTATACTTCCTCTTGTTAATCTGGTGTATCACATTCATTGATTTGTGCCTATTGAACCATCTTTGCAATCCTGTGATAAATCGAACTTGATTGTGGTGAGTGATCTTTTTAATATATTATTGATTTTGGTTTTATAACATTTTCTTGAGGATTTTTGCATCTATGTTCATCAGAGATATTGACTTAGACTTTTTTATTTTTGTAATGCCTCTGTCTGGTTTTAATATACGGGTAATGCTTGCCTTGTAGAATGAATTTAGAAGTTTTCTTTCCTCTTCTATTTTGTGGAATAGTTTGAGAAGAGTAGGTATTAACTCTTCTTTAAATCTTTGGTAGAATTCACCTGTTAAGCCATCAGATGCTAGATTTTTATTCATTGGGAGTTTTTTGATAACCACCTCAATTTCATTATGAGTAATCAATCTGTTTACATTTTTGTACTTGCTTCTTGATTAGTTTTAAAGATTGCATGTTTCTAGAAATTTATCCAATTCTTCTAGTTTGTCCAATTTTTTGGCATATAATTTTTTATAATATTCTCTTATAATTCTTTATATTTCTGTGGATCAGTTGTTATTTCTCTTTCACTCAGATTTTACTTGAGTCCTCTTGTTTTTTGTTTTTTTTTTTTTTTTATGAGTCTGGCTATTTATCAATTAAGTTTATCTTTTCAAAGAATCAGCTCTTGGTTTCATTGATTTTTTTTCTATTTATTTCTGCTTTTAAATTTTTTTTAACATTTATTTATTTTTGAGACAGAGAGAGACAGAGCATGAATGGGGGAGGGTCAGAGAGAGGGAGACACAGAATCCGAAACAGGCTCCAGGCTCTGAGCTGTCAGCACAGAGCCCGAGGCAGGGCTGGAACTCACGGACCGTGAGATCATGACCTGAGCCACCCAGGCGCCCCTATTTATTTCTGCTTTAATCTTCATTATTTACTTCCTACTACTAAATTGGGGCTTTGTTCATATTTTTCTAGTTCCTTTAGGTGTAAGGTTATATTCTTTGAGACTTTGTTTCTTCAGATAAGCCTGTATGACTACAAACCTCCCTCCTAGGACTACTTTTGCTACATCCCAAAGATTTTGGGCTATTGTGTTTCTATTTTCATTTGTCTCCATGTAATTTTTTTTAATTGCCTTATATTTCTTAGTTCACTTATTGGTTATTTAGTACCATGTTGTTTACTATCCATGTATTTGTGTTTTTTCCAGTTTCTTTCTTGTTACTGTTTGCTAACTTCATAGTATTGTGATCAGAAAAGATGCTTGATATTTCGATCTCTTAAATTGATTAAGACTTGTTTTGTGGCCTAACATATCTTGCAGAATGTTTCATGTGTCCTCAAAAGGAATGTGTATTCCGTTTTTTAGATGGAATGCACTGTATATGTATCTGTTAAGTCCATTGTTCTAATGTATCATTCAAAGCCAATTCTCCCTTATACATTTTCTCTCTGGATGATCTATCCATTGATGTCCGGGGAGTGTTATAGTCCCCTACTATTAAACTAAGAACAGATACTACACTTAATCTTAGCCAAAAGGCAGGAAGCAATGGTGACAGAGAGTAGATACACATGTGGTGAGCATAGCATAATGTATAAACTTGTCAAATCACTGTCACGCACCTGAAACTAATGCAACATTATGTGTCAATTATACTAAAAATAAATAAATAATAAAAATTTTTAAAGGCCCCTATTATTACTGTATTACCCTCTATTTTTCCCTTTAGGTCACTTAATATTAACATTGTGTATTAGGTGTGCCTATGTCGGATGCATAGATGTTCGCATTTGTTATACCTTTTCATTGAATTAATCCTTTTATAATTATGTCTGTCTTTCTTTGTCTCTTGCTTTGGTTAAAACAGTCTTTGTTTTAAAGTCTATCTTGTGTGATATAAATATTACTGTTCTGGCATTTGTTCCTCCCTGATCCATCTGCATGGAATATCTTTTTACATCCATTCACTTTCAGTCTGTGTGTGTCCTTAGGTCTGAAATGAGTCTGCTGAAAGCAGCATATACATGGGTCTTGTTTTTTTTAATCCGTTCCATCATCGTATGTCTTTTGATTGGGGCATTTAGTCCATTTACATTTAAAGAAATTATTGATAGTTACATATATACTGCAATTTTGTTGTTTTACATTAGTCTTATTTTTAAGTTTTTTATTTTTTTATTATTAATCTTAGTTAACACATAGTGAAATATTAGTTTCAGAAATAGAATTCAATGATTGCTCATTACACACAACACCCAATGCTCATCACAAGTGCCCTCATTAATACCCATCTAGCCCATCTCCCACTCACCTCCCTCCATTAGCCCTCAGTTTGTTCTGTATCATTAAGAGTATCTTGTGGTTTCTTTACCTTTCTTCAATATGTTCATCTCTTCTGTTTCTAAATTCTCTAATTCCACATCTGAGTGAAATTATATGGTATTTGTCTTTCTCTGATTGACTGATTTCATTTAGCATAATACATTCTAGCTCTATCCACAAGGTTGCAAATGGCAAGATTTCATTCTTTTTGATGGCTGAGTAATGTTGAATTGAGTGTGTGTATGTGTATGGATTCTCTCCATAGTTTGGCTATTGTTGATAATGCTACTATAAACATCAGGGCGTATGTACATCTTTGAATCTGTATTTTAGAAACCTTCAGGTAAAACCTAATAATGCAGTTTATGAATTGTAGGGTATTTTTATTTTTAGGTTTTTGAGGAACTTCCATACTGTTCTCCAAAGTTGCTGCATCAGTTTGAATTACCATCAACAGTGCAAAAGGGTTCTCTTTCTCCACATCCTTGCCAACACCTGTTGTTTCCTGTGTGGTTAATTTTAGTCATTCTGACAGGTGTAAAGTGGTATCTCATCATGGTTTGGATTTGTATTTCCCTAGTGATGAGTGATGGTGAGCATCCTTTCATATGTCATTAGACACCTGGATGTCTCGTTTGGAAAAGTATCTATTCATATCTTCTGTCCATTTCTTAACTGGATTATTTGTTTTTTTGGGCATTTAGCTTAGGAAGTTCTTTATAGATCTTGGATAATAACCCTTTATCAGGTATGTCCTTGCAAATACCTTTTCCCATTGCAAAGGCTACCATTTAGTTTTGTTGATTGTTTCCTTCACTGTGCAGAAGCTTTTAATCTAGATAAAAGTTCCAATAGTCATATTTCCTTTTGTTTTTCTTACTTTCAGCGACATGGCTGGTAATAAGTTGCTCTGGCAGAGATCAAAGAAGTTGCTGCCTGTGTTCTCTAGGATTTGATGGTTTTTGTCTCACATTCAGGTCTTCCATCCATTTTGAATTTATTTTTGTGTATGGTGTAAGAAAGTGATATAGTTTCATTCTTCTGTATTTTGCTGTCCAGTATTCCCAAAACCCTTAGTTGAAGAACCTTTTTTCCATTGGATATTGTTTCCTACTTTGTCAAAGATGAGTTGACCATATAATTTTGGGTCCACTTCTGGGTCTTTAATCCTGTTCCATTGACCTATATGTCTGTTTTTGTGCCAGGACCATACTGTCTTGATGACTACAGATTTATATCATACCTCAAAAACCAAAACTGTCATGCCTCCACTTTTATATTTCTTTTCTAGGATTGCTTTAACTATTCAAGGCCCTCTGTGGTTCCAAAAAATATTTAAGATTGTTTGTTCTAGCTCTGCAAAAAATGCTAGTGTTATTTTTGTTAATATAATTTATTGTCAAATTAGCTAACATACAGTGTGTAGAGTGTGCTCTTGGTTTTGGGAGTAGATTCCCATGGGTCATCACTTATATACAACACCCAATGCTCATCCTTCCTCAATGTTGATCATCCATTTTCCCCTCCCCCCCCCCAGCAACCCTCAGTTTATTGTCTGTATTTAAGAGTCTCTTATGGTTTGCCTCCCCCCACCCCTGTTTGAAACTATTTTTTCCCTTTCCTTCTCCCATGGTCTTCTGTTAAGTTTCTCAAGTTCCAAAACATATGATGTCTGTCTTTCTCTGACTGACTTATTTCACTTAGCATCATACACTCCAATTCCATACACGTTGCTGCAAAAGGCATGATTTCATTCTTTCTCAGTGCCAAGCACTATTCCATTGCACATATAAACCACATCTTCTTTATCCATTCATCAGTTGATGGATGTTTAGGCTCTTTCCATAATTTGGCTAGTGTTGAAAGTGCTGCTATAAAATTGGGGTACAAGTGCCCCTATGCATCAGCACTCCTGTATCCCTTGGGTAAATTCCTAGCAGTGCTATTGCTGGGTCATGGGGTAGATCTATTTTCAATTTTTTGAGGAACCTCCACACTGTTTTCCAGAGTGGCTGCACCAGTTTGCATTCCCACTAACAGTGCAAGAGGGTTCCCGTTTCTCCACATCCTCGCCAGCACCTATAGTCTCCTGATTTGTTCATTTTAGCCACTCTGACCAGCGTGAGGTGGTGTCTCAGTGTGGTTTTGATTTGTATGTCCCTGATGAGAAGCGACATTGAGCATCTTTTCATGTGCCTGTTGGCCATCTGGATGTCTTCTTTAGAGAAGTGGCTATTCATGTCTTCTGCCCATTTCTTCACTGGATTATTTGTTTTTCGGGTGTGGAGTTTGGTAAGTTCTTTATAGATTTTGGATACTAGCCCTTTGTCTGAATGTCATTTGCAAATATCTTTTCCTATTCCATTAGTTGCCTTTTAGTTTTGTTGATTGTTTCCTTTGTAGTGCAAAAGCTTTTTATCTTGATGAGGTCCCAATAGTTCATTTTTGCTTTTAATTCTCTTGCCTCTGGAGATGTGTCAAGTAAAAAATTGCTGCAGCTGAGATCAGAGAAGTTTATTTCTGCTTTCTCCTCTAGGGTTTTGATGGTTTCCTGTCTCACATTCAGGTCCTTCATCCATTTTGAGTTTATTTCTGTGAATGGTGTAAGAAAGTGGTCTACTTTCATTCTTCTGCATGTTGCCATCCAGTTCTCCCAGCACCATTTGTTAAAGAGGCTGTCTTTTTTCCATTGGATATTCTTTCCTGCTTTGTCAAAGGTTAGTTGGCCATACATTTGGAATGTTGGCCATACATTTGGAATGCTTTAAATATGACAGGAATACGCTTAGATGTGAGTTTTAAAAGGATCACTCTAGGGGCGCCTAGGTTAAGCATCCGACTTCAGCTCAGGTCATGATCTCATGGTCTGTGAGTTTGAGCCCTGCGCTGGGCTCTGTGCTATCAGTTCAGAGCCTGGAGCCTGCTTCAGATTCTGTCTCCCTCTCTCTCTGGCCCTCCCCCACTCACACTCTATCTCTCCCTATCAAAAAAATGAATAAACATTAAAAAAATTTTAAAGGGTCACTCTACATGCTGTGCTGAGAATGGATAATGGGGGTTGGGGAAGATGTTGATGGTTTGAATGAAGGAGGCAGATAGAAATTAATGGATTCAGGATATTTAATAAGCATAATAATAATTCTCAATGGATGGATGGATGATGAGTTATTAGATAGGATACTCAAGATTTATAAAGATTAAAAGATAAGTAATCTGAACCTTGGAGAATGCCTTAAGGGTCACATGTGGATGAAAACAAGACTGGTACATCAGAGAGGAGGCAGGTGAATGAGGATGAAAGAGTCAATGCTGCCAGGAAAAAAAATGTCAAAAAGTAAGGGTGATCATTAGAAATATCATTTGCTACACAGGAATCAAGACCTAAGAGAGACCACCAAATTACATGACTAAAGCCTCTGGCAACCTTTCAGAGAACTATCTTGCTGGAACAGTGAGGATGCAAACCAGACTGAAAGAAAAAAGATGTTAATAGCTATATAGAGACATTGTTATTTTTACTGGAAATCTTTCTAAAATCACATTGTACATAATTTAATCTTACCTTTATGATAAAGAACAGATATATTAAAGTTGTATACTTACATATTCTTGTTTACTTTTATATTTTCTGCCTCCTCCCTTCTGTAAGCTTGTCAACTTTGATTTCACACCAAAGATTATTTCTATCTCCTCAAGTTCCACCCTACCTACAAATTTCCAGAGCTGAAAACCCATATAATCAATATAGTTAAAACTGTGTCTAAACAAGAAGAAATAAATGCTAAGTATCTCCTTTGAGAAGTAAGGTGCATGAACATTAGTGCATGTCTTTTATAACTATTTTAACTATTGAAAGTTTTCCCACCATCGCACCCAAGTTATCAGTAATAGTCTCAAAAAATAAGGTTGCTGGATATGTGTTTGTTTCTATATATCAATACAGTCATGCTAAATTCTTCAACTTTGTATTCTATAATTTGAGGTCAATAGTTGAGAAAATACAATAAATGCACATGTAACTAATTTCATCTGGTGAATTTCTACTCATTCTCAAACTAATTCTTTCAACAAATTTTTTTAAGGTTGTTTGTTTGGTTTTGGGTTTTTTTGCTTTTTTGTTTTGTTTTGTTTTGTTTTGTTTTGTTTTGTTTTGTTGAGAGAGAGAGAGAGAGCAAGTGAGCACATGCACAAGCCCAGGAAGGGCAGAGAGAGAGGGAGAGAGAGAATCCCAAGCAGGCCCCATGCTGACAGCCCAATGTAGGGCTCGATCCCATGAACGGTGATATCATGTCCTGAGCCAAAATCAAGAGTCAGATGCTCGATTGACTGAGCCACCCAGGTGTCCCTTAACAAGTATTTATTGAGCACCTATCATGTGCCAGCCATTGTTCTAGGCATCAGGGTATGAAAGAAAAATTCCTACCTTCCTAGTTTATATTTTACTGGAGGAGACAATAAATAAAAAATATAAATAATAAAATGTATATTATATTAGATGGTGGTAAGTACTAAGAAGAAAAAATAAAGCAGATAGGGGATTAGGAAATGTCAGGAAATAAGAGTTGAAATTTTACACAGGGTCACAGAGACATTTGAGCAAAAAAAAAACAAAAAAATGGAAATGAATGAAAAAAACCATGCTTTCTGAAAAAACATTCCATGCAGAGTATTAAAGTATAATATCTATATTACCTCTTTTAAAATGTCTTCCTCAATTGTCTCCCACCCTCCCCCCACCTCATCCCACCCCATCTATACACACAAAATGAATCACTTCCCTTTCTAGGCTTTCACTACTGACCACTGACTATCTGCTATGCTTCTGGCAATTCCAATCCATACAACAACCCCGTAAGATATTGTCATGCCTGTCATAAGGATGCACTGAGGCTCTGCTCAAAGTACAGCAATTGAACAAAATTGGGATCACAAGGAAGGGGCTGTCTGGCAAAACCATAAAGGAAATATAGCCACTGCTGGACGTGCTGCCCAAGATACAATGAGGGAGAAATACCCAGGCTTCTTTCTACCTGCCCTTCAATATCCTCCTACAATTTCCTATAAGCTGAACCTAGTCAGAATCCAGATGATAAGGGAGCCCGGGAAGTGCAAATATCAAGACGTTGGCCCCTGCAATACAGAGAAAAATGGGGAAAGGATGATAAATCAAACAAACTGCAAACAGGTAGCCTGCACAAAATATCCTCATAGCTTCAGAAGGCAAGTCTATCTGAAAGCTGTATGAAACCCACAATTTGTATGGATTTTTCAATACTGCAATACACTATCAAAAGTAGAACTATTTTATAAACATTAAAGCATAAAACCACAGACAACATTCTAGTTTTGCTAATTAATGTAATTTTAAATTTGTTTGCAAATGGAAAGCAATAATATAAAATTTTTAAATATTCCAATTTTAAGTGTATCATCGGTTATCACTTGAAAAAGTATTTATGTTTAGATTTTAAACTATTACACACATATAATCATTCAAGTAGTGTCTTAAATCTTGGAAAGAAGAGGGCTATAAACAAACTCAATCAACCACATTTAATCAAGTGACATGTTCCCTTTTTTGGTAGTTATTTTACAACTAAAGCATAGGAGGGGTGTTTTATGTGTATTGGAAGTCCCCTTCAAAACACTGTCTCAGATGATTTAAAAAGAGCAGCTGAAGATAAGTGCAAATAAGATTTTATTAAACATAGTTCATACTTCTTCAACTGTTGTTTCCAAGGCCCTTTGTTTCAGGACTGTTACTATTGGAAATGTCATCATACTTAGAGGAAAGTTATTTGGGAATGAAATGTTTTACTTCTTCCTTAAAGTGAAGTAGAGAAAATAGGAAAGAGAAAAACATACATGTAGATACATAGCCATATATATGCATATATAATTCAGTAAAGGGGTCAGAAATTTAAAAAACAAATGAAAACCCAGGACGCCTGGGTGGTTCAGTCGGTTAAGCATCTGACTTCAGGTCAGGTCATGATCTCCCAGTTGGTGAGTTCGAGCCCCACGTCAGGCTCTGTGCTGACAGCTCTGAGCCCCGAGCCTGCTTCAGATTCTGTATCTCCCTCTCTCTCTCTCTGCCCTTCCCCTTCTCTCTCTCTCTCTTTCTAAAATAAATAAACATTAAAAAATTTTTTTTAAAAAGAAAACCCTACAATAATAGAAGTTCAGCTTTGTTTCAATTATGAGTCAGAAATAACAGAATTAACTTATTCATCTATAGTTTCATAGCTGCCAATACTTCTCCAACAGAATTTCTAGACACAGTAAAACACTTTATATTTCATAACCATGCTGTTTTCTCCTAAATATGCTAATTTTTCCCCTGAAAGAGATAATGGCCTTGAAGGGGGCATATTCTGGCATAAAATGATAATATCAATATGAAGCAAATTTTTATCAGATCTTATGTTAAAGACATTGTCAGATAAAAGCATTTGTATTTTATCCTAAGGACAACAGGGAGTCATGAAAGATTTCAACAATAAAGTAGTATAATCCAATGATCTGCATTTTAGCTTTGGTAGCATTGTGCAGGATGGACCAGAAAGAGTTGGGGATAAACTTCAGAATCCAGTCAGAAAGCTTCCATACAAGTCCAGCAAACCTACTGAGGATGAAGTCTAGGGCTGAAGTTGTGGGGCTGAAAAGGTTGCAAGATTTTATAATCATTCATTTAATAACAAGCAGAGAGAAAACAGAGTACACTGCCTAATATTTTCTCTTACTATCATCTTTATGGGAAAAATTCCAGTAGGGACAAAAGACTAAACTCACTTGTAAAGGCCAAAACTTTGGATTAGCAAAGCAAGCAATGCAGCAATACATATAAATCAGGAGGGTCCACAGGGCAGAGATAGACACAGAATGAGGTTGTGGAGAGGAGGAGAGCAACCAGCAGAGAGACCCATTCAAGTCAGGTTCGGGATATAGACACATGGATGGTGTCATTACAATATGTGCTCGGGTAAAGCACATTTATTTCTTTAAGAATGAAGAAAAGAATGAAACATTACATATATATTAGAAATAAATTAATTAAATTATTTTTTTTGTTAAATTAATTATTTAAAAAGTTTTAGTGAGCCCTTACTCTCAGGAATACTCTTCATTTCTGAAAGTTAGTTATAGTTTGCCATTTCACTCTGGTAGCAGAGTGCCATTATCACTCTTGCATTTGGGTCTTTCTGGATATCATAAGAACCGGGTAGTTTTTCCCATTGTTAAAATTTATCAGGATAATTCTTACTAATCCTTTAATACTCAGCTCATTGGAGCCTCTTCTAAGAAGTCTGCCAATTTGCCACCCCACCATTCTACGATACCCTACTGAAAAAGACATGCTTTTGATATGCTTTCTCATTACACAGTACTTACCCCAATTAGAATTAGAGGTACTACACATCATGGTTAGCCTCTGACAGGCCCCAGGGTATGCCATTTGTCCCAGCATCCCTTCCAGGTTAGCACTTGTTCTGGACAAAAATATTTGCCTTAGACAATAAATTTTGTCATCAACTTAATCACAGCCTCTGTCAGGGGAACCTGGGTGGCTCAGTCAGATATGCATCCAACATTGGCTTGGGTAATGATCTCAAGGTTCGTGAGTTCAAGCCCCATGTCAGGCAATGTTATGACAGCTGAGAGCCTGGAACCTGCTTTGGATTCTGTGTCTCCCTCTCTCTGCCCCTCCCCACCTTGGGCTCTGACTCTCTTTCTCTCTCTCTCTCAAAAATAAATAAACATTAAAATTAAAAAAAAAAATCACAGCCTCTATCAGTCTCTCCCACTTAACTCCTTTAAGCGAGGAACTGTGGGTTGTATTCCTCCCATGGGGTATAAAACATATCTGCTGATTGGTATATTCATAGAAAATAAAAAGTAAGATTCTACCACATCCCTCAAACAATATAAATCAAGAGCTCTATCATAATTATAATAACACACAACTTTAAAACTCTTCTTCCTTAAACAGAGAAGTTTATCTAATTTCTGTGAGAATGAAGAAGGGGCAGATTCTACAAACAGAAAATTCACTATTTATTTTTTTCTTAGAGAGGCTATAAACCTAGGCCTCATATACTATATGATTTGATTTTTAAATATTTGTAAATGTCTCTCAACATAATTTTCTGCAAGAGAACCTTTCTTAATTTAAAGGTTAATGGTCATAAGCCCTTGGTATGGAGTGATCAATTTTTCTGCTAATCTATTTTTCTGCTACATCACTTCATTCTTTAATTTAGGAAACTGAGTATCATATTTTTAACTTTAAGTTACAACAATCTTGTTTTCCTCAGAAATTATAAAGACCTAAATGGAAAATTTAAAAATATTGGAACTATTGCTAAATGCTTGATACTGAGATAAGCTTTTATATAAATTATGACCCGACATAGCACAAATGGTTACAAGCACAAATTCTGGAGTGAGGCCAACTGGGTCTGAACCCCAGGTCCACAACCTAGCAGCAGAGTGACCTTGGCAAAATTATCTAACCTCTTAGTGTCTGTTTCCTTACCTGTTAAATGAAAATAATAATAATAGAAGCTACCTCACAGGTTTGATATGAGAATTAAATGCATTACTTATGTCAAACACTTAGAAATTTGCATGACAGTAAATTCTATATTCATATTTAATACTATTGTTATTTTAATCATATCTAAATTGAGTTCAAACCCCAGTCTGATAGATACTTGATTAGTTAACTGTAGAGTCATAGGCAAATTATTTAACGTCTCTAGGCCTCTACTTCTTCATCTTTAAGACAGAATAATAATACCTACCTCAAAAGATATGAGGATTCAATGAGATAAAGTATGTAAAAGTATGTTGTGAGCTTCACAAAATGCCTGTGCCTGACCATTTACTATTATGAGGCAGGCCCAGATACAAATCCTGGCTCTACCTCTTAAAAACAGTTTAATTTTAACATATGTTTATCCTCTCTAAGCCTGATTTTCTTTACCTGTGAATCAGCATTAATAGTACTTACTCTGAAGAATTGTGATAATTGTATTTATTTCATATACATTTATTGAACACCTATTATGTACCAGGCTCTGGACTAAGCATGATATATGGTGGTAACCAAGAGCTCCTACAGAGCTTACAAACTTCAGACATTTAGACAAGTACTTCTAGTAGACTGGAAAGTATATAGACTGCAATGGGTCTGTACAGATGGGATCCTAACCTAGTCTAGAAAGTCCTGAAAAGATAAGTATTATAGGTGATACATGTTTTTTTCTTTTTCTTTTTTAATGTTTATTTATCTTTGAGAGACAGAGACAGACAGAGCACAAGCAGGGGAGGGGCAGAGCGAGAGAGAGACACAGAATCTGAAGCAGGCTCCAGGCTCTGAGCTGTCAGCACAGAGAACGATGCGGGGCTTGAACTCCCAAACCATGAGATCATGACCTGAGCCAAAGCCAGACGCTTAACCAACTGAGCCACCCAGGTGCCCTGTTACAGGTGATACATGTCAAGCTCCTTATTCAAAGACTGGGACACATTACGCATTTGATAAATGATAACTATAATTAGCCATTTTTTTAAAACCTTGTAAAGTATTTTCTCCATTTTTAGACTAATAGGATGGGGTTCAAAGACATAAAGTAATTCCCAAGATCAAATCAGGCTAGGATTCAAAGCCAGGTCAACTGACTCCACGCATTGTTCTCCCCACAACTACAAAGTTAACTCCTGATGCCAAAGGAGAATGTTGTTAACTTAAAATCTCCAAATATTCTTCTAATTCTGGCCCTTCTTATTAACACCCAGAACAATCTTAGATTGCCTAGATTTTCCAAGCCTAAAGAACTTACACTAGAATGACCAAGAATACTATACGCCCAGAAAAGCAAGAATTACCCAGAGCATCTCCCTCTTGAGGTCTCCATCAAAATATACAATCTTTACCTAAGTCCTTATCTCAGTGTATGATCCTGGGGTAACCTAATCTAAGGGTCCTATGTTGTAGGGTTGTTCTAAGGATTGGTAATAACACTATAAATATACCCACAAAAGTACCTGGCACATTTTGGCACTCTTGGAATGATATACATGTGCCAGAATTATAACCTGAAGTTGATAGCCATATATTGTACTGTCTCTTTTATATATTATACTACTTAGCATAATAATATTCTATAATATAGATATGTTTTCCTAATTTTATAGATGAGTAAAAGTTAATATATGAAACCAGTTCTGTCTGAAACCAAAACCTGTGTGTTTGGCATTATATTATAATGCCATTGTAAAAAAATTTAGTTAACATAGTGCCTTCTAGATTTATTCACATTGTCACAAATAGGATTTACTCTCTTTAATAGCTGAATAACATTCCTCTGTACCTGTGTGTGTGTGTGTGTGTGTGTGTGTTTGTGCGTGCATGCATGTCACATTTTCTGTGCCCATTTCACATATGGAAGAATATTTATGTTGTTTCCATATCTTGGCTATTTTCAATAATTTTGCAATAAAGTCAGTTGTACAGGAAATAGAAAAGTTGCCAGAGACTGGGGGAAGGAGGAAATGGGGTGATATAACTAAAAAGATACAAATTTTCAATTATATGAATAAGTTTTGAGGATCTAATATAAACCATGATTATGGTAATTAATAATACAGTATGGTATATTTGAAAGTTGATAAAAGTAGATCTTAAGGATTTTTAACACAAAGAAAAGTTATATGTGTTAATTATGTGAGGACATTGATGTGTTAATTAGCTAAATCTTGGTAATTATTCTATATTATATATAGAATATTTTATATACATGTATATATATCAAACCATCCCATTGGACACTTTAAATATCTATAATTATATTTGTCAATTATTCCTCAAAAGGTAAAAAGAAAAAGTATATCAACCATTTGCATATCTAAAAAAAAGTGAGATATTAACCTAAAACCCCTGATTTCTATTGTAGTCATGGCACATTTTCATACTGTGCCAAGAATAAAAACTATTTTCTTTCAAAAGGAAACAGTAATTTTTAAAGATTACACAAATAAATATAATAAAATTCCATCATAGAAATTAAAAATAAAAGTTTTAAGTTTTTATTTCCATCGTCTTGAAATGGTATATAAACAACTGAACCATGTCTTTCTTTTATGACCCTCTTTCAAGCCACAGTAATTTAAATATTATATTAAGTCTCTGAGGCTAATTTGTAGTATAAATTATATTGTTCTTCTCATATTCAATATACATGTATTCATATCAATCATAAAACAACAGTACTATTGGCAACCAAATAGTGTTTATTTGGATGGCTTATTTTAATTTTTTTAGAGTGAGAGCGCACACAAGCAGGGGAGAGGGGCAGGAGACAGAGAGAATCCCAAGCAGTCTCCATGCTCAGCACAGTGTCCAACATGGCGCTTGATTCATGACCCTGGGATCATGACCTGAGCTGAAATCAGGAGCTGGACACTCAAGTGACTGAGCCACCCAGGTGCCCTTTGGATGGCTTATTTTAAAATAAGTAGACAGGGGCACCTGCGTGGCGCAGTCGGTTAAGCGTCCGACTTCAGCCAGGTCACGATCTCGTGGTCCGGGAGTTCGAGCCCCGCGTCAGGCTCTGGGCTGATGGCTCAGAGCCTGGAGCCTGCTTCCGATTCTGTGTCTCCCTCTCTCTCTGCCCCTCCCCCGTTCATGCTCTGTCTCTCTCTGTCTCAAAAATAAATAAACGTTGAAAAAAAAATAAAATAAGTAGACAATTTTTTATTTTTCTTATCACAAAACCTATATGTCTTATCTTATAGGATGGAGATATATATATATATATATATATATATATATATACACACACACACACACACATATATATATACACACATATACACATATATATATAGGCTTATATATATATATGCTTATAGGCTATATATATACATACATATGTATATATATATATATATACACACATATATACATTATTCATATGTCATAAACTAGCCTATAATAAGGTAATGTGTATATGCAATGGTTAAAAGTATGGCCTTTGGAGCCAGGAAACCCTCATTTTCAAATTCATCTATACATCTTGTCAATCATGCAATTCAAGGGAAATAACTTTATATCTCTGAGCTTTAGTTTCCTCACCTACAAGAGATATATAATACCTCAGAAAGTTTCAGTGAGTATTAAATGAGATAAACTATGTACATCACTTATCATAATGTCTGATAAGCACTAAGTAATTAATTTTTGTTTTCCTTCTTAATATTTTTGCTGCTATTAATATATTTTTATCTAAACATAAAAATATTTTTATTAATCTTAAAATCTCACTTTACAAAAACCATTTTGTTCACTATGTGTCCTCTCTCAGTTATTCACACATTTATTAATCTCCTTGTTATATGACTGTTAGTACACTAGGCACTGGAGAACCAAAACTAAAAAGAAACCATCCCTGACTTCAAGTTTTCAATGATAAGGAAAAAGAAAGAAACAATGAAATGACTGCAATTCAGTAAAGACTATCATATAAGAGCCTACAAGGTGCCTGTAAATATAGAGGTAGAGACAGCCAAACTTGTCTGAGAGGTACTGTTTCTCAGAGGAAGAAATGCTGGACTGAATCTGAATTAACATTTTACCAGGAAGATAAAGGGATCTAGGTCACAGAGAAAACAGTACCCGCACACATATGAAGACTTGAGAGAAGTTGGTAGACTGGGGAATAACAAGCAATTAAATATGATTTTTTTTCATGAAAGCTGTAAGAAAGTTAATTTCTCCCTATCTTTCTATTGCTTGAATTACTTCATTCATCAATTAAAAATAGTATTAATTTAGTGCTTAATTTTGTAAGTACTCAGCTTGGTTCTGTAGGAGAGCCCCTGCTTAATCAGACTCAGATTCTGTCCTGAGCAGGTTATAGTGCAGTGGAAGAGAACAAAGTTTTTAAAAATCATGAAAAGTGTCAGGTATCCATAGAAAGATAAATTTATAGTGGTTCTGTTTTTCCAAGGGAAATATTACTTATACTAAGGGGGGTATGGAAAAAAACAGCAGGGTTTCATTGGAAAGTTCATATTTGAACTGCAGAACTTCTTTCTCATTTAGAAAAACAGATAACCCACCAGTTCAGGGCCAGGCAATATACTAGGCACTTTACATATTCCACAACTCAGAAAAAAAAACATACCTATGGGGCCTATCTGAAGACAATATATTCCATCCACATGAAACAATACCTCCCAATCATTGAATCAATTAATCACCTTACTCCTTCAAAAGTCTACACCTACAGAATCCTTTTCACAACACAACACGTGAGGCATCCACAGTCAGTAGCTCAGAGTGAGCACATAAGAGAAAACCCCTAACTTCCCTGTTTTAAATAGTCTAAAATAAATCCCTTAATTTAAATTAGATCAGGTGAAAGCTGCATATGTCAAACAAATTGTTTCAAGTGCCAACTGAATTTCTTTCACTAAGATGCCCTTTAGCATTAGGACCCCAGTCCACATTGAAGGATATTACAAAACATACACCTATGAAATACATTGTTGTAAATACCACAGGTATATTGTTGAGAATGCTATTCATCACATCTCAGTGTCTGCTTTAGGAAGCCCAATAGGAGGAATTTCTATAAGATTTCAATATTTGGTTTCTTTTTATCTGATGGATATTGTTTTTCTCTTGATGCTGGTTACCAGAAAACCTTCAGTTAAATTTATTGTCTACCTATAGCAAATTTATGGGAACTCATAGCATGTATTTTATATACTCATCCAGCTGAATTTTCTTTTGGTATTTTCCCTTTCTGAGATTTTCTCATTTACCTATTTTTTAAATATTATTATTATTTTGTTTCCATTTTGGTAAGATGTTTTAATTTTTTAAACAATGAATTATATATATTTTTTTGCTTTTAGACATAAAGTAGGCATCATTCTCCATTAAATGATGAGGAAACTATGGCTTAGTTTTCAAGTGAGAATTTAAACTTTAGCCTGACACCAGAGCATGTCCACTTAACCACTCTACTATTACTGCAAGGCTTATGCACCACTTGCACAAATTCAGTTGACATAAACCAACTATTCATACACTTTTGGAGAAATATACATTATTAATTTGGTTACTATGTGGTCACATTGGGTAATTTCTGCTACTGAACTTTTCAGTAAAGGATGGAAAAATATGACTAAGTTAAAGGAAAATATGGAAAGAAATCTGGATTATTTCATACTTTAGGTAAACCAAAACAACACATAATCTTTAAAATGAGGATAATTTTGACCCTTAGAGAGCTGCTGTTATTATAAAGAGCCTTCAAGTCTTTAACTGAGGTAAAAAGAATTCAAAAGATATTTTATAAGCACCAAATATATCCCAGACAAGGCAAAATGCAAACTTCAGGGAAACTGTTCTTAACTATGTGGACAGTGTTGTCTGAATGGAAGAACACGACAGTACTATCTTATAGGTTGAATTATGTGCCCCCCAAATTCATGTTAAAGTCTTAACACCCAGTACCTCAGAATGTGACCTTAAAAGGAAATAGGGTCTCTACAAAGATAATCAAGTTAAAATATAGTCATCAGAGTGGCCCCTGATCCAACATGACTGGCATCCTTATACAGAAGGAATATTTAGAAAAAAACAGGCACACAGGGAGAATGCCAAGTAAAGATGAAGGCAGGGATTGGGGCGATGATTCTACAAGCCAAAGAACACCAAAGATTGCTAACAAACCACCAGAAGCTAGAAAAAAAGGAATGGAGTATATTCTTCTTCATAACCCTTACAAGGAAACAACCCTACTGACACACTGATCTCAAGACATTCATCCTCCAGGATGGTGAGATAATAAATTTCTGTTGTTTAAGCCACACAGTTGGTTGTTCTTTGTTATGGCAGCCCTAGCAAACTAAAATAGCATGGAATAAAGAGCAAAAGCTTGAATAAACAAGTTTTCAACTGTTGATATAAACAACCAATGTTCTTAGGGTTGAGAGAAGTGTCATGTAACTAAACTGCCATGCCCCTACAAACAATCACACACACATTATTCAAAATAAAAAATAATTAATAATTACTTATAAAACAAAATTATGTTTACCTTTCTCATTAGTATTTTCAACATATTCTGAGTACCTAATATGTGCTATACAGAGTATGAGGCTCAGGGCACAAAAACGTTAACAAGATCCATTCCCTACTGGATAGGAATTTACAATCAAGTTTTGATCTTCCCATTCAGAATAACCACAGAATTTGATGATTATGATATAATATTACTTTTGCTGTTTTGTTTGTGTTCAACTGAATCTGTTACCGAATCATTTCTTTATAGGGAGACCTTCTCTCTGACAAAGACTAAGTTCTATGAGCATGCAACACAGAACCAAATACATGATAAACATTCAATAATTAATGATTGATCATATAATCAATTTGTCAGTTTTATCCTGCAAAAATTAATATCTGAAAAAGTATTTTATAAAATATAAGGTGCTCTATCGATCATTATTATTAACATTATACCATTGATCACATATCAACAAAAACACAGCATTTCATTTTCAAGTTATTTGCAATTTAATTCTTTAAAAATTGATTTTTTTCCTGATAACCTGTTTCATTATGATGAAATATTAAATGGGTTGAATCACAGTGAATGGCCAGATGAACTGTATTTTGAAACAACCAAAGACAAATTCAAAAGCTAAGGTCTTTAATACACTTACCACTTTCAAAACAAGCATCAAAGATAAGATGTCCTTTCTTGGGCTGTCCACAGTATCCAGATGGAAGCACCGTATATTTGCTCACATTCCCTCCGATGGCATCTTCATTTCCCATATCATTGCCTATTTTAAAAAAAGGCTCATGTTTAACATAAAACAAAACATATCTAGTAACAGAAGCCCAACAAAATTTTTATTATTTTTTTTCCCTGTCCCCTATCATTTATTACTTATCCAGACAGTAAGAAATGAACTACAATAGTGGTGTAGTGTAGAAACAAGAAACATTTTGAAATCAGAAACTAAGGTCTGAAGTCTCACTTCTACAACATTAATTCTTTGTGATACAAAGCAATCAACTTAATTCCTTTAAGCCTCAGTTTTTCTCATCCATAATAAAAGAAAAGCAAAAGCCATTCTTCAAAATGGTGTTTATGAGAATTAGGTATGAAAATATCTAGCATGACAACTGAAATCCAAAAGATGCTCATTAAATTGCATCAGGTATTTAATAAATGGCAAATATATTTAAAATTGTCAGAAATATTTAATAATTTTAATTCAAAAAAAGCAATGGTACTATAACTAGCATTATAACTTCCTAGCATTCCATAACCAGAAACAAGCTGAGAACCAATGAATTAACATAGAAGTTATATTTCCTAAAAGGAACTTTAATTTTTTTTTAATTTAGAAGTTTAACTTCCACCTAAGATGTAGAAAGTTGGAAAAATCATACCTTATACCTTAAAAATACATATCCCAACAAAGAACAAAATCATTAACTTTAAAAAATTCTATCAGAAACAGAGATTACAAGTCAGCAATAAGATTATATGTCCAAGGAAAGTTAGGACCCAGAGCACAGGAGAAAGAACTGGTAGGTGTCATACCAGTGAGTAAACAGAATGAGGCCTAATTTTTTTTAACTACTAAAAGTCAAGTATAGGAAAAATGACAGTGTAGAACCTCACAGAGACATAGACACAAAGGGAATTTACAACCACTAGAAGTCTCTCCTATACATACCTTTTATCAGGTGTTTAAGAGAAAGATTGAGGACATGGCAGAAAACTAGAAAATGCCTCTCACTGTAATGCAGGACTGGAGAAGGGGAGGGACTTCTCTTATAAAAGAGGCATAGGGGCACCTGGGTGGCTCAGTTGGTTGGGCGTCCACCTTCGGCTCAGGTCATGATCTCACAGCTTGTGAGTTTGAGCCCGGCGTCAGGCTCTGTGCTGACAGCTCAGAGCCTGGAGCCTGCTTCAATTCTGTGTTTCCCTCTCTCTCTGCCCCTACCCTGCTTGTGCTGTCTGTCTCTCATAAATGAATAAACGTTAAAAAAATTTTTAAAAAAAGAGGCATGAAGCCCCCCCAGTATCCTTTTCCCTTATGGGGAAAAAAAGCCACTGGGGGAGAAAGATCAAACCTTAAAACCCCATGCATGAATAAGATTCCAAAATAGGAGGAGGAGCAGCAAAAGAAAATATCCTCTATACCTGAAGGAGAGGAAGACAAGACTATCTCACACAAGACCCATCAATGATTCAAAGCATAGATGAAAGAGGGAAGAGACATGGAATCATTGAAAAAAATCACCGCAAGACCAGAGCATATAGGACCCGCCTAAGACCTAAGAAAGACCAAGACAACAGAAATATTCTTGCTTCCTCAATACCAAGATAGCAAGCACTAAAAACTATAGTAATCTACTTCTAGAGATGAGACAAATCCACAGAAATAAACCCTCTCTGTAGCAGGTGTAACCAGGGAAGGACCAAACTTTAGGGTGGAGCAGATGACTGGGGAAAAATTCTCAATCTCTCTAGCCCTATTCATCAGGAATAAAGTAACCCTAAAGACTCTACCAAAAAACATTTGATTACATATTGATACAAAATCAATATATAGAAATCTAAATCAATATACAGAAATCTTCTTGGATTTCTATATAACAATAATAAAATAGCAGAAAGAGAAATTTTAAAAAATTTGAATAGACAATTGTACCAAAAGTAATAAAATACCCAGTAATGAACTTGACTAAGGAGATGTAAGATCTATATTCTGAAAACTATAACACACTGATAAAAAACTGAAGATGATACAAACAAATGGAAAGATATTCCATTTGGAAAAACAAGAATTGTTAAAATCTCCACACTACCCAAAGCAGTCTACATATTTAATGCAATCCCTACCAAAATACTAACAACATTTCTCACAAAACTAGAACAAATAATCCTAAAATTTGTATGGAACCACAAAACACCCTGAACAGCCAAAGTAATCTTGAAAAAGGAAAACAAAACTGGAGGTATCACAATCCCAGATTTCAAGATATACTGAATACCTGTAGTAATCAAAAGAGTCAGATACCGGTACAAAAACTGACACATAGATCAAGAGACTAAAACAGCCAGCCAGAAATAAATTCATGATTATTTGGTGAATTAATCTTCAACAAAGGAGGCAAGAATGTGCAATGGGAAAAAGACAGTCTCTTCAAAAAATTGTGTTAGGAAAACTGGACAACTCCATGCAAAAGAATGAAACTGAACCACTTTCTTACACCATACACAAAATTAAACTCAAAATGGATTTAGGACCTAAGTGTGAGACCTGAAACCATAAAAATCCTAGAAGAGAACAGAGCGTAATATCTCTGACATCATCCACGCAACATTTTTCTAGGTATATCTCCTCAAGCAAAGGAAATAAAGCCAAAAGAAACTATTGGGACTACATCAAAATAAAAACATAAAAAAACTGAAATAAAAGTCAGCATAACTGAGTGGGTAAAGATGTTGGAAAATAACATATGTGATAAAGGATTAGTATCCAAAATATATAAAGAATTTATAAAACTCAACACCCAAAAAACAATCCAATTTAAAAAAAGGGCCACAAATCCTGGGAAACTTAACAGAAGACCATGGGGGAGGGGAAGGGGGAAAAAAGTTACAGAGAGGGAGGGAGGCAAACCATAAGAGACTCTTAAATACTGAGAACACGTTAAAAATTTAAAAAAAAAAAGGGGGGGGGGGCGCCTGGGTGGATCAGTCGGTTAAGCGTCCGACTTCAGCTCAGGTCACGATCTCGCGGTCCGTGAGTTCGAGCCCCGCGTTGGGCTCTGGGCTGATGGCTCAGAGCCTGGAGCCTACTTCCGATTCTGTGTCTCCCTCTCTCTCTGCCCCTCCCCCGTTCATGGTCTGTCTCTCTCTGTCTCAAAAATAAATAAACGTTAAAAAATTTTAAAAAAATTAAAAAAAAAAATACTGAGAACAAACTGAGGGTTGATGGGGGTGGGGGAGAGGGGAAAATGGGTAATGGGCATTGAGGAGGGCACCTGTTGGGATGAACACTGGGTGTTGTATGGAAACCAATTTGACAATAAATTATATTTAATATTTTAAAAATGGTCACAAGACATGAACAGAAATTTCTCCAAAAACATAAAAATAGCCACCAGACACATGAAAAGATGACCAACATCACTCATCATCAGGAAAATGCAATGAAAACCACAATGAAATATCACCTCACACCTGTCAAAATGGTTAAATCAAAAACACAAGAAAACAGTGTTCATGATGATTAGGAGAAAAAGGAACCATTGTGCACTGTTGGTAAGAATATACAATGGTGCAGCCTGCCAGCAGCTGGCTGAAGCGCGAGGGAGCAGACGGTGGTCGGAGCAGCGCTGGCAGCCAAAGTGCAGAGGGACAACAGCCCACTGCGAAGAGATGCTGGGCATGGCGTCAGGAATGACCAACAGAGATGGTTGAGATTCAGGGGAAGATGGCGGCATGGGAGAACGCTGGGCTCACCGTGTCCTGATGATCACTACAATTCCACCCACATCTGCCTAAATAACCCAGAAAACTGCCAGAAGACTAGCAAAACGGATTCTCCAGAGCCAAGCGCAGAAGAGAGGCCCACGGAAGAGGGTAGGAAGGGCAGCGAGGCGGTGCGCGCTACAGGGACTGGTGGGAGGGAGCCAGGGCAGAGGGGCAGCCCACCATCAAAGCAGAGCCCCCGAGTCTGGCTTACAAAAGCGGAGGGGCCGGACGGAGGGTGTTCTGACAGCAAGATGGACTTAACATCTGGAAGGTTATAAGTTAACAGCTCTGCTCAGAGAGCGTGGGAGGGCTGGAGGACAACGGGAGGGAGAGTTGTAGAGCCCCGGACCATAGAGCTCAGCTTGGCGGGGAACAAAGGCACTCGCCAGCACCATCTCCCTCGCCCATCCCCCAGCCAATATCCCAAAGGGAACCAGTTCCTGTCAGGGAACATGCTTGCACTGCACAAACACCAAACACTGTGCTTCTGCGGATCCATCCCTCTGGCAGCGGCAGCGGGTCTGACTGCCTCCAGGTGCCGCAGGGCCCCTCCCGAAGCAGATCACCGAAGGATAAGTGAGCTGACCCTGCCACTCCCACCCCTGTGCACGTTTCCTATCCACCCCAGCTAATACGCCAGATTCCCAGCACCACAAGACTGGAAGTGTGCAAGTAGCCCAGACGGGGCACGCCACCCCACAGTGAATCCCGCCCCTAGGAGAGGGGAAGAGAAGGTACACACCAGTCTGACTCTGGCCACAGCAGTGGGCTGGGGGCAGACATCAGATCTGACTGCAGCCCCACCCACCAATGCAAGTTATTCAAGACAGCACAGGGGAAGTGCCCTGCAGTTCCACAACACTCCAGGGACTATCCAAAATGACGAAACAGAAGAATTCCCCTCAAAAGAATCTCCAGGAAATAGCGACAGTTAACGAACTGACCAAAAACGATTTAAACAATATAACAGAAAGTGAATTTAGAATAATAGTCGTAAGATTAATCGCTGGGCTTGAAAACAGTATAGAGGACAGCAGACAATCTATTGCTACAGAGATCAAGGTAGTAAGGAACAGCCAGAAGGAGCTAAAAAATGCTATCAATGAGCTGCAAAATAAAATGGAAACGACCACACCTCGGGTTGAAGAGGAAGAGGAGAGAATAGGTGAACTGAAAGATAAAATTATGGAAAAAGAAGAAGCTGAGAAAAAGACAGATTAAAAAATCCAGGAGTATGAGGGGAAAATTAGAGAACTAAGTGATGCACTAAAGAGAAATAATCTACGCATAATTGGTATTCCAGAGGAGGAAGAGAGAGGGAAAGGTGCTGAAGGGGTACTTGAAGAAATAATAGCTGAGAACTTCCCTGATCTGGGGAAGGAAAAAGGCATTGAAATCCAAGAGGCACAGAGAACTCCCTTCAGACGTAACTTGAATCCATCTTCTGCATGACATATCATAGTGAACCTGGCAAAATACAAGGATAAAGAGAAAATTCTGAAAGCAGCTAGGGATAAACGTGCTCTAACATATAAAGGGAGACTGATAAGACTCGTGACGGATCTCTCTACTGAAACTTGGCAGGCCGGAAAGGAATGTCAGGAAATCTTCAATGTGATGAACAGAAAAAAATATGCAGCCGAGAATCCTTTATCCAGCAAATCTGTCATTTAGAATAGAAAGAGAGATAAAGGTCTTCCCAAACAAACAAAACCTGAAGGAATTCGTCACCACTAAACCAGCCCTACAAGAGATCCTAAGGGGGATCCTGTGAGACAGAGTACCAGAGACATCGCTACAAGCGTGAAACCTACAGACATCACAATGACTCTAAACCCGTATCTTTCTATAATAAAACTGAACATAAATGGACTAAATGTGCCAACCAAAAGACATAGGGTATCAGAATGGATAAAAAAACAAGACCCATCTATTTGCTGTCTACAAGAGACTCATTTTAGACCTGAGGACACCTTTAGATTGAGAGTGAGGGGATGGAGAACTATTTATCATGCTACTGGAAGCCAAAAGAAAGCTGGAGTAGCCACTTATATCAGACAAACTAGACTTTAAATTAAAGGCTGTAACAAGAGATGAAGAAGGGCATTATATAATAGTTACAGGGTCTATCCATCAGGAAGAGCTAACAATTATAAATGTCTATGCGCCGAATACCGGAGCCCCCAAATATATAAAACAATGACTCATAAACATAAGCAAACTTATTGATAAGAATGTGGTAATTGCAGGGGACTTTAACACTCCACTTACAGAAAAGGATAGATCATCTAGACACACGGTCAATAAAGAAACAAGGGCCCTGAATGATACATTGGATCAGATGGACTTGACAGATCTATTCAGAACTCTGCATCCCAAAGCAACAGAATATACTTTCTTCTCGAATGCACATGGAACATTCTCCAAGATAGATCACATACTGGGTCACAAAACAGCCCTTCACAGTATACAAGAATCGAAATCATACCATGCATACTTTCAGACCACAATGCTATGAAGCTTGAAATCAACCACAGGAAAAAGTCTGGAAAACCTCCAAAAGCATGGAGGTTAAAGAACACCCTACTGAAGAATGAATGGGTCAACCAGGCAATTAGAGAAGAAATTAAAAAATATATGGAAACGAACGAAAATGAAAATACAACAATCCAAACGCTTTGGGATGCAGCAAAGGTAGTACTGAGAGGAAAATACATTGCAATCCAGGCCTATCTCAAGAACAAGAAAAATCCCAAATACAAAATCTAACAGCACACGTAAGGGAAACAGAAGCAGAACAGCAAAGACAGCCTAAACCCAGCTGAAGAAGAGAAATAATAAAGATCAGAGCAGAAATAAACAATATAGAATCTAAAAAAAATGCAGAGCAGATCAATGAAACCAAGAGTTGGTTCTTTGGAAAAATATACAAAATTGATAAACCTCTAGCCAGGCTTCCCAAAAACAAAAGGGAGATGACCCAAATAGAAAAAAATCATGAGTGAAAATGGAATTAATACAACCAATCCCTCAGAAATACAAGCAATTATCAGGGAATACCATGAAAAATTATATGCCAACAAACTGGACAACCTGGAAGAAATAGACAAATTCCTAAACACCCACACACTTACAAAACTCAATCAGGAGGAAATAGAAAGCTTGAACAGACCCATAACCAGCGAAGAAATTGAATCAGTTATCAAAAATCTCCCAACAAATAAGAGTCAAGGACCAGATGGCTTCCCAGGGGAGTGCTACCAGACGTTTAAAGCAGAGATAATACCTATCCTTCTCAAGCTATTCCAAAAAATAGAAAGGGAAGGAAAACTTCCAGACTCATTCTATGAAGCCAGTATTACTTTGATTCCTAAACCAGACAGAGACCCAGTAAAAAAAGAGAATATCCCTGATGAATATGGATGCAAATATCCCTGATGAATATGGATGCAAAAATTCTCCACAAGATACTAGCAAATCGAATTCAACAGCATATAAAAAGAATTATTCACCATGATCAAGTGGGATTCATTCCTGGGATGCAGGGCTGGTTCAACATTCGCAAATCAATCAACGTGATACATTACATTAATAAAAGAAAAGATAAGAACCATATGATCGTGTCAATCGATGTAGACAAAGCATTTGATGAAATTCAGCATCCTTTCTTAATAAAAACCCTCGAGAAAGTCGGGATAGAAGGAACATACTTAAACATCATAAAAGCCATTTATGAAAAGCCCACAGCTAACATCATCCTCAATGGGGAAAAACTGAAAGCTTTCCCTCTGAGATCAGAAACACGACAGGGATGTCCACTCTCACCGCTGTTGTTTTAACATAGTGTTGGAAGTTCTAGCATCAGCAATCAGACAACAAAAGGAAATCAAAGGCATCAAAATTGGCAAAGATGAAGTTTTAAGCTTTCACTTTTTGCAGATGACATGATATTATACATGGAAAATACGACAGACTCCACCAAAAGTCTGCTAGAACTGATACATGAATTCAGCAAAGTTGCAGGATACAAAATCAATGTACAGAAATCAGTTGCATTCTTATACACTAATAATGAAGCCACAAAAAGACAAATAAAGAAACTGATCCCATTCACAATTGCACCAAGAAGCATAAACTACCTAGGGATAAATCTAACCAAAATGTACAAGATCTGTATGCTGAAAACTATAGAAAGCCTATGAAGGAAATTGAAGAAGATATAAAGAAATGGAAAAACATTCCGTGCTCATGGGATGGAAGAATATTGTAAAAATGTCAATACTACCCAAAGCTATCTACACATTGAATGCAATCCCAATCAAAATTGCACCAGCGTTCTTCTCGAAACTAGAACAAGCAATCCTAAAATTCATATGGAACCACAAAAGGCCCCAAACAGCCAAAGTAATTTTGAAGAAGAAGACCAAAGCAGGAGGCATCACAATCCCAGACTTTGGACAATACTACAAAGCTGTAATCATCAAGACAGCATGGTATTGGCACAAAAACAGACACATAGACCAATGGAATATAATAGAAACCCCAGAACTGGACCCACAAAAGTATGGCCAACTAATCTTTGACAAGCAGGAAAGAAAATCCAATGGAAAAACGACAGTCTCTTTAACAAATGGTGCTGGGAGAACTGGACAGCAACATGCAGAAGGTTGAAACTAGACCACTTTCTCACACCATTCACAAAAATAAACTCAAAATGGACAAAGGACCTGAATGTGAGACAGGAAACCATCAAAACCCTAGAGGAGAAAGCAGGAAAAGACCTCTCTGACCTCAGCCGCAGCAGTTTCTTACTTGACACATCCCCAAAGACAAGGGAATTAAAAGCAAAAATGAACTATTGGGACCTCATGAAGATAAAAAGCTTCTGCACAGCAAAGGAAACAATCAACAAAACTAAAAGGCAACCAACGGAATGGGAAAAGATATTTGCAAATGACATATCAGACAAAGGGCTAGTATCCAAAATCTATAAAGAGCTCACCAAACTCCACATCCGAAATACAAATAATCCAGTGAAGAAATGGGCAGAAAACATGAATAGACACTTCTCTAAAGAAAACATCCGGATAGCCAACAGGCACATGAAAAGATGCTCAACGTCCCTCCTCATCAGGGAAATACAAATCAAAACCACACTCAGATATCACCTCACGCCAGTCAGAGTGGCCAAAATGAACAAATCAGGAGACTATAGATGCTGGCGAGGATGTGGAGAAACGGGAACCCTCTTGCTTTGTAGCAACGTGGATGGAACTGGATAGTGTTATGTGCTAAGTGAAATAAGCCATACAGAGAAAGACAGATACCATATGTTTTCACTCTTATGTGGATCCTGAGAAACTTAACAGAAACCCATGGGGTTTCTGGGGGAGGGGAAGGAAAAAAAAAAAAAAAAGAGGTTAGAATGGGAGAGAGCCAAAGCATAAGAGACACTTAAAAACTGAGAACAAACTGAGGGTTGGTGGGGGGTGGGAGGGAGGGGAGGGTGTGTGATGGGTATTGAAGAGGGCATCTTTTGGGATGAGCACTGGGTGTTGTATGGAAACCAATTTGACAATAAATTTCATATATTGAAAAAAATTAAATTAAAAAAAAATATATATATATATACAATGGTATGGCCAGTACAGAAAACAATATGAAGATTCCTCAAAACTTAAAACTAGAACTACCATATGATCCAGTAATCCCTCTACTGGGTATTTTCCCAAAGAATATGAAAACACAAATTCAAAAATATATGTATAACCCTATGTTTGTTGCAGCATTATTTTTAATAGCCAAATTATGGAACAACCCAGTGTCTACCAAAAGATGAATGGATAAAAAAGATGTGATATATATAAAGGGATATTATTCTCCATAAAAAAAAATGAAATCTTACCATTTGCAACAACATGGATGGATCTAGAGTATATAATGCCAAGAAAAATAAGTCAGAGAAAGACAAATACCATATGATTTCATTCATGTGGAATTTTAGGAACAAAACACATCAGAAAAGGCAAAAAGAGACAAACAAACAGACTTTTAAATACAGAGAACAAAATGATGGTTACCAGAGTGTTGATGGGTTGGGGGGATGGGTGAAATAGGTGAAGGGGATTAAAAGTACACTTACCATGATGATGAGCACTGAGTAAAGTATAGAATTGTTGAAACACTATATTGTAAAACATTGTATATTAATTATACTGGAATGTTAAAATTTTGTAATTTTAAAAATAAAGAAAGAAATTAAAATGTTAAAAAAAGTAACGCTAGAAGAATTTAAAGTCAATGACAAATTTAAGATAACCACAGCAACAATGAAACTTAACCCAGCTTAATTCTTGATGAGAGTGACCTAGCCCTCAAACAAACGACCTACGAGATGAGGTGTATCCATTTCCAGAGACAAACAGTTTTTACATCATTGTCTACTGTTCTATACTGGGAGTCAAGTATGCAATAAAAAAATTGTGGAACATACAAAAAATCAAGAAAAAACAATCTACTCTCTATAAAGAGCAATATATAGAAGTAGACTCAGAAATGACTAGGGGCACCTGGGTGGCTCCTTCAGTTAGTGTCCAACTTTGGCTCAGGTCATGATCTCACTGTTGGTGGGTTTAAGCCCCATGTCAGCCTCTCTGTTGACAGCTCAGAGCCTGGAGCCTGCTTCAGAGTCCGTGTCTCCCTCTGTCACTGCCCCTCTCCTGCTCATGCTCTGTCTCTCTCTCAAAAATAAAAATTAAAAAAAAAAATGACTAAACATTGGAATTATCAGACAATGAATTAAAATAACTAAGACTGACATGCTAAAGCCTCTGGTGGAAAAGGAGGACAAAATGCATGAAAAAAATGGAGAATTTCAGCAAAGAGATGGAAACTACAATAATGAGCCAAAGGACATGCTAAAACTAAAAAACACAGTAACAGAGATGAAGACTTTCTTCAGTGTACTCATCAGTAATCTTGACACTGATGAGGAAATAATTACTGAACCCTAGCTCAACAGAATAGAAATAAGCTGAACATAAATACAAAGACAATAAAGAAAAGAAAAAGAAAAAAGAAAAAACACAGCATCCAAAAGTTGCAGAATAATACCAAATAATCTAACATATGTATAACTAAAATTCTAGAAGAAGATGAGAGAGAATGGAGCAGAATACTTGAAGAGATAACACCTGAGATTTTCCACAGTTAATTAAAAATATTGAGCTACTGACCCAAGAAGCATCAAAGAAAATATTTATTTTAAAACTTGATAGATCATACGTGAAAATACAAATTACATGCGATAAAAAATTACAGTACACTACTCATAAAAAACTGTGCAAACCAGAAATCAAAAGAATGACATCTTTAAATTACTGAAAGAAAAATACCTTCAAAAAATTAAGGCCAGGGGCACCTGGGTGACTCAGTTAGTTGACTCTTGATTTCACCTCGGGTCATCATCTCACTGATAGTGGGACTGAGTCCTGTGTTGTACTCTGCACTGACAGTGTGGGGCTCTCTTGGGATTCTCTCTCTCCTGTTCTCTGCCCCTCCCCCGATCATGCTCATTCTCTCTCTCTCTTTCTCTCTCTCTCTCAGTTTCTCTCTCTCCCCCCCTCAAAATAAATAAATAAACATTTTTTTAAAAATTAAGACCATAATGCAAGTATTTTGAGGAAAACAAGAGATGAGAAAATTCATTATCAGCAGTCTGATATTGTAAGAAATGTTCAAGAAAGTTCTTCTGGCCAAAAGAAAATGATAACACATACAAACTAAGATCCACACAAAGAAATGAAGGACTCCAGAAGTGATAATGAAGGTAAATACAAATATTCTCATCTTTAATACTCCAAAAGATAAATGACTATAAAGAAAAAATAGTAGCAATTTATTATGAGATTACACCACGTGTAGAAGCCAAATATATAGCAGAAGTAGCACAAAAGATGGGAGGGAGCAATTGGAAGTATGCTGTTTTAAGTTTCTTGAACTAAATAAAAAGCTGTATAATATTGTTTGAAAGTAGATGAACTATAATAAATTAAAGATGTATACTGAAAAGCCAAACACCAAAGAAAAGATCATATGCTAGTCAAAAGTGAAGATAAAATAAAATTTTAAAAAATAGCCAATCAATCCAAAAGAAGGCAGAAAACAAAAAAAGGATAAAAGGAACAAAGACCAGATGGACCAAACAGACAAAAACTAGCACAATATTAGAATTAATTTCTGAACATCAAACGGTATCTATTGACACTCTGCTAGGAAAGATAAAGAAATAGTTTATATACATTATTCTCCACTTCCTTAAGAATTTTTAGTAGTTCTATTACTATAATTATTCTGTTGAGATGATTATCAATTGAGGAGTATTCTTAGAGGGCATTTTGGACATCTATTGAGGTTTTTCTTTGTTTTCAAAATGGTGAAAGAGCACTGATGTCATTTGGTTGGTGGAAACCAGCTAGATGTATTGTAAAGTAGAGGAGAGTCCAGTACAACTTTCAAATCTCCTATATAGGCACTAATATACGTAAAAATCCTATTTATAATTATGTGAGTTTAGAACTTAATGCTGTTATACACACTTTGTATGGCTTTTATAAATACCGATTTTTTTTTCAAGAATACAACTACCATGTAAACCAAGAAAGGATTATAATTTTTGTTCATAATTTTAACCAGAAGTATCACCATTTTAGGAAATAATGTCACCAGTAGCATTGTCACGCACTGTTATTTGATTCACTAATATAACACTCCTGTATCAGTTAATATTGGTAGCAGTTGTGTTTATAGTGATTCTACACACAAATGAAAACATTAGAACTCTACTGTGTTTTCCCTATGCCTGGACATATACATATCCTTGTTTTTCCTTGTGGATAAATCCTACTCACTCTAAGGACCTACATACAATATCATCTCCTCTGGGAAGTCTTACCTGACTTTCCCAAAGTCATTGTTCCTCTCTGTGCCCATAGCATCTTATTTATACCTTTGCTGTAGCAGTAATACCTTTTTATCATTAACTATATGTGTCTTTTTACCCATAGTTATTGTGGTTTCTCATCAGAAGAATCTAATTCCTTATCTTTTTATCACTACTTTCTCTCTCTCCACCTCAGATATGACACAATTCTTGGCACAATGTCAGTAATCTATAATATTCACTGAATTACTAAACACAAATTTAGGAGCTAAATTTGAGTTCAATATTGAATATTAGTTTTTATATGTCTGTTGAGAGCACAGGGAATACATGATATATTTTAAATTCATCAAAAAGAAACAGGAAAAAAAAGAGAGGGAGGCAAACCACAAAACAGACTCTTAACTACAGAGAACTGAGGGTTGTTGGAGGGGAGGTGGGTAGAGGAATGGGTTAAATGGATGATGGGTGATGGGTATTAAGGAGGGCACTTATTGTGGTGAGCACTGGGTGTTGTATGTAAGTGATGAAGTACTAAATTCTATTCCTGAAACTAATATTACACTATATGGTAACTAACTGGAATTTAAATAAAAACTTGAATTGAAAAAAAAAAACCACAAAGATAGATTGTGGCATTCGATAAAAACTATGATTCAAGGAGCAGTAAGAAGTGTCAAACTAACAACCCCATTTACCTGAAACACTATTTAGATTTTATCATGGACACTACTGCTAATATTTGAAGTGAGATATAGTCATATACATTGGTATAGACACTTACTGAATGAACCATGAGGTTTTTTGTGTGTTTCTTTTTCTATGCTTGTTAACAAATCCTGACAATAACATGTTGATCTTAAATGAGGGCATAAATGTGTAATATCTTTAAGATGTGAAGTTGCTGGACAAGGGCAGTGTGTATTACACTAGTAATACATTAGTATCATACATTAGTATCTTAATCAGATAGTCTACTTGCTTTGACATGACTGCTGTTAATTAATTTAAAAATGTGGAGGGAAATTAAATGATTAAAATAAAAATAAATAAAGAGCACATTTAACATTTACAATTTACTAAAATAAACAGTTGTGATGTAATAAGACCAAATAGTAAAAGAAAGCAAGATACCACAAAACACACATGCACTGACACAAAGACCAAAAAGGGAATAGGGTGAAACTACAGTCCATAATGTTAATTCAGTTCATTGGTTGATCATTTGAATACAGGAGGCAGGAGATGCAGTTATTTGTTCTCAGAAAAATCATATCTTAATTACATAACGCGTGTATGTAAAGTAATTAAAAATAATGGCATTTACATTAGTACAAAACAATCCAAGTTGGCATAGAATAATGGAATAGTAGTTATAGAACAATAATTTTAAATTTCTTGACTTCTGTGCATTTTAATGTTCAGCCAAATAGCTGTTTTACCCATATTTTGGAATCCAGTCTCTTCATTCTTATAATGCCCCCACATTTAGTTAAGGCAGCATGAATTAGTAGTAAGAATTTGGATTTCAAATCAACATAGATTTGAGGCTGCATCCACCTAATGCAGATACATATGCAATACAACCTTTGTTCAATAATTTAACGTAACCTCTAAGTCTGTTTGCTTAGAGTCTTATGTTGTTATAAAGGTTACAGAAAATATATGTAAATCACCTAGAACATAGAATTTACTCAGTAAGTAGCTGGTTATTATTACTATCATCATTATCATTACCATCATCATCATCATTAAGATACGTGTATTTCAAAGAAGTGTATTTAAAAAAATAATAAAAGATGCAAACTTATAAAGTATAAGGGAGGATTCAGAAAGGAAGCAAACAATTGGAATTTAAATCCATAAAGAATGTCTTAGTAGAAGTCTTTTCTTTGAAGTAAACACTGAATAAGCAGCATCCAGTTAAATTACACGCTATAAAACACCCTTATTGTAGTGTATAAAATATTTGCCTCCAAACATAGAGCCAGACTAACACAATGAATTTTCCTACTTAAAGATGTTAGAAAGAGAGAAAATAAAAAATAAAACAATTGAGGTTTAAGGAAATAACTACCTAAATATAATCATGTTATTATTTGCATGCCTTTATAAAATGCTACATAGATAACAAATATTTAGCAATAAAACTTATGAACATATTTTATGGAGGGAAAAACAAAGAAACATGTAGGTCTATAGATGTAGCATGTACCTTAAGAAATAATACAATAATTATATCTCATTTTTTGCTAATAGGCTGCTGAGACATCTAGAAATAGACTTTAGGGCTGCATAGAATTTTTGAAATTTAAATGGGGTATGAAGATGATGGATATCACAAAGGCTGAATTTGTTCCATTTTTACACGGAGAATACTCTACAGTAGTCCCCCTTATCTGAGAGGGATGTGTTCCAAAACTCCTAGTGGATGTTTGAAGCTGCAGATAGTACCAAACCCTGTACATACCATGTTTTTCCAATACATACATACATAACTATGATAAAGCTAAACTTCTAACAGGCACAGTAAGAGATTAACAACAATAACTAATAATAAAATATAACAATTATAACAATATACTGCAATAAAAGTTACCATAGATCTTAGCAACCTCAACATATGATTTTTTTTTCTAAATTTTAAGTCAGGAACTTTCACCTTCTCACCTAAAGGAAGCTCTTTAAAGCTTTTCACTGGCATATCCAAATTGCCAGCATAATTACTCTTGCAATTTGAAGCCATTATTAAGTAAAATAAGCGTTACTTGAACACAAGCATCGTGATACAGTAAATCTGATAACTGAGAAGGCTACTGAATGACTAACAGACAGGCAGGCAGCCTATACAATGTAAATATATTGCACAAAGGGATGATTCACACCCTAGACAGGTTGGCAAGAGATTTCATCATGCTACTCAGTATGGCTCGCAATTTAAAAGTTATAAGTTGTGTGTTTCTGGAATTTTCCATTTAATGTTTTTCAGATCACAGTTGACCACTAAACCAAGGTCAAGGGGGAGAATGCTGTACACTAAAGTTAAAGCAATTCATATCAGGCAAAAATGAAAAAAATAGGGGCAACTGATTATTTTAGTTAGTTAAGCATCTGACTCATGATTTTGACTCAAGTCATGATCTCACAGTTCGTGGATCTGACCTCCATATAAGGCTCTACACTGACAGCTCATGGGGATCCCTGCTTGGGATTCTCTCTCTCCCTCTCTTTGCCCCTCTCCCACTCGACTCAAGCTCTCTCAAAATAAATAAACTTAAAAATATATTTCAAAAAATGAGGAACACAGCTTATTAATTAAAACTGACCTTTATATGGAACATGTATTCCACCTCTCAGGCTGAAACACCTTCAAAGAGGTAACAAATTACCCCTGTGTAGAAGTGACATGCAGTTAAAGAGATCTGTCAGAAGTTCCATTATAAAGTCATATTTCCAGGACTTCATAATTGCAAGAGAAAATTACATGAAAGATGAGACTTAAAACCACAAACTCCAAGTCAAGAAAATAAATCTAAAATTCCTACTTGAGGGTGTTTTAAGAAAGAGAAATCTATTCATTTGAGAACTTTAACAACAGTAATCTAGTGCCCATTACATTGCTTCTTCCTAGCATTTTATAAAATATTATCATATTTGATCATTACAAATATATACTTATAAGATATAGTACAGAAGCTTTCTTAAAAATTTTTTAATAATTTCCTAAATATATACATCCTAATTCTCTCTAGGCACATACATCTTTCATACAAATAAGACATCTAGATTTGTTAAGCTACAATCTTACCTAATGCATATTGAAGATCTATTATTATAACCACTCTATCTTGTGCCCAGAATTAAAGTGAATATATAAGAAAAATAAGCTATAAATTCATCATTTAATAAAATAAGGATATACTAACAATTAATACTAAAGCTGTCAAAAAGCTGACCAATGAGTTAAGAACTACATGGAAAATAAAAATATATACAATTTTTTAAATGTTCTATTTCTATAAAAATAGAAAATTCAGTACAGACAGTATAGTTTGGTGCCATATGGTATTGAGAAATGTGGACATACAGCTGAATTCTTGCTTGGTTTGTTAAATGTATGACCATGAATGAGCCCCAATTCAGCAAGCTAAGGTCTTGGATTTCCCTATTTTTACCTGACACCCTTTAAAGAAAAATGGTTGGCCCATTTTTCCCTAAAAAGGTAGTTTGCATCCAATTTCCCAATAATTTGCAATAAATTATCTCCCTCCTTTGATCTTACCAAAAATCTACTTATATCTTTTCTATTTTCTATTACAGCAAGTTGCATATGCCTTAATGCCCACTTCCAAACGAGTCACTTAAACATTAACTTTCTATTTACATGCTAGTCATAGAACATGGAACCATATAGTTTTTGACTACTATTAATAGAAAAACCTGCATTTACTGTAGAACTAAAAAATGCCTGATATAAAACAATTTCAATAAATCATTTTTTAATTGAACATTCAATGGAAAAAGAATATTTAAAAGTATATTTTTCTGGGGAGTACCTGGGTGGCTCAGTTGGTTAAGCATCTAACTCTTCATTTCGACTCAAGTCATGATCTCATGGTTTGTGAGATCAAGCCCCATGTCCTGCTCTGCACTGACAGCACAGAGCCTGCTTGAGATTCTCTCTCTCCCTCTCTCTCTGTCTCTCTCTCTCTCTGCCTCTCCCCCACATGTGCTCTCTCTCAAAATAATGAAATAAACTTAAAGAAAAAAAAGTATATTCTTCTGGAGGAGGGGGCCCAAAATGGCAGCATAGGAAGCTGCTAACTCATCTCTTCCCAAATACACATCAAATCTACAGCTACATATGGATCACTCCCTGCTGAAAAAGACCCAAAAACTAGATGAAATGTTGTGCACAACAAAGGACAAAAATACTACAATGAGACAGGTAGAAGAGGTAGAGACACAGCCTTGGCAAAAACCCCATACCCATTGTGGCTACACACAATAAGAAGGGATCTCACCACAGAGGTCCTTCTCTCAGAGGAGAAAGGGGTTGGTGCCCAATACAGGGCACTCCAGCAGCTGGGATCTGTACTGGAGAAATGAGCCCCCAGAACATCTGGCTTGGAAAAGAAACAGGGCTAATGTCTATTGTCCCTAAGAGCTATAGAAAAACGAGATCCCCTCATAAAGAACTACCAGACCCAGAGGAAAAACTAGCAGTTTAAAAAGCACCTAGACTATATAAAAAGAGGGAGACTCATTTGCAGATCTGGTACACAGAACCCTCCAACCACCTTACTAGGATGCGCAGGGAAAAATGATCCTAGCACATGCTGATGCCAGACAGTACAAGTGGCTGCAACCCCTCCCTGGCTGGAGCAGGCAAGCACAAACAGTAAAGGTGTTCTCCCACTCCTTAGTCTGCAAGTGCCAGTGGTTTCAACACTCCCTTGCCAGCAGCAGTGGCATTCTCATATTTCCATTCTTAAGCCAGTACACGTGCACAGGGGCTTTTCTGTTTAGTTTTTCACTGCCAAAGCCCACAGGCTTATCTAGTCAGGACATTTCCCCATTACCTTACTGAAGCTGGTAAGTATGTCGTGTTCCATACACACTCCAGCTGCTTATAAAAGCCAGCAAACACATGCAATCCACATAGGGATCCCCCATGATCACCTAGCCCTGTATCTAAAAGAACTGGCATTGTAGATGTCCACAGGACTGTAACAATCATAAAGACAGTTCTTGGCAGGTCACCATCCCCAGGACACTGAACATACAGAAGACTAAAAGACAACCCCAGTCTTTATGTGAAAAAATCCTATTTTCTTAGCTTGGAGCTTCACTCTGAGAGACAGACTTCATCAGGCTTCTCACATATCAAAAGGCTAAGGAGGCATTCCCAGGAAACATGAGAAGGGAGACACCATCTTTCTGCAACCACATGGCTTCGCTACAGTTCAACAAGACTTCCCAGAAGGGAACTTATAACTCATGTGGAGCTCCAATTACTTCAAGTGTTGCTTAGGGACACCTCCAGATCTCCTGATCTGGAAAGCAGCAGAGATTATGATTGCAACCCCACAGGACTATTTATATTTGCATAATTTAAACCTGCTACCTGAAGCTCTGGCTTCCAATCAGCCTAAAATTAGGTGCTAAATGAGATGCCAACCCTTGGTTCACTGACAGGTCTTGGCACATCCTCAACAATAGGAACATATCAAGAATAAACCAGGTGGTTTAGATAATAGCAAAGGTTCAAGAAACAATCAAGGGATAGGGCAAGGTTCAACAAAAAGGATCATCACCTACACCAGGCCAGTCCTTCAAGACTGACAGAGGTAGTTATTTGGCCAATAGACAGAAACAAACACAGAGAGTCAAGCAAAATAATGAAATAGACAAATATGCCCCCCCCCAAAAAAAAGACAGGACAAAATACCAAAAAAGAACCTAATGGGCTAGAGATAAGTAATCAACCTAATAAAGAGTTCAAAGAAATTGTCATAAATGAACTGGGTCACTGAATTTGGGAGAAGAGTGGATGAACATAGTGAGAACTTCAACAAAGAGAAAACATACCACAGTACCAAACAGAAGTCACAGAGCTGAAGAATACAATAATGGAAAAGGAAAATACAACAGAGGGGTACCACAGAAGACCAAATGAAGTAGATGAAAAGATCAGTGAGCTGGAAGATAAGGCAATGGAACTCACCCAAACAGAACAGCAAAAAGAAAAAAGAATTTTAAAATATGAAGATAACTTAAAGGACCTCTGGGAAAACATCAAGTAGAATAACATTCACATTATAGGGGTCCCAGAAAGAGGAGACAGAGAGAGAAAAGAGTAGAAAATTTATCTAAAATAATAATGGCTGAAAATATACCTAACCTATGAAAGGAAACAGACATCCTGGTCCAATGAGTCCACAGAGTTCCAAACAAGATAAACCCAAAGAGAACTACAAGACACATTATAATTAAAACGTCAACATTAAAGATAAAGAAGAGAATCTTAAAAGCAGCAAAAAAAAAAAAAAATTGTTCCACACAAACCATCAAATCATAAAACTATCAAATTTCTCAGCAGAAACTTTGCAAGCAAGAAGGTAATATTCAAAGTGCTTAAGGAAAAGCTTCCAACCAGAAACACTCTACCCACCAAGGCAATTATTCAGATTTAAAGAAGAAATAGAGTTTCCACACAAGCAATAGCTAAAGGAGTTCATCACTATTAAACTGGCCTTAAAAGAAATAGTAAAGAGACTTATTTAAGCTGAAAAGAAATGGTACTACTTAATAACAAGTAAAATACAAAAGTAAAATTCTCACTAAAAAAGATAAACATATAGTAAAGGCAGTTGACTAATTGCTTTTAAAGCTACTAAGAAGGTTAAAAGACAAAAGCAGTAAAATTAACTAAAATGATAATAATTAGTTAATGGATATATTAAATCAAAAGATGTAAGGGGCGCCTGGGTGGCGCAGTCGGTTAAGCGTCCGACTTCAGCTCAGGTCACGATCTCACGGTCCGTGAGTTCGAGCCCCGCGTCGGGCTCTGGGCTGATGGCCCAGAGCCTGGAGCCTGTTTCCGATTCTGTGTCTCCCTCTCTCTCTGCCCCTCCCCCGTTCATGCTCTGTCTCTCTCTGTCCCCAAAATAAATAAATGTTGAAAAAAAAAATTTAAAAAAAAAAAAAAAAAAAAATCAAAAGATGTAAAATGTGACATCACATTAAAAAGGTGGTGGTGGGGAAGCAAAAATGTACAGTTTGAAATGTGTTCAAATTTAAGTGGCTATCAACTTAAAATAGACTGCTACATACATAGAATGATATAGATGAGTCTCACAGTAACAAGAAACCTTACAGTAAACACGTTAAAGAAAATGAGAATGAAATCTAAACATGAGACTAAAGAAAGTCATCAAAACACAAGGGAAGAGAAAAAGAACAGAGGAACAACAAAAACAGCCAGAAGACAATTAACAAAATGGCAATAAGTACATATCTATAATTACTTCAAATGCAAATGGACTAAATTCTCTAGTCAAAAGACATGAAAGCGGTTGAATGGATTAAAAGACATATCTATATACTGTTTACAAAAGACTGAATTCAGCAGTCAAAACATACACAGATTTAAAATGAAGGATATATAAAGATATCCTGTGCAAATGGAAAACAAAAGAAAGCTGGGGTAGCTATAGTCATATCAGACAAAACAGACTAATAAAGACTAAATAAAAAAAAAGACAAAGGGGAGCACTACATTATGATAAAGGGGCCAATCCAGAAAGAAGATATAACATGTACAAATACATATGCACCCAACATATATGCACCAAAACATATAAAGCTAATATTAACACATCTGAAGTGAGAAATTGAAACTGACAGAGTAATAGTAAGGGATTTTAACACCCCACTTAAATCAATGGATCAATCATCTGGACAGAAAATCAATAAGGAAGCATTGTCCTTAAATTACGTATGAACAAGAAAGATGCAATAAATATATATAGGACATTCCATTCAAAAGCAGATTAAACATTTTTCTCAAGTATTTCCCAGGGTAGATCACATGTTAGTCCACAAAGCAAGTCTCAATAAATTTAAGAAGATTCAAATCATATCAAGGATCTTTTCTCACCACAATGGTATTAAAGTAGAAATCAATTACAAGAAAAAAAAAACTGAAAAAAATTACAAATATGTGGACATTAAACAACATGTTACAAACAACTACTGAAATGCAGAAAAAAAAGAGAAATCAAAAACTAACTAGAAACAAATGAAAACAGAAATATAACATGCCAAAAGCTACAGGATACAGCAAAACTAGTTCCAAAAGGAAGTTCATAGCAATACAGCCTATCTCAAGAAACAAGAGAAATCTCAAAACAATTTAACTTTATACCTAATGGAACAAGCAAAAGAAGTACAAAGACCATAGTTAGTAGAAGAAATGAATTAATAAAGATCAGAGAGGAAATAAATGAAACAGACTAAAAAGACAATTGAAACTAACAGTTGATTCCTTGAAAAGATAAACAAAATTGACAAAACTTTAGCCACATTCACTAACAGAAAAAGAGAGAGGGTTCAAATAAATAAAATCAGAAATGAAAGAGAAGTTACAACTGAAACTACAGAAATGCAAAGGATCATACTATAAAAAGCCATATACCAAAAAATGCAACAACCTGGAAAACATGAAGAAATTCCTAGAAACTTACAGTCTTCTAAGACTAAATCATGAAGAAACAGAAAATCTGAATAGATCAATTACTAGAGTAAGGAAATTGAATCAGTAATCAAAAACCTCCCAACAAACAGGACCAGAGAGATTCCTTGGAGAATCCTATCAAACATTCAAAGATTTAATACCTATCCTTCTCAAACTCTTCCAAAACATTCAAAAGGAGAGAATACTTCCAAACTCCTTTTAGGCACCCAGCAATACCATGATACCAAAACCAGACAAGGACCCCACCAAAAAAAAAAAAAAAAAAAAAAAAAAAAAAAAAAAAAAAAAAAATCACAGGCCAATATCCCTGATAGAATACAGATGAATCCTCAACAAAATATTAGCAAACCAAATTCAACAATACATTCAAAGGATCATACCACCACAATCAAGAAAGGCTTCTCTGCCAAGGATGCAAGCAAAGTTCAACATCCACAAATCAAACAACGTGATACACTACACTAACAAAATGAAAGATAAAAACGATATGATCATTTCAATAGACTCAGAAAGAAGCATATAACAAAATTTAACATGCATTTTGATAAAAACTCTCAACAGAGTGAATGGACCTCAAAATAATAAAGGCCATACATAAGAAATCCACAGCTATTATATTCAATGGTAAAAAGTTGAAAGCTTTTCCTCTAAGATCATGAACAAGATAGGGAATACCCATTCTACTTAGTTTTATTCATAACAGTACTGGAAGTCCTAATCATAAAAATTAGGCAAAAAATAAATAAATAAAAGGCATCCAAATTGGTACAGAAAAAGGAAAACTGTCACTATTTGCAGATCACATGATAATACACCCAGAAAACCTGAAAGACTGTTTTGTAACAGAAAACTGTTAGACCTAATAAATGAATTCAGTAAAGTTGTAGGATATACACATTAATATACAAAAATGTGTTGCGTTTCTGTACAATAATAATCAAGTAGCAGAAAGGGAAATCAAGAAAACAATCCCATTTACAATTACATCAAAAAGAATGACATATCTAGGAATAAATTTAACCAAGGAGGTGAAAGATCCACACACTAAAAGGTATAAGACATTGACAAAAGAAAGGTATCACAAAAGAAAGGTATGACAAAAGAAAGATACCCAAAGGTATCACACTCCTTGATTCCAAACTGTACTAGAGGAGGAGGAGTTAAGATGGTGGAGAAGTAGGGGGACCGGGACTTCCCCTGTCCCTCAAACACAGTTGTATTGAGGTCAAAACACTTGGAACACCCAGGAAATCTATTTGTGGAGTGACAGAAGAATCTCCACAGGTGGAGAGAGACAGCTTGGTGGGACAGAGGTAAGTGTATGCAAATTGGGGGACATAAAACAGAGTGAGCATGGAGGGGAAGGATCCCCTTCTGTGGAGAGACAAAGGGAGAGAAAGAGAAGCTGTGAATTGTAGTTTTGTGTTAGGACAAGAGAAAAACCTCTCCAGACCACAGACTTGAGACCAAGAAATATGAAGAATGCCAGCTTCTATTTTGCAAACAGCCTTAGGAGCTACAGATGGGAGTTTTCAAGACTGCGCGACTTTCTCCAAACCAAAGCCGCCACTGTGTATGTGCACCTCGGGGTTTGGGGAGCCATCCAGGTCATGGTAGCACTCTCAGGGGCACATTGGGAGAGAACATTCCCCTCCCTTGAATACTATGGGAAAAGTGTATATTGCCCCCACCCCAAGGACAAAAGACCCTGCAGGTGCCAGCCATATCAGCAGGGTGGAGTGGCACTATTGCAGAACTGGTCCAAGCTATGTGGGATCCATTTAGACATCGGATTTTGAATCCCAGCCGAGCGCCTACAGGAGAACTGTAGAGCAGGACAGGCTGACCGCCCATGCTACTCTGTGATGGCTGCCTGAACAGTGTGGTTTGAGACACCCAGTCTAGGGAGCAGAGACTGGGGTGTCGCCATTTTTCTCACCATCATCAACACAGTGGGGCTTCAGGGAGCAGCACAGTGGCCCCCACCTACACCAACACCCCCCTCTCTGTGCCTGGTAACTACTTATCTACTAGAAACAAACTGACACTGAGTGAACCAGACTGCCTCTCCTCTAGACCAGCACAGCCACCAGTCCCAGGCACCAACAGACAACTGACCTGCTCTTTTGTTAGTCTGTCGATCTTTTATTTTCTCTCTTTCCTTTTCTTTCCTTCTCTTTTCTCTTCCTTTTGTTTCTACCCTGCTCTGTTTTTTTCCTTTGTAATTAGGTTCGTACTTTCTGATTTGATTTTTGGTCAATTTTTATTCTATATATTTTTTTTTCTTTATTTCTCTGCTTTGTTTCGTTGTTTAATCAGGCACTTTTACTCTATTCTTTTTACACCTTTACTGTATCTCCTTCTTCTTTATTTTCTTTTCTCTCTCTGGATTGAGACTTATAGTTTCTTTGATACTCTGCTTGGTCAAAATAAAGCTGGAGTAAGCCACACTTATAACAGACTACCTAGATTCTTTTTTTTAAGATTTCATATTCACATTTTATTTTCATTTATTTTTATCTTTTTTTCTCATATTCCTTATCCCAGTATCCAGCAAATATTACTGTAGTGACAAGCATAATATTGGAGGTTGTGGGAACATTTCCTTTTCATTTTAGGCAGTGCAGACTGACTAGATTTTAAAACAAAGACTGTAACAAGATATGAAGAAGGGCATTATATCATAATTAAGGGATCTACCCATCAAGAAGAGCTAACACTTTTAAATGTTTATGCCCCCAACGTGAAAGCATACAAATACATAAATCAATTAATAACAAACATAAATAAATGTACAGATAATAAAACCATGATTGTAGGGGACTTTAATACTCCACTTACAACAATGGACAGATCATCTAGGCAGAAATTCAGTAAGCAAACAATGGCTCTGAATGACACACTGGACTAAGTGGACTTAACAGATATATTCAGAACATTACATCCTAAAGCATCAGAATACACATTTTTCTCAAGTGCCCACGGAACATTCTCCAAAATAGATCACATACTGGATCACAAAACAACCCTCAACAAATATAAAAGGATTGAGATCACACCATGAATATTTTCAGATCACAATGCTATGAAGCTTGAAATCAACCACAAGAGAAAAACTGGAAAGCCCCCAAATTAATGGATGTTAAAGAACATTCTACTAAAGAAGGAATGGGTCAACCAGGAAATTAAATTAGAAATTGAAAAATACATGGAAGCAAATGAAAATGAAAACATGATGCTACAGAAACTGGTCTGGATCACCCAGCAGAAGAACCAAGTGGCACTTGGAGATCTTGGAAGGCAGGTTTATTTTACACCAGTGGGCTCAGTGGAGATCATTCTCCAGAGGTCTGAGTCCTGAGCATAAGCAGAGGAGACAATTTATAGTCTGTTACTTCCGCATTCCTTATTAGTAGTAACTTGGCTAAAGCAACAAGCAGGATGGGAACAAGAACCCAGAAGGGGAGGCTTCAGGCAGGGACGGGAATTCCCCTATCAGATGGGGAATTCCCCTATAAGATGGTTCTGATGGCCATCTTTCCCTATAATTCCCCCCTTTGATGCCCCTTTAAACAGACCTAGGCTGTATAGAGGGCATCATCTTCATTTATTATGGGCTGGTCCTTTTTCTTAGTTCCCTGACTTTGGTTTTGACTATTCTTGACTGGTTTACAAAGTAACAGCATTCTTTTCCAAGGAAGATGCAGGTGCCCCCTTTCTCAGCAGTGAGGAGGTCAAGTGCCCATCGGTTCTAGAGGGCAACTCCTGCCAAGGAACTTATTTGGTTCTGTAAGGACACTAGGGAGCCAGCCACTTATTAGCCCCTCAGAAGAGCCTAGGTCTCCTATGCCAGTCCCTATCCCCATGGCTATTCCTGCCCCTAGGCGGATAGGTAGTAACACTGCTCGTTTAATCTAAGCACCAACTTTTATCCTGAGAATTATTCAATCTCTTTTTCCAGAAGCTTGAGGCACATATATCAGTGCAAACACTTCCCCAAAAATGGCATTGGCAACCTCCTTACTGGCAAGCAAACCAGCAGATCAAAAGAGGTTACAACACGTTGAAGCTTTCAGACTCCCCAGATTCTTCCACTGAAAGTGCCCTGTTCTTACAAATGGTGCCCAGTGTAGAGGAAATCAATACCAACGAAACATCCTATCCATAAGAGGAAGGTGCGTGCGAACAGGAACCTCTCATTGTTTCCCCAGCTTTCTGGGGCAACCTCTGCCAATCCGATGGCAAGGAGTAAGGACAGTCTGTTTTAACAGACTGGCAAGTACTCAAGCTTCTGCCATGCATAGACCAGCCAGCTTCCGGGGTGTGGCTGGAGCAGGGCTAAAGATTGGATTTGGGTCAGTCTTCCAAGTCTGGGGCTCCTCAGGATTGGCCCTCTTGACTCTGGAGTGGTGGACCTGTGGATTGATACCTGCATGAGGCCCAGTCCACTGTGGTTTGAGAGGGTCTTTTTTCCAGTCTTTGACCTCAACCGAGTCCCCTGGTGAGAGGGGTTGTCATGCACTGGTAGACGTGCAGGCAGCCCCACAGTACAAAGTGCAGACTTACATCCTGGTCCCCCTGGTGGGCGATGATTGCGCCAGCTTTGGCATAATGGAGCAAGACCTGGCTGTCCAGGATGAAGGGGTCACCAGGTCCCCTTCAGGTCCAGGTAGTGGGACCTCAGTGGGGTGAAGTGGCTGGCCAGGAGTCTCCCTTGGCTCTTCGGTAGCTGAGGCGCTGACCACCTGCTTGGAGCCACACACAAGGCTGATACAAGGTAGGAGGCCGGGGCTGGGGAAGAGGCGCAGAGGCTGGATCTCGTGGCTGAAGACTCATTGGTCAGACCCAGGAAGTTGTGAAGTGCCAGAAAGGTGACTCGCTGCAGTCTCACCATGATGATCTGCACCACCTGCACCAAGCTCTCAGGGTACTTGGTGAACATGGCAGAGAAGGCCTCCACTGGCAGCCACAGCACCAGGCAGACACAGTGCACTGGGGGTGCTGGTGGCCAGTGATGACATCCAGGATGCTAAAGAGGCTGTTGACGCTGTCGCCAGGAACCGCTTCCTTCACCACATACTCCTTCCCATCAGGCCCTGGCAGACAGAACTCCAGCAGCCCATCCTGCACCACATAGATACTGGCATTCGGCTGGCCTGGCTGGAAGACATAGTCACCCTGGCTGAGCCACTGGAAGATCATGTGTCAGCATAGCTCCAGGAAGAGCAGCTTCTCGAAGTGGCCCAGCACCCGGACATTCTTGAGCATGTAGAGCACATCAGAGGGCAAGTGGGAGTCAGCCAGGTCACCCTCCATCAAGTCAGCTTCAAGCACCACAGGCAGGGGCTCCTTCCGTTGCAGTGTTGGTGCCTCTTTCTGGATGCACAGGATCTTCTCGGCAATGGTGAGCACCTTAAGTTTCTTCTTCATGTGTGGCCGGGAAGCGGTGGAGACTGAGGCATCCACAAGGGAGGAAGTGGAGTGTGATACCTTCCACAATCTTCCAACCTTAGAAAAGCACTCTGTCCCTCTTCCGGAACTGATACCTGGGGCCATCTGGGGCTGAAGTTTTCTGAACTCGCAGTCTCCACACCAGCAGGAGGATGAATACGGCCATGACCAGCACTGTGCCTCCAGTCCCAATCATCACGCCCAACACCTCCTTATTACCTGCTATCTTGGCTGCTTTGTCTGCTAGACGATTTCCTCATGCTGTAGGGTTGTCTCCATTCTGATGTCCTTTGTAGTGTAGACCCATAACTTCTTTTGGAAGCCAGATGGCTTCAAGGAGCATTCTTCCCTGCCGTGGTAAGGAGGCCCGTCTCTTTGTAGATTGCCCCATGTATGTGTACAGTAGCAAAGGTGTACTGGGAGTCGGTTGATTCGCTTGTCCTTGCTAATGGTGAGGGCTCGGATTAAGGCATGTCACTGCATACCCTGCCTTTTGAACGCGCTCTGTGATGAAACTGCTACCATCACTGAACAAGGTGAGGTCTGGGTTCTGCCGGGCCTGGTCATGCAGATATGGGCGGCTTGCAAATACTTTATTGGTCACCTCAGAACAGCTATGATCTGGTATCACCTCAGCCCATATAGTGGGGAAGGTAGTCCTGAAATTGGGTGGGCCACTTGGTTGGGCCTGGGTGCAGAATAGCCTCCATTTGGATCCAACTGGAGGCTGGTGCATCCCACTGGCTCACAGGTTATTTGGACCTCCAGCTTTGAGAGTATATCCCAGCCAAGGAGAGAAACAGGGCACTCAAGTAGGTAGAGGAATTCATGCCATGCCACACGTTCCCTGAATTCAGATAAAAGTCATACTTTGGCCCCTACTTGTATTTTGACTGTGGGTTCATGGGGGCCAAGAAGAAGTGAGCCTGGTCCCCCTCAATCTGAATCTATTCCTGCTAGGCCTGTGAGGTGTTTTTTGCAGGGTTCTTGTGTATATCAGCTGGGTTTCTGGGACTTTCTATGGTTGGGACATTTATTCTTTTAATGTCATTTCTCCTTGCAGTAGGTGCATTGATCCCTTGCTAAGGAGGTTTTGGGCCTCCCCCTCTTTTGGCCGCTGGACCTTCCCAGTCCTTTTTGCATGGCTCTCCTTTGCCTCAGGGTCAAACGGGGTGTAAGCCTTGCATAGCCTTTCATAATAATCCCTGGGAGATTCCCTTGGGCCTGGCATATTCATGGGCTTCTTAGCCCCTGCTCGGATCCCCTGGAGGACAGCCTCTTAGTACCAGCAGCTGTGGACAGGCATCTGGAGAGTGCCTGTGCCTGGCTGAGGACGCAATCTGGCCACTAGTCGGGGGCAGAGAGAATCTGCCAAGTCCAGAGGTGGTGGGGAGACCAAAAGTGGCGGAGTATCGGGAACCAGGAGGTTCATATGGCAGGGCAAGATTGGTTCTTCCTCTGGTTCACCAATGAGAATTTGTGGAGGTCAGGACTTCTGTTGACCTTCCTTGGGCTACTTTGTTGAGGCCCCATGTAGGGCTCTGTGCTGGCAGCTCAGAGCCTTGAGCCTGTTTTGGATTCTGTGTCTCCCCCTCTCTTCGTCCCTCCCCCACATCTCTCTCTTTGAGAGAGAGTCTGTCTCTCTCTCTCTCAAAAATAAATAAGCATTAAAAAATTAAAAAAAAAAATAAAGGAACTGGAAAGGTAGCAGCAAAGAAAGCCCAGAGCCAGAAGAAGAGAAATAATAAATATTAGAGCAGAAAAAAATGATACAGAATCCAAATAATAATAATAATAATAATAATAATAATAATAATAATGACAATAACAATAATTAGAGGAGATCAATAAATCTAAGAGCTGGTTTTTTGAAAGAATAAACAAAATTGATAAATCACTATGCAGACTTCTCAAAAAGAGATGAGAGAGGACCCAAATAAAGAAAATCATGAATGAAACAGGCAAGACCACATCCAACACTACATAAATACAACAATTATTAGAGAATACTATGAAAAATTATATCCCAACAAACTAGACACTCTAGAAGAAATGGACAAATTCCTAGACACTCACATACTATCAAAACTGAAACAGGAAGAAATAGAAAATCTGAACAGATCCATAACTAAAAAAGAAATTGAATTGCTTATTAAAAATCTCCCAACAAATAAGAGTCCTAAGCCAGACAGCTTCCCAAGGGAATTCTACCATACATTTAAAGCAGAGTTAATACCTATCCTTATCAAGTTGTTCCAAAAGTAAAAATAGAAGGAAAGATTCCAGATTCATTCTATAAAGCCAGCATTACCTTGATTCCCAAATCAGATAAAGACTCCACTAAAAAGGAGAATTAAAGGCCAATATCCCTGATGAACAAGGATACAAAAAATTTCAACAAAATACTAGTAAATCAAATTCAACAGTAAATTAAAAGAATTATTCGCCATGATCAAATGGGATTCCATTCTGAGCTGCAGGGCTGGTATTCACAAATCAATGTGATAAATCACATTAAAAGAAAAAAAGATAACCATACGATCCCATCAACAGATGCAGAAAAAGCATTTGACAAAATACAGCATCCTTTCTTAATAAAAACCTTCAAGAAAGTCGGGGTAGAAGGAACATACCTTAAAGTCACAAAAGCCATATATAAAAGGTCCACAGCTAATATCATCCTCAATGAGGAAAAAGTAAAAGCTTTCCCCCTGAGACAAGCAACATGACAGGAATGTGCACTCTCACCACTGTTGTTTAACATAGTGTTGGAAGTCCTAGTCTCAGAAATCAGACAACAAAATAAAAGGCATCCAAATTGACAAAGAAGTAGTCAAACTTTCACTCTTTGCAGATGACATGATACTCTACATGGAAAACCTGAAAGACTCCACCAGAAAACTGCTAGAGCTAATATGTGAATTCAACAAAGTCACAGGATATAAAATCAATGTACAGAAATTGGTCACATTTCTATATACCAATAATGAAGCGACAGAAAGAGAAATCAAGGAAAGATCCCATTTAAAATTGTACCAAGAATCATAAAATACCTAGGAATAAACCTAACCAAAGAGGTAAAAGATCTGTACACTGAAAACTATAGAAAGCTTATGAAAGAAATTGAAGAATACACAAATAAATGGAAAAACATTCCATGCTCATGGATCAGAAGAACAAGTATTGTTAAAATGTCAATACTTCCCCAAGCAGTATACACATTCAATGCAATACCAATCAAAATAGCACCAGCACCGTTCACAAAGCTAGAACAAATAATCCTAAAATTTATTTGGAACCACAAAAGACCCTGAATAGCCAAAGTAATGTTGAAAAAGAAATCCAAACCTGGAGGCATCACAATCCCAGACTTACAAGCTGTAATCATCAAAACAGTATGGTCTATGCACAAAAACAGACACAAAGATCAATGGAGTAGAATAGAGAACCCAGAAATGGACCCACAAATATATGTCTAATATTTGACAAAGCAGGAAAGAGTATCCAATGGAAAAAAGACAGTCTTGTTAGCAAATGGTGCTGAGAGAACTGGAAACAACATGAAGAATAATGAAACTAGACCACTTTCATACACCATACACAAAAATAAATTCAAAATGGATAAAATACCTAAATGTGAGACAGGAAACCATCAAAATCCTACAGGAGAAAACAGGCAGCAACCTCTTTGACTTTGGCTGCAGCAACTTCTTACTTGACATGTCTCCAAAAGCAAGGGAAATATAAGTAAACATGAACTAGTAGAACTTCATCAAGATAAAAAGCTTCTGCACAGCAAAGGAAACAATGAACCAAACTAAAAGGCAATCCCTGGAAGGGGAGAAGATATTTGCAAATTACATATTGGATAAAGGTTAGTATCACAAATCTATAAAGTACTTACCAAACTCAACACCCGAAAAACAAATAATCCAGTGAAGAAATGGGCAAAAGACATGAAAAGACACTTTTCCAAAGATGACATCCAGATTGCCAACAGACACATGAAAAGATGCTCAACATTGCTTATCATCAGGGAAATACAAATCAAAACCACAACGAGATACAACCTCATACAAGTCAGAGTGGCTAAAATTAACAAATCAGGAAACAACAGATGTTGGCGAGAAAGCGGAGAAAGGGGAACCATCTTGCACTGTTGGTGGGAATGTAAACTGACACAATCACTCTGGAAAACAGTGTAAAGGTTCCTCAAAAAATTACAAATAGAATTACCCTATTACCCAGCAATTGTACTACTAGGAATTTATCCAAAGAATATAGGAGTACTGATTTAAAGGGGGCACGTACACCTCAATCTTCATAGCAGCACTATCAACAAGAGTCAAATTACGGAAAGAGCCCAAATATCCATCAACTGATGAATGTATATGGAAGATGTGGTGTATATATACAATGGAATACTACTTGGCAAGAGCGAAATGAGTCAGTTAGAGAAAGACAGACATCATACAATTTCACTCATATGAGGAATTTGAGAAACTTAATAGATGACCATATGGGAAGGGAAGGAAAAATAAGATACAATCAGAGAGGGAGGCAAACCATAGGAGACTCTTAAATACAGAGAACAAACTGAGGGTTGATGGAGGTGGGGGGGGTTGGAGGGTGGAGAAAATGTGTGATGGGCATTGAGTAGGGCACTTGTTGAGATGAGCACTGGGTGTTGTATGTAAGTGATCAATCAAGGGAATTTACTCCTGAAGTCAAGACTACACTGTATGTTAGCTAACCTGACAATTAACAAAACAAACAAACAAACAAAAAACCTATACTACAAAGCTCTAGTATTCAAACCACTATGATATTTCCATATAAACAGATATATAAATGTAACAGAAATGAGAAATAAACCCATACATGTATAGTCAAGTAATTTACAACAAAGGAACAATGTATTTACAATAGGAAAAGGGCAGCCTCTTCAATAAATAGTGATGGGAAAACTGGACAGCTACATGTTAAGAATGAAACTGGATGAGTATCTTGTACTACATACAAAAATTGAAAGACTTGTCTATAAGGCTCAAAACCATAAAACTCCAAGAAAAAAAATATATAGGTGATAAGATCCTTGACATCAATCTTGGTGATGCTTTTTTTATACCTGATTCCAAAAGCATGGGAAACAAAAAGCAAAAATAAACAAATGGAAAGATATCAAACTAATGTTTATGCAGAGCAAAGGAAACCACCAACAAAATGAAAAGGTACCCTACTCAATGGGAGAAGATATTTGCAAATAATATATCCCATAAGGCATTAATATCCAAAATATATAAAGACTTCATACAACTCAATAAGAAAACAAACAACTCATTTAAAAGGGGAGATGATGGGCGCCTGGGTGGCTCAGTCGGTTAAGCGGCCGACTTCGGCTCAGGACATGATCTCACGGTCCGTGAGTTCGAGCCCCGCGTCGGGCTCTGTGCTGACAGCTCAGAGCCTGGAGCCTGTTTCAGATTCTGTGTCTCCCTCTCTCTGACCCTCCCCCATTCATGCTCTGTCTCTCTCTGTCTTAAAAATAAATAAACGTTAAAAAAAATTTTAAAAATAAAATAAAATAAAATAAAATAAAATAAAATAAAAGGGGAGATGATCTGAATAGACTTTTTGCCAAAGGAGACATACACATAGCCTACAGGCACATGAAAAGATACTTAGCATCACTAATCATCAGGGGAATGCAAATCAAAACCAAAATGAGATATCACCTTATGCCTGTCAGAATAGCTATTATCAAAAAGACAAGTGACAAACGTTGACAGGATGTGGAGAAAAAGGGAACCTTAGACACTACTGGTGGAAATGCAAACTGGTATGACCACTATGGAAAGCAGTATGGATGTTCCTAAAAAATTGAAAACAGGTTGATGGGAAGATGGCGGCATAGGAGGACGCTGGGCTCACCGCGCGTCCTGCTGATCACTTAGATTCCACCTACACCTGCCTAAATAACCCAGAAAACCGCCAGAGGATTAGCAGAACGGAGTCACCAGACCCAAGTGCAGACGAGAGGCCCACGGAAGAGGGTAGGAAGGGCAGCGAGGCGGTGCGCGCTCCACGGACTGGCGGGAGGGAGCCGGGGCGGAGGGGCGGCTCGCCAGCCAAGCAGAGCCCCCGAGTCCGGCTTGCAAAAGCGGAGGGGCCTGACGGACTGTGTTCCGACAGCAAGCGCGACTTAGCGTCTGGGAGGTCATAAGTTAACAGCTCTGCTCGGAAAGCGGGAAGGCTGGAGGACAAAGGGAGGGTGAGCTGCGGAGCCCCCGGACGACAGAGCTCAGTTTGGTGGGGAACAAAGGCGCTCGCCAGCGCCATCTCCCCCGCCCATCCCCCAGCCAAAATCCCAAAGGGAACCGGTTCCAGCCAGGGAAATTGCTCGCTCCGCGCAAACACCCAACTCTGTGCTTCTGCGGAGCCAAACCTCCAGCAGCGGATCTGACTCCCTCCGGCTGCCACAGGGCCCCTCCTGAAGTGGATCACCTAAGGAGAAGCGAGCTAAGCCTGCCCCCCCTGCCGCCGTGCACCTTGCCTTCCCACCCCAGCTAATACGCCAGATCCCCAGCATCACAAGCCTGGCAGTGTGCAAGTAGCCCAGACAGGCCACGCCACCCCACAGTGAATCCCGCCCCTAGGAGAGGGGAAGAGAAGGCACACACCAGTCTGACTGTGGCCCCAGCGGTGGGCTGGGGGCGGACATCAGGACTGACTGCGGCCCCGCCCACCAACTCCAGTTATACACCACAGCACAGGGGAAGTGCCCTGCAGGTCCTCACCACACCAGAGACTATCCAAAATGACCAAGCGGAAGAATTCCCCTCAGAAGAATCTCCAGGAAATAACAACAGCTAATGAGCTGATCAAAAAGGATTTAAATAATATAACAGAAAGTGAATTTAGAATAATAGTCATAAAATTAATCGCTGGGCTGGAAAACAGTATACAGGACAGCAGAGAATCTCTTGCTACAGAGATCAAGGGACTAAGGAACAGTCACGAGGAGCTGAAAAACGCTTTAAAGGAAATGGAAAACAAAATGCAAACCACCACGGCTCGGATGGAAGAGGCAGAGGAGAGAATAGGTGAACTAGAAGATAAAGTTATGGAAAAAGAGGAAGCTGAGAAAAAGAGAGATAAAAAAATCCAGGAGTATGAGGGGAAAATTAGAGAACTAAGTGATACACTAAAAAGAAATAATATACGCATAATTGGTATCCCAGAGGAGGAAGAGAGAGGGAAAGGTGCTGAAGGGGTACTTGAAGAAATAATAGCTGAGAACTTCCCTGAACTGGGGAAGGAAAAAGGCATTGAAATCCAAGAGGCACAGAGAACTCCCTTCAGACGTAACTTGAATCGATCTTCTGCATGACATATCATAGTGAAACTGGCAAAATACAAGGATAAAGAGAAAATTCTGAAAGCAGCAAGGGGTAAACGTGCCCTCACATATAAAGGGAGACCTATAAGACTCGTAACTGATCTCTCTTTTGAAACTTGGCAGGCCAGAAAGAATTGGCACGAGATTTTCAGGGTGCTAGACAGCAAAAATATGCAGCCGAGAATCCTTTATCCAGCAAGTCTGTCATTTAGAATAGAAGGAGAGATAAAGGTCTTCCCAAACAAACAAAAACTGAAGGAATTTGTCACCACGAAACCAGCCCTACAAGAGATCCTAAGGGGGACCCTGTGAGACAAAGTACCAGAGACATCACTACAAGCATAAAACATACAGACATCACAATGACTCTAAACCCGTATCTTTCTATAATAACACTGAATGTAAATGGATTAAATGCGCCAACCAAAAGACATGGGGTATCAGAATGGATAAAAAAACAAGACCCATCTATTTGCTGTCTACAAGAGACTCATTTTAGACCTGAGGACACCTTTAGATTCAGAGTGAGGGGATGGAGAACTATTTATCATGCTACTGGAAGCCAAAAGAAAGCTGGAGTAGCCATACTTATATCAGACAAACTAGACTTTAAATTAAAGGCTGTAACAAGAGATGAAGAAGGACATTATATAATAGTTACAGGGTCTATCCATCAGGAAGAGCTAACAATTATAAATGTCTATGCGCCGAATACCAGAGCCCCCAAATATATAAAACAATTACTCATAAACATAAGCAACCTTATTGATAAGAATGTGGTAATTGCTGGGGACTTTAACACCCCACTTACAGAAATGGATAGATCATCTAGACACACGGTCAATAAAGAAACAAGGGCCCTGAATGAGACATTGGATCAGATGGACTTGACAGATATATTTAGAACTCTGCATCCCAAAGCAACAGAATATACTTTCTTCTCGAGTGCACATGGAACATTCTCCAAGATAGATCATATACTGGGTCACAAAACAGCCCTTCATAAGTTTACAAGAATTGAAATTATACCATGCATACTTTCAGACCACAATGCTATGAAGCTTGAAATCAACCACAGGAAAAAGTCTGGAAAACCTCCAAAAGCATGGAGGTTAAAGAACACCCTACTAACGAATGAGTGGGTCAACCAGGCAATTAGAGAAGAAATAAAAAAATATATGGAAACAAACGAAAATGAAAATACAACAATCCAAACGCTTTGGGACGCAGCAAAGGCAGTCCTGAGAGGAAAATACATTGCAATCCAGGCCTATCTCAAGAAACAAGAAAAATCCCAAATACAAAATCTAACAGCACACCTAAGGGAAACAGAAGCAGAACAGCAAAGACAGCCTAAACCCAGCAGAAGAAGAGAAATAATAAAGATCAGAGCAGAAATAAACAATATAGAATCTAAAAAAACTGTAGAGCAGATCAATGAAACCAAGAGTTGGTTTTTTGAAAAAATAAACAAAATTGACAAACCTCTAGCCAGGCTTCTCAAAAAGAAAAGGGAGATGACCCAAATAGATAAAATCATGAATGAAAATGGAATTATTACAACCAATCCCTCAGAGATACAAACAATTATCAGGGAATACTATGAAAAATTATATGCCAACAAATTGGACAACCTGGAAGAAATGGACAAATTCCTGAACACCCACACTCTTCCAAAACTCAATCAGGAGGAAATAGAAAGCTTGAACAGACCCATAACCAGCGAAGAAATTGAATCAGTTATCAAAAATCTCCCAACAAATAAGAGTCCAGGACCAGATGGCTTCCCAGGGGAGTTCTACCAGACATTTAAAGCAGAGATAATACCTATCCTTCTCAAGCTATTCCAAGAAATAGAAAGGGAAGGAAAACTTCCAGACTCATTCTATGAAGCCAGTATTACTTTGATTCCTAAACCAGACAGAGACCCAGTAAAAAAAGAGAACTACAGGCCAATATCCCTGATGAATATGGATGCAAAAATTCTCAATAAGATACTAGCAAATCGAATTCAACAGCATATAAAAAGAATTATTCACCATGATCAAGTGGGATTCATTCCTGGGATGCAGGGCTGGTTCAACATTCGCAAATCAATCACATAACGTGATACATCACATTAACAAAAAAAAAGAGAAGAACCATATGATCGTGTCAATCGATGCAGAAAAGGCCTTTGACAAAATCCAGCACCCTTTCTTAATAAAAACCCTGGAGAAAGTCGGGATAGAAGGAACATACTTAAAGATCATAAAAGCCATTTATGAAAAGCCCACAGCTAACATCATCCTCAAAGGGGAAAAACTGAGAGCTTTTTCCCTGAGATCAGGAACACGACAGGGATGCCCACTCTCACCGCTGTTGTTTAACATAGTGCTGGAAGTTCTAGCATCAGCAATCAGACAACAAAAGGAAATCAAAGGCATCAAAATTGGCAAAGATGAAGTCAAGCTTTCGCTTTTTGCAGATGACATGATATTATACATGGAAAATCCGATAGACTCCACCAAAAGTCTGCTAGAACTGATACATGAATTCAGCAAAGTTGCAGGATACAAAATCAATGTACAGAAACCAGCTGCATTCTTATACACTAACAAGGAAGCCACAGAAAGACAAATAAAGAAACTGATCCCATTCACAATTGCACCAAGAAGCATAAAATACCTAGGAATAAATCTAACCAAAGATGTAAAGGATCTGTATGCTGAAAACTATAGAAAGCTTATGAAGGTAATTGAAGAAGATTTAAAGAAATGGAAAGACATTCCCTGCTCATGGATTGGAAAAATAAATATTGTCAAAATGTCAATACTACCCAAAGCTATCTACACATTCAATGCAATCCCAATCAAAATTGCACCAGCATTCTTCTCGAAATTAGAACAAGCAATCCTAAAATTCATATGGAACCACAAAAGGCCCCGAATAGCCAAAGGAATTTTGAAGAAGAAGACCAAAGCAGGAGGCATCACAATCCCAGACTTCAGCCTCTACTACAAAGCTGTCATCATCAAGACAGCATGGTATTGGCACAAAAACAGACACACAGACCAATGGAATAGAATAGAAACCCCAGAACTAGACCCACAAACGTATGGCCAACTCATCTTTGACAAAGCAGGAAAGAACATCCAATGGAAAAAAGACAGCCTCTTTAACAAATGGTTCTGGGAGAACTGGACAGCAACATGCAGAAGGTTGAAACTAGACCACTTTCTCACACCATTTACAAAAATAAACTCAAAATGGATAAAGGACCTAAATGTGAGACAGGAAACCATCAGAACCTTAGAGGAGAAAGCAGGAAAAGACCTCTCTGACCTCAGCCGTAGCAATCTCTTACTCGACACATCCCCAAAGGCAAGGGAATTAAAAGCAAAAGTGAATTACTGGGACCTTATGAAGATAAAAAGCTTCTGCACAGCAAAGGAAACAACCAAAAGGCAACCAACGGAATGGGAAAAGATATTTGCAAATGACATATCGGACAAAGGGCTAGTATGTAAAATCTATAAAGAGCTCACCAAACTCCACACCCGAAAAACAAATAACCCAGTGAAGAAATGGGCAGAAAACATGAATAGACACTTCTCTAAAGAAGACATCCAGATGGCCAACAGGCACATGAAAAGATGTTCAGTGTCGCTCCTTATCAGGGAAATACAAATCAAAACCACACTCAGGTATCACCTCACGCCAGTCAGAGTGGCCAAAATGAACAAATCAGGAGACTATAGATGCTGGAGAGGATGTGGAGAAACGGGAACCCTCTTGCACTGTTGGTGGGAATGCAAATTGGTGCAGCCGCTCTGGAAAGCAGTGTGGAGGTTCCTCAGAAAATTAAAAATAGACCTACCCTATGACCCAGCAATAGCACTGCTAGGAATTTATCCAAGGGATACAGGAGTACTGATGCATAGGGGCACTTGTACCCCAATGTTCATAGCAGCACTCTCAACAATAGCCAAATTATGGAAAGAGCCTAAATGTCCATCAACTGATGAATGGATAAAGAAATTGTGGTATATATACACAATGGAATACTACATGGCAATGAGAAAAAATGAAATATGGCCTTTTGTAGCAACGTGGATGGAACTGGAGAGTGTAATGCTAAGTGAAATAAGCCATACAGAGAAAGACAGATACCATATGGTTTCACTCTTATGTGGATCCTGAGAAACTTAACAGGAACCCATGGGGGAGGGGAAGGAAAAAAAAAAAAAAGAGGTTAGAGTGGGAGAGAGCCAAAGCATAAGAGACTGTTAAAAACTGAGAACAAACTGAGGGTTGATGGGGGGTGGGAGGGAGGGGAAAGTGGGTGATGGGCATTGAGGAGGGCACCTGTTGGGATGAGCACTGGGTGTTGTATGGAAACCAATTTGTCAATAAATTTCATATATATAAAAAAAATAAAAAATAAAAAAAAAAATAAATAAATAAAATGCAAACAAAGAAAAAAAAAATTGAAAACAGAGCTACCATATGATCCAGCAATTTCACTACTGGATATCTGTTTGGAGAAAATGAAAAAACTAATTCAAAAAGATATATGCACCCCTATGTTCACTGCCGTACAATTTGTAATTGACAAGATATGAAAACAACGTAAGTGTCCATTGAAGGATGAGTGGATAAAGAATATGCAGTATACTCACACACAAACATACACATACACACACATACACACAGTGGAATACTATTCAGCCATAAAACTGAATGAAATCTTCCCTTACAACAACATGGATAGACCTTGAGGGTATTAAGCTAAGTGAAATAAGTCAGACAAAGACCAACACCACATGATGTCACTTATATGTGGAATCTAAAAAACAAAACAAAGAAAAACATAGACTCATAGATACAAAGAACAGATGAATGGTTGCCAGAAGGAAGGGATTTTTTGGGAGATGATATGGACAAAGATTAAGAAGTACAAACTTCCAGTTATAAGATAAACCAATCATGGAGATGTACTGTACAACATGGGGAATACAGTCAAAAATATTGTATTAAGTTTGTAAGGTGACAGATAGTAACAAGACTTATTGTGGTGAGCATTTCAAATATACAAATGTCAAATCACTGACTGTTATATACCTGAAACTAATATAATATTACATGTCAATTATCCCTCAAAAAATCTATATTATACGTATATATCACAACTTATTAGTCACTGTTAAAAAATAAAAGTGTATCCTATGCCATACCAAATGGGAGCAATTTTTTTAATTGACTCATGGGCTGTGGTTATGGAGTTATTAATTCACTTAAGAAAGCACTGTAGGGGCACCTGGATGGCTCAGTCAGTTAAGCATCTGATTCTTGATTTCAATACAGGTCATGATCTCACGGTTGTGGAATCAAGACCCATGCTCTTAGCATGGAGCCTGCTTGGGATTCTCGCTCCCCCTCCCCTGCTCACATTCTCTCTCTCTCAAAATGAGTAAAGTTAAAAAAAAAAAGAAAGAAAGAAAGAAAAGAAAAAAAAAGCACTGTATATGACCACTATGCACCCACTATCCTAGGTTCTAGTAATACAAATATAAATCTTATAACTTCATGTCCATAAAGGGTATTTTTGGAAAATCAAACCAGTAAACCATTACTTTATAGCATAATGTGATAAATATTATGTGGGATAAGCTCATCGCAGTCCACAGAGCACAGAGAAGCAACTTCTAAACCCTCCTCTCAGAAGGTTTCCTGCAACACCTTTGAATATGTATAACAATTAGGCAGATCAAGAACTGTGAAAAGAAGTTCCAGAAAGACTATGTATGGAAGAATAAGGTGGGAGTTTGCAAAGGAGAAAGGAACAAGACCATTGAAGGCCTTGTATGGCATGCTAAGTAAGATACTTAGATTTTATCCTGAAAGCAGTAAAATCTTGCCTCTGAAAAATCTGAAGTAGGACAGGGTACAAATCTACCCTTGGGGCTGAGAGCTCAGGACTGAATGAGGATAGGCAGGACTGCTAGAAGAGTAATGAATCTGGGATGCAGATTCAAGAGCTCATTCTCCTTCCATACAGACTGCACTATTTCAGGAAAGGATGATGATAGATCAGCCTCTGGGGAATTTACATATGTAATCTTGTCAAGCTCTACAACTGCATTCTGGTTCCCAAATTAGAGCTGTACTTCTAAATGAAATTTTAATTTACATGCTAAAAACAGAGCCCTTAAAAACAACATCTGGCTGGTTTTCCTAATCTATTTCTGCCAGATTCAATAATCACATATTTCCAGCACAGTGTTCTCCAAACAGTGATCCATCAAACGTTTCTGGTGTTTCTTATTAATCTCATCACTCACCAGGTATCCACTCTGTATCAGGCACTGTGCTAGGTGTTGGAGATCCAGAGATGAGTTAAGACATAAGATATCCTAGGGGTACCTGGGTGGCTCAGTCAGTTAAGCATCGTAGGTTCAAGCCCCATGTTGGGTTCTGTACAGCATGGAGCCTGCTTGAGATTCTCCCTCCCTCTTTCACTGAACCTACCCTACTTACACTCTCTCTCTTTTACAAAATAAGTAATAAATAAAATTCCAAAAAAAAAAAACAGCATAATCTTCAAGAAGTATAGGCAGAGGAAGTAGAGAAGTAAAAGCAGTATAATAAAATGTTTTACATTCTCTGCTAGATGTATGCACATTGTATAAAGGAGACTTAAAAAAAAAAAGTAAATCCCCTGTGCTTGGGAAGGGTGGGAGAAGAATCCAGAACATTTTCCTAGAGCATATGTAGAGAATAGGTTATAAGTTGTACTTGAACCATGTCTTGAGGAGGTGTCCACCAGGCAACCAAGGTATGAAGCTGCAATTCTGGAAGATAGTTTGCTCGGAAATAAAAAGTGCAGAAATTTAAGAGAAAAGCCTGGAGAGTTATATAGAAGCCAGGCTAAGGAAAACCCTATGTGTTTATTAAGAAATGTGTACTTTATCCCATAAGCAATTGAAATTATGAACAGATCTTAAGCAATGAAATTATAAGATGTGCTGTATACAACAGAAAGACCCCTCTAGCAGCAGTATGGACAATGGACTGGAAAGGGATAAGACTGCACAGGAAGTTTTCTCAGGAGATTGAAGCAGTAGTCTAGATGAGAGAAGAGGAAGGTAAAAGCAATGGAGACAGAGAATAGGATGAAAGAGAGACATCCACAAGGCTTGCTGAATAATTGGGTGTTCTTATTCCCCCAACTCTTGTATCCCATTCTCTTTTAGATTTATTATTTATTTTTATGTTAATGTCAGCATAGTTAATATACTATGTTATATACTATGTGTAGTTAATATACAGTGTTATATTAGTTTCAGGTGTACAATATAGTGATTCAACAATTCTATACATTACTCGGTGCTCATCATGATAAGTATACTCTTAATCCCCTTCACCTATCTTACCCATCTCCCTACCTACCTCCCCTCTGGTAATCATCAGTTTGCTCTTATACTTAACAGTCTGTTCTTTGGTTTGTCTCTTTTTTCTCCTTTGTTTATCTGTTTTGTTTCTGAAATTCCACATGAGTGGTATCCTATGGTATTTATTTGCCTTTTTATGACTGGCTTATTTTTGCTTAGCATTATAGTCTCTAGATCCATCCATGTTGCTGCAAATGGCAAGATTTCACCCATTTTTAGAGCTGAGTAATATTCCGTGGTATATGTATACTACATCTTCTTTATCCATTCATCCATTGATGGACACAAGAATGGAAGCTTCCATTATTTTGGCAAGTGTAAGTAATGCTGCAATAAACATAAGGGTACATATATCTTTTCAAATTAGTGTTTTCATATTTTGGAGTAACCCAGAAGTGCAATTACTGGAACATACAGTATTACTATTTTTACCTTTTTTTTTTTGAAAGAGAGAGAGGGTGCAAGTGAGCGAGGGGCTGAGAGAGGAAGAGAGACAGAATCCCATGAGTGGCAGAGAGAGAAAGAGAGAGAGAGAGAGAGGGAGGGAGAAAGAGAGAGACAGAGAGAGAAAAGCAGGACTTACCCAAAGTGGGACTAGAGTTCACCCAAAGCAAGGTTTGTACTCATCCAACACAGGGCTCAAATTTACCCAAAGCAAGGCTGGAGCTCACCTAAATCAGGGCTCGAGCTCACCTAAAGTGGGACTCAAAGTCATGAACCGTGAGATCGCGACCTGAGCCAAAGTCAGATGTGTTAACTGACTGAGCCACCCAGGTGCCCTCTATTTTTAACTTTTTGAGGAATCTCCATGCTGCTTTCCAAAGTGGCTGCACCAGTTTGCATTCCCAACCAAAAATACATGAGGGTTTCTTTTCACCACATCCTTGCCAAAACTTGTTTCTTGTGATTTTGATTTTAGCCATTCTGACACATATGAGGTGATATCACATTATGGTTTTGATCTGCATTTCCCTGATGATTAGTGATGTTGAGCAAGAGAAATGTTTAAAGCAGAGGCCAGATGATCATTCTTCAGGTTTTCTATACAAAGAGATCTTCTTTGAGCAGGAAGTTAGCCTCTAAATAACCTTTAAAAGTCTATGATCAAAAAACTTACTAAGTATATACTAGATGCCCAGCCACTAGAAATAACAGCAACAACAACAATGAATTAAAAGATATGGTTTCTATTCTCAAGCTTATCCTAATGTTGAGAGAATTCAATTAATATATGAAATGATTAAAGAGTAATTAAGTAATAAACTGTATACTGTACAAGATGAAGGAAGCAAGAGGTTGGTGAGAGATGAATTTGTTATAAAGCCCTCTTTTAGTGGGTAGGATGTAAATCAGTCCTTGAAGGATGAATGACTTCTGGTTTTAAATTTTTCATCAGCTGATTAATCAGATAATACTTTTGTTCATTTTCAATCCACAGGAGTGATGACATGTTATCTACTTTCCAAAATATATGTGGAAAAATAAACTTACAAAGCAATGGCTAAATATGTCAGGTCATTTCTATACTACTACTGATGAGTATCTTATTTTAAAAACAGGTTTTAGATCTCAATATAGGGTGATATTCTAAAGAGGATTCATATAATAATGGGAAGGGTAGTTGTACTACGTAACTTATATAAAATACCCATGAATGAGACTCTGAGAGTCTCTTATTAGAAGCTGATCATATTTCTTTAAAATAAAAAAATAATAATAAAACCTCTCCCATATGTACCCATGAATATGTTAACTAAATATAGAACTAACCAGGTTGTGTAAAAATCCTCTAAATTTAAACACTGCAATACATAATAAGTTTTCCTTGTCTTCTTATATCACCTAACAAAGGGTCTTAAATAAACGAGTTATAGTTGAATTTATGAATAAGTGATTAAATGACAGAAGAAATGTGGTAGAAACTGTTTCAAATTATGCTTATATCATTTCAACATGTTAAGAAGATCTGAAAATATGTGTACTGAACCACTGAAGACAAAAATGAATTAACAGGATTCAAAGTAGAATATGGTTAAAAATCAGTAAAAACAGCTACTATTTATTGATAACTTATGATGAATGAGACACTGGGCTCAGCATTTTATTTTTTTATTTTTTTAATATAATTTATTGTCAAGTTGGCTAACATTCAGTGTATACAGTGTGCTCTTGGTTTTGGAGGTAGATTCCCGCGGTTCATCGTTTACATACAACACCCAGTGCTCATCCCAAAAAGTGCCCTCCTCAATGCCCATCACCCATTTTCCCCTCTCCCCTGCCCCGCCCCATCAACCCTCAGTTTGTTCTCTGTATTTAAGAGTCTCTTATGGGTTTGCCTCCCTCTCTGTTTGAAACTATTTTTTCCCTCCCCTCCCCCCCATGGTCTTCTGTTAAGCTTCTCAAGTTCCACATATGAATGAAAGCATATGATACCTGTCTTTCTCTGACCGACTTATTTCACTTAGCATAATACCCTCCAGCTCCATCCACGGTGTTGCAAATGGCAAGATTTCATTCTTTCTCATTGCCGAGTAGTATTCCATCGTATATATAAACCACATCTTCTATATCCATTCATCAGTTGATGGACATTTAGGCTCCTTCCATTGTTGAAATTGCTGCTATAAACATTGGGGTACATGTGCCCCTATGAATCAGACTCCTGTATCCTTTGGATAAATTTCTAGTAGTGCTATTGCTGGGATAGTAATTCTATTTTTAATTTTTTGAGGACCCTCAACAGATTTCCAGAGCGGCTGCACCAGTTTGCATTCCCACCAAGAGTGTTCCCATTTCTCCACATTCTCACCAGCATCTGTTGTTTCCTTAGGCTAATTTTGGGACAAAACATTTTATGTATTACATTATGTAACACAATAATCCCATGAGTATGGAGTAATAATGGAGTATGAATGGAGTAGCTCTTATTCATTTTTCAGATGAGAAAACTGAGGCTCAGAGTGGTCACATAACTATCTCCATATCACACAGACAGTGGAAAAGCCATTAACCAAATCCAGTTCTGATGTCATACATTTATTTATTCACTAAGTAAATGAGTATCTGTTGCATACCAAGAACAGTTCTAAATGCCAAGACAGTAACAGACAAAACAGACAACATTCATTCAGTGATTCTTCCAGCAAATACTATGAGCACCAGTTACATTGTTCTTAGCACTATCGTGAGAAACAAAACATTCAAACATCCCTGCTTCCGTAGAACTTATATTCTGCTTGGGGAGGCATTCAATAAAGACGCAATATTGTGGCAGAGATAATATGATGGTTCCACCAAACACAACTTCATTCTTTTTCCTGCGTACATAACGTGACATTTCCCAATCTCTGTTGCGGCTATGTGTAGCCATGTAACTTAATTCTAGCCAATGTAATTGAAGAAAAGAGAGATTATGTCACTTCTAGACCCACTTTCTACACAATCCTCCGCACTCTCTTTCTTCATTCTCCAGTCAAAAGCAAAGAAAGACAAAACTAACAGAGGAAGGAGTCATGTGTAGGAAAGAAATTCATGAATGACTGCATGACTGTCAACCAGCAAAAAACTAAGGTCAGAGTAAAAAATTTTATTGTTTTAAGTCAATGAAATTTAGGTTTTGCCTATTGTAATAGTAAGCTTATTCTTTTGAACACAAATACGACAGGTAGTGATAAGTGCTATAAAAAAAAATAAATTAGGTAAATGGGATTGAGAGAGAAGGCATTACTATTTTAAAGGGCTCGGAAAAGACCTCCCAAAAGAAGTGACATTTTTCTGGAACCCGAACAGAGTTACACTGTGATTCCTATAAAGATCTGGAGAAAGAACATCATAAGTACAAGAAAGAATAAATGTAAATAAACTTCCTGAAGCAGAAGCAAACTTGTAATGTTCAAGGAACATAAAGAAACTGAGTACACCACCCTACTGTGAGTTTAATTGTAGGCTTTTGATCCAAAATGGAAAAATAATTAAATAATTATCCTCCCAAAATATCACTGAAATGAAATGAAGATATGTAAGGAAAGTTCTTACTTCTTAGCCTATATCAGTGGTTCTAAATTCTGGGCAATTTTCTACCCCAAGGGACATTTGACAAAGCCTAGAGAGATTTTTGGTTGTCACATCTATGAGAGATTCAAAGAGCTAGAAAGTTGAAGCCAGGGATGCTGCTAACAAATCCATAATGCAGAGAACAGACACTCTGAAACAAGGAATAATCCAGCCCAGAATATCAATAGTACCAAGGTGGAGATGTAGCCTAACCTACTCAGCCAAGGAAGGCTACTTGTAAGTCAAACCTGATATAAACCCTAAAAGGTAAATAAAACCTACTTTGGCGAAGAGGAGAAAACGGCCCAGCCTGATGGACTTCCACCAGTAAGATATTTCAGAAACCACAAGAGAATTGATAAGACTAGAGCACAGAATATGAAGAAGAGCTGATGATACACACCTTCCTCCACTGCAGTAACGGTCTCATTCATTCCCATAACACTGCTCATGTTGTCTTCATAAAAACGTTTCATAACTTGAGATTAAGACAAAAACAAATCTTAAAATTTAAACCCCCGTCTTAAGAGCTATATCATCCATTCCAAAGCATTTCATTTTCAACTTGCTGGATGAGATGCTTCCACAAACACACACCAACATCGTTAACAAGACAGCTGCAAATGCCAAAACAACCTCCTTTCTTGAAGTTCACCCAAATAGTCTCTTCTCAACCCAACAACTAAGTACCTACTTTGAGTTTGGCAAAGACAAGTTAAGTGGTTTTTTATTGATTATATTACCAATCTATATAATCTGTCAAATTTTCTGTACACATCCTCTATAAAATCTTTCTCTGACTTGCTAAAACTAAAAAAAATGTACTCAGCAGCTCTCACAGGGCTCATATACGATCCCGCCTTAATTTTAGTCACTCTACTACTAACCAGTATGCCACATTAGCATAACCAAAGTATTCATTCCTTCTATGTGTTTCTTTTCATTTCTTGCCTAAATGGATTTAATTTTTCTCTTTTAATATATATCTTATGTCCGCTCAAATAATACCAATGCTTTTTACAAATCACTGTTTTTTCTATGCTTAACTCTATCTCCTTGCCATCTCTGTCCATTCTAACACTACCATCTTCATCAAGCATGATCCCATTAAATAGTACACTATGCTTTGGAGGTTTCAAGATTCTTTCCCTCTTAGGTCCTTAGAAAAGTACTATAAGACAGACATAATAAGTATTATTATTTTCATTTTATAGATGAGAAGACTAGATATCACCTATGCCTCAAGTTTTTCTGCTTAAAATTTGCCTCTTATCTTCAACTTCAATAATTTACCCCTTTCCTTCTCTACCTCTTATCTCCAGTTCACTCCATTATGCACACTAGTCTGCTAACAATTCCTCTCTGAATCACTACAGTCCCTATTCTCTTCTTTTTTCCAAATACTGCACAACTTTGTCTAACTCCTCAGAGTCTCCTCAGTCCATAAGTAGGAATCTACCCAGGAAATACTTTTTTATGGTATATACCAGAAGCATTTGAGGGTGTTCAAAGTAGCTCCCAGAGAAAAAAGTCCACTGAGGTCAAAGAAATAGCAAAGTCAACAATACTACAAAAGTGAGGTAGCAAGTATAAAAATTTATGATGTTATATCTTCCTTTCCATTGTTACATTTTTTTAAGTATATAAGAGGCAGTAGGGTATACTGGAAAAAAACCCTGATCTAGAAATAAAACTTAGGTTCATGTCCCTCTATGCCACTTATTTTATTATCTTAAAGAAAATCATTCCACATGAATGGACTTAACTTTATTTGTTAATTCATTTCTTTTTTTTTTTTAATTTTTTTTTCAACGTTTATTTTTTTGGGGGACAGAGAGAGACAGAGCATGAACGGGGGAGGGGCAGAGAGAGAGGGAGACACAGAAATCAGAAACAGGTTCCAGGCTCCGAGCCATCAGCCCAGAGCCTGACGCGGGGCTCGAACTCACGCACCGTGAGATCGGGACCTGAGCTGAAGTCGGACGCTTAACCGACTGCGCCACCCAGGCGCCCCTGTTAATTCATTTCTTATTTACTGAATTAAATGACCTCTTAATAACTTTGTCTATAAAATCACAATGGCTAGGGGTGCCTGGGTGGCTCAGTTGGTTAAGCATCCGACTTCGGCTCAGGTCATGATCTCATGGTCCATGAGTTCGAGCCCCGTGTCGGGCTCTGTGCTGACAGCTCAGAGCCTGGAGCCTGTTTCAGATCCTGTGTCTCCCTCTCTCTCTGACCCTCCTCCGTTCATGCTCTGTCTCTCCCTGTCTCAAAAATAAATAAATGTTAAAAAAAATTTAAAAAAAATAAAATCACAATGGCTAACTAATAAAAAATAGATTTAAGTAAGATAGGACTCGTATATATTGGTTTTATTTAATTGGCTTGGTACATATAACATGTATAATAAATGTTTGCGCAATTAACTGGCAATGGGGAATGGGTCAGATAAATAACCAAAAAATGCCAAGATCAAATGGAGTGATTCAAATGGATGTGAATTGTTCATATATCGGTTCTAAATGCAAAAACCAGCAAATACTAATGTCAAAACGTTTTAGAAATTCAAGGAATAAGATGGCAGAGTTCTTCATATTCCCAACACTGTTCCTATATATGACATACAGGAAATATCACACTGATGCCTAAAGCCACGTTTTGATTCCCAGAGAACAGAGCATAACAGATCCAGAGGATGAAACAGAGGACCTGAAAGCTCATGTCAGAATGTGCTTGTGGTCTCCTGGGAAACTATTCCAATTCAACAGGCTAAGAATATCATTCTATTTCCCAGAGACTTTGCTCTGATATATGCTTTTAGAGGCTTACAGCTCTTTAAACACACATGCAAATAGTTAGGTAACATTCTGCATAGTCTTTTGCTGTAGTACAAACCTGAAGAAGCCTTGAATTATGAATACTTTTGTTTAAAAGAGTTGTTGCTTTTCTAGCTACCATTTATGTAAGGTACTGTAACACAGCAGTACAGAAACATAACTTTCTACTTTCACCACTTTAGAACTAGGTGACCTTTAGAAAGTTACTTAAGCTCTTTTAGCTTTAGTTGCTGCCAACTATAAACAGGGATTAATACTCCCCACCTCATAGATTTTTATAAGAATTAAATGAATAATAGATGAAATACCTACAACAGATACTGGCAAATAACTATACACATTTGGTGTTCAAGAAATACTGTCTTATAATTATAATTATGCTCACCATATAGAATTTATTGAGCACACAGAAGTAGATAAATCAGAGATTTGTGGAAATACAGCTGAAGTACATAGGATGCACACAGGGTGACAGTAAGAAACAGTGACGGAGAATTATGGTAGGGTCAGATCAGAATGCCAGGAAAAGTTTTAATATGGGATCTCATTAGCAGTCTCAACTACTGAGTACATTCAAGAATGTGAGGAAACAGTCATCTTCACTACTAACATTTCAGAGAGTTTATAAGGTCCTTTTAGAGGTGACAAAGTATGAAGAGATGAAATGCAAGAAATCCTTAGAAAGTACCAGCTGCTCTATAAACGCTCTTGATGCAATGGTCAATAAACATTGCTCCTATCCACAAAGATTTTATAGTTGTAATGTGTAGGTAATCTTATTTGACCTATTCCCTGAAAAAAGTCTCTTCCTTGGTCCCATTTTTCCATTAGCCTCTTGAGTCAACCGTTTTGAGTCCTCCTTATTGACTCCTCCTTCTTTTGCTCCACTGACACCATCTAGTCCTCAAATATTTGGGTTCTTCAGACACTTTTTCTCTTTTGTAAAGTCTCTCAAGTTTACTCTGGATTAAGACCAAGCACAGGAATAATCAACATTCAAATTGGCAAGGGTCAACCAGATTCTGGGTAGTTGAACACTCTGTAGGTAATATTCAGAAATATCTTTAGCAACAAGAATCACAGAATAGCATATATACAAGACACTTGGGCAAAAAATGTGGATTAAAAGACTACTGGGGAATGAGTAGAGCAGAGCAAGCTTGAATACAGAAAAGCTCAGGACCATATACAGACAGTCTTTCCTTCCTCAAGTTCCTAAATACTAAATACTGAAAGAGAAAGGAAAAACCCAAATTTTTTAGTGCTTATTTATGCCAGTCACTGTGTAAAGATTTTTATACATTATTTCATTTAATCCTCACTACAATCCTATTCTCCCCATTTTACAAATGGGAAATTTGAGACTTAAATAACTAGGCAAACATCACATAGCTATTAAATTTAACTCAGATCTGATTTCAAATGTTCCTGCTCCTTCCATTAAATCTTATTAAATTGATTCATGTGGAGTTATTTTTCTGAGCCTTAGGAAAATATAAATTGAACTTGTTCCTTAAACTTGTCCCTAAAAACACAATCATAGAATGTTAGGGCCACCAACACCTTCTAATGTTATAGGTGATGAAACTGAGGCTACAGGTAAATTAAGGGACATCTCTAAACTCAAAACACATCTTAGATCTCTCCCAGTGCATGTGAATTTCCAACATTGAGGCAGTATCATATATAGAGGCATTTGATATGGATACTTCACAAATCTTTAAAATTCAACCTTAGTACAAAAATAAAAAACCAATTGAGAAAAATAAACTCTGCTCTCTGCCCACAATCCCTTCATCTTAAAGTTTTCATTAAAATGGAAGCTGGGGCGCCTGGGTGGCTCAGTCAGTTGAGCGTCTGACTTCAGCTCAGGTCACGATCTCATGGTTCATGAGTTCAAGCCCTATGTTGGGCTCTGTGCGGACAGCTCAGAGCCTAGAGCCTGCTTCAGATTCTGTGTCTCCCTCTCTCTCTGCCCCAACGCCACTCACGCTGTCTCTTCCTCTCTCAAAAATAAATAAACATTTTTCTAAAAATTTACAAAAAATAAAATGGAAGCCAATTACAGAGACTCTTATGTGTGAAATGAGCTCTTTCGGAATGACTTAGTTGGAAACTTCTAATGCCATTTGTTCATAATCTAGGCTGCCTTCAATGGTAACTGCAGCAGTTGTCAAAATAAATGGCCACATCCATGTACAGCATACTATAAATTCTATTTCTCAAAGTTGCAAAGATTGTCAAGAAAGTTTGCATTTTTATAGATAGCACTAATCTCTTATTCAGAAGGTAAATAATCAGTCTACTTCCAGCTGTGAAAAAGCTTGAGTTTCTACCAAGTGAGCTGCCAAAGGCTATGCTCATGCCACATTAGGCAGAAGACAAGCACGGCTGCAATATTCCAAGTCAGCAACGGAGACACTAAAGAGATGATGAAATTAGCAGCTGTGGGGTTGGCCTTTGGAGAATTAGATTTCCAGAGACAACAGTGCCTATGAGAGATTTTTCTCTGCTAAACAAAACAAAGGTTTAGCAACTAAATATTCTTCAATTTTGAAAAAGCAAGTTTAATTGAATTTATTTTAATAATTAGACAAAAAGAAATTTTCAGGCAAAGCATCATAATACAACTTCACAACATAACATACTATAATTTTTCTTAAAATATATATAGTTGTGCCTATCATTTATTCTCATAATTTAAAATTTTTTTAAATAAAATGATAGAACAGAGGCATTGTTTATAACTATTCTTAAATCTTAAGAATTACAGTCTTTTCTTTGCCTAAAAACAAACTTCTATGTATCCTTTGGAATTTAAGGATTACCTTGTTTCAGATAACTGCACTAACTCCTCTGCCTCATCTAATGACTATATACATATTCCTTTTCTCTACTTCCATAGCATCTTTTGCATACTGTTATAATCATAATTACTCCACTATACTATAATCACATGTAAATGTGTCTATCTACCCTGATTATAAACTGGGAACATATCTCATTAGCTTTGTCACTGCAATGACCAGCATAAAAATACATGATATAAAATAGGTACTTAATATCTATTAAGTGAATGATTAAGTTGCTTTCTAATATTTATTAGACCCTGTTATGGGATATCCCTAGTGACTCCCCAAAAGCTTACCTTGAACTGGCCATGCAACAATATTTCCAACTCATTGAAACATGGTATACTAATATTACAATCATTATTCTGCGGTAAAACAGCTGAATGATTTCAGTGAGGGAAATAAAAATGACAGTAAATTTCAGGCTGAAGTTCCTTTGTTTAGGAATCCTGCTTGCTTCTCAAATATTTCTCTAATATTTTAGAAACAAACATCATTTGTTCAACATCTAATGGAATTTAGCCTGGAGGAGGTCCTTTGGGACTTTGACATGGCTTGATTAAACCATAGGGAGATTTTAAGTAGATTTCATCACCAGTCTGTAACCTCTGCCCTGAGATGAAGATAAAAAGTCCTTTCCCTCAAACAATCATATGATTAGTCACATGGTGGCCTGGCCAGAGCTACAAGCAAAACCTGTCTATGCTGACACCCAACATGCAGCAAGCCAAACCATGACCTGGTTCAGGACTAAGGTTTAGACTATGAAAGAAAGTCAACAGCACCAGAAAGCTATAAACAGAACAGATAATACATAAATATTTGAGGGCACTGAATTTTATTGGAAATAAAAGGACATATGAATCCCTTCTTGTCTATATCTCTTGGCTATTCATGTGATTAAAGAATTAAAGTATAATCTGGCCGAAATAAGGGAAACATCCCTAATTCCAAGAAATCCTAAAAGTGACCCACAGTCAGATAGTATTTGAGTTATGGAACACATCATACTACAATTATGAGAATTACTAATATGGCTAACAATTAAGCATGCTAGGAATCTAACCAAAGGACACAAGAGTGCTGATGCATAGGGGCACATGTACCCCAGTGTTTGTAGCAGTACTTTCAACAATAGCCAAATGATGGAAAGAGTCTAAATGTCCATCAACTGACGAATGGATAAAGAAGATGTGGTTTATATATACAATGGGATACTACTTGGCAATGAGAAAGAATGCAATCTTGCCATTTGCTACAATGTGGATGGAACTGGAGGGTATTATGCTATGTGAAATAAGTCAGTCAGAGAAAGACAGGTATCATATGCTTTCACTCATGTGTGGATCTTGAGAAACTTAACAGAAGACCATGGGGGGGAGGGGAAGGGGAAAAAAATGTTACAGAGAGGGAGGAAGGCAAACCATAAGAGACTCTTAAGGACTGAGAACAGCGAAGGGTAGATCGGGGGTGGAGGAGTGGGGACAGTGGGTGATGGGCAGGGAGGAGGGCACTTGTTGGGATGACCACTGGGTGTGATATGGAAACAAATCTGACAATAACTTACATTAAAAAATAAATTAATTAAAATAAAATAAATTTTAAAAAATTTCTTTAACCAAAAAAAAAAAAAAAGAAAAGAAAAGAAAAATGGGTTGCACATGCAGAACTGGATATACTAAAATAAAAACAAATATCACCTATTTATCAAGCCCTCAATGTACTTAAGAGAATATAAATTCAAAATAGACCTATGGCCTAATTCCAACTCTCTTCCCTTAATATGAGTATGATTTTGAGTTTACTTTTAGAATCATATCTGATAGAATTTTGTGAGAATTAAAAAAGATAATGTACATAAAGTGTTAGAGTGTGTAGCCATTGTTGCTATTACTATTTTGAATCTCAACAAGATTTACTCATTTTAAAATAAAGAGAAACAGGAGTATATATATGTGTGTGTATTTGCGTGTATGTGTGTATAACTTAATGTATGTCCAGGTAACAGGACTGTTGGGTAGAAAAAAACTTTCTTTACAATTTGTGAAAAGGAATACTTATTGCAGTTATTATACTTAGAAACATATATATAAACACATGCAATCATTTGATAAATGAATAGACATATAAATACAAGTAAAGCTAAAAGGTACTGTAACAGGAGAACCCTTAGCGATGTTTTCTTCTCTTCCTTCAACTTGCGTTAAAAAAAAACAAGGTCCATCACCAGAATGACTAATTTATATTTTCATGATTATAATTTTACCCAAAATTAAGCAGCTAATCAGTGTCAGGGATATTTATTTAACCACCCATCAATCAACCCAATTCTCTTACCTACCAATGCTAGCCAATGTTTATAACAACCCTTTATTAGCTAATAACCAATAGATGCAAAACTCCCATAGTTGTATAAAGTATATCTCAAATGCTAAACATTTTTGTTGTCCAGATAATAGTGAGGATTAACTGAAAATTATAGCTAGCCCATTTCCAACATTAAGATGTATGTGTGTGTGTATTTATATGAACTATATATGCCAGTAGACATGGATAAAGAGAGAAAACACTACCTTCTGCCCCTTCTGCCCTTCAAAATGATAGAGATTAGCCTCTAATTTCCTCCAGCAGCACCTGAAAGCTTGGGACACAGGCAATGGCAAAGAGAACCTGCAAGAACTATTTCATTGTATATGAAATTCTTGTCTTAGAACTTCATATCCACATTTTCTTACAAGGTGAGCAAAAATGTCATCTTTGAATATAAGACTCAGGATATTATGTACTTTTCTACTTAACCCAATAGCCCTAAAGTTTCTAGTCCCTTTTCATGTGAACACTGTAAAAATCATTTTAGCAAGGATCTTTCTGCCCATACTGAAGATTTTCTGAACAGCAGCAATAATAACAGCCACTAATAATAATAATACAATAACAATAATAATAAACATTCTTTGTTGAATTCTAAGTACTTGACCAAACATATAGGAGACTTTAATTCATTTGACTTAACTAAGTGCCTAATTGGTATAAGACAGCATAATAGGTGCTATAAAGAACGAAAGCAGTATCTTCAGCCCTCAAGTCTTTTTAACCTAATCTCTAAAGCCCCACCCCCCTGCAACCATGTATAATTTACATTTAAAATTGCAAAGAAACACTATTTCTACCAATCTTTATTCTAACAAGAATATAACCTTATTTGTAGGAAAATTATTGCAGTAACCCCCACTTGTTCTTTTGTACTTCATTAACTCAATTAATATGAAATGACAGCTGATGCCAGACACTGTGCTTTCATAAATATTATTTCCTTTAAATCCCATAAAATTCCTCAGGAATCATTATCCTTTTTTATAAACGGATTACACTGAGAATTAGAGAATTAGGTAACTTGTTCAAATGTAATTTAACTAGTAAGTAGTGAGGTTGAAAAAAATAAAACTTTGCTAAGAAAGTTCCTCAAATTGGATGATAATAGTTTATTATAAAATATTAACTAATAGCCAGTATTGCAAGAATGAAATCAAGTTTATACTTTTTATATTATTATTACTAACCATTGAATTTCATCATTGGCAATCACTATATATATATATATATATATATGTATTTGTGTATGTGTGTCTACATATATATATGTATATATATATATATATATATATATGCATACACACACACACACACACACACACCAGTGTATACGTTATCCTAACCAAGAGTGAGGGCATACTGGTTACACACACACATTAGAAGAAGATGGCCTAGGTTCAAATCCCAGGTATGCCATTACCAGTTATTTGAGCTTGGACAAGATATTCAACAACGCTGTGCTTCAATTTGCTCATCTGCAAAGTAGTGATAACAGTACCTACTTCTTAAGGTCTTTATGAAGAATAACTAAGTTAGTATCTATAATTTTAAACATGTCTGGCATATAGTAAGTCTTAAATAAATTTTTGTGAACAATACATATATATATATACATATATATATATACACATTGCTATTTTAATGATGTGGTCAGGAAAGCCTTCATTGAAAGGAGTTTTGAGCAAAACCTAAAGAAAGTAAGAAGCAAGAGTCATACAGATAATTGAAGAAAATGTGTCCCAAGAATAAAGAATAGCAAAAGAACAGGTCCTGAGGTATGATTGTTTTCAGCATGTTCAGTAAAGACAAACCAGTATGGCTTGAACATAGTGAAGAACAGGAATAGGCAGGTAACAGTGGGGGAGATAGGGGATGTAGAGCCTTAAAAGACCAGTTTAAGAACTTCTGGTTTAGTCTGAGCCAGATGGGAAGCCATCAGAAGGTTCTGAACTGACATATTTTTTAAAGATCACTCTAGATACTATCTGTAAAATTACTGAAGGAGTATGCAAGTAGTAGCAAGGAGAACAACTAACCATCAAGTTTTATATTTGCTAATGAATCTGACATGGGTTGTGAGAGAGACAGGAATGACTTCAAGGTTTCTGGCCTCAGTGGCATGAAGAACAGAGCTTTTACTTACTGAGAAACAGGTCTGAAGGGGTAGAAAATCAAGAGTTTATTTCTGTTTATAAGATTGGTATGCCTATTGGATATCCAAATGGAGAAAGTGATTATAAGTATATATACAAGTGTAGAATTCAGGAGAGAAGTCAAGGCTTGAGGTATAAATGTGGATGTCATCATCATTTAGATGATACTTAAAGGAACAAAACTGAATGAGAAGACAGGGCAACAGTAGATAGGAAAGATATCCAAGGACTGAATCCTAGGATACTTAACATGTCTTTTTAAAAAGCATGAGAATGAGAAGGCACCAAGAAAAAAGAAACCAAGAAAGAACAACCAATAAATTACATTAGTCAAAAGGTAATTCTATTCCAGGGATGCCTGGGTGACTCAGTCAGTTGAGTGTCCGACTCTCGATTTCTGCTGAGGTCATGATCCCAGGGTCATAGGATTGAGCCCCATATGGGCTTTGCACTGAGCATAGAGCCTACTTAAGATTCTCTTTCTCTCTCTTTCTGTCTCTCTCCCCCAACCTCAGACATGCTCTCGCTCTCGCTCTCTCTCTAAAATAAAAAAAAAATTAATTTCATTAAAAAGGTAATTATATTCCAGAAGCCAAGTGATGAAAGTGTTTCAAAAGGTAGAGGATGTAATCAACTGTGCCAAATACTGCCAAGTTCAAGTAAGATGAAAAGTGAGAAAAACTGACCATGGTACTGGTAAAATGGAGGTCATTGATGAACTTGAGTAAAGCTTCAGTGAAGTGGTGGAGGTAAAAGTTTGACTGCAGCCAGTTCAAGAGAGAATAAGAGGACAAGCAGAAATACCAAGTACAGATAATTCTTTTGAGGAGTTTTTGCTGTAAAGAAGAACAGAGAAATAAGGCAACAGGTAGAAAAGTATGTGGGATCAAGAGGTGACAAATAGCATAATCTAATATTGTAAGCTTCAAAGCTAATTTTTATGGGGAGGACTTGAGACAATTATCTGGATGGCAATGAAATGAATGAAAGATAAGGAAAAGAAAACCACTTTTTGAGTGCAGGGCAAACTGTTCTCAAGGAAGATCTAGGTTTCAATTATAGCACACTGGTAGAAAGGAAGTTCAGAGATGACACAGATTATAGATTTTGCTGATGATTGTTCTGAACTCCCAGAGGACATGTAGAGAAATATGGGGAGATAGAAAAAGGTGATGGAATGGCAGGGAGGGAGTGGGGAGGCATCATACGGAAACATAAAGATGAGATTCTGGGTTATAAAGGATGACCTGGAAGAAGGATGTTTGCTATTGTGGTAATTATTTTGTAATATATATTTGTATCAAATCATCATGTTGTGTGACTTAAATTTATGCATTGTTATATATCAATAAATCTGGAAAAAAAGGTGTAATTCTATCACATACACACACAAGAATGACCTGGAGTCAGCTGACGTTCTTTTGTGAATGAAGTGAGTGGAAAACTAAGGTCCTTTCTGTGACTGTTGAGAGGACAGAGGAGTGGAAATCTTGAGAGAAACACACAGCTCTGGGACCCCCCTCTTGACTCTACCTGAGAGTAGAGTCAAGTTAAGACTCTTTTCACATAAGTTGAAAATCATGTACTAGCCATTACCTCAGTATAGTTCTACAGATACAGATATTCACATAAAATACAAATAATGACTAAACATATATTGTGAACCTGTTGGGAATGGACCAAGTGCCCATGCCCACGTTTACATCACCTTAATTTTCTTCTAGGTTACTAGTAAGCATTAGAATCTCAAAAATGACACGTAAGTGGTTCAACAGACACTACTCTGGTCTTAGAATCAACAAACTTGAAAGAGACTTCTAGCGCTACCATTTACTATTTTATGACATTATACCAAATCACTTAAGCCTCAGATTTTAATTCTGTGAAAAGAGAATAATACCAACCTCAAAGGGATTCTACTGAAATGAATAAATAAGTTCGATTCAAGAGAACTAGGGTGATATAAAAGTGTGGATGGGAACTGATCCATCTACAACAGGTTCACAGTAGAAGGTTTAAGTCAAGTAAGAAATTCATAAGATGGCTAACTCTAATACAAATTTTGCCACTTAAGATTAATTCAACAATTCTATAAAGAAAGAAAAAATGTTATACAAGTAAAATCCCTAAATAGAACCACACTTAAGGTCTTCTGGAAGGATATTATATTTGATAGACTAAGATCTTAAAAATATATAGTAAATTTAATAAAATAATATTTTACTTTCTATGTGAAATAATAAGAACTAAATGAAAAATCCAATTAAAGCTACTAGAAGATGCCTACTATATATTAGGCACTGACTAATCATTCAGCAACTATTTATGCCAGACAATAGTCTAGGTGCTAGGGTTTAGAATGAAAAACAAAATGAACAAGACACCTACTCTCATGGAATTTACACTCAGTAGTGGGAAACAAATAATTAATAGAGGATACAGGATAAACAGAAATAGATCAATATGATCCAGTAAAGAAATATTCAAACTGATAAGTATCAAATATAGTAATGAATGGTGTAATAAAAGTATCTAAATAGACGAGGAAGATTTCTCTGAAATTAATGAAACATAATGACAAGATTTAAAATTTTATTGCACTTATCACTGCCAAACATTATTCAAAGTGCCTAATATATGCTAACACATCTGATCTTCACAAAGACCCTATGAAGTAGAAAATATTAGTCTCTCCATTTTATCAGAAATGGGGAACAGAGAGATTGAGTAATTTTTTCTAGTGTCATAGGAAGTAAGTAGAGAAGCTAGAACTACATATGTTCTAGACTATTATGCTACACTAAAAGATTGCTGAATAACAATAATTGAAAGCTGGCTACCTAGGACCAACTAGTTTAAGTAAAAATGGACTTGCATGCCCTAACACTCACTAAATGCAATGTAATTTGAGAAAACAAAAAAAAAATCATTTTAATAAAAAACTGAGAACTCATACAACTCAATAGAAAAATAAACAATCTGATTATAAATTGGGCAAAGAATCAAAACAGACATTTTTCCAAAGACTTACTAATGCCTTACAGATAATGAAAAGGTACTCAACATCACACAAATCAAAATTTAATCAGATATCACCTCACACATGTTAGAATAGCTATTATCAAAAGGACAAGAGATAATAAATGTTGGCAAAGATGTGGAGAAAAGGGAACCCTAGGGCACTGTTGGTGGGAACAACTATAAATAAGACAGGGATTTGGTATTACTCTTTTTCGGGTGACTGTAAATTGATGCAACCACTATGGAAAACAGTATGGAGATTCCTCAAAAAATTAAAAACAGAACTAACACATAATCTAGCAATTCTACTTCTGGGTATACATGTAAAAGAAATGAAATCACTATCTCAAAAAGATATCTGCACTCCAAGGTTCACTCACTGCAGCGTAATTTACCATAGACAAGATACAGAAACAACTAAAATGCCATCAACAGATGAATAAAGAAAATGTAGTACATGTATACAATGGAATATTATCCAGCCATATTAAAGTAGGAAATCCTGCCATTTTTACTATGGATGGACCATGAGGTCATCATGCTAAGGGAATTAGACAATGACAAACACTGTGTATTCTCACTTATATGAGGAATCCAAAAACATCAATCTCATAGATAAAAAGTAGACTGGTAGCTTCCAAAGGCTGGGTACAGGATGGGCAAAATAGGTGAATGAGATCGAAACTGGTCAAATCTCCAGTTATAAAATCAATTCTGTAGATGTAATGTACAGCATGGTGACTAAAGTTAATAATACTATCAAATATTTGAAATTTAAAAAGAGAGTAGATCTTAAAATATATGAAATTTGGTAAGTATAGATCTTAAAACTTCTTACACAAGAAAAAAATTTTAATTTATGGGGTGATAGATGTTAACTAACTTATTGTAGGAATCATTTCACAATATATACATATATAAAATCATCAAGTCCCCCAAAACTAACACAATGTTTTATGTCAATTATACCTCAACAATATTGGGGGGGGGGAGAATGTCTGTATAAAAGACACCTAACACCCAATACATTAAAATTCTCACTATCAAAACTTATCTAGCATGTACAAAAGCAGAAAAGGCTACCCATTATGAAGAAAAAAATCAATCAGTTAAAGCTGACCCACATTTAAAACAGATAATAAATAAGATAATAGATAAGGACATTAAAGTAATTTAAACTATATTCCGTATGTTCCAGAAGTTAAAGAAAATACTGCATGCGTTAAAGATATGGAAAAGAGATCTAAAAGTTCAAAATCACACTTCTAAAAACAAAATCTACAATCCATGATATAATAATTAAATCGAATAAAATTAAAAGCAGATTCAGATTGGACCATGTAGAAGAAAAGATTGGTAAATATGAGACATAGCAATAGACATTATCCAAAGTCAAAAACCAAGAAAAACAAGGACTTGAAAAAATCACATTATCAGTGAACTGTGGGATGACTTCAAGCAATCTAAAATGCATGTTATTAGAGTCCCAACAGAAAGAAGACATTGGGAAGACAGTTAAGACAGAAAAAAAATTGAAGAAATAATGACCAAATATTTTCCAAATTTGATAAAAACAATAAGCCCACATACCCAAGGAGATCAACAAATGCCAAGATGAAGAAATGTGAATTACGGTAAGACACTTATTACTGTATAATCAAACTTCTCAAAATAACTGGTAAAGAAAAAAATCCTAAAAGAGCCAGAAAAAAAGGAAACACTACTCACATGGAAACAAATATAAACATAGCATATTTATTGTCAGAAACAATGCAATACAGAAGAGAGTGCAACAATACTTTTAAAGTACTGAAAGAAAAAAAAATGATTAGAATCGTCACCCAGTGGAAAAATATGAAAAACCAAAGTAAATGAATGAATTTCATAGAATGTATATTACACTTCATTAAGCTGTTAAAACAAATAAAACTAAAGTGAAATAAAGAGCTTTTTAAGACATGCAAAAACTGAAAGAATTAATCATCAACAGACCTTCACTATGAGAAATGTTTAAGATTAAAGCAAGAAGAAAATGGTATCAGATGGAAATTGGGATCTACACAAAGAAATGAAAAGCACTGGGAAAGTAATGACATGAATAAATATACAAACTTTTTTTCATATTATTTAAACCTATTCAAAAATAGTAATATATTGTGGGGTTTATACATAAAAATACTTCATAACAACAGCACAAAGGTCAGGAAAGATAAAATGGAATTACAAATGGCAAGTTCTTTACCACATGTGAAGTAGCTTGATCACTTGAAGGTAGACTATGTTAAGTTATAGATGTATACTATAAAAAAGACGTGACAAAAATAACACAGTGAAAAGTTAAAGGTCAGAAGCAAACAAAATAGAAAAATAAAATAATAACAATACTAGTTTTTTAAGAAAAGCAACTAAATATATAACCTTCTAGACACAGTGATCAGTAAAGAAAAGACAGAATTTACCAATCTCAGGAATGAGAAGTAAAATCACTATAGATTTTGGAGATACTTACAGGTTCGTAAGTGAACATTATAAACAACTTTATTTCAATAAATTGACAAATTAGGTGAATGAACTAATTGAAAGATAAAAACTACTGAAGCTCATGTAAGAAAAATAAAATAACATGATTAGCCTTATATGTAATAAAGAAATTGAATTTGAAGATAAAAGCCTACCCATAGAGGCACCTGGTAGTTCAGTTGGTTAAGCATTGGACTTAGGCTCAGGTAATGATCTCGCGGTTCATGGGTTCCAGCCCTGCATCAGTCTCTGTGCTGACAGCTCAGAGCCTGGAGCCTGCTTCAGATTCTGTGTCTCCCTCTCTCTGCCCCTCCCCCACTCATGCTCTCTCACAAAAAATAAACAAACATTTAAAAAAAAAAAACTACCCATAAATAAAACCACTCCCACATGGCCGTTAACATTCTACCAAATATAAGGATAAGATGACATCAACTCTACAAGAATTTTATTACTTTCATACTAAAACCAGATGAATATAAGAAAAAAAAGAAAAACTACAGACCAATATCTCTCATGAACATACATGCAAACATTCTAAACAAAGAAAACCCAAACAAATCTAATCCAACAATGTAGAAAAAGAGTAAAGCAGAATGGCCAAATGGAGTTTTATACCAAGAATGCAACATCGGTTTAACATTCTCATGTCAACCAAACCTATTAGGCAACTAAAACAGAAAAAAACATATGATCATCTCAATGTATGCAGGAAAGGAATTAGAAAAAAATCAAATGCATTATTGATAAAATTATCAACAAAGTAGGAACAGAAGCCTCAGCATGATAGAGGGAATGTACCAAAAACCTACAGCTAACATTATACTTAACAGTAAGTCTTTTCAATGACATCAGAAACAAAACAAGGATGTCTGAACTCACCAATTCTACTCAATACTGTACGGGAGATGTGAACCAGGAAAATGAGGCAAGATTTTTTTTCTTTTTTGAGAGAGAGAGAGAGAGAGAGAGAGAACAAGCAGGGGAGGGGGGGGAGGGAGAGAGAGAATCTCAAGTAGGCTCTGCACTCAGTGCAGAGCCCAACACGAGGCTCAAGCCCAAGACCCTGGGATCATGACCTGAGCCAAAATCAAGAGTTAAATGCTCAACTGACTGAGCCACCCAGGCACCCCCAAGACAAGATTTTTGAAGCTTTCTGATTGGAAAAGAAGAATCAAAAGTGTCTTTATTTATAGATGACATGATTCTCTATGTGGAAAAATTATGGAATTTACAAGAACACCACTAGAAATCATGAATGCAGCAAGGCTGCAGGATATATCAATGAACAAAAATCAAGTTAATTGCTATATATTATCAATTAACCAGAAATAAATTTTTTAAACACCATTTACAAAATCATGAAAATATGAAATATCTAAGAATAAGTTTGACAAAAGATGTGCAGAATATGCATAATAAACTGCAAACAAAATATTACTGAGAAAAATTAAATAAATGGAGATATATACCATTTTCAAGAATTGAAAGACTCACTACTTTGAAGAAGAAAAATTTTCCAAAATTAAGCTACAGGTTCAATACAGAAGAGTTGGGCAGAAGCAATCATTTTTAATGAATTTAAAAAAAAAGTTGAAATTTCAAAAACTTATTCACTTAGTTAAATTTATTGAAGTCTGGCTATATATCATATGTTTTTACATATATTATTGTGTATATATATTTACATTATCTCTTAGACATAAAATTCTTATCCTCACCATAAAACTGAAAAGAGCACACAAAAAGAATAGTCAATATGAAAATTCAATCTCCCTGACTCCAAAGCACTTTTTTTTTAACTTCTGTACATTGATTTCTCAAATATAAGTAAAAACATGATAGAATCCAACATTCTCAGTCTAAATACAGAAAGATCTGTAGAAGACATTCCCAGCATACATTCAAATGATGGTAGAGATTTCTACTGATGGATGGAAAAAGGCCGACAGATCCAGTTAGAGTTGTAAGTATACATGTATATTGAGAAGCACCAATTAGGAAGAGAATATTCTGTAAGGCAAAAAGCTATAGCAAAAAACAAACAAACAAACAAACAAAAAACAGAACCAGCAACAAACCTTGAAACATTTTCTCCCACTACTGCTTTTGCTAAAATTTTCAGGATTTAATACACTCCATAATAAGTCAATAAATGATAATCTCAATAAATTAGAAGAATGCATCCTTCTCTGGGCTATCTATGAAAACCTCAATATGGGGTGGTACAGAATATAGCTAGTCAGTTTGCTTCAGGGTCAGGACACATGAAAAATGGCACACCTAGACAACTAATACGAAATGAAAGGAAAAACACAGCCAAGAGATTGGAACAATATTAGAAAAATTATAATTCAAATCTTTATGTACCATCATCTAAGCTTTACAGACCTACAAAATATCCTCAAATGAAATGAAAAACCTAAAATGCACATCACCATACATAAAATTTCTAAAAATCTGTTTCTACTTCATTTATCTTTTCATATTTTAACATTTTCAAGATTATGACACAAAATGGAAAACTACCATTCAAGAGATCCCAGGCACTCCCACTCTCTAATTTAATGCTTATGAAAATGTCACTTTACTCTGATTAAATGGTACCTCGGTTTCTTCCTGTGAAAAATGAAAGAAAAAGCCAAATATACTGGCATTTATATGTTATTTTATTGCAAATTTAATTGTAAATATTTGATTTAAATAATTTAAACAGTAATTTTATTAAGAAATTTATTATTAAGTATTTATTACTAAGAATTACTAAGAACAAAAATTGGCATATTGTTAATGTCTAATTACAGATATCAGAATTGTTGAAACACTATAGTTAAACCATCAGAGTACTAAAATTGCTAGTTATCTGCTCAGCATTCTTTCCCATCTTTATTCTTAGCTACAGAATCCCACTTTTATGTGGGTAGCAATGTGCATAGTTTTCTTTTTTTTAATCTTCATTTCTCTGCTGAGAATGGCAATATAATATATGCTGAGTATGGCCATATGACTAAATTCTGGCCAGTTAGACATAAACATAAGACTTTCTGGAAGGCTCTTAAGAGACGCTGATTTGGCTAGTAGATATACTCTGTTTAACTCTTCCTTTTCTCCTTTCTGTTGTCTGGCACAGCATCTTGAACTATGAGACATTTTATTCTCAAAGGAGAATAAAAATGACAGGTTAGGGATGGTAGAAAAGAAACATAAATGAAATCTTGGGCTTTTATCACTATAAAGCTACCTCCTATACATGCCCTGGAATCCCTACTTCTGGGTTTCTTTCAGGTGGATAAGAAATAAATTCTACCTAACTTAAACCACTATTATTTGCAGCTTTCTACTATATACCTCATTTCAAAAGGAGCCCTAGAACAGACTCTCTTGAGCCAAGCATAGACAAGAGGCCCACAGAAGAGGGTAGGAAGGGCGGAGAGGTAGTACATGCTATACAGACCGGCGGGAGGGAGGGCAGCCCACCCGGAAAGACAGAGCCCACAAGTCTGACTTGCAAAAGCGGAGGGACTGGACTCCGTGAGTTCTGACAGCCAGCGGAACTTAATATCTGGAATGTAATAAATCAATAGCTCTGCTCAGAGAGCAGGAGGGCGAGAGGACACCGGGAGGGACAGGTGTTGAGCCCAGGAAGACAGAGCTCAGCTCAGCGGGAAACAAAGACACTGGCAAGTGCCATCTCCCTTTCCCATCCCCCAACCAAAATCCCAAAGGGAACCGCTTCCCGTCACCGAACTTGCTTGCACCATAAAAACACCCAAATCTGTGCTTCTGTGTATCCATCCCTCTAAGGGGTCTGCCTCCCTCCTGGTGCTGCAGGGCCCCTCCCGCAGGGGACCACCCACAGCAAAGCGAGCTAAGCCTGCCCCTCCCGCCACTGTGCACCTTGCGAATCCACCCCAGCTAATATGCCAGATCCTATCAAAGCAGCACCACAAGCCTGGAAGTGCGCAAGTAGCCCAGACAGGGGCCACACCACTCCACAGTGAGTCCTGGCCCTGGGAGAGGGGAAGATAAGGTACACACCAGTCTTGACTGTGGCCCCAGAGGTGGGCTGGGGACAGATATCAGGTCTGAATGTGGCCCCGCCCACCAACACAAGTTACTGTAGACAGCACAGGGGAAGTGCCCTGCACCTTGGCGCCACCCCAGGGACTATCCAAAATGATGAAACGGAAGAATCCTCCTGAAAAGAAACTCCAGGAAGTAGCAACAGCTAACGAATTTATCAAAAATGATTTAAGCAATATAACGGAACAAGAATTTAGAATAATAGTCATAAAATTAATCGCTGCGCTTGAAAAAAGTATAGAGGACAGCAGAAAATCTATTGCTACAGAGATCAAGGGACTAAGAAATAGTCATGAGGAGCTAAAAATGCTACAAATGAGGTGCAAAATAAAATGGAGGCGACCACAGCTCACATTGAAGAGGCAGAGGAGAGAATGGGTAAATTAGAAGATAAAATTATGGAAAAAGAGGAAGCTGAGAAAAAGAGAGATAAAAAAAATCCAGGAGTATGAGGGGAGAATTAGAGAACTAAGTGATGCAATCAAATGGAACAATATCCGTATAACAGGAATTCCAGAAGAGGAAGAGAGAAAGGGGCTGAAGGTGTACTTGAACAAATCATAGCTGAGAACTTCCCTGATCTGGGGAAGGAAAAAGGCATTGAAATCCAAGAGGCACAGAGAACTCCTTTCAGATGTACCTTGAATCGATCTTCTGCATGACATATCATAGTGAAACTGGCAAAATACAAGGATAAAGAGAAAATTCTGAAAGCAGCTAGGGATAAACATGCTCTAACATATAAAGGGAGACCCATAAGACTAGTGGCAGACCTATCTACTGAAACTCGGCAGGCCAGAAAGGAATGGAAGGAAATCTTCAATGTGATGAACAGAAAAAATATGCAGCCAAGAAACCTTTATCCAGCAAGTCTGATATTCAGAATAGAAGGAGAGATAAAGGTCTTCCCAAACAAACAAAAACTGAAGGAATCCATCACCACTAAACCAGCCCTACAAGAGATCCTACAGGGGATTCTGTGAGTGAAATCTTGCAAGGACCACAAAGTACCAGAGACATCACTACAAGCATGAAACCTACAGATCACAATGACTCTAAACCCATATCTTTCAATAATAACACTGAATGTAAATGGACTAAATGCTCCAACCAAAAGACACAGGGTATCAGAATGGATAAAAAAAACAAGACCCATCTATTTACTGTCTACAAGAGACTCATTTTAGACCTGAGGACACCTTTCAGATTGAAAGTGTGGGGATGGAGAACTATCTATCATGCTACTGGAAGTCAAAAGAAAGCTGGAGTAGCCATACTTCTATCAGACAAACTAGACTTTAAATTAAAGGCTATAACAAGAGATGAAGAAGGGCACTATATAATAATTACAGGGTCTATCCATCAGGAAGAGCTAACAATTATAAATGTCTATGCGCCGAATATGGGAGCCCCCAAATATATAAAACAATTAATCACAAACATAAGCAACCTTATTGATAAGAATGTGGTAATTGCAGGGGACTTTAATACTCCACTTACAACAATGGACAAATCATCTAGGCACAGGATCAATAAAGAAACAAGGGCCCTGAATGATACATTGGATCAGATGGACTTGACAGATATATTTAGAACTCTGCATCCCAAAGCATCAAAAGGAGCCCTATGTTATATTTATTAGATTCATTGTCCTAAAACATGTTTATCTCTTCAAGGTTGTATTACCTATGGAAGTATACTGGACCCAAGTGCAGTTGTAACACACTTAAAAACAAATAATTTTGGGGCACCTGGGTGGCTCAATCAGTTAAGCATCCAACTCTTGATTATGGCTCAGATCATGATCTCATGGTTCCTGGGTTCGAGCCCCGCATCAGGATCTACACTGACAGTACAACGGTGCAGAGCCTACTTGGGACTCTCTCTGTCCTTCTCTCTCCACCATCCCCTGCTCACACACACACTCTCTCAAAATAAGTAAACTAAAAAAAAACTGCTAAAAGAAAAAAAAGACAAACAATTTTAATGGGTAAATTTCTTAATGACTGAATCACATAAAAATATTCATACACTGAGACCAATATAGTCTTGAGGATTTTATCCAGTTCCAAGGTAAAGAAATATTCATGGTGATGTAGCCTTCCAAATCTACTATAGAAGTTTCACTGAGTGCAATCAAACAAACACTTCATTTACAAAAATTAAGTTACAGTGGAAGAATTCCATCTGTATTGTAATCAGAATATTTAGGAGCCACAGAATTTCATCTGATGGTTCAACTCCTATATGAAAGCCAATATTCAACACTTTTCTATTATTAGAGGCTGTAGCCTTCTTTTCTTCCTAGAAGTATAACAAAGTAGTGCAGATGCAATCCACTCTAATGAGATCTATTTGGTGTATAAATAGTTTTGAAACCATTTCTGCCATTCTCCCTCCTTTAGTTTGCCCCACTCCCCTCACACCTGTACCTTAAACAGCCCCATTACCTAACAAAGCTCTTAGTATAGTCTAGAATGACACTAAAGGCAACTGTGGATAGTGAAAGCAGTAATAAAGAATGAGACAAGACTATGACATTAGTGGTGAAAAGTTGCTCTCCTATCCTCAACAAACAGCCCCCAGCTAGGTTTACCCTGAAAACAACACAATTCAATCACTCTGTGCATACCTAAGAAAGATTTTAGTACCTTCTGGCTTAATGGAAAAATATTCCATAAAGTACCAGGCACTATTTGTCCCGATTATACAAACACTCTCTGTTTTGATTCTGAGACCACATACAGGATTACAAGCAAATGGACTCAACAAATTATAATTGTGCAATTTACTAGATAATTTGTCATATATTGTCATCATTTTCATGGAAAAATGTCAGCTGTGATTTCTTTTTATCTCTTCCTCAAAGTACTGACATTAATTACAAACGTGACAGAAGACAAACATGTTGAATCTATATGTTATGAATGATGTGATGGAATAGAGATAAAATATGCCATAGCATCTGCCTTCAAGAAGTTTACATTCTAGGGGTGCCTGGATGGCTCAATTGGTTAGGCATCCAACTTCTGCTCAGGTCATGATCTCATGGTTTGTGGGTTTGAGCCCCATGTGGAGTTCTGTGCTGACAACTCAGAGCCTGGAGCCTGCTTCAGATTCTGTGTCTCACTCTCTCTCTCTGCCCCTCCCCCACCTGTACTCTATGTCTCTCTCTCAAAAATAAATAAACATTAAAAAATGTTTAACAAGTTTATATTCTAGGGGTACCCGGGTGGCTCAATCGGTTAAGTGTCCGACTTTGCCCAGGTCATGATCTCATGGATCATGAGTTCAAGCCCTGTGTCAGGCTCTGTGCTGACAGCCCAGAGCCTGGAGTCTGCTTCAGATTCTGTGTCTCCCTCTCTCTCTCTGCCCCTCCCAAGCTCACATTCGCGCACTCTCTCTCTCTCTGTCAAAAATAAACTTCAAAAAAAAATTTAAAAAGAAAGAAGTTTACATTCTAATAGATAGAACATATTAGAACTCAGAGGGGAAAAAAAACTAAGAGGAAGGTTAAGTAAGACAGTAAGAATATGCTAAAGAACATAGCTATTAATTTCTTGAGTTCAAAGTAATATATGATAGATTTTTCCAACTATGCTCTAGAGATCTAAGTTTTAGATGAATATTAGCAATGATACTGAATAATCAACATTGTGTTCATAAATACAGAGAGTAAAAACAAGTCAAAATAAATGTAGCTATTTAATAAACAACCATTTACTAAGTGTTATACCACATACTTCATACTATACAAGAAAAGTATAGTTTCTCATCCTTAAGAAACTCATAATTAAAAAGAAATGTAGTGCGCTAGAAAGCAAACTTTTTGGTGCCAGAAGACTCTGTTCCATAAATTATAATTTATTAATAAACTATCTTTACTGCACTTCATCCTTATTGGTAACATGCAAATACCAATGTCTGTTAAAGACAGTTGGAGAGAGAGAAGATGTAAAAGAGCAAACACCAGCAGTCTTCAAATTGTGCTTCATGAGCCCTAGAGTTTGGAATCCCAGGACGTGTCATAGGGAGTGGGGAGACAAATAATCTTTGAACCAATGTTTCTATACTTTAAAACATTAACAAAAAGTTTGAAAACCACTAGTATAAGGAAAACATCTTTGGAAAGGCCAGCTCACCAGTTTGTCAAAAGCAAAAGGTTCTCCAGTAGGAGAAATGGTAAATTAATCCTAGACTTTAGAGAGCCTTGGCTATGTGGTCAAAGAATTCGATCAATGCATAAGGAACTGGAAATGACCTCATTTAAGCAAAAATTTTAGAAAGATTAATTCTGCATTAATGTATAGGACCAACTAGAGATAGCAAATAAAAGTGAAAAAGCCATTAGAAAGGTATTACAATAATCCAAGTGTGGTTCTAAAAGGACTTAAATAGAACGGACATAGTGGAAATACAAAGCAAAGAATATGTCAAAAAAATTGGAGAAGGTCATGGATCAGTCATGAAAATCAAGAAGAAAAAAAATCAAACTTCATCTCAGAGGAAAGACATGTGATAAGGTACAAAGGCAAAAGTCATTTAACAGATTCTAATAGTCAAACATCAAAAACACGCCATGACTGAAAAAAAAGTAGAATAAAAATGAGGACAAACTAGTTTTCTGTATCAGAACAGGAGATGCCAAAAGTGAATAAAGGAGGTAACAGAGTAGGAGCTAAAAAGATGTGAATGGAAACCAGGATCAGGAACTAGAAGAGTCAAATAAGGTAGTATTTATGGAAATTCAAGGAGAAGATATAGCATGTTCTAACTTAATTCCAAGAGACTGCATCTAGTTGATGGATCAGTAATTACTTTAAATGTAAACGGATTAAACTTTCCAATCAAAAGATAGGGATAAATACAATGTATAAAAACACATGACCCAAATACATGCTCCCTACAAGAAACTCACATGAGATCCAGACACAAACAGGTTGAAAGTAAAGGGTTGGAAAAAAGTTCCCCATGAAAATAAATAGTAACCACAATAAAGTAGGAGTGGCTATACCAATATCAGACAAAACAGACTTTAAATCAAAAAAGTTACATGAAGCAAAGAAGAACATTGCATGTTAATAAAAGGTTCAATACAAGACAGCATAACAGTTATAAACATTTAAATAACTAATCACAGTGGGGCGCCTGGGTGGCTCAGTCGGTTAAGTGGCCGACTTCGGCCCAGGTCATGATCTCACGGTCCGTGAGTTCGAGCCCCGCGTCGGGCTCTGTGCTGACAGCTCAGAGCCTGGAGCCTGTTTCAGATTCTGTGTCTCCCTCTCTCTGGCCCTCCCCCATTCATGCTTTGTCTCTCTCTGTCTCAAAAATAAATAAACGCTAAAAAAAAATTTTTTTGAAGAAAAATAAATAAATAACTAATCACAGACCATCGAAATACATGAATAACTGACAGAATTGAAAATAGGAACAGACCTACATTAATAGTCACAGACTTCAATACTTCACTCATAATAATGGATACAATAAATACACGTAAGATAAATAGGAAATAGAAGACTTAACAAAACAGATGAATTAGATCTAATGGACATACACAAAACACTACATTCAAACAAGAGCATACACATTCTTTGCAAGTGCACATGGGACATTTTCCAAGATGGACCATATGTTAGGCCATAAAATAAGTCCCAATAATTCTTTTATATTGAGGCATAACTGACATAACATTATATTAGTTACGGGTATACAATGCAATGATTCAATATTTGTATATATTACAAAATGATCCCCAAAATAAGTCCAGTTAACAACTATCACTACCAGTTACAAAATTTTTTTTCCTTAGAGGAGAACGTTCAAGAACCACATTCTTATTTACTTTCAAATATGCAATACAGTATTATTACCTATAATCACTATGCTATACCTTATAATCCTATAACCATTTAATAATGGGAAATTTATACATTTTTGACCCCCTTCACCCATTTCACCTCCCAAAACTTGCCCCATTCAGGCAACCACCAATCTTTTCTATGTATCCATTATCCAGGTTTTTGTTTGCTTGCTTGTTTCTTGTTTTTTTAAAATTCCACATATAAGTGAGATCCTACAGTATGTGTCTTTCTCTAACTTATATCATTTAACATGATAGCCTCAAGGTCCATCCATGTTGTTGCAAATGCAGGATTTCATTCTTTATTATGACTGAATAATATTCTATATTTTAGGCTATTTTAAATAATTCTGGAACGGACATGGGGATGCATACATATCTTCAATTCAGTGTTTTTGTTTTCTTGAATAAATACCCAGAAGTGGAATTGCTGGGTCATATTGTAGTTCTATTTTTAACTTTTTGAGGAATCTCCATACACTTTTCCATACGGCTACACCCCATCCCATCAATAGTGCATAAAGACCCCTTCTTCTACATCTTCCCCAATATTTGTTATTTCTTGTCTTTTTTTATGATAGCCATTCTAACAGGTGTGAAAATATATCTCATTGTAGTTTTGATTTGCATTTCCCTGATAATTAGTGACACTGAGCACCTTTTCATGTACATATTGGACATTTGGTCTTTTGTGTTGTTGTTGCTGTTTTTTAATGTTTATTTATTTTTGAGAGAGAGAGCACGCATGTGAAAAGGGGAGGGGCAGAGAGCCAGAGAGACAGAGGATCCAAAGTGGGCACTGTATTGACAGCAGACAGCTCTGTACAAGGCTTGAACTCATGAACCGTGAGATCATGACCTGAGGCAAAGTAGGATGCTTAGGTGAATGAGCCACCCAGGAGCCCCCATGTTGGACATTTGTATGTCTTAAAAAAAAATGTCTATTCAGATCCTCTTCCCATAATGTTATTTTTTTTTTTTTTTTTTACTACAGAGCTGCATGAGATCTTTATATGTTTTGGATATTAATCCCTTATCAGATATATGATTTGAAAATATTTTCTCCCATTCCATAGGTTCCCTTTTCATTTTGTTGATGATTTCCTCTGCTGTGCAGAAGTTTTACAATTTTATATAGTCCTATTTGTTTATTTTTCCTTTTGTTGCCTTTGTTTTTTGGTGTCAGGTCCAAAAACTCATTACTAAGACAGATGTCAAGGAGCTTATCACCTATATTTTCTCCCAGAAGTTTTATGGGTTCTGGTCTTACATTTAAGTCTTTAATCCATTTGCAGTTAATTCAAGGTGTGAGACACTGGTCCAGTTTCATTTCTTTCACACGTGGCCATACAGTTTCCCCAACACCATTTATTCAAGAGACTATCCTTTTCCCATCATATATTCTTGGCTCCTTTGTCATACATTTATTGACCATACATATATGGGTTTATTTCTGAGCCTTCTATTATGTTATATTGATCTATGTGTCCTTTTTTATGCCAATATTATACTGTTTTGATTACTATTCTTTATAACAAGTTTGAAATCAGGAAGTATCACATGATGTCTCCACCTGTCAGTCATAAAAAAGAATGAAATCTTGCCATTTGCAGCAACGTGGGTTGAGCTAGAAAGCATTATGCTAAGCAAAATAAGTCAGTCAAAGTAAGACAAATGCCATGATTTCACTCATATGTAGAATTTAAGAAACAAAACAGATGAACATAGGGAAAAAAAGAGACAGCAAAATAAGTCAGTCAAAGAAAGACAAATGCCACAATTTGATTCATATGTAGAATTTAAGAAACAAAACAGATGAACATGGGGGAAAAAGAGATAAGAAAGAGACAAGGAACAGACTCTTAATTATAGAGAACAAAACTGATGGTTACCAGAGGGTAGGTGGGTAGGAAGACGGAGAAATAGTTGATGGGGATTAAGGAGTACACTTGTTACTATGAGCACTGGGTGTTATATGCAGGTATTGAATCACTAAATTGCGCACCTGAAACTAATATTACATTATATATTAACTAACTGGAATTTAAGTAAAAATTTAAAAAGTCACACCTAGAATCACTTAAATTCACTTCCTCACTTAAAGAATAAAATGGTATCTTCGAAAAATTTCAAATACATTATTTTATTCATCCCCTAATTTATTCATCAAATACTTACTGAGAATGCTAGGTGCCTGCCTTTAGGTTAGATACTAAAGATAAGATAACTAAGATAGTCCTTACCCTACTAATGAAAAAGACAAGAATGTAAATTAAAAATTACAATGCAAAATGTTAAATGATACAGCAAAGATCTATGCAGGGCACTAGAAGGTCACAGATGAAGAAATGCCTAACTCCACCTTTAAATCACAGTGCCAGGAAGAACTATACAGAACAGTTAAATTTTAGTTGAAAATTTAAGACATGTGGAGGAAAGCAATGCGGGCAAAGGGAAAAATATGTACAGTGGCACAGATATAATAAACCATGATACACTCAAGGAAATGCAAACTGTTTGGTATGGTTAGAATGTGGGGTCTGTGTGGGAAGGAATGGTAGAAAATGAGGTTGAAATCAGAAAGGACCAATCAAGAGTGATAGATAAAAAAGAAACTGAAGAATAGCTACCACTTAATGAGTGAATTCTGTAAGATACATACTATGATCCTCATAGTAACCTTGAAACAAGTTGTAATATCCCCATTTTATACATGACAAATATGAAACTCAGAAAAGGAAAGTAAATGTCAGGTCATGTAGGGTTTGTACTTTAAATGTTTCCTCTTGGGGCGCCTGGGTGGCGCAGTCGGTTAAGCCTCCGACTTCAGCCAGGTCACGATCTCGCGGTCCGTGAGTTCGAGCCCCGCGTCGGGCTCTGGGCTGATGGCTTGGAGCCTGGAGCCTGTTTCCGGTTCTGTGTCTCCCTCTCTCTCTGCCCCTCCCCCATTCATGCTCTGTCTCTCTCTGTCCCAAAAATAAATAAACGTTGAAAAAAAAAATTAAAAAAAAAAAAGTTTCCTCTTAGTTACGACGTTGCAGTACAGAAATCTAAAATGCTACAGTATGAGTAGAATACTAAAAGTAGTCCCAGTATTTACCACAGTATAAAGTTTAAGGTGGAAAGACAAGTGCTGAGCTTGAGAAGTACTTTTGAAATAATGGAACACCTTCAATGCCATGCTAAGGAACATAGGTTCATGAGGTGTCATTAAAGGGTTTAGAGGCCATAGTAAGATAAGCATTTTTAAAAGATCCCATAGTAGGATGAGGTCAAATTTTAAAACAGGTAGCTTTTAAAACTATGTATCCATCTATGTATACTTATTTTTAAACTTGCTCCTTAGGATTATTTCTACTAGTTTAGAAAAAATAATTTTCTTGAAAAGTATACCAATCTCTATTTCCATTTGATTCCAGAACTGTTGTCGTTTGGATGGTGAACTAAAATATTTCAGTCTGTAACTAAAACATACGCATTCTCAAGAGGAACAGGAACAGAATATCCTAACAACAGGCAAAGAAAAACTTCTGCACAAAAAATAAAATAAAATTCATTCTACAAATGAATGGAATAAATGATAGTTCTATGTACAACCCCTTTGAAATGTTAAAAATCAACCCTATCTGGAAGAGATGGAAATACTTTGTTCTCATTCAATGATATTCTTTTAAAATTCACGTACCAATTGTATTTTGTGGAAAAGCTTCTAAACCTCTTCTTCTTCAAGTGACTATAATTTAGACTAAAGGCATATATATAAAAAAAGAGAGACTAAGCTGCTGCTCCATGAAATACAAAAAAAGAGAAAAAGAAGACTACTACTAATTTTAACATACATTCAGCATCTTAATATTTTAGTCTCTACATAATGCAGAAAATATCAGATGCTGTCCCCAAAGAGTTCCTCAAGATGGAATCACACTGTGTAACATGAAGTGTGTGAATTCCATGATCATGATTCCCTTCATTACGTTGTCTAATAAAAAGAATCTCCTACTTATTTACTTTGACTTCCCAATAGGCTAATTTCATGATATCCTGTCATAATTTTCTCTTTTACTGGAGTAGTATTTAAAAAAAAAAAAAGCTCCCAATTCTAGTAACTGCAGCTCTCATCAGGACGAATAAACTACTTTTGGTAAATGTATTACACACTTGAAAAATGGACCCTCAGGGCATCATTTCATGAACTGCTGCAGGCTCAATTATCTCTGAGAGCCCAGGTCATCAGTGTGAAGTTGTCCTAAGGAATATAATATTTTACCTAATCTTCCATTAAATGAAGTCTAAGGTGACAGAATAAATTAATCACTTATTAATTCAGTAAAAATATACTGACATCTTACTATGATCCAGGCACTGTGCTAGATACCATGGTAAGTAAAAACAAATACTTCTTACCTCATGGAATTCATAGCCTAGTGGATCATACTCAATTTTGGAAACAAGGGTTTTTTTTAATGTTTATTTATTTCTCAGAGAGTGCAAGGCGGGGGAGGGGCAGAGGACCTGAAACAGGATCTGTGCTGACAGCAGAAAGCCTAATGTGGGGCTCAAACTCACAAACCACAAGATCATGACCTAAGCTGAAGCCAGAAGCTCAACTGACTGAGAGACCCACGTGCCACTAGACACCAGGATTTTTTATTTCATTTATTTATTTATTTATTTATTTATTTATTTATTTATTTATTTTTAATTTACATCCAAGTTAGTTAGCATATAAGTGAAATAATGATTTCAGGAGTAGATTCCAGTGATTCATCCCTTATGTATAATACCCAGTGCTCATCACAAGTGTCTTCATTGACTATTTTTTGTAACTTTTTTTAATGTTTATTTTTGAGAGAGAAAGAGAGAGAGAGCGCGCGTGCACTGAGCGAGGGAGGGGCAGAGAGAGAGGAAGACACAGAATCTAAAACAAGCTCCAGGCTCTGAGTTGTCAGCACAGAGCCCGACACAGGGCTCAAACCCACATACCATGAGACCACAACCTGAGCCAAAGTTGGTCGCTTAACTCACTGAGCCACCCAGGTGACCCCCAAGTGTCTTCCTTAATGCCCCTTACCCATTTAGCCCATCCCCCCACCCACAACCCCTCCAGCAAGCCTCAGTTTGTTCTCTGTATTTAAGAGTGTCTTGTTTTGTCCACCTCCTTGTTTTTATATTTTTGCTGCCATTCTCTTATGGCATCCACTTTATATCTTAAATTCCACATATGAATGAAGTCATATGATACTTGTCTTTCTCTGACTGACTCATTTCGCTTAGCATAACGCCCTCCAGTCCCATCCACATAGTTGCAAATGGCAAGATTTCATTATTTTTGATTGCTGAGTAATACTCCATTTTGTGTGTGTGTGTGTGTGTGTGTGTGTGTGTGTGTGTGTGCACTCTCCTTCTATCCCTACTTTCTTGAGGGTTTTTATCAAGAAAGAATGCTGTATTTTGTCAAATACAAATTTTGTCAAATACAAATTTTTTCTGCATCTATTGAGAGGATCGTATGGTTCTTGTCCTTTCTTTTATTGATGTGATGAATCACATTAATTGTTTTGTGGATATTGAACCAGCCCTACTTCCCAGGTATAAATCCCACTTGATCATGGTGAATAATTTTTTTAATGTATTGTTGGATCTGGTTGGCTAATATCTTGTTGAGGATTTTTGCATCCATGTTCATCAGGGAAATTGGTCTATAGTTCTCCTTTTTAGTGGGGTCTTTGTCTGGTTTTGGAATCAAGATAATGCTGGCTTCATAGAAAGAGTTTGGAAGTTTTCCTTCCTTTTCTATTTTTTTTTTTTTTTTTTTTTTTTTTTTTGGAACAGCTTCAAGAGAATAGGTGTTAACTCTTCTTTAAATGTTTGGTAGAATTCCCCTGGAAAGCCATCTGGCCCTGGACTCTTGCTTATGGGAGATTTTTGATTACTAAATCAATTTCTTTACTGGTTATGGGTCTAATCAAATTTTCTATTTCCTCTTATTTCAGTTTTTGGTGGTTTATAAGTTTCTAGGAATTTGTCCATTTCTTCCAGATTGCCCAATTTATTAGCATATAATTGCTCATAACATTCTCTTATTATTGTTTGTATTTCTGCAGTGTTGGTTGTGACCTCTCCTCTTTCATTCTTAATTTTATTTATTGGGTCCTTTCCTTTTTCTAGGGGTTTATCAATTTTGCTAATTCTTTCAAAGAATAAGCTCCTGGTTTCATTGATTGGTTCTAATGGTTTGGTTTGGTTTGGCTTTTTTATAGCAGTGATTTCTGCTCTAATCTCTATCATGTCCCTTCTGCTAATTTGGGGCTTTCTTTGCTGTTTTTTCCAGCTCTTTAAGGTGTAGGGTTAGGTTGTGTACCCGAGACCTTTCTTCCTTCTTTAGGAAGGCCTGGATTGCTATTTTCCCTCTTATGACCATCTTTGCTGCATCCCAGAGGTTTTGGGCTGTCATGTTTTCATTTTCATTGGCTTCCATGTACTTTTTAATATACTATTTTCTTGGTTAACCCTTTCATTCTTTAGTAGGATGTTCTTTAATCTCCAAGTATTCATGGTCTTTCCATATTTTTTCTTGTGGTTGATTTTGAGTTCCCTAGTGTTGTGGTCTGTAAATATTCAAGGTATGATTATTAATCTTTTTGTACTTGTTGAGGGTGATTTGTGACCCAGTATGTGATCTATTCTGGAGAAAGTTCCATGTGCATTCAAGAATAATGTGTATTCTTCTGCTTTAGAAAGAAATGTTCTGAATGTATCTGTTAAGTCCATCCAGTCCAGTGTGTCATTCAAAGCCATGGTTTCCTTGTTGATATTCTGTTTAGATGATCTGTCCATTGCTGTAAGTGGGGTGTTGAAGTCCCCTACTATTAATGTTATTACTATCAATGATTTTCTGTATGTTTGTGATTAATTGATTTATATAATTGGGTGTCCCATGTCTGGGGCATAAATGTTCACAACTGTTAGATCTTGGTGAATAGACCCCTTAATTATTATATAATGCCCTACTTTATTTCTTGTTTCAATCTTTATTTTAAAGTCTAGATTTTCTGATATAAGTATGGCTACTCAGGCTTTCTTTTGGCAACCATTAGCATGACAAGTAAGTAAGAGGTGGTTCTCCATCCCCTTACTTTCAATCTGAAGGTGTCTTTAGGTCTCAAATGGGTCTCTCGTAAACAGCATATAGATGGACCTTGTTTTCTTATCCATTCTGTTACCCTATGTCTTTTGATTGGATTGGAGCATTTAGTCCATTGACATTTAGAATACTGAAAGATATGATTTATTGCCATTGTGTTTCATGTAGATTTGGAGTTTCTGGTGGTGTTCTCTGGTCCTTTCTAGTCTTTGTTGCTGTTTTTGGTCTTTTTTTTTTTTTTTTTTTTTTTTTTTTTTTCCCCTCAAAGAGTCCCCCTTACAATTTCCTGCAGGGCTGGTTTAGTGGTCATGAACTCCTTTAGGTTTTGTTCATCTGGGAAACTGTTTATATCTCCTTCTATTTTGAATTACAGCCTTCCTGGATAAAGAATTCTTGGCTGCATATTTTTCCAATTCAGCACATTGAATATATCCTGCAACTCCTTTCTGTCCTGCCAAGTTTCTGTGGATAAGTCTGTTGAGAAACTTATTTGTCTTCCTTTGTAGGTTAAGGACTTTTTTTTACCTTTTTGCTTTCATGATTCTTTTCTTCTCTGTGTATTTTGTGAATTTGGCTATGATACGCCTTGTTGATGGTCGGTTTTTGTTGAATCTAATGGGAGTTCTCTGTGCTTCCTGGATTTTGAGGTCTGTGTCTTTCTCCAGGTTAGGAAAGTTTTCCACTATGATTTGCTCACATAAAACTTCTACCCCTTTTTCTCCATCTTCTGGGACCCCTATGACTTGGATGTTATTCCTTTATAATAAGTCACTGAGTTCTCTAATTCTTGTATCATGCTCTTTTGCCTTAGTTTCCCTCTTTTTTTCTGCTTCGTTATTCTCCATAAGTTTGTCCTCTATATCGCTGATTGGCTGTTCTGCTTCATCCATGCTTGCCACTGTGGCATCCATTCAAGACTGCATCTCAGATATAGCATTTTTAATTTTGTCCTGACTAGATTTCACTTTTTTTTATCTCTGCAGAAAGGCATTCTATAATTTTTTCAATCCCAGCTAGTATTCTTATTATCGTCATTCTAAATTCTGGTTCAGACACCTTGCTTGTATCTGTGTTAAGTCCCTGGCTGTCATTTCTTCCTGTTCTTTCTTTTGGGGTGAATTCCTTCATTTCATCATTTTGGAAGAAGAAAAAGAATAAAAAAATTAAAATTAAAAATTAAAAACAACACAAAAAAAAGCAAATAAAGGATGCCAGATCCGAGGTGGGTTTTGGTCTGATTGTTGAAAGAAGTTTGATAGAATAGAGAAAAAGGGAAAGAAAAGAAAAGAAAAACTGGCGGGGGGGGTGGGGAGGGGTAAGGAAATGTTTGAAAATTTTATAAAATGAATACAGTAGAATAAAATTAAATGAAAGTAAAACAGAATTCGAAAAATTATAAAAAAGTAAAATATATAGTAGAAAAATTAAAGAAGTCTTTTTTATAAAAACAGAAAATAAAAATAATTCTCTTTCTGTATTGACAATAAGAAAAAAAGAGAAAAAATGAATAGATGGACGAGCGAACAGAATGAAATACAATTGAAATTACATCCATTTTCCCCTAAAAAGTCAAACTATGAAGCACATTATAGTCCGTCAACTAAGCAGGCGGAGAGATTTGTGGTATTCCTCTAGAGCATGGTTGGAGCAATTGCATGGGGCTTGGTGTAACCCCTCCATTCTCCACTAGATGGTGCTCTTTAGCTTACTGGAGTGGATCACTGTGGTGCATGTGCGTATGCACATGTGCAGGAGAGGTGAAAATGGCATCACCCAGCTACCAAGTCTCTGGTATCAGAACTCTGTGCTCTCGCCAACTAGCAATCAAACACCCCTCCTTTGTCTCAGGCTTTCATCTACTCCCCGCTTCTACACTGCCTGCAACCAAGCTGTCAGCCTACCACGCAGCGCCTCCCTCCTGAGTTTTATCTCAGACAGGGCCATGTTTCCAACCCATCACTTCTGAAGGCCCAGAGGCTTTGACCTGTTCAGACTCTCTGGGGAAGGATCTTGCCCAGCAATGGCCAGGTGCTGGCTTACTCTTGGAAACATTCTCACAACTGTTCCGCTACAGATGCCCAGAGACTGCAGCCAGGTGCCAGCCCACCGCAGAAAAAGTTCATGGGATTATCTAGCAGCAGTGTTTCAGGGATTATGATAAATCACAACACACATCTGGCGCCAGGCTTCACCACCCCTTAACGTCCATGTTTCAACACCAGCAAATGTTGCTGTTCTCTGGGTCCACTAGGACCTTTGCCTTTGGGGGCCACACAGCCTCTACCAAATGGTTCCCCAGCAGGGGAACCACCTCTCCCTGTGTGGCCCGAAAACCCTTCATACCTCATTGTATGCTCCTGGGAATTTGCCCTTTCCACCAGAGCTCCACCAGGTATCGGGTTGCCTAGTTCAGACTCTGCACTCCACTGTTTATAGAATCTTAATGGTATATAAACCCTTTCCTTTCTCCTTTCTCCCTTTTTTAAGCCCCTTGGGGGTGTTTCCACTCTTTCTCTTTCTTTCCAGCTGCTTTCCTGGGATAGTGCTTTTGTCTTCATCCTCTCTCCACAAGCAAAAACAGCTTCCCACCCTCCACAGCTTCTCTCCCTCAGTTCACCTCTCCGTGCAGTGTACCTGCCAAGTTCTGTGGTTTACGTTGTACAGATTGTTGTGCTAATCCTCAGATCAATTTTCTAGGTGTGCAAGATGGTTTGGTGTTGATCTAGCTGCACTTCAGGGATGAGACAAGCAAAAAACTTCCATACTGCTCTGCCATCTTGGTCCCTCCCTCTAAAACAGGATTTTTCAAATGATAATAATTTACTTTATGTTTATTACATGAATATTTGTGAACCATCTTAAAATCAGAATTTTAGAGCTAAAAGGGATCCTAAGAGATATTCCAATCTAACTCCCTAAACTGACAAAAGAAGGTAATGGTTGGAGAGATGAACTCAGTCATAAAAGTGGCTACTGGTTAAAACAAGATTAAAACCCAGACTTCCTGACTATCTAGTCAGTACTCTTTGAATCAGATCATGATACCTCCCCTCTCTTGCCCATCCATCAAAGTGACTGCTTATCTTCTCTTTCCATCTTCCCACCACAAGCTTCTCTGACTTAAGATCATAAATCTGAACATATGCACACTCCTAAGCTTGATGAGTGCTGAGTTTTCTCACAAATATGTTTAGACCACACTGTAACAAGTACCAATAAAATTATTGGAAAATTGCATGGCTTATTGTAACATATAACACAGAAGTCAGAGGAGGATCCATTTCCAATACACCTTCTTCCCATCATCTTATTAGGACTGCAATCATCTAATAAAGCCAAATGGCACAGGGGCAATAAGCATCCACTAGCTGTTGTCATATCTGCACATGCTCCTACTACAGAGTCTAGTGACTGAACTGGAAATATCAGAGAAGTAAAAACCAACTCTTTTTCTAGGCCTCAGCATTAATGTAGTATTTTGCAACTCTTTAATCTGTCCTGGTATTCCTAAATCATCTACCTCACAACAAAACAACCTATCACCTTCATTCAGTCCTAGCTTCAGTGCAATAATATACTCCACATAGGTCCACCTTGAATCCAAACTCAAGCCAATGGCTTCTCTTTATTTTGAATATATACTGCAATATCTGAGATGTCAGAAAATAATTCTGACTCAGAGTTCTGGATGTTGGACTTTATTTTTCCATCAACTACAAAGAAAATAACAATAGTTTACAAAAGAAATGTTCTGACTGCCAATGCATATTTGGTAGATAACTAAACCTGGCAATATGACCATGTAGTCCAAGAAACGGCAGAAATCACAACATAGATTTTTTTCGTCACCTAAGTAAAAAGTGCTATGATTTTTTTTAAAGTTATAACTCCCTAATTCCCAAAAAAAACTGCTTTTAAGAATGCAATCGAATAATAACTAACAATGGAATGGAAAGCTCAGTATAATAAGATAAAGCTCATAGGGGCGCCTGGGTGGCTCAGTCACTTGAGCGTCCGACTTGAACTCAGGTCATGATCTCACAGCTCATGAGTTCAAGCCCCACGTAAGGCTCTGTGCTGACAGCTCGGAGCCTGGAGCTTGCTTCGAATTCTGTGCCTTCCTCTCTCTCTGCCCCAACCCACTCGCATTCTGCCTCTATCTCTCTCAAAAATAAATAAACATTGGGGCGCCTGGGTGGCGCAGTCGGTTAAGCGTCCGACTTCAGCCAGGTCACGATCTTGCGGTGCGTGAGTTCGAGCCCCGCGTCGGGCTCTGGGCTGATGGCTCAGAGCCTGGAGCCTGTTTCCGATTCTGTGTCTCCCTCTCTCTCTGCCCCTCCCCCGTTCATGCTCTGTCTCTCTCTGTCCCAAAAATAAATAAACGTTAAAAAAAAAATTTAAAAAAAAAAATAAATAAATAAATAAACATTAAAAAATTTTTTTGTAAATAATAAGATAAAGCTCATATACTAATTGGAAGAAGAGCCTTTTGTTTCTCATACAAAATTAACTACAAAAGAAACCGAATTAAAGAAAGAAGACACACTTTGATGGCATAAATAGCATTTACACAGATTCTACATTAACAATTGATCTCTTCTTGGTTCAAGTGGGATCCTGCCAGGATTTAGGATTCTTCCTCTCCAGCCTGAGATCCTATCATTGCCAATCTATGCTACAAATAAGACAAATAAGATACCATCTATGTATAATATAATGGTTAAGAATGAGAACATAGGCTTTGAATTCAGACAGACCTGGATTTATGTCTTTCATCTGCCATTTACTGACTGCATGTCCTTGGCCAAGTTACCTAATCTTACTGAGTTACAGATACTCATCTATAAAGTGGAAATAATATCAACACCATAGGGTTGCTATGAGTATTAAATAATATACTGTAAGTAAAAGGTTCAACAATACCAAAGACACTATACATGTTCAAGAAATTCAGCTATAAGCAAGAGCAGTAGTAAAAGTAATAATAGTGGTAATAGTAATCACTTTTTGCTAAATTTTTTATCTCTAAGAACCAATTTTCTAGTTGGCTAAATATTATAAACATTGATGTCAGGATTGTAATGAACTTGGAGTTCAACTATGCTTTCCCTCTATGCTTTATTAGATTAAAATTATAACACTCATTTATTAAACAATTCTTATAATGGCCCATTTCAATACTATTTGAAATATAGATAATAAATTACCTATTATATTTTAAAAGAATATATTATGTTATGATAAATTAATAAGTTAGTCTCCATTTCTTCAATATAGAATCAGATTTCAAAACTGATATCCAAGTTCAGGAAAAAAAGTGTTCTGGAAAAAATATCTAACATTCAAAATGGTTATTATGACTATAGGTTAAGATGATTTAGATCCAATTGTTCTTTCCCACAAATTAATATGGGACATTTGTCTTTGTTTTTATTTATAATTTAAAAGAATAGCCTAAACAATTGAGTATAAGACATTTTATTATACAAAATAAATTAAACAATTATGTAATTGTTGATGAGGTTGTACAGCAAAAGTTTTGGAGCCAGACAAACCTGAATTCAAATCCCTGCTGACTATTTACTGTATGCATGACACTGGGTAAGTTATTTAAACTCTCAATGCTCTCATTATTGCCATTTCTATATTTTTCTCAGACTGAGATACGAAAATCCAACTCCATGGAAAGAACAGTTGCTTCCTATCAATTGTCTTCAATCCCAGGCTCTCTAGGTGAGCAATTGCATGTATGCAACATATGTATATGTGGCACAGACCATTCTATTATGCTTATTGACAATTTGAACTAACTTCAATGTGACCCAGGGCAAAGATGCCTTATCCTACTTACCCTCCTTCTTGTCTTCTCATCAAAGAAGGCTATCCAGCGGCACCTGGGTGTCTCAATCGGGCTCGAGTCATGATCTCACAGTTCCTGAGTTTGAGCCCTGCATTGGGCTCTCTGCTATCAGCACAGAGCCCGCTTCAGATCCTCTGTACCCCCCTCTCTCTCTACCCCTCCCCCACTTGTGCTATCTCTCTCTCAAAAATAAATAAACATTGGGGCACCTTGGTGGCTCAGACGATTAAGGGTTTGACTTCAGCTCAAGTCATGATCTTGTGGTTCATGAGTTATAGCCCTGCGTTGGGCTCTGTGCTGACAGCTCAGAGCCTGGAGCCTGCTTCAGATTCTGTGTCTCCCCCCCTCTGTCGGCCCCTCCCCCACTCACGTTCTGTGTCACTCTCTCTCAAAAATAAATAAACATTAAAAAAACTTTTAAAAATAAACATTAAAATAACTTTTTAACTTAAAAAAAGGTCATCCATGCCTTGATTTTTAATTTTTTTTTAATGTTTATTTATTTTTGAGACAGAGATAGACAGAGCATGAGCAGGGAAGGGGCTGAGAGAGAGGGAGACACAGAATGTGAAGCAGGCTCCAGGCTCCGAGCTGTCATCACAGAGCCCGACACGGGGCTCGAACTCACGATCAGATCACGACCTGAGCCGAAGTCAGATGCTTAACCGACTGAGCCACCCAGGCACCCGATGCCTTGATTTTTAGCTATTGGAAAGCATGAAGCTAAGCAGATTCATCAGTAAATTCATTCATAGAAAACTCAGATCCATTTTATCACACAAGACTATAGGGCAAGCCAGCATCATGATCCTTTTCATATAGCTTCATTATGACAGTCTCTTTCTCTTTTGTACATGTAATTGAATGATAAGCCCTAAAAACTCCAGGCAGGAAAATAAAAACCAAAATATACACAAAATAATGACCTGGAACTCCTTTTCTAGGGTCCAATAAGCCACTGGGTTACCAATTCACCTACTGTACAAATATTAACACAAATATCAAAAGTTATACATATTATAATGGCTGCATCAAGTCTTTCTGATAATATATTTGCACATTGCAAAGCAGTCATGAGACGACAAAAACTGTCAGTATAACAAGGAAGCTTGTTTTGTCTGCTTCTCTTGACAGCTTTTCTTATTAGCTACTGATCAATTCTACAAAGCCAAAAAAATAACAACTTCCATAGGTTCCCTCTATTCCTGGATGTAGTCTTTTTTTTTCTTTTTCAGGTTTTTATTTAAATTCCAGTTAGTTAACATACAGTGTAATAATAGTTTCAGATGTAGAATTCAGTGATTCATCACATACATAAAACAGCCAGTACTCATCACGAGTGACCTCCTTAATACCCATCACCCATTTAACACATCCCCCCCTACCCAACTCCCCTCCAGTAACCTTCAGGTTGTTCTCTGTAGTTAAGAGTCTGTTTTCTGGTTTGTCCCCCTTTGTTCACCCTGTGTTCATCTGCTTTGTGTCTTAAATTCACTTCTTATTCAATATGTCTTCTGAGGCAAGGGAAATAAAAGCATTAATGAACTATTGGGACTACATCAAAATAAAAAGATTCTTCACTGAGAAGGAAATAATCAACAAAACTAAAAGATAACCTATGGAATATGAGAAAATATTAGTAAATGGCATATGTGATAAAGGGTTAGTATCCAAAATATATAAAGAACTTACAAAACTCAATACCCCCAAAAAAATAAGAGGAACAATCCTGGATGCAGTCTTAATTTTTTTTCAATACAGAAGCTATATATACATGCTCATTAAAGGCAATTTGGGGGACCTGGATGGCTCAGTCAGTTAAGCCTCTAACTTCACCTCAGGTCATGATCTCATGGTTCGTGGGTTTGAACCACACATCGGGCTCTGTGCTGACAGCTCAGAGCCTGGAGCCTGCTTTGGCTTCTGTGTCTCCCCCTCTCTCTGCCTCTTCCGTATTCAAGCTCTCTCTGTCTCTCAAAAATAAATAAACTGAAAAAAAATTTACGGCAATTTGGAAAGCAGAGAAAGAAAATTCAACAAGAGCCCTATTAGTCCACTACAAATATTATTAGTACTTTTGATGTATTCTTTTCCCATTCTATTAAATTCTAAGAGTTATAGTTTTACCTAATTTTTAGTATGCTACATAAACAAAATTGTATCCAATTTCTGTCTCTAACATAGCATAAGCATATTTCACGTTAACCCAAGCTCTTTAACTATGAAAATTTTTAACAAATGCATAAAACTCAGGCAAGTTCTAGTTTTCTTAACTATTCTGCTATTCTTACTCCCTGTTAAATGATGCTGCTGAAACTCAAAACAATGAGCAGAGATGGCATAGCATGGTAATTAAAACTGCAGATGCTGGGGGACACCTGGATGTCTCAATCAGTTAAGTGTCTGACTTCAGCTCAGGTCATGATCTCATGGTTCGTGGGTTCAAGCCCCGCATCGGGCTCTGTGCTGACAGCTGGGAGCCTGGAGTCTGCTTTATATTCTGTGTCTCCCTCTCTCTCTGCCCCTCCTCTACTTGTGCTCTCTCTCTCTCTCAAAATTAAACAAACTTTAAAAAGAATTTTTTTAATACAGATATTGGTGCAAAATTTCAGAGTTCAAACACCACCATCTCCATTTACCAGTGTAATAACGAGAAACTTTCTTAAGCTTTCTGCTCCTCAGTTGCATCCATTTTAAATGCGAATGAGAAGGATGATACACTGCCAATCTCATAAAGACCTTGTGAAGATTATGTAAAGGATTTAGAACAATACTAGCACAGAGTACCCAGTCAGTAACTATTTGCTATTATCATAATTTCATAATATTCCCTCCTGCCTCCTTCTGCTTCCAGTTTTTACTTATTCTAGATTATTTCCTTTAAAGTAAATTCTCAGAAGTGTAATCATTGAGCCAATGGGTATAAACAATTTTAAGATTCTTGATAGAATTGCCAAATTGCTCTCTAAAAGACACTATAGAAATAATGTATACTACAATCAGAAATACATGAAACTATTTTAACAAACCTAAGTACTGACTTTTTAGATTTCATTTTTGCTAACTCCATAGGGTGAAAAGCATAACTTCACTGTGGTTTAAATTACATTTCTTTCATTACTAATAAGGTAGAGCATCTTACCATACTGAAGACTACTTATATTTACTCTTTAAAGCATTGCTGGGTATAGACTTTTTTCAAGAGTCTTTCAAGAACATGGGATATATTTTAGCTCCAAGATCTACCATTAATTACTTGAAAGACTCTATCATGGCTCAAACAAGAGTATTTTTGGAGCACCTATGTACGAAACTGAAAGTGATTTAGTCTTACACATATACACACAGACACCACCACCACCACCACCAACACTACCACCACAACCTTTCCAGGTTGTGAACAGATCAATGCATACATACAGAAGAATGACACGGGGCACTGACATGTTTCAAATATTTATCCATACAGAGCAAAAGTCAGTTCTATGTCTTTCATCAGAGTGCACCTATGATTTTTCCAAAGATTATTAAGTCTCATTTACTCTTTCTAACAATTTTTAGCACAGTATGCTGCTAACTGCCTCCAAATACGTATTTTTACCTTCTTTCCTAATATCATGACCTTGGATAGCATGCCAACTAAAACATTTCCAAGCCTCCCTTGCAGCTAAATTTGTCCAGATAATTAAGTTTTGGCCAATGATATGTAAACAGAAGTTTTGGGTGGAAATTCCTAGGAGGCTCCTAGAAAGGAAGCCAGAGTCTCTGAGGAAAAAGTGGTAGTATCAAACTAGCTCTCAGCTGGCTAACTCTGGACTCTTTTATATGAGAGAGAATTAGTAAACTTATATATTTTTAACCATTTTTTAAAGATTCTCAGGGCGCCTGGGTGGCGCAGTCGGTTAAGCGTCCTACTTCAGCCAGGTCACGATCTCGCGGTCCGGGAGTTCGAGCCCCGCGTCGGGCTCTGGGCTGATGGCTCAGAGCCTGGAGCCTGTTTCCGATTCTGTGTCTCCCTCTCTCTCTGCCCCTCCCCCGTTCATGCTCTGTCTCTCTCTGTCCCAAAAATAAATAAACGTTGAAAAAAAAAATTTAAAAAAAAAAAGATTCTCTGCCATATATACCCAAAACATAACACAAACTGATACACATGACCAAAATGCATTTATATTTAATTTGAGATATCATGATTTATCTTTACAACACTGTAACAGTACTCAGAAATATCAACTGTTTAAGACTAGTAACAGTATTTGAATTCAGTGAGCACACTTTCATTAAACTACAATAAGAAAAAGGCTGAGAAGTTTCTTGGTTAAAGTAAGAACAGCATTTTTATGTGTTTTCATGAAGAAGAAATATGTGGCAATTAATTGCATTCATTTAATTTATTAATAATTTTAAGTTCTACTGTGTGTCTAGGACTATGCTTACCATTGGGGGCAAAATTACAGAAATGGGCTTTGAGCTCTTGGTGAAGGGTGTATAAAGGTTGGGGAAATGAAACACATAGAGAAGAATCATAAAAGAGTATCATTTAATCAAAATACATTATTCATTGAACCATATGTGCAAAAGTTCATGTAAAAGTAATGCTTTTTCAGGGCACCTGGGTGGCTCAGTCGATTGAGCGTCCGACTTCAGCTCAGGTAATGATCTCAGTTGTGGGCTCAAGCCCGGCGTTGGGCTCTGTACTGACAGCTCGGAGACTGGAGCCTGCTTCAGATTCTGTGTCTCCCTCTCTCGCTCTCTCTGCCCCTCCCCCACTCACACTCTTGTCTCTCTCTCTCAAAAATAAATATTGTTTTAAAAAATTTTTAAGGAATGTTTTTTCTAGAAGTATAGAAATGCTAATCAGAAAAGTAAAGTAGAACTAGTTAGGAGAGGTTTCCTGTAGAAGATAAGTGTTATGCTAAGCAAAGATAGCAAACAACATATGTTAAATACTAGTGGCAGGTATATGTGTTTCAGATGAATTATTTTCCATAATTTTTAGTACATTTAAAATGCATGATATTTAAAAGTTTTAGAATTAAGCTTTTTCAATACCTTAAAAATAAATAATGGATATGCATCCACTAATTTATAAATCCAATACTGAGTACTACTATATGCCAGCACTATAGTAAGCCTTAGGAATACATAGATAAATATTTCAAAGTCCATGCCTTCAATAGAAGCTTCTCTACCTGTAAGAGAAACTGGAACAAATGGATAATTGCTTACAGTGTGGTAAGAGCTGTGACAGAGACATAGACACATGAAGGAAAGGGTATTGGGAGTACAGAGAGGGGAGCCTGGGTGGCTCAGTCAGTTAAGCATGTGACTTCAGCTCAGGTCATGATCTCATGATTTGTGGGTTCAAACCCCCTGTCGGGCTCTGTGCTGACAGCTCAGAGCCTGGAGCCTGCTTTAGATCCTGTGTCTCCTTCTCTCTCTGTCCCTCCCCTGCTTATTCTCTCTCTCTCCCCACCCCCACCCTTCCTCTCAAAAATAAAAAGAAAACATTTTTAAAAAAATAAAAATAAATTTTAATAAAAGGAGTACAGGGAAGGTATCAAGAGAAAGTACCTCTTAAGGATGCATTCTACAGAATAAATAAAAAATGAACAAAGGATCTAAGTCCTTAGCAAAAGGAGCCATAGGTTCAACGGCTTAAAACTGTAAAACTATACAGTAAGTGACAGCATCAGAAAGTGTTCCGTGTGACTGGAGCACTGCATGCGTATGGTCCTGTGAAAGCAAATGGGACTCAAGAGGTATAACAAGAATCATACCCTAAAAATGCCTTCTACTGCATGCTAGAATATTTAATCTAAAAACTGTAGAGAGCAACTGAAGGGTTTTAAGCAAAAAAGTACCAAAATTGAATTTCTTTATTAGAAAAATCACTCTTACTATAGTAGGAAGGATATACTGAACATACAGTGACCACAGTCAGGGAAACCATTGCAGTAAATAGTCCAGGAGATAAATGATAAGGACCTAAATCAACTCAGTAATTGTAGCAATAGAGAAAAGAAACTAAGTTCAAAAGACTAAATTTAGTCTTTTAATCTCAACATCTATAGAATGAATAATGAATAAATGAACAAATGAATCAGTACAATTAAAATCAATAATGTAAACAAAAGGTATGCAAGAAATTAGATACAATAAAATTTGAGATGAGATCATCTGAAAAAGGTAATGGATAAGAATAAGGCTAAGATGATCCCCAAGATTCTAACATGAGTGACTGACTAAAACAAACTTCAAAAGAAAATATAAGAGGGGTGCCTGGGTGGCTCAGTCAGTTAAGCGTCCTACTTCAGCTCAGGTTACAATCTTGCGGTTTGTGACTCTGAGCCCTGTGTCAGACTCTGCTGACAGCTCAGAGCCTGGAGCCTGCTTCAGATTCTATCTCCCCCTCTCTCTGCCCCTCCCCTGCTCATGCTCTGTCTCTGTCTCTCAATAATGAATAAATGTTTTTAAAAAAATTTTTTAAAGAAATATAAGAGAGGAAGAAATTTATAAGGACAAACTTATGGGATTAGCATTGAACATGTTGAGCTTGACATCTAAATATTCCGTAGAGAGTTAAAAATATGAATCTAGTACTCAGGAGACAGGTTTGAGCTTGAGACAGAAATATGAAATCAGGGAGCCAGGTGTTAGTTAAAGTCACAAAAATAGAAGAGATCACCCAGTAAGACCTCATCATGCTAGAATAATAAGATAAGGGATCTACATTTGACCTAGTTGGTTGTTAAGAAGTACTAAAAACTACAGCAGTAACATTTTATTTTGTCCAAGTTTGCATAGGATGGGACTGATATAACAAGGAAATAGTACAGGAAAATTAGATTAAACAGTTTTTCCATTTAATGTATCAATTGTTTTACACTTTAAAAAAAAAGCATCTGACTAGGAGGAATCACTAGGTTTTCTCACTATAGGAATTTAGATTTATTTCTCTTAGAACATGCTAAAGCAAAAACAAAATAAAACAAAAACACTACTTAGAAGCAAAATAATGCAGTAGGAAAACAAAATATTTTAATGTCAGCTAAGTCGCCATGGGGAAGTTGCTTTACTTCTGAGCTTTAGTTTCTACAAACAAGAGTGATAACACCTCACTTAAAGGTTATTAATGTCTATGAAAATTCTTAAAAATATATATGATGTCATTACTAAGTTCTTTATAAGTGGAAAATATTTCCCCCTAAGTAACTCAAACCTGGAACAACACAGTCTCTCTGCAGCAACACTAATATTGGTTTTTTTTATTTTAATTAAAGTAAAATTAACATACAGTTTTATTCATTTCAGGTATACAATACGGTAACTCAATAATTCCATATCTTACTCAGTGCTCATCAGAATAAGCATACCCTTAATCCCCTTCATGTATTTCACCCAACTACCCATTCACCTCCTCTCCAGTAAACATTACTTTGTCCTCTATAGATAAGAGTCTGTTTTTTGATTTGTCTCCCATTTTTTTCCTTTGCTTCTTTGTTTTCTTTCTTAAATTCCACATATGAGCGATTTGTCTTTCTCTGACTTATTTTGCTTAACATTACACTCTCTAGATCCAACCACGTGGCTGAAAATGACAAGATTTCATTCGGTTTAATAGCTGAATAATATTCAATTCTATATATATATACTGCATCTTATTTATTCAATCCCATATCAATAGATTCATAGGTTACTTCCATAATTTGGCTATTGTAAATAATGCTGCCATAAACAAGAGGTGCATCTATCCCTTTTTTTTGCCTTTAATGTTAAGTTGGACAGATATATAGATAGATATACATATACATATATAGATAGATATAGATGTATAGATATATAGATAGATATTATATTTTTTCAGGAATAGAATTTAGCAATTCATCACTTACATATGACACCCAATCCTCATCCCAACAAGTGCGCTCCTTAATGCCCATTGTCCATTTAGCCTATCCCTCCACCCAATACCCTACCAGCAACCCTCAGTTTGTTCTCTGTATTTAAGAGTCTCTTATGGTTTGTCTCCCTGTCTGTTTTTATCTTATTTTGCTTCCCTTCCCCTATGTTCATCTGTTTTGTTCCTTAAATTCCACATATGAGTGAAATCATATATTTGTCTTTCTGTGACTGACTTATTTCACTTAGCATAATACACTCTAGTTCCATCCACATTGCTGCAGCTACTCTGGAAAACAGTATAGAGATTCCTCAAAAAATTAAAAATAAAACTACCCTACAACCTAGCAATTACACTACTAGGTATTTATCCAAAGGATACAAAAATGCTGATTTGAAGGTGTACATGCACCCCAATGTTTATAGAAGTTCTATCGACAATAGCCAAAGTATGGAAAGACCCCAAATGTCCATCGACTGATGACATCTTCTTTATTCATATATAAATGAAGATCCCTTATCCTATATCCTATATCTTCTTTATTCATATATAAATGTAGATCCCTTATCCTATATCCATATATAATATAAATATATAAATATATATGTATTTATACACACACACAGTAGAATATTTCTCAGAGATCAAAAAGAATGAAATCTTGCCATTTATCGCTTTGAATTAGTGTTTTTTTATTGTTTGGGTAGATATCCTGGAGTGTGAAATGGGATCATACAGTAGTTTATTTTTAATTTTTCGAAGAAACTCCATACTGTCTTCCACAGTGGCTGCACCAGTTTGCATTCCCATCAACAGTGTGTGAGTTCCTATTTCTCCACATACTTGTCAACACTTGCCATTTCTTGTGTTTTTTCTTTTATTTTAACAGGTATAAATGATCTCACTGTGGTTTTGCTTTACATTTACCTGATGATGAGTGATATTGAACATCTTTTCATGTGTCTGTTGGCCATCTGTATTTCTTCTTTGGAGAAATGTCTGTCCATGCCTTCTGCCCATTTCTGAATTGGGTTGTTTTTTAAGTGTTGAGTTGTATCAGTTCTTTATATATTTTGGATACTAACCAATTACTGAATATGTCATTTGCAATAATCTTCACCCAAGCAGTAGGTTATCTTCTACTTTCCCTAGTTGTTTCTTTTTCTATAAAGCTTTTTATTTTGAGGTAGTCCCAAATTTTTTCTTTTGTATCCCTTGTCTGAGGAGATGTATCAAGAAAGATGTTATTACAACTGATGTCATCTGCTCTCTTCTAAGATATTTATGGATTCAAGTCTCACATTTAGATACTAAATCCATTTTGAATTTATTTTTATGTATGGTATAAGAAAGCAGTCTAGCTTCATTCTTTTGCTGCCCACTTTTCCCAGCACCACATGTTGAAGAGAATGTCTTCATCCTATTACATACTCCTTCCTTCTTTGTCAAAGATTAATTGAACATATAATTGTGAGTTTATTTCTGGGCTATTATGTTCCATTGATGTATCTACCCATTTTTGTGCGAATACTATACTGTTTTAATTACTACAGCTTTGTAATATAACTTGAAGTCTGGAATTGTGATACCTCCAGTTTTTTTTTTTTTTTTCTTTTTCAAACTTGCATTAGCTATTCAGGGTCATTTGTGGACGCATACAAATTTTAGAATTGGTGGCCCTTGTTCTGTGGAAAATGCTATTTTTATTTTGATAGGGAATGTACTAAATGTGTAGATCGCTTTGGGTAATATAGGCATTTTGACAATATTTGTTCTTCTAACCCATGAACATGAAATGTCTTTTCATTTGTTTGTGCCTTCTTCTTTCATCAATGTTATAGTTTTGAGTTCTTTGGCTAAGTTTATTCCTAGGTAATTTATCATTTTTTGTGCAATTGTAAATGGGACTGCTTTCTTAATTTTTCTTTCTGCTGCTTCATTATTGGTATATAAAAATGCAACATATTTCTATACATTGACTATCCTGCGACCTTAATAAATTCATTTATCAGTGCTGATAGTTTTTTTGGTGGAATCATTAGGGTTTTCTATATACGGTATCATATCATCTGCAAATAGTGAAAGTTTTATATCTGCCTTAACAATTTGGATGACTTTTATTCCTTTCTCTTGTCTGACTGCTGTGGGTGGGACTTCCAGTACTATGTTGAATAAAAGTGGTAAGAATGGACATTCTTGTCTTATTCCTGATCTTAGGGGAAAGCTCTCACTTTTTCCCCTCTGAGTATGATGTTAACTGCAATTTTTCAGGTAAGGCCTTTATTATGTTGAGGTATGTTCCCTCTAAACCTAGTTTGTTGAGGGTTTTCATCATAAATGGATGTTATACTTTGTCAAATGCATTTTCTACATCTACTGAAATGATCATATGGTTTTTATCCTTTCTCTTGTTGATGTGATGTATCACGTTGATTTATTTGCAAATAATGAACCACCCTTGCATCCAGGAATAAATACCACTTAATCATGGTGAATGAGTTTTTAATGTATTGTTTACTTTGGTTTGCTAATCTTTTGTTCAGGATTTTTGCATCTATGTTCATAAGAGATATTGGCCTCTAGATCTCCTTTTGTTGTGTCTTTATTTGGCTTTGGAATCAGGGTACTCCTGGCCTCATAGAATGAATTTGGAAGCTTTTCTTCTTCCATTTTTTGGAATAGTTTGAAAAGAATAGGTTAACTTTTCTTTAAATGTTTAGAAGAATTCACTGTGATGCCATCTGGTCCATGAATTTTGTTTGTTGGGAGTTTTCTGATTACTGATTCCATTTTATTGATTCCATTTCTTCAGTCTGTTCAAATTTTCTATTTCTTCCTATCTCAGTTTTGGGAGTTTCTACATTTCTAGGAATTTATCCATTTCTTCTAGGTTGCCCAACTTTTTGGCATATAATTTTTCATAATATTCTTTTACAAACCTTTGTTATTTCTGTGGTGTCAGTTGTTATTTCTCCTCTTTCATTTCCTGTTTTGTTTGAGTCTAACTAGATGTTTATCAATTTTGTTGATCTTCTCAAAGAGCCAGATCCTGGTTTCATTGGTCTGTTCTATCATTTTTTGCTTTCTATATCATCTGTATCTGCTCTAATCTTTTTTTTTTCTATTTGCAAGACAGAGAGCACAAGCGGGGAAGAGAGGCAGAGGGAGACAGAGATAATTCCAAGCAGGCTCACCCTCAGTACAGAGCCCAACACAGGGCTTGATCCCAAGACCCTGGGATCATGACCTGAGCCAAAATCAAGAGTTGGACACTCGGGGCGCCTGGGTGGCTCAGTCGGTTGGGCAGCCGACTTCGGCTCAGGTCATGATCTCACGGTCCGTGAGCTTGAGCCCCGCGTCGGGCTCTGTGCTGACAGTTCAGAGCCTGGAGCCTGTTTCAGATTCTGTGTCTCCCTCTCTCTGACCCTCCCCTGTTCATGCTCTGTCTCTCCCTGTCTCAAAAATAAATTAAAAACAAAACAAAACAAAAAAAAGAGTTGGACACTCAACTGACTGAGCAACCCACATGCCCCTGCTCTAATCTTTATTATTCCCTTCCTTCTGCTGGATTCAGGTTTTGTTTGGTCTTCTTTTTCTAGCTCCTTTAGGTGTAAGATTAGGTTGTTTATTTGAGACTTCTCTTGCTTCCTGAGTATGCCTGTAGTGCTATAAACTTCCCCCTTAGAACAACTTTTGCTGCATTCCAAAGATTTTGGAACACTGTGTTTTCATTTTCATTTGTCTCCAAGCATTTTTTAATTTCCTCTTTGATTTCTTGATTGACTCATTCATTGTTTAGTAGCATGTTATTTAACCTCCATGTATTAAGAGTTTTTTCCAGATTTTTTCTTGTAGTTGATTTCTAGTTTCATTGCATTGTGGTCAGAAAAGATGCATGGTATAACTATGATCTTTTTTAAATTGTTGAGACTTGTTTTGTGACCTAATATGTACTCTATTCTGGAGAATGTTCCATGTGCACATGAAAAGAATGTGTATTCTGTTTTAGGATGATAATTTTGAATATATCTATTAAATCCATTTGATGCAGTGTCTTTCAAAGCCATTATTTCCCTGTTGATTTGTTTAGATGATCGTTCCCTTGATATAAGTGTGGTATTAAAGTCCCTTAGGGGTACCTGGGTGGCTCAGTCAGTTAAGCGTCCAACTCTTGGTTTCAGCTCAGGAGATGATCTCACAGTTCACGAGTTCGACCCCTGCATCAGGCTCTGCGCTGACAGCACAAAACCTGCTTGGGATTTCTCTCTCCTCTCTCTCTTACCCTCCCTCAAAATAAGCTTGCCTGCTTGCTCTCAAAAAAAAAAATTTTTAAGCCACCTACTATTATTGTATTACCATTGATTAGTTCCTTTATATTTGTTGTTAACTATTATACATATTTGGGTGCTCCATGGTAGGTGCATAAATATTTACAGTTGTTGTCTTCTTGATGGACTTCCTCTTAAAGATTATGTAGTGTCCTTCTTTGTCTCATTACAGTCTTGGTTTTAAAATCAATTTTAGGGGCATCTGAGTTGCTCAGTCGAATAAGTGTCTGACTTCAGCTCAGGTCATGATCTCATGGTTTGTGGGTTCGAGCCCCACATCAGGCTCGGTGCTGATGGCTTGGAGCCTGGAGCCTGCTTCAGACTCTGTGTCTCTCTCTATGCCTCTCCTCCACTCGCACTCTCTCCTTCAAAAATAAACATTAAAAATAAATAAATAAATAAATAAATAAATAAATAAATAAATAAAATCAATTTCATCTGATATAATTATTGCTACCCTGGCTTGCTTTTGACATCCATTTGCATGATAAATATTTCTCTATCCCTTCACTTTCAATCTACACATGTCTTTAAGTCTCAAGTGAATCTCTTTAGGTAGGCTATAGATGGGTCATGTTTTTTATCTATTCTGTCACCCTATGTCTTTTGTTTTTTTTTTCATTTGACCCAAATTTATTTTTTTATTTTTTTTTCAATATATGAAGTTTATTGTCAAATTGGTTTCCATACAACACCCAGTGCTCATCCCAAAAACCCTATGTCTTTTGATTGGAGCTTTTAGTCCATTTACATTCAAAGTAATTATTGATAGGTATGTACTTATTGCCATTTTGTTATTTGTTTTGAGTTTGTTTTTGTGGATCTTCTCTGTTGCTTTATTCCCTTGCTCTTTTCTCTCACCATGTTCTCTTTTTTGTGAGTGATATATCAAGATTCCTTCCTCTTTATTCATTACTATTACTGGTTTTTGATTTGTGGTTACCATTACATTTGTATGTAATGTCTTCTGCATACACCAGTCTATATTAAGTTGATGGCTGCTTACATTTGAACCCATTCTTTGTATCTCTCCTCATCATATTTTAGGTATATGGTTTTAATTTTTACTTCCTCTTATTTTACGACTCTTCTGACTTTTGTGCTTCTGACTTTTCTTACTCTTACTTACGGTCTTTCTTTTCATCTCAGAGTCCCCTTTAGTTATTTCTTGTAGGCTGGCTTAGTGGTCATGAGTTCCTTTAACTTTTGTTTGACTGGGAAACTCTTTGCACCCCCCACCCCCCGCCCCTGTATTCTGCATGACAGACTTGCTGGATAGAGTATTCTTGACTGCAAATTTTTTCCTTTCAGGACTTTGAATACATCATGGCACTCCCTGCCTGCCTGCAAAGTTTCTGTTGAAAAATCTACTGATAGCCTTATAGAGTTTCCCTTTTATGTAACTGCTTACTTTTCTCTTGCTGTTTTTAAAATTTTTTCTTTACCATTACTTTTTGCCATTTTAGTTTATGTCTTGCTGTGGACCCCTTGGGTTGATTCTGCTGGGGACTCTCTCTGTGCCTCCTGAATCTGAATTTCTGTTTTCTTCCCAGTATTTGGGAAGTTTTCAGCTATTATTTCTTCAAATAAATTTTCTGTTCCCTTTTCTCTCTCTTCTTCTGAGATCCCTATAATGCAAATGTTATCATGCCTGACAGGGTCAGAGTTCCCTAAGTATTCTAATTTTGCATAATTTTTTTTCTCTCATCTGTTCAGCTTGATTACCTTCCATAACTCTGTCCTCCAGGTCACTGATTCATTTTTCTGCATCTTCTAGCCTTCTGTTTATTCCATATAGTATATTTTTTTCCTTCAAGTGTATTTTTAATTTCATTTATGGGGCGCCTGGGTGGCGCAGTCGGTTAAGCGTCCGACTTCAGCCAGGTCACGATCTCGCGGTCCGTGAGTTCGAGCCCCGCGTCAGGCTCTGGGCGGATGGCTCGGAGCCTGGAGCCTGTTTCGATTCTGTGTCTCCCTCTCTCTCTGCCCCTCCCCCGTTCATGCTCTGTCTCTCTCTGTCCCAAAAATAAATAAAAACGTTGAAAAAAAAAATTTTTTTTTTAATTTCATTTATTTTGTTCATCATCTCTTATTCGTTCTTTTTTATCTCTGTGTTACAGGTCTCACTGATATCCTCCTTTCTTTTCACAAGTCCAGTAGTATCTTTATGATCATTAAATTCTCTATCAGGCATATTACTTATCTCCATTTTGCTTAGCTCTCTTGCTATGATTTTGTCCTGATCTTTCATTTGGGGCATATTCCTCTGTTTCCTCATTTTTCCCAATCCTCTGTGTCTACTTCTGTGTTTTAAGCCAGCTACATGTCTTGCTCTTGAAAGTAGTGGGCAGAGCAGACACTTCTGACAAGGTGGTGCTGGTCCTCTTCCATCAGGGATGTGACACAACTGCCAAGACTGAACCAGCTGGGGCTGCTCCACAAAGCCTGCACAGGTCAGGGCATGGTACCCGCAAGCTGTTCATGCAGGTTATCTTCCAAAGAGTACATTCAACTACCCTGGAGACCAGGACTAGAGGGTGCCACTCCACAAAGCAAGTTTGGGTGTGGGAGCAGTTTTAACAAGGTGCATGCATCCTTCACAGGAGGTGACCAGCCACTCCCCCCGAGCCTAGGCCCCACAAAGCATGCAGTCGGGAAACTCAGTGTTGGCAAGGTTTGCTCTTGGGACCAAGGGAGGAGACTTGCAATGTGGGAGTGAGGCAGTCTCTGCTGGAAGGGGCAGGGCACAGTGTAAGCAAATTAGGTAGCGAATGTGAATGCAGCAATGGTTCCAGCAGGTGTCCATGGATTTATGCTGGGGAGGATGAGAGGGAAATGGTGCAGGCCAGCTCCTTTGTTCCTGGAGAAGTCTCTCAGTAAAGTCTGAGATTAGTAAATAACCTTTGCTCCTATATGCCCCAAGCATTTTTCAAACTGCTACTTCTATGCTGTTTGTTATGCTGTCTCTTTAAGGGCCAGGCCTCAGCTTCCTACCACCGTCTGGGCTCTCCTAGAACAGAGAGGGCTGATTTTTAAAGTTCCGGGCTTTAAGTTCCATTGGTTGTTTCAGTCCCTCTGATTTTTAAAGACAAATGCTGGGGGGGATCTGTCTTCCCTACGCGGCCTCCTCAGTGTGACAGTCTGTTTCTCAACCCTGTCCATGGCTGCAGCTCCCTTCCTCCAGTGGCCAGACCCACAATGTTTAGCTCCCCACCACATCTCTGTCCTTCTTACCTCTTCAATATGGCCTCTTCTCTACATTTAGTTGTGGGGCTTGTTCTGCTAGTCTTCAGGTCATTTTCTGGGTTATTTACACTGATATGAGTGTTATCTAGTAGCATCCATGGGACAAACTGAGTTTAGGGTCCTCCTACACTTCCATCATCCCCGCCAAGTCTCAGATCACATGAAATCTGAACAGCTTAGAGTCAGATGGGGTGAAAGATATAATTAAAAGCTGTGATGATCACTAGCTGAACTGAACTCTCTCAGTCAGTTCCTAAGCTACAATGTGATAGTAAGTAATTTTAAAAGCTACGTAACTGCTTGGAACTATTCATCTCTTATAAGCCTTGGTAAGGCAGGGGCTGAATACTGTCTTTTATTTCTTGGTACTAGGCAGAGTTGAATGAATGTGAAAATGCTGCAAAAATTTACTACATGAAGATACTTCATTATATAATTATAATAATTGATAAAACTTATGAGCACTTTATGTTCTAAATAGTTTACACGTATCATGTCACTCGGTCTTCATAATAATAACTCCATAGAGTAAATGATATTGTCTCCACTTTATAGAGGGCAAAATCAAGGCCCAAAGAAGTTAACTACATATCCCAAGGTCACATGGACATTAAGTGGCGGACCAAGCTATAAAGGAAAGACACCATCTGATAGTGGTGTACAACACTGCTGCCAGCCCATAAGGTACCTTTGTATGAACTAGGAAGAGGAGTCTCTTTGGGAGGACACAGCTCCTGGCCAAGGTACACAACTTGGCAAGGTTGCCAAGGCTAGATTTTAGCCTCTACTACCCCCTTATCTGTGAATCCTCATACAATAAACCACCTGCAAAACTCTAAACAGCAGCCCTGGTATAACAGGCCAGCAAATGAACTGAAATGGTTTATACAGTCATTTAGACCTCTGCTGTTCAACATGGTAGCCACTAACCACCTGTGGCTATTTAAATTTAATATTCTGTTCCTCAGTCTCATTGGCTCATGAGCTATGGGTAGCCACTACCAGTGCAGATACAGAAGAACATTTCCATCATTACAGAAAACTACTTTGGACAGCACTGATTCAGAGTATACATGCAGGGACATTAGGATGTTTATAGATACTAGGCTTGAATTTTCTATTATACATGCATACATATACATATATAATCTATCCCAATTATCTCCATTTACATCTTGCATTCCTAAGATTATTACAAAAAGTATGTGCACAGGATGAGAATTTTTTTTTTGAGAGAGAGAAAGCAAATGCAAGTGAGCAAGGGGCACAGAGAGAGGGAGAGAATTCCACAAGGTGCAGAGAGAGAGGGAGAGGGTGCAGAGCCTGGAGCAGGGCTCAAGCTCACCCTATGCAGGGCTCAAACTCATGCACCGTGAGATTATGACCTGAGTGGAAGTCGGACACTTAACCAACTAAGCCACCCAGGCACCCCAGATGAAAATTTTTCAGTGACACTTCAACCTGATTTTACTGAATTTCCAGTATAGTGTGGATCTGAAGGAACTTGCAGAAGGGAACAAGAGATATAAAAATTTTTCATAGAACAGAAAAAATAATTATTTACAGAAACACTGAAAAAAAGTGAGTGGAACAAAACTATTCATAGAAGAAAGACAATTTTCTTATAAGTAATTATTGTTACAGCATCAAAACTTCTTAACTTCTTTATATTACTTGCAAGAATATGTCTTATGAAGGCATCTTAGGCAGATTCTTTAGAACACGTTTTGGTTATTTCCCTAAAGTCTTAGAAGAATATTAGACAGGACAAGTTTAATACATTAAAAAAGTATTGCTGATTTTAATTTAGTGCTCCAAAGTACCAGAAGTAGACAAGTTAGAAGAAGCTCAATGAGGAGAAATAGAATTGTTAGGAAAAGATACGGACTCATGAGAAAATAATATATAAATATATATAGTGAAACTAAGTGCCTTTAAAAAGACCATAATACCTAAATCCAAATAAATGGAGGACATAAACTTTAAAGAAAACATTCAACAAGAATGCAACGGTACAACTTGGACAAATCCAATAATGTAAATGAGGCCAAATTTAATAGAACTTAAAAGATAGATTTCAGAAAACACTATTTATTTTCAAGTGTAGAAATAGCCTTTCTTCAGCTGATAAGTGGCAATAGCAGTGCACATTACTTAGCACTGAACTTTTTTTAATTCAAAGTACTAAAAAAAAACTTGGAACAGGAATCTGGTACTGATGATCTAGCATTCTATTTTCTTTTAACTTTGGTTCCCATAATGCCATAATATATCATCATCTTTTTCTAGAAATGGTTTTCATGACCCTAATAGGATATATCCAAAGAGATAAACTAACAGGTTTCCTCCTAGAAGGAAGTAACATGTGTGCTGATGGAGTTCATTCAGAAAAGAGTTCACACTTACTCCTACTATCCTCTCCAATATCCACCTCCTCATTGAATTCTTCTGACATATTTTTAAATACATATGGTTTAAATTTTTAAAGGGAAAAAATACCAAAGTAAAATAAAAAAAGAATAAGTTTGGTAAAACCTAGGAAAAATAAATATACAAGAAATATTTTTCTTAAACATTTAAACCTGTATAAAAGTCTACATGATAAACTGAGTACATTTGTTTTTTAATAAGTGTTCCATATCTCAGAGATTCCAAAGATATCAAATGATGTGGTAGTTGCTATAGAAACTATTCTCTTTTAATGAAACTCAGATTAAATAACTGCATAAAACAAATTCAAATGTGAAATGCAATTACTATTCTAAAGTATATTTACATATTTGATTTTATAATGGTTATAGAAAATAAGATAAAATATTAAGAATATCTTTTATGTGTGCAAAACCAGTGGCAGTTACAAACTTAATTGCAACTCTGCCCTTAAATACAATAATGTTAGAAATAATGAAATTTTATCTTATAATATAAACTCATACAAACTGTACCATTCTACTGCTACTTGGAAAAGTGCTCATTTGCATGCAGTGACACATTTCTGAAATTTATCATTTTGCATAAATGGTGTAAATTCAGGGCAAGTACAAAAAATTCTCCAAAGCCTCGTCTACAAGGTCAATATTAAGAAAATAGTCAGCAGGTAACCACTGAAATTCCATAGCAGATGATGTGATAGAATGTGCAAGCAATGGTCTACCTACCTAGTACCTTCTCTTAGCCTGCATAGCCAAAATCCAGACTCCTAAGGGTTGCACACTCCTGTCTTACCACTTGCCATAGTGGAAATATCATGGACTTTGGAATCAAACAAACCAAGCTTCAAAATCTAAACTCTAGCATTTACAAACTATGATATTTTGTGCAAGACTTACCTCTCAAACCTGTAAAACCAAGGTAATACCTGTCTTACAGGATCAATACAAAGATTAAAAATATTTTGTGTACAGGGGCACCTGGGTGGCTCAGTTGGCTGGGCGACCGACTTCGGCTCAGGTCATGATCTCACAGTTTGTGAGTTCGAGCCCCGTGTTGGGCTCTGTGCTGACAGCTCAGAGCCTGGAGCCTGCTTCAGCTTCTGTGTCTCCCCCTCTCTCTACCCCTCCCCTGCTCACACTCTGTGTCTCTCTGTCTCTCAACAATAAATAAACGTTAAAAAAAATTTTAATAATATTTTGTGTACAATCCCTAGCATGGTTCCTATACATACTTGGTGTTCACTGCCTGACAGCTTATATTATCATTACCATTACTACTAAGATAATTACTGTTACTACTGATGCTGCTTCAAGTGCTATAACAAAAAAGCAAAGCCATGGTACCCTTCCAATTTGTTTTTCTTGTCTTTTCTTTTTTTAACAGATCTATACACTCTTCCCCATGGATGCATTGAAAGGCAGGGTAAGGGATGCTAACTGTGGCTGTTAGAACTGGCTAGAATCTAGCTGTGGAGCTAACCTGCTTGAGTTCATCTCAGTACCCCGTTTATTTCAACAGCTCCTTCTGTCAGATACATTAGAGGAGAGAGACTTCATTTGGGAAGAGGTCCCCAAAATAGAGATAACTAACAACTAGAATTGCTCATTTTTTAATTATTCTTTTTAGTTTGAATTGGAGAATTTTTGTTTATTCATTCTTTCCTCAGACACACTTTCCCTGACCACTTGTGTCTAGCATGCAACCTAGAACATAAGAGCTAACCAAATATTTGTTAAATAACTAAAAAGAAACATATTACTACATGAAAGAAAGGTATGGTATCTTTTGAAGACATGACAATATATAAATATAATATGACAAGATCATCCTTACTCTTATGTAATAGTCTAGTATAGGGTAATTGGGGAGTTAAAATGTTTATCTATATGATAACTACATTGGATAAATATTAACTTTCCTAGTAGAGATGAAGATAAAGTATCATAAGAGTTCAAAGGAAGGAAACTACCTCTAACAAGAACAATCACTGGGAGGCTCATTTTTCTCATCTTTGTAATTCAAGCAAAACTATCCTCAATTTTGGAAACCCTCAGCCATTTTCTAATTAGGTACTGATAATACTTTCTTATGTAAAACAGCTGTTCAAAAATTCAAAATAAAGCACTCTCAGATTATGCTACATAATGGCATCTGTATCACAGAGCTTTATAGTGACTTCAAATAGTACTTCAAGCAGTAGATGATTCCTATACTACTTTTTTGTTTTAACCATATGCATAGTTTAAAAATATGATATCCAGCTCCACTCTTCTCTATCCCTGGTCCCAGTCCTCGTTTAACCACTGCTGACTTTAGTTCTGCTACACTAGATCCTCTATATCTCTCAATAGCATGTACACATTTCAATATCTTATCAATTTGAAGATATATTGTAATATCATTCTGCAAAAGATTAGGCTTTAGTTCACTTCACACATACAACTCTCATTGCTAATATTTTTTTATATAATTATAAGTTACCTTTAAAAACTTATATAATAAACTCACATTTCAAATGTATTGTTTTCTTTTTTTTAATTTTATTTATTTATTTTTGATAGAGAGAAAACGAGAACGAGTAGGGGAGCGGCAGTGAGAGAGGGAGAGAGGGAGAGAAACCACTATCAGCGCAGAACCCAATGCAGGGCTCAAACTCACAAACCATGAGATCATGACCCAAGCCAAAATCAGAAGTCAGAGGCTTAACTGACTGAGCCACCCAGGCACCCTCAAATTTCTTGTTTTCTTAACACTAGTTTCCTTCTCAACTCTCTTCACTGTCAGATGAAGATACTGTCCATACTCTTCCCTCATTCTTTTAACCACTTCACTACCTCCTCTGTTTCATGAGCTATTCTTTACTTTCAAACGGTGTTTTACATTCTTTAATTTTTATATTTTATTCTGTAAACACAACTACAATTTCCATGCTCTTTCTAAAAGCTAACTATTAATCAATCAACACCATTTGAAATAGCAAAAACTTACTACAGGACCTGATGATATGTTATGGTGGCATTTCCTTTTTTATGGGCCCAATGCCATAAAGCCATAGACCATTTAAAGGTGAATATTCTTGGCATGAAGACAAAATGTGTTCTCTTTTCTCACTCTCCATCAATTGCTTTAAATTATATCTCATTTTATTTTATGTCATTTTTAAAAAATTATTTTTGATATGTTTTTAGTTCTTAATAGGCTTTTTTGTTATTTCTTACTGACAAATGAGTAAGTATATTCAGCAAAGTACTGCAAAGGAACCCCTTATTCTTCAAAAGAATCTTCTATCTTTTCACTCTAATCTGGACTGATTCATTCTCTAAGCTTGCTGCTTAGCTATCAATTTCTGATTTTCCTTTACTATTTTCTGGGATTGAATCTACTTCTCTTTTTTATCACATTCTCCGTAATTTTGCTGGTATATATCCCTAAGCAACTTGCTGAGATAGGAAGCCTTAGAGATATAAATTCTGACTTCCTACATGTCTGAACATAACCTTAATCTAACTTTACATTTACGGAAAATTTGGCTGCACATAGAATTCTAGGTTGGAAATAATTTCTTTCAGAATTTCAAAGGCATTATTCCACTACTTTCTGGTCAAAGATACATAAAAAGAATTTCACCTCAGTGTTGTTTGCAGTAAGCAAAACTAAATGCCCATCAATAGGAAAAAACAAACCTATAAAGTATTCAGTCATAAAACATGATTAACAGTGTGAAAATATGAGAAGATTATCACAATAAATACTTGTTTTCCTAAAACTGGTTATACCTCATTTTAGTTACATACTTCATTTTAGTTACATACTTCATTTTAGTTAAAGTATAAGTATAAATATAGATTGTTTATATGTATACAAATGCACACATAGACACATCTTTACTCCATGTGTATGGGTAAAGAAGTAGAAGGATATTAAAATATTACCAGTGGTTATACTACAAAAAATGTGTTTATGGGCGATTTTCGTTCATTCATTTCTTTTTTTCATTTTCTATATTATCTGAATTTTTAACAAAATGTATGTGAACTATTAAAAAGCAAAAAAAATAACATACAATAGAAGCTTTTCTTTTATTTTTGGTAAAGTTATACAACATAAAATTTACCATATTAACTTTTAAATGTACAGTTCAATAAGTATATTCACATTGTTGTGAAACAGCTCTCCAGAACTTTTTAATTTTGCAAAACTAAAACGTGGTCTATACTGAGTGAACAACTATTCCCCTTTTACTCTGTTATGAGTCCTCTGATAATCACTTTATTTTCTGTTTCTATAAATTTTATTAGATACTTCATATAAGTAGAATCATACAGGACTTATCTTTTTATGACTGCCTTATTCCACTTAACATAATGTTCTCAAGGTTTATCAGTCCTGTATCATGAGACAAGATTCCCTTCCTTTTTAAGACTGAATAATACTCTATTGTATGTACATAACATATTTTGTTTATCCATTCATCTGTTGATGGACATTTGGGTTGATTCCACCTCTTGGCTATTGTGAATAATGCTGCTATAAAGATGGATATGCAAATCCTTTAAGGACTTGTTTTCAGTTCTTTAGGCTGTATAATTACAAGGTTTTTAAACTGCTTTCCTCTTAACTACCTACCAGATAAACTGATGTTCTCCATATCCTCTGTGAAACATTCTATGATTTCTTGGCATATTAACTGTTCAAGGCTAAAGGCTATTCTCAAGTATGCCCTGCACTTCTCCTATCGGTCAAGTTGTATGGTTTCTAAGAAATTGGTATTATCTGATACCAAGACTATTTATGTCAGTTGCACTTGTTATTGTAATTACTGTAATTAAATAATACACAAACTGTTGAATTATAATGTGAGAGGGGTATGTTCATATAGAAACATAGTTGAATGCTTACAGAAACTTTAGGAAAGTAAAGGCATACTGCTAAAAAACTGTTGTTGGATTAAGGACAGAAAAGACAACTGTGATCACCTCACACCTATCAAAATTGCTAAAATCAACAACACAAGAAACAACAGGTTCGGGCGAGGATGTGTAGAAGGAACATTTGTACACTGTTGGTAGGAATCAAACTGGTGCAGCCACTCTGGAAAACAGTATGGAGGTTCCTCAAAAAGCTAAAAATAGAACTACCCTATGATCCAGTAATTACACTACTAGGCATTTACCCAAAGAATACAAAACTACTAATCTAAAAAGATATATGCACCCTGATGTTTACAGCAGCATTATCGAAACTAGCCAAATAATGCAAACAGCCCAAGTGTCCACCAAGTGATGATGGATGAGGAAAATGTGGTGTGTATACACATACACGCACACACACACAATGGAATTTTTTCACCCATAAAAAAGAATGAAATCTTGCCATCTGCAATGATATGGATGGAGCTAGAGAATACTATACTAACTTAAATAAGTCAGTCAGAGGAAGAAAAGTACCATATGATTTCACTCATATGTGAAATTTAAGAAACAAACAAATGAGCAAAGGGGGGAAAGGGCAGGGGTGGGAGGTGCAAGCCAAGAAACAGACTCTTAACTACAGAGAACAAAATGATGGTTACCAGAATGGAGGTGGTGGGTAGGGGGATGGGTTAAATAGGTGCTGGGGATTAACGAGTGCACTTGTGATGAGCACCAGGTGTTGTAAGAAAGTGTTGAATCACTATATTGTACACCTGAAACTAATATTACACTTTATGTTAACTGGAATTTGAATAAAAACTTTAAAAAAAATAGACAACTGTAAAAAGATTTTTAAAATAAAATCTAGAATTCTTTACAGGTGCCTTTAATTATCACTCAGCTTTGAAGAAAGCAAACTTGGAAAATGTCGACAATACATTAAGTAAATATATGTTCGTATGTCTCAAATTAAAGTGTGTATAGGTGCGTCTGGGTGGCTCAGTTGGTTAAGTGTCCGACTCCGGCTCAGGTCATGAGATCGCCATTCATGGATTCCAGTCCCGTATTGGGCTCTGTGCTGACAGCTCAGAGCCTGGAGCCTGCTTCAGATTCTGTGTCTCCCTCTCTCTCTGCCCTTCCCCCACTCTCTCTCTCTCTCTCTCTCTCTCTCTCTCTCAAAAATAAATAAACATTGAAAAAAAATTTAGGGGCGCCTGGGTGGCTCAATTGAGTTAAGTGTCTAACTTTGTCTCTGGTCATGATCTCACAGTTTGTGGGTTCGAGCCTCACGTCGGGCTCTATGCTGACAACTCAGAGCCTGAAGCCTGCTTTGGATTCTGTGTCTCCCTCTCTCTCTGCCCCTCACCCACTCGCACTCTGCTCGCTCTCTCTCTCTCTCTCTCTCTCTGAAAAATAAATAAACATTAAAAAACAAATTTAAAGTATGTATCACTTTTATGATTTACTGCTTTAACTGACTTTTCCAATTAATTAGCCAATTACTGATCTGATTGTATCATTTAAAGGGATTTTACTCTATTTCCATTTTAAAATATTTTATTTATTATATATATTTATATAATATATATGTATATTTATATGACAATATAAATATATTCAGACTACCTGAGTTCAAATCACAGCTCCACCAATGACTAGACAGATGACAATGTACTTAACACCTCTGTGCCTTAGTTTCCTCATAAAAACAATAATAGATTTACTTTATAGAGTCATGCCAGACAGATAAGTGTATGTTCTTATAATTGGGTAAGCCTCTAGAATGGTTTTCTAATCCACCCTATGAACAATCTAATGCCATAATTATAAATAAATACAGGAAATGGATTCTACCCCTTGCCTCTTCTATTTTATACTCTTTACCAGGAAGTTCTTCCTAATGCCTTCCTTAAATTTTCCCTTTTATAATTTAAAATCATTTGCTCAATTCTGTTTTAAACACAAGGCTCACTGGATTTGACAGGGACTTCAGAGACCAGCTCTTGATGTTAAAGGTACTGATTAAAAGTTTAGTGAACTTCATTGCTGCAGTTAAAGTACTAGTTTGTGTCTACTTGGATATTTCTTAATATGAAAATTATTTTAAACAGAAAAGAAAAATAGGAATGGTAATAGGATGTGTTCAAGATTAAATAGTGTCTCAAAATGTTTCAAACAAAAAAAGATTAAATAGTATCTCAACACTACATAAAACTTGGTAACATTATAATATACTAATACTTTGAATACCTACTTTGATCATGAGTAATTTTTCAGTTTTTTTCATATTTATAGAAAATAATAAAGAAAAGATTTAAAAGTGTTGTAATGTAGGGGTACCTGGGTGGCTCAGTTGGTTGAGCATTGACTTCAGCTCAGGTCATGATCTCATGGTTCGTGAGTTCGAGCAACACATGGGGCTCTCTGATGTCAACACAAAGCCCGATTCAGACCCTCTGTCCCCTCTCTCTCTCTCAAAAATAAATAAACATTTCTAAGTGTGTTCTCTCTCTCAAAAATAAATAAACATTTTTTTAAAAGTGTTATAGCCATAGATCAGTTATGTGTATCTGGGCTTGCAGTATGTACTTCACCATTACTCCCAGTCCTTGAATCACAAGAGCCATTCTAAAGCAAATGAACAGTGGATGAAGTTCAAATACTTCAGAAATCATAAAAATTGTACTTCTGAAAAGATTCCTTGATAGTGCTTTTACATTTTAAATGTAAGTAGATATCAAATTTTGAATGAGCATTATTATGACCCTCAGAAAATTATTTTCAAAAGACCTGATGAGACTCTATATCTCGTTGCAAATAAATACTAGAAATCTATCAAGACTCCAATGCCATCTTTACTGAAACTTGAAAATCATACATAAATGATCAAAGGATTTAGGCAGAAAATTCCTAAATCAGATAATGTCACACCGTCACAGAGCACTTATTTAAGTTTAAAAGAATAACATGTAAGAAGCAAACACTACTGAATCAATGAACAATGTAAAAATCACATTCCATACTTTCAAGGGATTTGTAATCTATCATAAACAACCCATGTATTTGTCATTAATGATGGAAGTTTATTTATAATAATACTTAAAATGTTTTGGCTGCTCAAAATATTAAGTGATAGAATTTTTCCATTTTGTTTTGTCTTACCCAAAGAATAATAACATTCCAAAGTTTCTACCAAATTCTACCAAAGAATGAGAGTAAAAGCATTGCAAACTTTCAAGCTAAAGAGACTCTGGTGATCATCCAAATAATTTGTTAATCACAGATAAAGAAACTAAAGATCACAGACATGAAATAACTTGACCAAGTCAGTAACATGAATAAGTCCTCTGATAAATCTTGGCATGTTGAATACTGGTATTTAAAACAGGTCCTTTCTGAAATCTTCACTTAAATGACAGGAATGAGAGAAATTAAAAATTATATATGCCCAAAAGGAGAGGAGAAAAGAAAGTGATGGCAACAACACTTTGGAAGCTGAAAAGCTAACAGACAAATGGCAACTAAAAAGAACAAAGAAAGCACAAACCTATGGTAGCAATAGGGCAGAGCCCAGAAGCAGGCTGATTCTGACTACAGAAGCCCAGAAGCCCTCCGAAAATAGAAGTGCAAATAAAGCTAAAAGCAGAAGGACTGGTTGAGACTGCATAAGAAAAATGTACTCTTCAGAACACCTCCCTCAACCCACACAATCAGGAAACTGTCCTTTCTCCCATCCTGGCAAAAGACCAGAGATTTACTTTCTAGAAGTTTTAATAGATTTGCCAGGATATATTACATATTACACAACCCCAAAACCTCAGTAGTTTGGCACAACAATAGTTTATTCTTATTCAGATGGACAGCTCTTTAAGGCTGCTATCCTCCACATGCTGGCTATATCAACATGCGTTCACATAACTGCCACAGTACAAGTGAGTCTCACACCAGCAATTAAATGCTTCTGCTCAGGACCATCACCTCTACTTGCTTTTCATTAGAGCCAAAAGATATCACATGGACACACCTAACCTCAAAGAGAGGAGAAATAAAAATATTTGTGAGAAACATTCATGTTTGCTACATTGGACACTGAACCTAAAATTACCAGGTAGAGCTAAAAGCAGAAAAACCTTACTAAAACTGAGAAGATTAAGTGAAAGTCTATTTACTAAATCATAAGTTTCTAAGCATGCTTCCTTCACTTACCAACAAGAATTCTTGCAACCCATTTTTTCTCACTAGGCAGAAAATTAAAGAATCTCTTTCTGGGAAAAATTACTAGTCAATGAGAAACAATCTATGGATAGTTACATTAGGCCATCCCCCAGAGTATGACCCAGCCTAATCATTCTCTGTTCAGTCAATAAGCTTTATAAACAAAAAAGTTCAAATCAGCTTTTTAGTGCATCAATTTTAAATATGGGAGTATGGGCCAGCGACCACACCAGACATTTTTGTAAAGTCTCTAACAGGAAAACAAAACTAAAAATAAATAAAAAAGAGAAAAAGAATGTAGAGAAATAAAAACAATAATTTTTTAAAAACACTTATACATATATTCATATATATCAAAGAAATACATACATACATACATACATACACTGGTTTGAGGAACGGATTTGCTGTTCTATAAGTGAAAGACACATATGTAAGCATATCATGAGGAAAGAGCCAATAGATAGGGGCCTTTCAGCACACCCTTTGGCAACTCATGTGTTTCCTACTCACCTTTTCATAAATGATTGTTTGGTTTAATACAGTATCTATTCTTACCTACAGGTGCTCATCCCTTTGAATGTACTGACCCTTGGTCTTTGATACTTCTTTGATTCATTTACGAACAGTTCCAATTATGCATATTTTAGAATACTTTAAAATCAACCATGCTGTTAATCCTCACAAATACTATTTTCTCTATTTACAGCTGAGTCTCTGAGGTTTAAAGAAGAGAAATAATTTGCTTCAAACTAGTAGATAGCAAGGTTCTCATGGGAAAAAGAGGAGAGGGAGATAAGAAAAGAAAGGAGGAAAGGAGACAGAAAGGGAGAGGGAGGAGTGGGGGAGAGAGAGAAGCCAAATTTCTCCCACTCTAATGCCTTTTAAATTATATCCTACTATCCTACTGTTCCTCTGTTAAGGGTATTCCAGATACTATAACAAATCACAGAGATCCTAGAACAGATTAATTTTATAACTCTTTTTTATCTAGATATACATAGAAAAAAGTACACAAATCATAAGTATGAAGACCAATAAATAATCACAATGGACAATTGGATCATTTAAAGACAATTACCCACATCAAAAAAAGAGAACATTTCCAGAACTTCAAAGTCATCAACTTGCTCCTTCTGAATCACTATCTCCTACTCTTCACCCAAAGGTTAATCCTGTTCTGACTCCTAACACTAGAGAGTAGTTTTTACTGTTCCAGGACTTTATATTAATAAACTCTTATGACATATATTATTTTGTATTTCTTTCAACATTATGGTGCCTGCAGTTTGTTCATTCTAATTGCTGTAGAGTATTCCACTGTAGTAATAGACAATTTATCCATTTAGGTTTTGCTCTAATTTTTTAGCTATCACAAATAATAGTGCTATCAACATTCTTGTACATGTCTTTTTGAGCACATACATACATCTGAGGGAAGGGCATATACCTAGCATTGGGGTACGCACATGAAGAACTTAAACAGATGCAACTAAACTGTTCTCTAAGTGGTTATACCAGTTTTATACCCCCAATAAAAATGTGTAAAAGTTTTTTTTTTTTAATGTTTATTTATTTTTGAGACAGAGAGAGACAGAGCATGAATGGGGGAGGGGCAGAGAGAGAGGGAGACACAGAATCCGAAGCAGGCTCCAGGCTCTGAGCCATCAGCCCAGAGCCTGACGCGGGGCTCGAACTCACGAACCGTGAGATCGCGACCTGAGCTGAAGTCGGACGCTCAACCGACTGAGCCACCCAGGCGCCCCAAAAATGTGTAAAAGTTTTGACAGCTCCACATCTTGTGTGGTAGGTTCACTTTTGAAAACATTCTGCACCAATCTGCCATACATTTTTATTCAATAATACATTGTTTAAAAAAAAATTAGTGGATTTATTTTTTGAGAGAGAATCCCAGGCAGGCTCCATCCACACTGTTGGTGCAGAACCCGATGTGGGGCTCAAACTCACGAACCGTGAGATCTTGACCTGAGCCGAAAGCACTTAACCCACTGAGCCACCCAGGAGCTCTAATAATACATTCTTTTAAAAACAAATACTTTGCTATTCTTCTTTGCTGAATCTCAAAGTCCCAGAAATTTCTTACTAAACTTAGTGAGTTGACTTACTTATGTGATACCAATGCCCATAGTAAATAAAATGATACCTATATTCTTGTATATACTCTGAATATATCTTATACCACCAGTTGTCTCTTATTTCAAATTATAATCTTCCTTTTCTCTTCTCATATCTCTGTGAGAAAATGTTTGTATGACACCTGTAGTGCCTATCTAACATCATCTATCCCCAAAAGTCTACAGAAGATTTGATGGGTGAGTCACTTATTCCTCTAGGAAACCACTTCCCTGCTGCTAAAGGAAATGATCTATGTACAATATAACCACTCTAGGGGAAAAAAAACAGATCTATAAAACTCATCAGCATACCCTAGCATGACTGCCAAATGTATTTAGTACTTTAAAATGCTTTGAGGGGCGCCTGGGTGGCGCAGCCGGTTAAGCGTCCTACTTCAGCCAGGTCACGATCTCGCGGTCCGTGAGTTCGAGCCCCGCGTCGGGCTCTGGGCTGATGGCTCAGAGCCTGGAGCCTGTTTCCGGTTCTGTGTCTCCCTCTCTCTGCCCCTCCCCCATTCATGCTCTGTCTCTCTCTGTCCCAAAAATAAATAAACGTTGAAAAAAAAAATAAAATAAAATAAAAATAAAAATAAAATGCTTTGAAAAAATTTTTAAATAAAATGCTTTGTTTATACTCTATGCCAAATCATTAGAGTAACTCTATCCACAAATGTCAAAAAGAGGCAGAAAAATAGTCTCAATCATAAGAGTTTTGAAATTATTTATTTCACTTTCTAAAAAACAAGGCTTTGAGCCAAGGAGCTTTGGTACAGTGTTAACACTTTACATTATCACTAGGATAACAAGAGCTGAACTGTCTAAAATAGTTCTTCCTAAAGGCGAACCAATTCAGCAGTTTTTAACAACTAAGTGGCCGAGCTGACATATCTTTAAAGAAATGAGATTCAAATGATCTATTATCAGTATTCAGAAACAAATCAAATACATTTTTCAGTGCTCCTAGAAAATATGAGAAGCTATGTAAAATAGCAGCGTAACAACAAATAAAAAATGGTGAGCATTTTTGTGTCTGGTGTCATCCATCTAAAATTTGCCAAGGACGTATAATGTGTAAGGTGACCACAAATCCAAAAATGCCCACTGAACTCATACTTTGTTCAAATACTATGAACTTGAAGGTCATCTGATTTCTTATGATGTAACTTTTTAAATTTGCTTAACAAATACTTATATATTATGTTTACTATGTGCTTAACACCATACTAAGTGCCTTACAAATACTAACTCAATTAATTCTTAAAATAATTGTGGGTTAATAGCCAGAATTTGAACTCAAGTCTAACTGAACCACACAAATCCTCTTAATAACACAAATAACTGAAAATATATGTATAAATATAACCAAAATAATTAACTTCTTTTTTCTTTTTAATAGTAAATCTGAGCTATACTTGGTCTTTGATCATTTATCAAAATTACAGGAAAGTAATTTTGATCATTTATTTAAGACAAAAAAAGAAGTATATACCAAGACTCAAAGGCAAGACATAAAGTCCTTTGCTATATACATATTTAGCTTGCTTAAAACAATTTCAATTTTATAAATATATTAAGAGAAAATATGAAAATATATCTACCTTTGGATAGTATGAAGCTTCTTTTAAGCAGTTTAGAACTACAAAACCTAGAGATGAATAAAAATAGCTTGAATTTATTCTCTAAATTCTCTAATCATTCTTGAACCAAAGATGCATTTTAAATCAAGTATTTATGTGGCCTTTTATCTAGTCTTTTCTAAGCATACTATCTAAGAGTACCAACAGGCAGTTTCAATATATTCCTCAGGAGAGAAGGAGGAAATAAGAGAACTGAAAGGTCATTTAGTTGATTTCCCATTCACGAATTTTATTTTCCCTATATTTTCCAGGGCTTTGCAGACCTACAATAGAGACAGGTCCTCACCAGAATAAAACCTTTCCCCTCAATGATATGGAGTATTTCTGGAAAAAATAAAAATATATTGACTTTATTTTTTAATTTTTGATGGTTTTAATTGAGATATACTTGATACATAACATTGTATTCATTTTAGGTGTACAACATAATGATGTATGTCTATATTGCAAAATGATTACATGTTTAGTTAAAATCCATCACCACACACAGTTACATTTTCTTTTTGTGATGAGAATTTTAAGATGCACTCTCTTAGAAACTTTCAAATATACAATATGGCATTATTAACTATACACATCATGATGTACATTACATCCCTGAAGTTAATTTCTCAAAAAGAAAAGGCCAGCCTGTATGAAGCAAAAGAAAGAAGGATCCAAGTCTTTGCTTTACTGATCTAATCAGATTTCTGCTCATAATGGTCCTGCTTCCTCAGACTGGTTTCACTATTAACATAAGTATTTCTAAATCAAATACATGTAGGATCATCACACATTACCAGAACAACTTAAGAAACATCTGGAAAAACCTTTGGTTCTACAGCTATGAAAATCTTTCCAATCCCAATTCTCTCTAAACTCCATCGTAGTTTCTTGAAAGTACTAGAAGTAGTAACTGCAAAAGAATTACATATTAATACCAGACTATATTTTGTGGTATGTACTCAAAAATGTTTCTTTCTCCAGCAAGTCACAGCATGTGAAATTCCCATTAAAGGAAGTTCCTGAGTACTATCTAGATAACACTGCAAAAATGCCTTACTGATAATACCTTACTTATGTATAACAATACAAAATTAACTCCAGAAATAAACCTGCACTCATTATGTATCATAAGAGAAAATGAGACTCAGAAGTTACAATGCATGTCCAAGATCACACAGCTTTACTGTGCTACCACTCAAATCCTCAGCTAAGTCTAATGTAAATACTGCCTCAGTTCCCAAGTAGGCTGAAAGGATAATAGATGAATGTGCATCAACATAAAATAATGGATTAACTTCTCATAAAAGAGCACAAGACAGAGCTGTGAGGAAAGAGGAGATGAGACACATGCATTTTAAATGTAAAGAAGGTTGATCTTTGGGAGATCTGGAGCTTTATGCCCTGCCCAGGGAAAAGAGGCTTTGATGGGCTATCACTAATGAGGTAAGGTCTGGACAGTCAGGAACAAGGAGCCAAGTCAAGGAGGGACACGTTACACATGTAAGTAGCTTTCACAGAGTAACCTAGGCCTGTACTGGTAATTAATACTGTCTGTAGTACAGACTTAGTTGGTACTTTTATGTCTTCTAAGTAAACAGCTTGTTTCTTTTCCTCACAACATACAAAAGAAAGGACAGATCAACTTCAGTACTTGCTCAAACACATCTAAATGTGACATCAATGAACTGCCTCTAAGTACCTAGACCATTTCAAGCAATATCAGAATTCTTCTTTGCTTTAAATCATGACATGTTTCTTTAAAAAAAAAAAATCCAACAAGCTAAGGGCCCCTGGGTGACTTCGGCTCAGGTCATGATAGCATGGCTTGTGGTTTGAGACCCGTGTCCAGCTCTGTGCTGACAGCTTAAGAGCCTGGAGCCTGCTTTGGATTCTGTGTCTCCCTCTCTCTTTGCCCCTTACCCCTGTTCACGCTCTGTCTCTCTTTCTCTCTCAGAAATAAATAAAACATTAAAAAAAAAAAGATTTGCCACTACATCCTTAAAAAACTAGAACCTTTATTTAAAAAAAAAAAAAAAACAAGCTATATGTCTACCTCTCTGCTCTTTAAAAATAAGTTCAAATATAAAATGTCATTCCAACCAGTTCTATCATACTGAAATGCTTCAGAAATTTCCAAAGTATTATCTCTTCACAGTATTATCTCCTCACAGAAACCAAAGATCTTACAGTAGTTGAGTAACAAAAAAATACAAGACAGCATCTGAAAAACCAAGGCAAGTTTTAATTCTTTCCTAGCGCATATGCTTTCAGTTATGTAATTCCTTATTTCTCTTTCTTTCCTAAAAGAATAACTGCATGATATACTTAAGGAGTGAGGAGTTGGGGAGACAGTTAGGGATCATCTGTTAACTCTCCTGCCTCTAAACATAAATGTATTTTAAAAGTTTTGTAAAACAATCCAAAGTAAAAAATAAATATCAAATATTGGTAGGATTTCTATAATGGCACTAAGCACTAAAAAGAAATGCAATACCAACGTGAGGGTGATATTTGCCTTTCACATTTTATTTTCTTTTAGTTACTGCATACAACTTTTTGTAAAGCCTAGGCTGATAGTGGTACTAACTGTAATGGCTTAAACTGTAATGCACTTAAAATCATCTGTGATCTGTCACTTATTAGGCATGCAACCTTGGCCAATCTTTTTAACTTGAGTCTCACACACCTCACTGCAAATATGATGATAATAATACCTTCCTCACAGTAGGTCTAGAAGTATTAAATAAATCGCAGAATTCTGTAACATACAGCACATGTTTAAGACAATGATTCTTGTACTAATATGAATTATGCATATGAAATTGCTGTGTAAGTTCTAAAGTGCTATAAAAATGGTAATACTATCACTGGCATATATTAATGTTATAGCCTCTTCACTATTAAAAAAAATCTCAAATCTAACAGGGTCATTTGAAAACTAAATGAAATAACACATGTGACAAATGTTTAGCACAAAGCAGGCTCTCAATAAACGTTTGTTTAAAAATCTGCAAGTGAAAACTCCCAAAGCAGCCAGGGAGATTTAGTATACTACCGAATCTAGACTATTATACGACTGTAATATTTACATATAATAACCTTTCATTTATAAGACAGTATTATTTAGTATATTAAAATCATCAATTATTAATGTTTTGAGTCCAAAGACCACTCATGCAATGTTATTAGGACCAATATAATGTGAATTTCCCTTGCAGGACATTAGTCTTAGTATATGTTAAAAAATACATATGTATTGCTTTCAATATATCTATAAAATAATTTTTCATATGTCTATACATATGACATACAATCTATTCTAAAAATGAACATATTGTAATCTTTATAATAATCAGAAATTTTATATACCCCAATTTTTCAAAATGTTTAAATGATTCATTTTTATATCCAGCTTACTCTTTACACAACATATATCCATACTTACATTCAACCACATACATTTTCATTGGTTTTATCTCCTCTCCTGGCTCTCTCAAGAGTCAAATCTTAAATTTCTAACTGCATCCTCATCATGCATATCCCATTATTACCTCAATTCAACATGCCTAAAATAAACCTATCCTGTCCACAACAAAACTAATTTCCTACCATTTCTATCAATGAACCACCAAGTTTAAAAGCTCAAGCCTTGGGGTACCTGGGTGGTTCAGTAGGTTAAGCATCCAACTCTTGATTTCGGCTCAGGTCATGATTTCATGGTTCCTGGGATGGAGCCCTGCATCTGTGCTGTTAGCACAGAGACTGCTTGGGATTCTCTCTCCCTCTCTCTCTCTCTCTCTGCCTCTACCCTGCTAATTCTCTCTCTTTCCCTCTCACATAAATAAATATTTAAAAAAAGAAAAACAGCTCAAGCCTTTTTTGATCCCTTTTTCTCGCCTCTCTGGAAAGACAGCATATAGAAGGAACAGCAAAGGATTTGGGAGTCAACTGGATTTAGGATAGTCCTGTTTTTACTTCTTAGTAGTTGCATGAGCTTAAGTCAAGTTATTAAACCAGTTTCTGAACTTAAGCTTCCATGTCTATAAAAATAGAAGTTCATCTTACTTACCTTGTAGGATATTATAAGGTTTAAATATAATGTATATAAGGTGCTTAATAAATATTGAGCATTCATAAATATTGATAAAGCAACTTCTGTTCCTTCATCACATCCAGTCATCAGAACTACAGACCCTTACTGTGAAACATGTCCATGGTCACAACCTGTTTTGGGTCCTTCTCATTTAAATCCTCAAGTTTCAGGGGTGACCGGTGTCTCAGTCAGTTAAGTGTCCAACTCTTGATTTCAGCTCAGGTCATGATCTTGCAGTTCATGGATTCGAGCCCCACATCGGGCTCTGAGTCTCCCCCTCTCTCTCTCTTTTCTCTCTCTCTCTCTCTCTCTCTCTCTCTCTCTCTCCAGATCTCATCTAATTCCTTTATCCATCTGGGGCAATGGCCACAAAAAAGCCAGTCTGTCCAGAAGCCTCTTCTTACCCAGCATACTAGCTCCCAATAGCACTTAAACTATTTTCCCTCGATTTGGAAACCCAGAACAGTTCACTCCATCCAAGTTCCTTCTGCCCAATCTCCTTCATCCCTGTGATCCTTTATGATTCCCTTATAAGTTTCCTCTGAGAGAAACTTTGATACAAATCATCCACTGTCTCATCTCCTCCCTTTCTTACACCCCTCTAATCATTCTGCCTCCCTGCTAGCTCCCCATGTCACCCTACCTTCTAACACTAATATAATCTCTAGGAGTGCACCTCTTACAAGAACTCTCCAATGCTCTTATACTCTCCATTAAATGTTCCCACTACCTCCTTATTCTAAAATCTGGCTCTCCTCAGATAGCACTATTACTCTTGAGAAGAAGCTGCTCATTTTTTCTTACCTTGGAAACTCTAGGACACGAGGAGGAAAAGTATTCTCAGCTCCATGTTTGCTTACATATTATTACTATTCCATCCTTATTCAAAAATGCATTCTCTTTGGGAGGCAAACTCATGAGACCAAAAATCCCCTTCTCTAAGATAATAAACTGCTATAGAAATCCTTGTCAGTTCTTCATTGAGTGCTAGGAATACAATGGTAAATGTAACAGAATATTGTGTGGGACACATGAAGTTAAAAAAATACATTAAAATTAATTTCACCTTTTTTGTTTTAATGTAGCTACTAGCAAAGTCAAAATTACATATATGGATCACTGAACTACAGCTTTCCATTCTAATGTCTAGCCTTCAATGGAAGATGAGGTTAGCTGAATATGAGTGTGGAATTTAAAATCTACTGTACCTTCCCTCTTTTGTTTTGGTAGTCTCTACTCTCCTACCCACACTTAATCTACCTTGTACCTATATGTATTCTACTCCTAAAAAAACAGGTCTACTTACTAACTCCCAAATATACTGTATGTATATTTGCCTCCTCCTACCCAGAATACCTTTTCCCTTTCCACCCAGATAATCTCTCCTGTCACAGAGTATAGTATTCTTGAAAATGTTTGTTCTGCTGCCCAATGACAGAATTATACAGCCCACTCTATAAATATCAAGCTTGCTATAAGACTGGAACAGAAATGTGAGCAAAAGTGGCATGTGCCATTTCTCAAGCAAAAGCTTTAATAAGAACAATTGCTTGTTTCTATTACAATCTCTTTTCCTCTTGCAAGAAACCATAAACATCCCACACAGAACCCACTCTATCAGCTTGGTTCCTGACATAAAGATATGGAACAAAACTATAGCTGACCCACAGTGGACAAATACTGGAAGCAAGAAATAAACCTTTGTTGAATGAGATCTTGCAATGTGCAACACGGGTGGACCTAGAGGATATAATGTTAAGTTAAATAAGTCAGACAGAGAAAGGTAAATTTCTTATGATTTCACTTATGTATGAAATCTAAAAAAACAAAATAAACAAAGAAAAGCAGAAACAAACTCAGAAATATGGAGAACAAACTGAAGGCTTCAGGGGAATGTGGGCAAAATGAGTGAAGGGGAGTGAGAGGTACAGACTTCCAGTTATGGAATGAATAAGTCACAGGGATAAAAGATATTGCATAGGGAATATAGTTAATGGTATTGTAATAGTGTTATATGTTGACAGTTACCAGCTAGTTACCAGTCACTAAGTTGTACACCTGAAACTAATGTAACATTGTGTATCAACAATACTTCAATAAAAAAAGAAAAGAAAAAAATCTTTGTTGTAAATCCCTGGGATTTTTGAGTCATTTATTATCACTGTATAACTTAGCCTAAATTGGCTAATATGCCATATCCTTTTACTATAATCATTCTCATTCTTCAAGATCTTAAGTACCACTATTTCCATGAAATTTTCCCAGATCAGTTTAATCCTAAGTTATTTTTTCCTCCTCTAAATTCCTAGAGTTCAGCTGTACCACTTTTTGGCAATTCTATTCCTGTTTTGAATTATTATTATTTAAATCTGAATCATGCATAATTTCTTTCCCCATCATAAAAACAGACAATCAAACATTATGTGCCTAATAGGGACACATAAAACCACTTTTGGAATAGTCTTAAAAAAAAAAAAAAGAAGCCCAAATATAATCAGGCTTCTACATATAATCAGTCATTTACCAGAAATATAGAGGACAAAAGGATGTTGAAGTACAACATAGGAAAGCAATCAGCAAAATCCAGGAAAATAATCTACTTTCTTCAAACAAAATAATACAAGAAAAAAGAGAGACAGACAGACAGACATGGGAGAGGGAAACCCATAAATGAAATAGGCTCAGGTCATGACCTCATGGTTTATGGGATCGAGCCCTGTGTTGGACTCTGTGCAGACAGCACCGAGCCTGCTTGGGATTCTCTCTCTCCCTCTGTCTCTCTGCCCCCCCCCCCCAGCTCATGGTCTCTCTCTTTCTCTCTCTTTCTCTCTCTCTCTCTCTCTCTCTCAAAATAAATAAACATTTTAACAAATTAGTGGATGGTTGATATTAAGGAATTATTATTATCTGCGATGTATATATCACATCACATTGGCACAATTACATATGTGTTACGTAGTTTATATTTAGAAAGAATGTGTCCTGAAACTAATTTAACATTGTGTGTCAACTATACTCAAATTTGCGTAAATGTGTAAAGATTACATGTCTTTTAGAGATATATATTGAAATACTTGTAGATTAAATTATATATCTGTGCTGTACTTCAAAATAGTCCTGGGGAAAGAAAGAGAGCAGGAAAGATGAGCATGATTGATAATTGCTAAAGTTGGAAGATGAGTGTTCTTATATTAATTATATTATCCTTTCTACTTCTGTATGGGTTTGAAATTTTCCATAATACAAGGTTATTTTATTTATTTTTTTAATTGTTATGTTTATTTATTGCTGAGACAGAGAAAGACAGAGCATGAATGGGGGAGGGGCAGAGAGAGAGGGAGACACAGAATCCGAAGCAGGCTCCAGGCTCTGAGCTGTCAGCACAGAGCCCGACGCAGGGCTCGAACTCACAGACTGCGAGATCATGACCTGAGCCGAAGTCGGACGCTCAACCGACTGAGCCACCCAGGTGCCCCTACAAAGGTTATTTTAAATGGAGTTAAGAACCAGCCACATAATTCAAATTATTTAATGATACAGGAAAACTATCTAAGTAGTAGCATTACAGATATGCTGACCCTATAAGATTTTGTGACCAAGTAAAACCCTGCTAGTCTAGAAGACTATCCTCTATGAGGATAGAAGGTGGGAGAACATAGACTTACCTCTCTTGGTGGGTTTTTTCAACTTAGCCTATCAGAAAGAAAATAATACATAAATATAAACACATTCACAAAGATGATCTAAAGTGGGGGTTACAAAATTTATGAACTATGCAAATAATGCCAAATGAGTGAAGTAGACAGAGAATAAGGAGCAAATAGTGAGCAATGGGGACCATGTAATACCAGAAAGCCTTTGCCCCCTTCTAAGGGTGGCACCAGCTACTCAGCTCCAGCTAACAGTGAACATACATCAATATAGGCCCAGTTTTGCCAACTCTCCTGAATTTTTAAGAGAAGCCAGAAATTCATATTTTTATATCAAACTTCCACATTTTTTAATAGTAAAGGGCAGATTTTTTTTTTTTGAGTTTATTTTGCAAGAGGGAGAGCACACAGGAGGGGCAGAGAAAGGGAGACAGAGAGAGAGAATCTCAAGCAGGCTCCACACTGTCAAACCCACGAACCATGAGAGCATGATCCAAGCTGAAATCAAGAATCCGTCACTCAACTGACTGAGCAACCCAGGAGCCCTGAAATCTCCCTATTGTTAAACAATTAAGAACCAATTGAATCTAATTAATTCCTTGCTCATATGCCTCATGATCCCAACAAAATATATCTAATAGCTTGATCCATCCCATGTGCTGCCAAGTTTGCAACTACTGGTCTAAACAAAACTTAATTATGGTATAATGAAATGAAGGGAGATATATCCCAGCTCTGTCCTGACAGTAAGAATGTATTTTGTTCACAGCCATTAAAATGAGAGAAGACTTCATGTAATTCATTGCCATCTTTGATGTTCCTGTTGTGTAAATAAATTATTGAAGGTAAATTGTGAGTAGTTGTCATTTATTCCTCTCTCTCATCCCAAAAAAAGGCTCCACTAAACAAGTCTCTGGTAAATTTATTTGAAAGAATCATCACAAGCTTCAGTTTGAGTAGATGAGTCAAATGAACCAAAAATAAATGTCCAATCTATGAAAACATACTAATACTCCTAAGTCAGTCTAAGAACTGTACTGGTTTCCTCACATTTATGTGAGCCCTTAAGTCTGTCCTAGTTCTGACACATGCCCATAGAGATTGTCCACTGAGAAATTAACTATGGAGGACTGGTGTGTAAGAGACAGAAAAGACCACCAGAGGCCTTTCACTTTAAATGCTAACACCTTTTAGTTAATAGAGTTCCGTTATAGGTAAGGTAAGAGCCTCAAGTTTCTTATGCTCCTTCTTTTGGTATAAAAGCCAAATTTAAATTTTAGAACCTTATTATAATTAAAAATAATAATTAAAGTTATAACTCCAAGACCCAAGAAAGCCACTGTAGAGGAATTTAGGAACTTAAGCTCACAAATCCAGACATTCCACTCATGAAAGTCTTTTGTGCCTGAAATAAATTTGCTTATAGTCTTGTAAAGGAAAATGTACAAAATCAGGAAAGCAGGAAAGATATACACAAAAACCCTGACTATAAGTAATAATGTAGTAAGTATGGTTCAAGTAAAGCTATATATAACTTTAAAAATGTGAAATAATTATGTTTATTTAAATTCCACATAACTATTTGCACTTTTTCAAAAATTAATAATTAAAACTTGCGAAGTAGAGAGAAAGACAGCTTCAGAATTAAGAAATGTGGAAATTCTAGGGGGGACTGGGTGGCTCAGTTGGTTAAGCGTCCAACTTCAGGTCATGATCTCACAATTTGTGAGTTCCAGCTTCACACTGAGCTCTGTGCTGACAGCTCAGAGCCTGGAGTCTGTTTCAAATTCTGTGTCTCCCCTCTCTCTGTCCCTCCCCCTGCTCACACTCTGCTGCTCTCTCTCAAAAATAAACATTAAAAATTTTAAAAATTAAAAAAAAAAGAAATGTGGAGATTCTCTGAAGTATCCAAGGATTATTTTTACTTTTCATCAGAAGCAGTTTTCCCCAACAGAAAATGGATTTTAAGCCCTGATTTATCATTTTTACAACTTTGCAGTATTCAAGTCAACTTTGATTTTTAGGAATCCTATACACATAAGAATTTTATATTTCTTAGCCCATTTCCTTTTAGGACTGAATATTCACAACAGTCAGAGTAGTAGGCAATAGTATGCAGCACATCCATTTCACCTGAAATACCTAAAAAGAGACTTCTATTGCCCTGCCAGACAGCTCATTACAAAAAAAGAGAGAGAATGATTTTTTAAAAAATGGAATAGGGGCGCCTGGGTGGCTCAGTCGGCTGGGCGGCCGACTTCGGCTCAGGTCACGATCTCGCGGTCCGTGAGTTCGAGTCCCGCGTCGGGCTCTGGGCTAATGGCTCAGAGCCTGGAGCCTGCTTCCGATTCTGTGTCTCCCTCTCTCTCTGCCCCTCCCCCGTTCATGCTCTGTCTCTCTCTGTCTCAAAAATAAATAAACGTTAAAAAATTTTTTTTTTAAAATGGAATAAAGGGAGAATCCAAAGATCTAGGATTTATTCAGTAGGAAAATCTCTTCTACTTAACTGGAGCAAGCCAGAGATAGGCAAAGACTGAGCAGGAAAATCAGAAAAGCTAAAGATGAAAAGTTTACAGATTTTACTATTTCTTTAAAAAGAGAATGGGGGCACCTGGGTGGCTCAGTTGGTTAAGCATCCAACTCTTGGTCTCAGGTCATGATCTCGTAGTTCATGAGTTTGAGCCCCATGGAATTCTCTCTCTCCCTCTCTCTCTGCCCCTCCTGTGTGCTTGCTCTCTCTCTCTCTCTCTCTCTCTCTCTCTCTCTTTCTCTCTCTCCCTCACCTTCCCTTTCTCCCTCTCTCAAAAATAAATAAACTTAAAAATTTTTTTAAAAAGAGAATGGATTAGAACATAAAAAGATAAAAAGCTTGAAAAAATTATAATCAGCAATATAAGAACATTTAGCTTGCTAGGACAGAAACAAAAGGAATTCATCTATTCCCCTGACAATATTTAACCCTGTTTTTGAAAATTAGTTTGACTGAATGCTAAACTTTCAAAGAATGTATTGCTCTGAACAGACAGGAAAAGGATAAATATTCTTTTGTTACTGTAATAACAAGAAAATTCATTCTTAGTTTTAACTGTGTAGTATGTTTTCAAGGGTGGTCGGCAACTTTTGATAACCTAAATGAGAAATGGCATTAAAATTAGGTATGAAGAACATTAGGTATGAAGAAAATTTTACTTACTTCATTTTCATCAGGGTGACACTGCACTTAGATATAAACTTTATTGAAGACAACTTTTTGCCAGTTTCAAACAATTTGGAATGTAAAGATACATAAATGACAAAGCAAAGTTTCTCCTTCCACTCCCTCACCAAAAACAATTTGACCCCTAGGATAATCTAGTTCACTAATTAGTTACAGCACCCATTGTCTTAAAATATACCACTTTCATACCAGATTTCAATTAAAAATATATAAAATATTTCAATTATCTATGGAGTTCCTTAATTGAAGAAATTCAATAAATTAAAAAATACTAATACTAATCTACTCACAATGTAAAAATCTCCTCATGGTAAAAAAAAGATATGATCAGTACGACACGACTTAAAACTAGTCCCAACTCTAGTAAATGCTGATACAAAGGAAAGAAAATTCCTCTCTCTTAGGACCTTATTAAATCAACTTCTAGGAATTAATAAAAATATCATAATTCCCTCCTCAGAATATATGGAAAAGTTGCTTTCATAAAGTTGAATCTTTGCCTACATATAATTTATATTAAATTGAAATAAAAGATGTAGGCTCCTCAGGGAAAAGAATAAAAATTATCCAACTCCTTTATTTAATCATTTTATTCTTCATCCAGTTCCATAAAATGAGTGATGCTGATCTTTTTTTTTTTAATTTTTATTTTAGAAAGAGAGAGAAAGAGTGCAATCAGTTAAGAGGGGCAGAGTAAGAGTGAGAGAATTCAAAGCATGATTCATGCTCAGTGTGGAGCCCAAAGTGGGGCTCATCTCATAACCCTGGGATCATGACCCGAGCTGCAATCAAGAGTTGTATGCTCAATGGACTGAACCACCAGGTGCCCCAGGTGATGCTGATCTTTAAGTCAAAGGCTCCATAATACTGATAAACCTAAAATTAGATGAGCCCTTTCAAGTCTTTTATAAGAAAATTCACGGGGCACCTGGGTGGCTCAGTTGGTTACATGTCCAACTCTTTTTTTTTTTTTTTTTTAGTTTTATTTAAATCCAAATTGGTAACATATAGTGTTATAATGGTTTCAGGAGTAGAATTTAGTTATTCATCACTTACATATAACACCCAGTGCTCATCCCAACAAGTGCCCTCCTTAATGCCCATCACCCATTTAGCCCATGTCCCCAACCAACACACTTCCAGCAACCCTCAGGTTGTTCTCTGTAAGAGTCTCTTATGGCTTTCCTCCCTCTCTGTTTTTATCTTATTTTTGCTTCTCTTCCCCTATGTTCACCTGTTTTGTCTCTTAAATTCCACATATGAGTGAAATGTTCATCTGTTTCGTCTCTTAAATTCCACATATGAGTGAAATCATGTGATATTTATCTTTCTCTGACGGATTTATTTCACTTAGCATAATACATTCTAGTTCCATCCACATTATTACAAATGGCAAGATTTCATTCTTTTTGATCACCAAGTAATATTGTGTGTGTGTATATATATATATATATATATACACACATATACACCACATCTTCTTTATCCATATATCAGTTGACGGACATTTGGGCTTTTTCCATAATTTGTTTCACATACTGGGTCATAAATCAGCCTTCAATGAGTACAAAAAGATCTATATCATACCATGCATATTTTCAGGCCATAATGCTACAAAACTTGAAATCAACCTCAAGAAAAAACTTGGAAAGACCAAGAGTACTTGGAGATTAAAGAACCCTACTAAAGAACAAATGGGTTAATCAAGAAATCAAAGAGGAAATTAAAAAGTACATGGAAGCCAATGGAAATGAAAACAGAACAGTCCAAAACCTCTGGGATGCAGCAAAGGTGGTCATAAAAGGAAAGTATATAGCAATCCAGGCCTTCCTAAAGAAGGAAGAAACGTCTCAAATACACAACCTAACCTTACACCTAAAGGAGATGGAAAAAAGAACAGCAAATAAAGTCCAAAACCATCAGAAGAAGGGAAATAATAAAGATTAGAGCAGAAATCAATGATATTGAAGTAAAAAAAAAAAAAAAAAAAAACAGAATGGGTCAATGAAACCAGAAGCTGGTTCTTTGAAAGAATTAACAAAATTGATAAACGCCTAGTCAGTTGATGAAAAAGAAAAAGGAAAGGACCTAAATAAATAAAATCATGAATGAAAGAGATCACAATGAACACTGCATAAATAAAAACAATAATAAGAGAATATTATGAGCAATTATATGCCAACAAATTGGGCAATCTGAAAGAAATGGACAAATTCCTAGAAACATATAAACTACCAAAACTGAAACAGGAAGAAATACAAAATCTGAACAGACCCTAACCAGTAAAGAAATTGAATCAGTAATCAAAAAATCTCCCAATAAACAAGAGTCCAGGGCTGGATGGCTTTCCAGGGGAATTCTACCAAACATTTAAAAAAGACTTAATACCTATTCTTTGGAAGCTGTTCCAAAAAATAGAAATGGAAGTAAAAGTTCCAAACTCATTCTATGAGGCCAGCATTACCTTGATTCCAAAACCAGACAAAGACCCCACTAAAAAGAATTGTCTGAGTTGGGCTCTGTGCTGACAGCGTAAGCCTGCTTGGGATTCTCTCTCTCCCTCTCTGTCCCAGCTTACGTGTGTGTGCGCATGCACATGCTCTCTCTCCCTCAAAATAAATAAATAAAAACTTAAAAACATTTTAAAGAAAATTCAAAACATTTACAACAATTTTTATAAAGCTGCAAAAATTAAACCAGCATTTCTCATAAGCATTACTATTCCTGTGGTGGTACACTGATAATGACATTATTAAGATGAAAAATTAGAGTATTACTACTTTGAAAGATATTTCCAATTTATTTAAAATCATTTTACGTTTGGGGTGCCTGGGCGGCTCAGTCGGTTGAGCATCCGACTTCAGCTCAGGTCATGATCTCACGGTCTGTGGGTTCGAGCCCCGCATCAGGCTCTGTGTTGACAGCTCGGAGCCTGGAGCCTGCTTCCAATTCTGTGTGTGTCTCTCTCTGTCCCTCCTCCGCTCAAGCTCTGTGCCTCTCCCTCAATATAAATAAATAATCATTAAAAAATATATATTTTAAGTTTTTCATAATGTATTTATGACACCAGGACTCATGCACCATCAATACATTGTACTTTCCCAGTAGATGAGAAAGGCTCTTTAAACATGTATGAAGCTGCATATCTCATGAAAATGGAAAGCATCAATTAATCCAGTGAGTAGGTTAAGAGGATTTCTACTCTATCAGAGGTATTATTACATATACCCTCACAACTCTAATGAGTAAAGGATTAGCATCACCATTTTAAAGATGAATAAAACTGAGGCTCTAAGAAACACTATTACAATTAGGGAGTAGAGTTAAAATTTTAAATAGTATCTGGTTAATTCCAAAACCTATACTCTATTTACTACATATGTTGCATAAAGACACAGACACCTCCAAGGTTTTAGGGTTTTTTCTTTTATTTTAATTCCAGTATAGATAACATACTGTGTCATATTAGTTTCAGGTGTACAATAGAGTAAAGCAACAACTCTATACATTACTCCATGCTCATCACAGTAAGTGAACTCTTAATCCCCTTCACCTATTTCACCCATCCCCCTACCCACCTCCCCTCTGGTAACCATCAAATTCTTCTGTGTTGTTAAGAGTCTGTTTTTTGCTTTCTTTTTTTCCTTGTTCAACTGTTTTGTTTCATAAAACCAAATATGAGTGAAATCATATATTTGTCTTTCCCAGACTGACTTATTTCACTTAGCAACATATCCTCTAGATCCATCCATGTTGTTGTAAATAGCAAGATTTCATTCTTTTTTATAGCTGAGTAATATTACATATATTCATATATACACACACATATATAATTTTTGCACATACTCTTTATGTGTCCATCTATTGACGGATACTTGGGTTGCTGCTTCCATACCTTGGCTATTATAAATAACTTACTGTAGGGGCGCCTGGGTGGCGCAGTCGGTTAAGCGTCCGACTTCAGCCAGGTCACGATCTCACGGTCAGTGAGTTCGAGCCCCGAGTCAGGCTCTGGGCTGATGGCTCAGAGCCTGGAGCCTGTTTCCGATTCTGTGTCTCCCTCTCTCTCTGCCCCTCCCCCGTTCATGCTCTGTCTCTCTCTGTCCCAAAAATAAATAAACGTTGAAAAAAAAATTTTTTTTTTTAAAATAAATAACTTACTGCAATAAACACAAGGGCACTATAGCTCTTCAAATTAGTTTTTTTGTATTACGTGGGTAAGTACCCAGTAGTGGAATTACTGAATCATATGATAGTTGTTTTTAATTTTTTAAGGAAAATCTATGCTGTTTTCCACAGTAGCTACAACAGTTTGCATTCCCACCAAAAGTGCACAATGGTTCCTTTATCTCCACATCCTTGCCATCACTTGTTGTTTCTTGTTTTTTTATTTTAGCCATTCTGACAGGTGTGAGGTGATTATCTCCCTGTGGTTTTCATTTGCATTCCCTGATGATGAGTGATATTGAGCATCTTCTCATATGTCTGTTGGCCATCTGTACATCTTCTTTGGAAAAGTGTCTGTTTATGACATCTACCCTTTTTTGTTTGTTTTTTTGGTGTTGAGTTGTATCAGTTATGTATTTTGGATACTAAACTTTTATTAGATAGGACATATAAATGACAATGCAAATATCTTCCCCTATTCAGTAAGTTGTCTTTTAGTTTTGTGGCTGTTCAGAAGCTTTTTATTTTGATGTAGTCCCAGTAATTTATTTTTGCTTTTGCTTCCCTTACCTGAGGAGGCATATCTAGAAAGATGTTGCTATGGTTGATGTCAGAGAAAGTACTGCTAGTGTTCTCTTCTAGGATTTCTATGGTTTCATGTCTCACATTTATGACTTTAATCCATATTGTTTATTTTGTGTATGGTGTGAGAAAGTGGTCCAGATTCATTGTTTTGCATGTTGCTGTCAAGTTTTCCAAACAGCATGTGTTGAAGAGACTTTTTCCCATTGCATATTCTTGTCACTCTGTCAAAAATTAATTGACAATACAATCATGGGTTTATATCTGGGCTTTTTATTCTGCTCCATTGATCCATGTATCTATTTTTGTGCCAGTACCACAACTGTTTTATTACTATAGCTTTGTACTACTATACCTTAATATTGGAGACTGTGACACATCCAGTTTTCCTTTTTCAAGACTGCTTTGGCTATTCAGAGTCTTATGTGGTTCCACACAAATTTTGGATTGTTGGTTCTAGTTCTGTGAATAATGCTGTTAGTCTTTTCATAGAGATTGCATTAAATCTATAAATTGCCTTGGGTAGTATAGACATTTTAACAATATTTGGTCTTCTAATCCATGAGCATGGAATATCTTTCCATTTGTGTCATCTTCAAATTCTTTCATCAATGTTCTATATTTTTCAGAGCATAGGTCTTTCCCCTCTTTTGTTTACTCGTAAGTATTTTATTATTTTTAGTGCAAATGTAAAAGGGATTTCTTTCTCTTTTTTTTATGTTTATGTATCTTGAAGGAGAGAGAGAGCGTGAGCAGGAGAGGGGCAGAGAGAGAGGGAGACAGAGAATCTGAAGCAGACTGCAGGTTCTGAGCTGTCAGCACAGAGCTCCATGCAGGGTTTGGTGAGATCATGACCTGAACTGAAGTCGGACACACAACCGACTGAGCCGCCCAAGCGCCCCAGGATTTCTTTCTTAATTTCTCTTCCTGCTTAGTGTATAGGAATGCAACAGATTTCTGTACATTGATTTTCTATCCTGTGACCTTTCTGAATCTATTTGTCAGTTCTCATAGTTTTTTGGTGGAGTCGTTAGGGTTTTCTATATACAGTATCATGTCATCTGCAAACAGTGCAAGTTTTACTTCCTCTTTAACAATTTGGATGACTTTTATTTCTCTCTCTTGTCTGACTGCTGAGTGTGGGACTTCCAGCACTATGTTGAATAAAAATGGTGAGAGTATATATCCTTGTCTTGTTCCTGACCTTAGGAGGAAAGCTCTCCGATTTTCCCCACTGAGTATGATGTTAACTGAGTTTTTCATATAAGGCCTTTATTATATTGAGTTATATTCCCTCAAAACCTACTTTGTTGAGGGTTTTTATCATAAATGAATGTTATACTTTGTCAAATGCTTTTTCTACATCTACTGAAATGATCATATGGTTTTTATCCTTTCTCTTATTGATGTGATGTATCACATTGATTGATTTGTGAATAATGAAACATCCTTGCATCCCAGGAATAAATGCCACTTGATCATGGTGAATGAGTTTTTAATATATTGTTGGATTCAATTTGCTAATACTTTGTTCAGGATTTTTGTATCTATGTTCATAAGAGATATTGGCCTCTAGTTCTCTTTTTTTGTACTGTCTTTTTCTGGTTTTGGTATCAGAGTAATGCTGGCCTCACAGAATGAATTTGGAAGATTTCCCTCCTCTTGTATTTCTCGGAATAGTTTGAGAAGAATAGGTATTAACTCTTCTTTAGATGTTTGGTAAAATTCGCCTGTGAAGGCTACTGGTCCTGGACTTCTGTTTGTTGGGAGTTTTTTGATTACTGATTCCATTTTATAGCTGGTAATCAGTCTGTTCAAATTTTCTATTTCTTCCTGATTCAGTTTTGGGAGGTTATACATTTCTGGGATTTTATCCATTTCTTCTAGGTTGCCCAACTTGTTGGCATATAGTTTTTCATAGTATTCTCTTATAATCTGTATTTCTGTGGTGTCAGTTGTTATTTCTCTTTCATTTCCTGTTTTATTTTTTTAATTTAATGTTTTATTTATTTTTGAGAGAGAGAGTGAGCTGGGGAGGGGCGGAGAGAGAGGGAGAAAGAATCTGAAACAGGCTCCAGGCTCTGAGTTGTCCACACAGAGCCCAATGCAGGACTGAAACTCACTAAGTGCAAGGTCACAACCTGTGCCAAAGTCTAGCACTTAACCAACTGAGTCACCCAGATGCCCCTCCTGTTTTGTTTATTGAGTCCTCATTTTTCAGGGAGGGGGGATGAGTCCAGCTAAAGGCTTATCAATTTTGTTCTTTTCAAAAAGCAGTTTCTGGTTTCATTGATGTTCTGTTTTTTAGTTTCTATATCATTTATTCCTTCTGCTGGATTTGGGTTTTGTTTGGTCTTCTTCTAGATGCTCATGTGTAAAGCTAGGTTGTTTATTTGAGATTTTTCCTGTTTCTTGGGGTAGGGCTGTATTGCTATAAAATTCCCTTAGAACCACTTTTGCTGCATTCCAAAGATTTTGGAGTACTGTGTTTTCATTTTCATTTGTCTCCATGTATTTTTTTGTTTCTTCTTGGATTTCTTGGTTGACCAATTTATTGTTTAGCAGCATGCTATTTAACCTCCATGTATTTGTGTTCTTTCCAGGCTTTTTTCTTGTGATTGATTTCTAGATTCACGGTGTTGTGGTCAGAAAAGATGCACTGTATGATTTCAATCTTTTTGAATTTGTTGAGACTTGTTTTGTGGACTAATATGTGATCTATTCTGGAGAATGTTCCGTGTGCACATGAAAAGAATGTGTATCTGCTGTTTTTGGATGGCATGTTCTGAATATATCTGTTAGATCCATCTGGTCCAATGTGTCATTCAAAGCCACTGTTTCCTTTTTGATTCTGTTTGGATGATCTATCCATTGATGTAAGTGGTGTATGAAAGTCCCTACTATTATTGTATTACTATTTATTACTTCTTTTATGTTTGTTATTAGCTGTCTTATGTATTTGTGTGCTTCCATAATGGGTGCATACGTATTTACAATTGTTCTATCTTCTTCTTAGATTGTTCCCTTTATGATTATGTAGTGTCCTTCTTTGTCTCGTTACAGTCTTCGCTCTGATATAAGTATTGCTACCTCAGCTTTGTTTTCACTTCCATTTGTATGATAAATGCTTCTCCATTCCTTCACTTTCAATCTACATGTGTCTTTAGATCTAAAGTGAGTCTCTTATGGGCAACACATGATGGATCTTGCTTTTTTCTCCATTTCATCACCCTATGGCTTTTGACTGGAGCATTTAGTCCATTTACCTTCAAAGGAATTATAGATAGGTATGTAACTTATTACCACTTTGTTATTTGTTCTGCATTTGTGTTTGTAGTTCTCTGTTTCTTTGTTCTCTTGTTCTTTCATCCTACGGTTTGGTGGTTTTCTTTAGTGATACACTTGGATTCCTTTCTCTTCATGCTTTGCATATCTATTACTGGACTTTGATTTGTGGTTACCATTATATTTGCATATGACATCTTCTGCATATAGCAATCTACATTAAGTTGATAGTCGCTTACATTTGAACACATTCTTTACTCTTTTCCCCCTCATGTTTTAGGTATATGGTGTCAGATACTTTACATCTTTTTATTTTGTGAATCCCTTGACTGATTTTTATAGCTAAACTTATTTTTACTGCCTTTGAGCTTCCTACTTTTCTTACTCCTACTTTCCATTCCTTTCCTTTGCTTACCCCTGGTCTTTCTTTCCTTTCCACTCAAAGAGTCCTCTTTAACTTTTTTTGTAGAGCTGGTTTAGTGGTGATGAATTTCTTTTAAGTTTTGTTTGTCTAGGAAACTCTTTATCTCTCCTATTCAGAATTATAACCTTGATAGAGAGAGTATTCTTGGTTACAGGTTTTTTCTTTTAGCACTTGCAATGTCATGCCACTCCCTCCTGGCCTGCAAAGTTTCTGCCAAAAAATCAGCTGATAGCCTTATGGGATTTTCTTGTATGTAACACTTTTCTTTTCTCTTAATGCTTTTAAAATTCTTGGGGCGCCTGGGTGGCGCAGTCGGTTAAGCGTCCGACTTCAGCCAGGTCACGATCTCGCGGTCCGTGAGTTCGAGCCCCGCGTCGGGCTCTGGGCTGATGGCTCAGAGCCTAGAGCCTGTTTCCGATTCTGTGTCTCCCTCTCTCTCTGCCCCTCCCCGTTCATGCTCTGTCTCTCTCTGTCCCAAAAAAATAAATAAACGTTGAAAAAAAAATTAAAAAAAAATAATAAAAAAATAATAAAATTCTCTATTTATCAATATTTTTTCCTGTTTTAATTACTATGTGTCTCAACATGGACATCCTTGGGCTGATTTTGTTGGTAGCCCTCCATGCCTCCTGGATCTGAATTTGTTTCCTTACCCAGATTTGGGACTTTTTCAGTTATTATTTCTTCAAATAAATGTTCTTCCCCATCTCTCTTCTCTTTTTGGAATCCCTATAATGCACGTATTAATTACACTTGATGGTGTTACTGAGTTTCTGGAGTCTATTTTCATTTTTGTTATTTTTTTCTCTCTCTTGTTGAGCTTGACTGCTGCTTTCCAAAACCCTGTCATCCAGGTTGCTGACCCATTCTTCTGCCTTCTCTAGTCTACTATTTACTCCATCTAGTGTTACTGTTAATTTCGGTTATTGAGCCCTGCATCTCTAATTGATTTTTTTCTATGTTTTCTATCTCTTTGTTAAGGGTCTCACTTAACTCCTCCACTCTTCTCAAATCCAGTAGTATCTTTATGACCATTAGTTTAAATTCTATATCAGGCATATTACTTATCTCCATTTGGTTTAGGTCTCTTGCTGTGATTTTGTCCTATTCTTTCATTTGGGACACATTGTTCTGTCTCTTCATTTTGTCTAACTCTCTATGTCTGTTTCTATGTGTTAGAAAAGTTATGTCTCCTGTTCCTGAAAGTACTGGCCTTATGAAAGGCATTACAGTGCCCTGAAATCCAATATCCCCTGTTCACTAGAATCTGGTGCTCAAGGTTGTCTCCTATGTCTACTGCATGTGCCCGGCTATTGTGGCTGAGCTGCATTTGCCTTCAGTCCAGTCATCTGCATGGCTTTCTTTGACTTTTGTAGGCAGTGTTTGGTCCTTGTGTTAGTGAGCCAATCTGGGGCCATCTTAGGCTTGAGTTGAATCAGACCAGGCATTTGCCAGAGATGTAATAGAACCAAACTATAGGTCACTTTCCCTGTGTTGTCCCCTGAGGACCTTTCATTGATGGGTAGGATCTGCACTCAGACCAAACATCTGTCCCCAGCCCACTGCCGGGGCCACAGTCAGATTGGTGTGTGTGGTTATCTTCTCCTCTCCCCAGGGAAAGAGTCACTGTCAAGGCTCTTGCACACTGCCAGGCTTGTGGCACCATTCTGGATGGGCTCCAGCCAAGAGTGTATTGGAGGGAGCAGGCCTGCAAGAGAACACAACAGTGGGGCACCCTGTGCTAGCAAGGTCTGTACCACAGTCCACTGTGAGAGGGAACCTCCAGCTACCAGGGACCAAGGCAAGGTTGGAGGTGGTGGTATACATGGTGTTTGCAATGTTTGCACGGGTCTTCTATGGGAGAAGACCTGAAACCAAGGCCTGCCTTGAGGAGGCGTGACCACAGGAGAACTCAGGCAGGGCATGCCATTAGCAAGTTAGGTAGTGAGTGATGGTGCCATGCTGGTTCCTGAAGGGTCCCTGTGTCTAGTCTGGATGACAGAGATAGAAATGGCACCCACCAGCTCCTTTGTTCCTGGAGAAGTCTCCCAGGAATCCCTGCCCCCTCAGCACACACTCTGAGATTATTAAACAAATCTCTCTCCTATATACCCTAGGCATTTTTTTCAAAATGCTGCTTCTATGCTGTATCTGTAAGGAGCTGTTTATTTTTATATATTTTAAGGGCAGGGATTCAGTTTCCTCTAGCTCTCCTGGCTCTCCCAAAGCTGAGCCCACTGATTTTTAAAGTTCAAGGTGTTAAGCCCCACTGATTGTAAGAACTCATGAATTCGGCCTCTCTGATTTTCAAAGCCAAATGTTACGGGGATTCATCTTCCTCATGTAGGTTCTCCACCCCAGGGATATGATATGAGAATCTGTTTCTTTCTCCTCTCTGCACCTGTAGCATCCTTCCCTTCTTTCCTCCTGTAGATCCATTTAGCTCCCAATCACGTCTCTGCCTTTCCTATCTTCTTTGATATGGCCTCTTCTCTACACTTAGCTCCAAGGAGTCTGTTCTGTCAGACTTCAGGTTGTTTTCTGGGTTATTTACACCCATGTGCATGTTGTCTACTTGTATCAATGGGACAAGGTAAGCTTAAGATCCTCCTACTCTGTCACCTTCCCCAGAAATTTCCCAAATGAGGTTTTAATGAGCTTGTTCCATCCACAGTATATCAACTGTGTTTAAGCCCTATTCAACTAGGACATCTTGTTTGTAAAATGTCAAGTTTCTTCATTTTCCCCTTCATTTGTGTTAACATCCTCAACTTCCAATAGCCTAAGTTCTAATATTTAAACCTAAAATTTATGGATAAAAAAATGTTTCCACTCATTTGGTCTACAAATATTTATTGAATGCCTTCTAGGTAGCAAGCATATACTAATTGCTATTTTAGTCCCTACTCTTCAACACTAATTTACTCAATGAGCGCATAGAGATGCCCAAGATGAGAAACCTCATTAACCCCATATTTCTACAGTAATTAGAAATAAATGTGCACTTTTGTTTCATACATTTGTCTGAAAATTGAGATATGCATTACCTCTTCCTCAATAACTCAATAACAAAAGAAAATTTAAGTTATTTTAACTTACTAGGAGGCAGAGTGGAGTAGTCCCATCAGTATGGACACAGAGCCAGACAGACTTGGATCGCAGTTCCAGTTCTACTACTTATGGGTTGTAGAACCTCAGCTTCACCACTTAGTATTTCTGAACCCCAATTTTCTCATATATAAAACTGAGATAATTATACCCCCTTGCAGGAATTTTGGGAGAATTAAACAAGATATACATAAAGTGCCTAAACCAAAGGAGGTACTCTGCAAATGCCAAAGATTGGCTTACTGAAATAACTAACTTTGTTTTAAAGCCCATTACTACAATACCTGGTTATTTATCTCTCTTCATTTTAGGGCAGTATATTCTTATTTGCTGAATGGAAATCAGGAAATTTAAATTATAGTTCTGGCTCCTCTTCTTGCTGGTTGTGGGACCCTGGTTAAGTCACCTAACCTCTAACATTCAATATAAAGGTAAAAACTAACACTTCCCTCACTGTAACCTCTAATCTTATACATGTTTTTTCTACATAGGAGAGCAAAAATGGAAAGAATCTTGGCTTTGGAATCAGACCTGCTCTCTAGCCACATAAGCCTGAACTAATCACTTACTCTGTCATGAATACATCTATGTAACCTTGGAGTCTTTCTTCAGGTCTACTGTGAGGCAAAATGAGGAAGTAAAGTATAAGGAGCTAAAAATATGACATAAACTGATGACCAAATAATTTAGGAACCAGCATTTGCTTTGCCTAGCACAGATGTCATTAAATCAACCCCTTTCACCAAAGTATTCCTACTTTGAAGATTTCAGATTCTTAACTGCAACCTCTATTACTAACTGAAATGTAATCCTCTATTACTAACAAATAGAAGATTTCTTAACCTGGGTTTCTGGGATGGACATTATCTCTTGAAATTATTTTCAAATTTTCATGTGTCTGCACACAGCATGCATTTTCATGAGAAAGAATTCATTATCTTTTCATAACATATCAAGAGGTATCTATCACACCAGAAATGTTTAAAGGCCAATAGAAGCAAAAAATAAAAAAAAAAAAAGAAATACAGTCTTTAGCTCTGTTAATAGATGAGCAATACCAGCAATATTCTGAATGAGTTTCATTCTCCCACCACATAACTTTCCTGGGCATATGTTGCTCTCTCTGCCCTCCTTTCCTCCTCTCTACTCCCAGTCCCTCTGCCTACAACGTTCACTGGGCTAATTCCTTCTTGTCATCCAAGACTCAATTCATGTGTTCTTCCTCCAAGAAGCGTTACTAAACTACTCCTACCACCATCTCCAAGCTGTCAGAGAACTATTATCTAGCCTCAGAATTCTGTGTACAACTTCTACCATTGCCCGGATGCTAATTTTCTAGCTCTATTCTTCTTCTACTATTATGGGAGCTCCTTGAAGGCAGGGACTATGTATAAATACATCACTGAATTTCCAAAGTTTGCCACAATGCCTGACATACAGTAGGTATTAAATATATATTTTTATAAGAATAATTCTAAAAATGAATAACACAGTCCACAACATAGTGATTTCTTCCACAACTCTATGACACAGAGATTAATATACTAAATTAGTGACTTCTAAAACTCCTGATAAAATGCAGCAAACTATAAATGATGGCAGATTGTTTTTTTCCCATTTCTTCCACCAAAACTCAGAGATTTTTTTTCCATAACATTGTTGAAAGTTCTTTATTTAGGAATTTCCAATCCCATATAAAGGTTTTTAATCGTATATTAAATTCTAGGAGTTTTCTGTGTTTGCTTGTTTTGTTTTCCTTCAGTTGACATGCAAATACATTATTTTGAAAGCCTGGTTAGAGACTCAAATGTTCACAATCAATAGTTCTCAAATACATATGACAAATAAAAACTATTTTCTTTAGAGTTTGAAAAAAAAATTTATTTTAGGAATCCCATTAAATAAATGTGAAATATAAAAAGTAAAAATTATCATATTCCCATATGGTGAATAACATCAATGAATTATTGCAAACTTTCACACTTAGAATAATGTTTTATAATCAGAAAAATCAATTCCAGCTAAGGATGAAAATTTTTCTTAATACTAAAATTAACACCTACTCCAGTGCTGAAATTTAACAATTAATAAAAACATTCTGAAACTCAATTACGATCGTATTATTCTTTGACTCAAGGACAAAGCTGTGACTATTAAAAATACGTATGCAAAATATAGACATCCTTCTGTCCTTCTTAATGCATATAGGTTTCTAGTATCTCTAATTGAAAGTGACATTGCGCAATGATACTGAAACTAAAGCCAAATGCAACATCAAGAGATCTCCAACATTATCAGTTTCTTAGAAGAAATAAGCATCACGGAAACCAAATGTGTTTTCCATCCCAATACTATACTTTTAGGATCTTTAATAAAGCTATATACTTGCTGATGTTACAGAAAAATATACAGGTAACAAAAAATAATTCAAAGCTTTAAAAATATTTCTAAAAAGGGATAAAACTATGTAAATCCACATTCCCTTTTCCACAATTTCAAAATCCATAAATCTCTAAAAATGGCAATTTTTTCCATAAATTTGGTGCCAAAACTAATTTGTCAACAAAATTTAACCTAAATTGACATGAAGCTATTTATAATTTATTCATTTAGTGTGAATGTGATATTAATGTGTTTGATTACAAGGTACTCTCCCATACCCATGGGGATGTCATATAATTAACAGTACATATGCTGTATTACTTTTCCATAATCCAAAAAATATCTGAATTCTGAAATATATTTGCATCCAAAGCTCCAAATAAGGGACTATAGATCTAGATTTCCTCTTCTTTTTTTTTTAATTTTTTTTAACATTTATTTATTTTTGAGAAAAAGAGAGAGCATGAACAGGGGAGGGTCAGAGAAAGAGGGAGACACAGGATCTGAAACAGGCTCCAGGCTCTGAGCTGTCAGCACAGAGCCCGACGCGGGGCTCGAACTCACAGACCGCAAGATCATGACCTGAGCCGAAGTCGGACACTTAACCGACTGAGCCACCCAGGCGCCCCTAGATTTCCTCTTCTTTAAAAGACAATTTTACTAGTAAGCTTTAGGAAAAGACACACACCCATGCGCATGCACACACACACACACACACACACACACACACACACACACACACACACAGAGGCAGATACTAAATAACCTACCATTTCTTTGAGGGTAGGGTATAACACATTATGCACTTTCCAAATCTATCTCTAAGTCTCACCGGAAAAGTAGGTGTTACTGTCCCCAATTTGCAAACAGACTTAACTATTTTGCCCAAGTACTAACAAAAGATGGAAAACACTATTCTCATTTCTAATGCTTTTTAAAATTTCAAGATTCTGTCTATAGATGATTTCAGGTACCATAAAATTACTTTTTTAAAAAATATTCATTTATTTCACAAATTGATCAAGGTACAGGCCATTTTTGAGAGAGAGAGAGAGAGAGAGGGAGAGAGAGAGAGAGAGAGAGAGAGAAGCAGAATGAGCAGGGGAGGGGCAGAGAGAGAGAGAGAGAGAGAGAGAGAGAGAGACAGAGAATCCCAAGCAGGCTACATGCTGCCAGGACAGAGCCAGATGGGGGCTTGAACTCACAAAACCATGAGATCATGACCTGATCCAAAACCAAGAGTCATATGCTTAACCAACTGAGTCACCCAGGCACCCCAAAGTACAGGCCGTTTTTAACAGACTGCATCATTCTAAAATTTCTGGTCGGTATGGGCTTCCACAAAAGTAACACACTTGGCAATACAGGAAAAAAATTATACCAGGTAATTCACACAAAGCTTTCTTTTATGATAGTTGGAAAGGAAGAAGAATCTGAGAAATTGAAGCAAGTGCAATCTAGCCTAATACTCCCACATGGTTTCTTTTTTATTATTGTTAATAGTCAAATTGTTGGAAAAGAAGAAAAATTCAAACATTCTTGTCCTCATTTTAAAGTACAATGTTTTAGGGACACCAGGGTGGCTCAGTCAGTTAAGCTTCTGACTTCAGCTCAGGTCACGGTCTCATGGTTTGTGAGTTCAAGCCCCACATCTGGCAGTCTGTTATCAGTACAGAGCCTGCTTCAGATCCTCTGTCCCCCTCTTTCTCTGCCCCTTCCCCGCTTGTTCTTTTCCTCTCTCTCTCTCCTCTCAAGAATAAACATACATACATACATACATACATACATACATACAATACAATACAATACAATACAATATTTTAAAGAAACTTCCTTTTGCAAATCTGACCTTCTAACAGAGCTATCTGTATGCTTGGAAAAAAACTTATCCCTTCACTCCAAGAAATCCCTCAAAATCCACCTCATATAGAGACCTATTCCATGTCATTTTAGTACAAATAACAATTCCACATTCACCTAAACTTGGTGTCTGTCTTTCTTCTAACGGTAAATAAATTACACCAATGGGAAAAAAAATGGAGGAAAAAAAGAATGTCTTAAATTCATCACTGTGTGTTTAAATCTTGCTTAATTTTTTACATTCAAGCGTCAGGGGAACTAAGAAAATTTCATTTATTGTGCACTTCAGATATATTATCTCTAGAATTCACAACTATCCTACAAATATCATCCCATTTTATGATGAGGGAACTTTAGATCAGAAAATTTGAGTCCATGGTCCTCATCTAATAGATTACAGAAACAGACTTTAAACAAAGATCTGAATTCCAGTTCTTTCCATGTCACCTTGCTAACATATGCTTACCTTAGAATGACATTTCTTGTAGGGCAGGAATTTTCATCATGGCTATTATTGCTTCACTATGTAGAATATTGTAATACAAAGAGAAAGCCAAATAATGAATCTGTATAATGTTAAAATAATCCCCAAACAGGGGTGCCTGGTTGGCTCAGTTGGTTAAGCATCTGACTTTGGTTCAGGTCATGGTCCCCTGGTTCTTGGGTTCATGCCCCACACAGGGATCCACACTGGTGGTGCAGAGCCTGCTTGGGATTCTCTCTCTCTCTCTTTCTCTCTCCCTCCCTCTCTCTCTCTCCCTCTCTCTCTCTCTCTCTCTCTCTCTGTTCCTTCTCCACATGTGTGCTCTCTCTCTCAAAATAAGTAAACTTAAAAAAAAAAGCCCCAAACACCTATAATCTTACACTTATTTGCAGATCTTGAGCAAGTTGCTTAACTTCTCTGTGCCAAAATTTCTTCAAACAGTAGAGTTAATACCTTAGAAAGTGGTTATGATGCTGACATAGATTAAAATATATAATGCTCTTAGCACAGTATCTGGCACATAATAAACACTCTAGAAATGTTAGCTATTGCTACTGAGATGAAAAATCATCAGACGGACATGTTTTGAACCAGGTGACTCCAGTCAGCAATAGCTGGACACCTAATCCAAAAACAATCAATCCTACACTGGCTTGAAATCTATGACATGATCTGGTGAAAATATGATGTATTCCAATTAGTTTCTCTCTCTTGGGAATCTGAATTAAGAAATAAAGACTAAGCCCATTAATAGTAATTCAGAACTTAAATGGTTTGGCTCCTAACTTCATCAATTTTCTCTCATTAATGTTATCAACAATGCTAAATCTGTTGCTAAATCTAGTTTTTCAGTCTTCATTTATATATCATTTGGCAGCATTTGATCTGTTCAAGACCATTCTCCTCATTCTCTTTGGAAAGCACTGAAATATTGCAGCTATTCAACACTTAATCCCAAGCCTCTACTCCCCTCACCCCACTGTCACCTCTATGCAATTTCATCCACACTTTTGACTTCACTAATTATCTTTCATGTTAGCTCCGACTTTTCTTACACATTCAACTGCCTTGTCAATCTCTCACTTCTCTGGATGGCTCAAAGATAAAAGATAACTCCGACTCCATATGTCCAAAACCAAACTCATGATCTTCCCTCTCAAACACAGCCAAGACCCCTTCCAGTGTTCCTTATCTCCATAATGGCACCACCAACTATCCAGATTCACGAGTTAGAAAATTAGAAGCATAACCTGATACCTCCTTTTCCTTCATCCCCATCTTTCACTAAATCCTATTAATTTTACCTCTTAAATATTTCTCAATTCCTTCTCTCCATCTCCACTGCTACCTTCTAACAGGTCTACCTATACCCATTCTTGTATCTTCTGTACTTCCCATACTGTAGCCAGTTATATTTTTCATGATTATAATCATGTCATGCTCCTACTTAAGAGCCCTCAGTGGCTTCCTACTATTTGGTGAAAATACATATCATAGTATTCAAGAACTGCAAGATCTGTTTCAGCTTCTTTCCCCCTCCTATTGCCCTATATGCAGCCATATTTGTCTTTTTTCAGTTCCTTAAACACAATACATTATGTTTCCTGCTACCTTAGGATCTTTGCACATTGTTTCCCTCTGCCTGGACCACTCCTTGTCCTTCTCTTTGCTTAATCAATCCTTATTGTATCTCATCTAAAAATATCACTTCCTCAGAGAAAGTTTCTTGAACCACTAGACTTTATCAGATCATTATTATTTATTCAACAAATATTTAAGAATAACCTTCTCTTCACTTAATCAATCCTTATTGTATCTCATCTAAAAATATCACTTCCTCAGAGAAAGTTTCTTGAACCACTAGACTTTATCAGATCATTGTTATTTATTCAACAAATATTTAAGAATAACCTACTGTACACCATGTATGGCTCTAGACATGTGGGATTGTTAAACATAACAAAACCTTTGCCTTCATGGAGACTACATTCTAGTGGAAGAAAACAGGCAATAACTAATAAAAGTAATATGTAGACTATATAATATATGTAAAGCTAGTAAATCGGGGGGGGGGGGGGGGGGGGGGGCAGGGAAGAAAAAAAAAAGAACAAGGTAAGAGAATCACAAGCAGAGAGTTTCCAGTGCCTAAGTTGGTATCTAACATATAGTTGGCACTCAATAAATATTTGTTGAGCAGATGAATGAATAAAGGAATGAGCATGTTCAAGTCACAAGGAAGCTTAAACTGTAAAAAGAATAGAGGAACTACTTGATGGACGAAGCAAAGAGAAACCATGCAGGACTTGAGAGAGAATAGTCTCTTGAACCATTCACTCTCAATGGCTTCATTCAGCTTCCAGTTCAGTTACTACAAGGTCTTAGTATAACCACTATCCATACCCTTCCCCAGTGCCAAGGGCTGGATAATTTAAGTGGGTCACTCTTGAAACCAAAATACCTAATCAGGACACATATACAAGATTTGTATACCACTTCCATCACTCACCACACTTATCCCTAAAGCCACTGCTTTACTACACACCACAGGTATCACTTGTCTTAAAGCCTCAGTTCTTCGGTCCCCAGCTCCTTTCAGGTGCAAACTCCTTCCCATACACACAAGACTGAAAACCCTTGCTCTTTCCTATGACCGTGTGAGACACTTAGGTCACTACTCTCCAAGACCAGTCAAACCCACAACTGGGGTCCCCTCAGGGATAGACACCTGGGTCTCCCCTTCCCAGCAGTCTCCTGCACCTTAAAGACTATCTTCTCCCCACAAATATATGGACATGCACACCTTTGTGATTCTAAATGACCTTCAAGATCACTGATCCCACATATACTCAAACTCAGGCTCCAGCATTCTTTGGTAAGGTTCTGAAAGACTGGGGCTCTGAGTGCCCCCGCAAGCCTCTTGTCTTTATCAGAACCTATGAAAGGATTTGCATACTTTCTCGATGGCCAGGGGTGACCCTAAGGCACTGTACTTCCCCCAAACACAAATATTCAGTGTATACCCCCTTTCCATGGCACTGCCTGATATTACAGTAACACTCCTCTCCCATATACCTGCCTCCTCAGAATAAGAGACTCCATCAAACCATGCCCGTTTAGGGAGCCCTCCCATGTTCCCACAAGACTATGTACCCCCGTCCATGACTCAGCCCTACTCCCATGATCAGCCCCATCACACGCGCCCCTCAGGATTGGAGTCCTATATCTTCCCTGGAGCCCCAGCCCCTTCTGGGCCCATGCTCACTCAGGAGTGTGCACACTCCCGCATACATTCCTGCGCCTCCTCCGGGACTCCGAGGTCCCTGCCCGCCATTCAGAGCGGTGTGCACCTCCCTTGACCCCTGACCCCGAGGTCACAGCCCCACCGCGCAAACACACAGGGGTGCCTCCTCAAGAGTAGGGCCATACCCAAGTCCCCTCTCCCCTCAGACCCAGGACCGCCGTGCTGCCTCAGCGCTTCCCGCAGAACGACCGCCCCCACAGACCTGCCTCAGGCGCCGTCTGGCTCCGCTCCGCCATTTTTTGTTGTCCCTCCGCCTCTAAGCCCACGCGAAAATCGCGGGGCAGTGGGGAGCGGGCGACCGGATCCTCGGGCTGACAGAGCTCCCTCAGGAAGACGCGGCACGACGGTTGCTAGGGCAACGGGCCGCCCGCGTGCCGGCGACCGGCGCGTGGCGGGGGGGGCGGGAAGGCGGGCTGGGAGGGAGGGAGCGTGCGTCCGAGGCCCCGCCCCCGTGGCTCCAGCCCTCTCCGGTCCAGGCGCCGGCGGGGCTGGGAGTCCGCGGCGGTTCTCGGTTTCCCACTGAGCCACCGCGTTCTGGCAACTGAGCATGCTCAGCCGCCTCTGGGGAGCCAGGACCCGGTCGCCTGGGATGGCGCTCTTCTGCCGCTGAGGGGTTCTTCCTGCTGACCACAGACGTGGATGGACTGGCTTTTCTGTGTTTGAAGCTCAGTTTGGGACTTGAGACACAGATTTCTTGATTTCCCAACGCATCTCCTCCTGGCGTGCCTGGCCCTGGTCGAGGTGCTGGGTAACTTATGTCTTCAACTGAAATGCACCGAGAATCAATAATTCTGTGCCCACCCACACCAAACTCGAAGAGGCCCAAAGAGGTCGGGCTCCTTGCCCCTCTACAACCGCACCAGCCCCTAACCCCAGACTTTTGCTGCTGTATTTCTCAGTATACTTAGGATGCCTTTTCCCATCTCTCCGTGGTGAATCACCACTATCTTCTAAGACCAAGCTAAACATTACCCTTTTCTGAGCTGCTTTGTCCTCCCACTCCGCCGTGTATACCTGGGCTAACGCTGACAATGCTTTATGCATTATTTACTTCTATCTTCCTCACTTAAGGGTAGGGTGAGCTCCCTGATGCCAGGGGTCCATCTTTTCATCTAGCTATACTCCATAACACAGTATAGTGCTTGACACAAGGTAAGTGCTCAGTAAAGGTAAATATTTGTGAAATGAAAAATGAATCCTAAGTTCACTCTGGCACATCCTACCAGTTTTATTGAACACTTAATTTTTTAACAACTACCATTCTAGACCCCTTCTCTTCAAAAGTCTCACAGAGAAAGGAAGAGATAATGGTTTTACATACCTCATGGAGACACCACCTCCAGCCTGGACTTCAACTTATTCTAGGATGTTAGCCCACCAGATAGTGGACACTCAATACATATTCTTAACAAAAGGATGTAGTCAGAGAAACAAAAAGAGAGAAAAAATGGCTTTGGTAGAGGTTAACTAGTGTTTGAAGTGCTACAGAATCACAGAGATAACTCTAAATTAGGAGGTGGCAGGAGTAAAACAATGAAAATCCTAAAGAGGAGTGAGTCTTGAAGAATGAATAATTGTCAGCCGGGCAAAGTAAGGAAGACTGTGCCAAGCAGAGAGAGCAGCTTGAGCAAAGCAGGGCATAGGGAACAGCAGTGAAACTATAAGAAGTCCAGTATGCTAGAGCACAAAACTCATAGGGCAAAACATTATCTCTAAAGAAACTCCTGTATAGGTAAGTAGCGTCTTTAGTTGGGTTCCCCAAAAGCAGAGTCTGAGGCCAGGTTTTGGGTGCTGGTAATTTGTTTGGGAAGTAAGCTCCAGAAACAGATGTGAGGGGGAGAGAATGAAAGAGGGGAAAGCGGAAAAGCCAAGAAAAATGTGTGATATTGAGCTGATTGCTTTAGTAGACAACTGGGCTTAAGCTCACTGGAGACCCTCTGAAAACCATGTAGAAGGTGCCTCAGCATTGCACCACCAAAGAACAAAGAGACTGGGTCATTTACCTCTTAATTTCCATCTCCATTATTTGAGGGTTATCTCAATACCCCAGCTTGAACTCTTTAACATTTCCTGGTTATGCTTGCCCAGGGCTAAGCAGTCTTCTAGGATTTGAAAGAAAGCCTTGAGGCAGAAAAGCAAGAGGGACCAGAAAGCATTTGAGCTAGCAACAGGCATAGAAATATACTGAAATCAGAAATAAGGTTTGGGCACCACAAGAACTTCTACAAAAAGTTACATAAAAATACTCATCAGAAATATCCCTCCATATTTGAGTAGTTTAAAAATTCACAAGCCATGTCAATACAACTATCAAGATGAAAACACACAAGCTTTCACACATCACTGGTAAAGGCTGTGAGGGCTGTAGGAATTTCAGTGTGGGAAGGGTCACTGAGGGCTGAAGAGGACAAATGAGCTTCATTAAGTATAAGAAGATGGAAAAAAGGAGTTTGAGGACCCAGGTTCTACTCAAACTCTTGGACAAATCACTTAAAGAGGCGTTGAGCCTCAGTTTCCTTTCCCAACAAACCCAAACAACAGTGCTGCCTACCACAAAGAGTGCTCTAAGTCACAAATAATGAGACAGGTTAAAATGCATTTTATAAGTATAATTATGGTAAATAAAGAACCTGGCATGTTTTAGAACAATTGACATTAACATACCTTGATTCCATTTCTGAGCCAGGTCTTGTGCAGATGCTAGTGTTAACCTTAAAAAATAAAACTGCCAGAGGCGCCTGGGGGGCTCAATTGGTTAAGCCTCTGACTTCAGCTCAGGCCATGATCTCAAGCCTCAAGTAGTGTCGAGCTCTGTGCTGACAGCTCAGAGCCTGGATCCTGCCTCAGATTCTGTGTCTCCCTCTCCCTGCCCCTCCCCTGTTCATGCTTGCTCTCTCGCTCTCTATCTCTCTCTCTCTCTCTCTCTCTCTCACACACACACACACACAAATAAACATTAAAAAATTTTCTGAAAAAACAAATAAAACTGCCAGCTGTTTTACCAATAAAAACACATTTATCTGGGAATAGACAATTGCAGTCTGAGACAAGCAAACTGTGGCAAAACCATAGGCAAGGCCCCCAGCAAACGAGAGATACACTCTCTCATAGAGAAAAGGGGGAAAGTTAGAAAGGCTGTTATAAAGTCCACTGGAGTAAACTAAGAGTCTAAAGTATACTGGCTTTTCATTGAGTATGTCGTGACTGTTTTTCATTGACTGTGTTGTGACTGTTTCTCATTGTTCCTCACTTCCAGTGGGTCTGCAAGTGACCAGGAGTGCTGGACTTGAGAGCTCCCTCTGCCCACCTCCTGACTCCTTTCTAAATGAGCTTTCCTTTTATTACTTTTCACACCGAAAATAAAGAAATGAATATAGCACTGTCTGTGGTTTCTAGAAGCTCACAACCCAAAAGGGAAAGGAGATTTAATCCACAATTATAACCCAGCATGATCAGTGTTCTGATAGAAGAAAGCATGGAAGGCTGTGGGAGCCCAGAGGGAGGCACACAACCCATCCTGGGGTAGAGGTGATAGGCTAAGGGATATTTAGGGGAAACTTCCTGGAGGAGAGTGTCTGATTTAACTCTTCAAGGGCAAGTAGGAATAAGCTAGGCAAAGAAAACAGTGGTACAAGGGGAAAGGGTAGCTGGGGCAACAGGAATAGCATGGGCAAAGCAAAGGACAGTGTGTCTGGGATGGACAGCAAGGCAGGAGTGGCTGCATCAATAGGTAAGGACAGATTCTGGAGAACTCATATATGGGGGGACTTGATCCTGACAGTGATAAAAACCCACTGAGGAATACTTAAGCAGGTCAGACACCTGGTCAGCTCCTCTGGTTGCTGTGTAGAGTATAGATTTGCACCAGGAAAAAAAAGATTTGAACAGTGCAATTTTATACAAATGTGTTTGTTGACATTTCAAATTACCATTTGATGAGACCCTTTTATGTACAACATACACTTGCCCTGTTCAATTTAAATTTTAAGTAAATTTAAATATCAGTTATTTAGTCAGACTAGCCACATTTTAAGTGCTCAGTAGCCACCCTATATTGGACAGCATATATATACAACATGCAGAAAGTTTTGTCCCACAGCATTGAAAGACAAATTACAACTGGGCAGAAGAAATAAAATGCCTGGGAAAATTCAGGACTTAAAAAGACCAGGTTCAGGGTACCTGGGTGTTTCAGTTGGTTAAGTGTCTAACTCTTGATTTCAGCTCAAGTCATGCATGATCTCACATTTCAAGAGATCAAGCACCAGGTCAGGCTCTGTGCTGACAGCATGGAGCCTGCTTGGAATTCTCTCTCTCTCTCTCTTTCTCTCTCTCTCTCTCTCTCTCTCTCTCTAAAATAAATAAATAAAATTAAAAAAAAAAAAAGACCAGTTTCAGTTCTCCTGTATGTCAGCTCCTCCTCAGGAAGCTGGGCAGGAAGCTTCACACCTGCTGAAGTCCTCAGAGACTTCTTTCTGGTATATATAGCACATCATGAGGAGTGGGGTAGAAATGCCCCCCTCATGGACTCCTGGGAGCTGTTTTTCCCATGCTATCATTCAGAGTGTACCCAGGAAGTCTGCCTTCCCTAGGGATTTCCTGGGGTTTCTTATCTCCACAGACAGCCACTACCCACCCACCATAGAGCCAGGGTGACTTCCTTCTAAAAAAATATTCCCTATAGGATTCACTCACTCCCTCTATAAACATTTATTAAAATGATGCCTTCCATGTGCCTGTCACTGAGTTAGATACAGTATGGAAAGAGAAATATTCAAATTATAATCACATTTCTCACATGTGCCAACTCATTTAAATCTCAAAGTAACACTGTAAAATTAGTATTAATGTCATCATCCTGTACAGAAGATGAAATTGAGATTCAGAGAGTTTAAGTCACACAGTCAGATAGCAGTAGCCCCAGGGAAGACTGGAATGGTGCTATGTTCTCTCAAGTAATTTCATATCAAAAATCCCATGCTTTTGATGTTTACAAACTAATTGGAAAGAAAAGATGAACACACACAAATCCAATTTACAATTTCCAAACAATGTAGTAAGAGCAGTGATACAAGTATGCTCAGAAAAGTGTAGAAGCATCAAAGAGGGATGCCCTTGGTGGATATCATGGAAGGTATTCTGGAGGAAATGACCCTGGAGCTGAGTATTAAGGATGAGGGGGTCAGCTAAATGAACTATAGGGTGGGAAGAAGAGAGATGAAAATATTTTTAAATTCAACCTGTCATTTGCATTTCTACTGTTTGTTGCTGTTTTGTCTTTCTAGAAATGTTATCATTCTTTTCTTATCTTCTAAGTTTTGTTTAAGAAAACAACTACTCTGTGCCAAGGCTATAAAAGAATTATTTGAGGATTTCTTCTTAACCTGGATAAACTATTTAAATGTTAAAACGTGACTAAACTTTACAGAAAGGAAAATATTCTGATGTTGAAAGAAAGAGAAAATTCAAAGGTGTAAAGTCATTTGTCCTTGCAGTTTCCTTGGCCCAGAATGCTCTTTTTTTGGAATATCTGCCTGACTGACTCTCATTTCGTTCAGATCTCATCTCAAATGTTACATTATTGGAGAAGTCTTCCCTGACAACACTATTTAAAATGCACTTCTTATAAGAGACTCTTAAAAACTGAGAACAAACTGAGGGTTGATGGGGGGTGGGAGGGAGGGGAGGGTGGGTGATGGCTATTGAGGAGGGCACCTTTTGGGATGAGCACTGGGTGTTGTATGGAAACCAATTTGAAAATAAATTTCATAACTAAAAAAAAAATAAAAATAAACGGATGTATTATCCTTCCCTGTAAAATAAATAAATAAATAAATAAATAAATAAATAAATAAATAAAATGCATTTCTTAGACATTTCATAGTTTTTATAGTATTACAATACTATAATTACTATTTATAATTGTTTTCTATGTGCTTTGCTCATGTAGACAAATGCTATTGATTCTGTAAGTTAATGCTATAATTGTAAAATTCTGTGAATGCTCATATTATGTCTAATAGTTTCTTGACTTTCAGATTTATATTAACCTATAAGAACAATCAATAGCAAAATAGCAGTTGTCTTTTCCCTTCCCATTATTTAATATATTTATTTTTCCTTTATTATTGCTTTAGCCAGAGCCTCTAGTATTGTGTTAAAAAGTAGTTTATAGTTGGGATTCTTGTATTTTCATGATATTAAAATACTGCATCTAAATTTTTTCCATTAAATGTAAACTTCGACATAAAGTCTAAGACATGTTGAGGAAGTTTACAAAGAGTTTTTAAATTACAAAGAGGTATTAAATTTTAAAACAAAAACTTTGTTTGCATCCACTATGATAATCATATTTCTCCTTTAATGTGGTTAAACAAATTGATAGATACTCTAATTTTAAAACATCTTTGCATTGCTGGGATAAATACTACTTGATCTTAGTTTGCTTTTGTAATGCATTGTTGGATTCAGTCAACTATTTATTTAAAATGTTTATGTCTATGTTAGAAAATAAAATGCACCATCTGAGCCTAGAGAATTTGGGGAGGAACATTTTTATATACCATTTCAAATTCTTCAATGGCTGTTATTTTGTATTTTCTTCAGCCAATTTTGGCATTTTATATTTTTCAGAAATATATGAATTTCATTTATGTTTTAAGTTATCATATTTTTTTATTTTAAAATCTCTCTTGTGACTATATTTTTATTTTTTATTATGCATTTTGTTATTTCAATTTTTTTCTTGGTTGATATTACTAGAGATATATCTATTTTATTGATCTATTCAGAGCTCTTAGTTTTGTCTATTTCCTCTGTCTCTAGCTCCCCCCCACCACCGCTTCTCTCTCTCCCTCTCCCTCTGCCCCTCTCCTGCTCATTCTCTCACTCTCTCTCAAAAAAAAAAATAAAAACAAAAAAAAGAAGAAGACTATATTTCTGCCAGCAAGAAGGAAGAATGTCTTTTTAAGAGCACATTCCAGGAGCTGCACATACAATTTTACTTACATCCCATTGAGCAGAATTTGCAAACAGAAACACTCCTAGCTGAATAAAGAATGAGAAATGAGTCTCTATCATGGACAGTTGTGTGCCCAGATCAAGATTAGCTACACAATTGACAGGGCCCAGTACAAAAGGAAAATGTTGGGCCCCTTGTTATAGAAGTATTAAGAATTTCAAGATGGCAACAGCAAAACATTAAACTAATCTTGGGACACGCTGAGCACTGCATCCTGGGTGACTGCACAGGTCACATGCTCATGAAACTAATTCTGACCCAGGGTTCTCTAAAACTTGGGGTTCTCTAATGAAGAGGAGGAACAAAACAAATATTGAGGGACAACTCAAAGTCTATGCCTCTTTATTTAATTTTTGGGACTCATACACAATAAGAAAAACGATCCAATAAGTCAGATAATACTGACTTTTTTTTTCCAAGTTTTTATTTAAATTCCAGTTGGTTAGCATACAGTGTAATATTAGTTTCAGGTATAGAATTCAGTGATTCATCACTTACATACAATACCCAGTGCTCATCACAAATGCCCTCCTTAACCTACTCCCCAACCTACCTCCCCTCCAGTAACCCTCAGTTTGTTCTTTATAGTTAAGAGTCTGTTTTTCGGTTTGTCACTCTCTTTTTTCCCCTGTGTTCATCTGTTTTATTTCTTAAATTCCACATATGAGTAAAATCATATAGTACTTGTTTTTCTCTGACTGACATATTTCACTTAGCATAATACTCTCTAGCTCCATCCATGTCACTGCAAATGGCAAGACTTCAATCTTTTTTGTGGTTGAGTAATATTCCATTATATATATATATTACATCTTTATTTTTTTTAAGCAAAGGCTCTTTCTTTTAATGTTTATTTATTTATTTTTGAAAAGAGAGAAAAAGAGCACAAGCAGGGGAGGGGCAGAGAGAGAGGGAGACACAGAATCTGCAAAGGTGTCAGCACAGAGCCTGACAAAGGGCACCAACCCACCAACCGTGAGATCACCACCTGAGCTGAAGTCAGACGCTCAACCAACTGAGCCACCCAGGCGCTCCTACATCTTCTTTATCCATTCATCAGTAGATGGATATTTGGACTCTTTCCATAATTTGGCTATTGTTGATAATGCTGCTATAAACATCAGGGTGCACGTATCCCTTCAAATCAGTGTTTTTGTATCTTTTGGGTAAATACCTAGTAGTTTAATGGCTGGATCATAGGGTAGTTCTATTATTAGCTTTTTGAGTAACCTCCATACTGTTTTCCAGAGTGGCTAACCAGTTTGCATTCTCAGCAACAGCATAAGAGGGTTCCCCTTTCTCTGCACATGATATAGGTTTTATCTCCACTTTACTAACCAGGAAACAGAGAGAGAGGGTCAATAAGTTGCTTGTAATACAGCTACTAAGTGGTAGAGGGAAGATTTGAAGCCAGGCATGACTCCAAAGATCATGCTTTTCATTAATACATTGTATTAGTTCCCAGCTTTTTCCATATCAAACTTTCAAATCATAGTGATAATATAAAGGCAGCTCAATTTGATTGACAGAGTATTGTAACAATGACAGCAGGGGTAAGGAGATACCTGGATGAGTCAGACTTGGCATTGGCTTGAGGAAAACCTCACTAGTGTAAGAGACATTATGGCAATTTAAACTGAAAAATCTGTCCTCTTACTAGCTCCTACCTCTAAATTTATGGTTAAGTCATGTCATTAAAGTGTATGCAATTGGCAGTAACACAACTCTGGGTAGCAAAGAGGGAGAGCCATTGACAGCTGCTTCAGTGGATTCGAAATACAAATCAGGCTCAGGAGAGCACCAATGGTTTCTTAGTACAATAATGCCAGGGGCTACTGTTTTGAGAGGAGCATGGATAAATATTTGGTAATAGAAGAGAAATGCTACCCTTGGTAAAACTTTATTGTTTCCAAGAAATATGAAGATCACACACACACACACACACACACACACACACACACACACCCCACCCCTTGGTGAGATATGATTACTTCTTGGGTGAACTAAAGAGAAAATGAACAGTGATTATCTTTCTTTTAGGAACAGGAAATGACTGAGAAGAGTAGGGGCTGAGGGAAAACTGGTCCAAACCAGAAACACACAAAAGGTCAGAGGGGCAGATTATCTTCCTTCAGAAATGAGAAGTAGAATTCCCAAAAGAGGGAATGAGAGCATGGACCTCAGGGATTTGTTAGAAGATGGGGTTAAAGAGGAAAAAGTTCAGGGAAATTGAGAAGGGAAAGAGGTCCCAAGGTTAGAAATTCCCACAGAGGCCACCCTCTTTTTGAAGGCCCAAGTCTGGAAAGCTTCAGTTTTCCATACAAGGAACTGCTGAAGATGGATGGGTTCCAGTCCCTATTTCTCCTACTCCTTGCTAGGAGCTGCCTCCATAAGCAATTTTGTATACAGATAGTTCAAGAAGGGTCAGACTTCACCAACCCCCTGTACCCAGTGACTCCTGTGGAGAAGGATAGAATGTATTATACCCACATATAAACTTACTTTTTAAAAAAATTTTTAATGTTTATTTATTTTTGAGAGAGAAAGAGACAGAGACAGAGAGACAGAGAGCAAGTGGGGGACAGGCAGAGAGAAAGGGAAACACATAATCCGATGCAGGCTCCAGGCTCCTTCCGAGCTGTCAGCATGGAGCCAGACGGGAGGCTCAAACTCATGAACTGCGAGATCATGACCTGAGCTGAAGGCAGTTGCCCAACCGACTGAGCCACACAGGTGACGCAAACTTACTTTTTTAAATTGAGATCTTAAACTTTGTATCATTTATGCCTTAGTTTCATCACTTAAGGTTAATTTATTATTTCTCATGTCAGAAAGTATTCTTTGAAAACATTATTTCTGTTGTTGCAAAATCTCCATCTTAGGGATGCATCATCACTAATTTAACCATTCACTTCTTGGATATTTGGGCCAATCAAGTCCTACTTTTTTTTTCTGTTATAAATAATGCCACAGTGAACATCCTTATACATATATCTTTGATCATCAACTCTGATCACTTCCTTGTTTGGATTTTTAGACATCAGGTCACTGGGTCAAAGGGGATGAACTTTTCAAGTCTCTTGAAACAAACTGAAAGCAGTCCTCCCCAAAGACCTCACCCCTTTATGCTTCCAGTGGCAGAGCATGTGAGTACCTGTCACATGATACACTTGCCAACATGCTGGCTGTGATATTTATGGGGAAAAAAATGTTTTACCCAATTAGCCAGGACACATGAACTGATAGAACTTAACCATCTGCCAAGAAGAAATTTGAGAAGTTTGGTTTAAACATGGATAAGCTGATTACACTTGTCACAGATGGGTCCCCTGCAAAAAAGGGGGAAAATTGTTATCAATACTTTATTTGCATCAGGAAAGAAGAGTTGTGCACCCCAGACTCCATGCCTCTTTCAGAGAAAGGGTGAATGGTATGAACTAGTTGTGCTGAGTTCTCTGTAGTTTAATGAGGTACAGATCAAGACTTCCAACTTTATTCATTCTCATGCCCTTAACTGGTACTTATTTATGGTGTATTTGGAAGATGAAGTAGGGTGTGGAAACCTAGTTTATTTTAATAACATGAGATTACTTGTTTAAATTTATTAAAGAAATAAAATAAAAGACTCAAAGCTAAATGACTCTAAGCTAAAGGACTCCATTTTGGTAGGCCACCCAGTATCATTAAGATTAGTTTTTCTTGGGGCGCCTGGGTGGCTCAGTCGGTTAAGCGGCCGACTTCAGCTCAGGTCACGATCTCTCGGTCAGTGAGTTCGAGCCCCGCGTCGGGCTCTGGGCTGACGGCTCAGAGCCTGGAGCCTGTTTCCGCTTCTGTGTCTCCCTCTCTCTCTGCCCCTCCCCCGTTCATGCTCTGTCTCTCTCTGTCTCAAAAATAAATAAACGTTAAAAAAAAGATTAGTTTTTCTTACCGATGTGACAAACACCTAAACACATTGAGCCTTAAACTTTAGGAAATGAAACAAAGAAGTTGCTGACTTGTTCAAGGAAGTGAAGACATTTAGGTAGAACATGAGTCGTAGAACTTCATTCTCCAGTACTCAGAGGAGTAACAAATTTTAGAATCATAGAGTCACATGGTAGAAATAGAGTGAAAGTTTCAGAAGAGATTCACAGATTATACCCATGAACCTAAATATCCAGAATTTTTGTTGGAGTGCAAATTTCAGGATGTGCTCAAATTAATATACATCTCTTCTATTAGTTTTAAGAGGAAGTGATTGATATGCAAGTTACCTATGTCTAGTAAACAGTCACAGTATCCCTAAAATTGTGTATGCAAATATATAAATCTCAGAACTATCTGAAAATTTATGCCTATGTAATGAAACACTAGGCCATGATTCTTTTTAATATAATATGTGAAAAGAAAGCTGAATATCATAAGTGATATAAGTCTGGAATTAGAATTGAGATGTTCTCTGATTTATAAACATAACAGTTTTCAAAATAGTTTAGCCAGATAAAAACCTATATCCTCACTTAAATGATCAAAATAGGTCAGTCACTAATAGTAGGCCTAAAACTGTATATTTCTTTCCTAATTAATACATATGATTAATTTTTTCCAAAACACTTTTATTACACATTAATACATCTTTATTAGATATTTTGAACAGCTTAGACATTTCACTTCCCATCACTGTATTATAGAATGTGATATGTATAGGTAATATACTATGATAGGCACAAGATTTGGAGTGTGACAAGTCTAGTTACAAATCTTGGCTCCATCAACCCATACAGTTCTCTCCTAGGCCTTTAACGTCCAACATGACTTTACTGGGCCAGACTTTCCAAACTCTCCTCCTACCATATTCTTCCTCATTCACCAATGCTCTAGTCCCACAGGCTCCTTGCTGTTCTTCAAACACCTCAAGCTTGTTCCCCTTGCATCTTTCACTGCTCCCTGTTCTCTCTGCTTGGACTTCTCTTCCCTATATTTTCACATCATTTGCTCTCTAATCATTCAGGTCTCTTTTCAAATGTCACCTTCTCAGAGAAACCTTCCCTCAGCACTCAATCAAAATAGCTCCCACCTTCAATCATGCATTATTACATTATGCTTTTTTTTCTTCACCATCTAAAATCATTTAATTATTTGCCTAATTTAATTATTTGCCTAATTATTGATTGACTATCTTCCCCACTGTAAGCTCTATGGAAGTAGGAACCTGACCTGCTTTGTGCCCTGCTGTATCTCCAGCAGCTAGAATAGCTTTTGACACAGAGTGGATGTTTAATAAGTAGTTTTGAATGAATGACTTAATAAATGAATAAACAAACAAAAGCTATGATAGGTCTGTGTACAGGTTTTTGGGGTGCACTAAGAAGGTGTACCTAATCTACACTTGCAATTTAAATGGAGGAATAATTGAAGGAGATTTCCTAGAGTCAGGTAAAATGTGAACTGAGTTTTGAAGGATAAGTAGGGAAGAGGGAAGAATCCTAGGTAAAGGACCCAGTAAGAGATGTAAAGAGTAGAGGGTAAGAGAGAACACAGCTTGAATACTCAGGAAATGCAGGTAATCCGGGATGACTCCACAATGAGGTGAACAAGAGAAAAAAGGCTTCTGTGTGGTGTCAGGAGTTGAGTATAGTCTCTGATGTCATATAAATGATTTGAACCCCAAAGGTGCTAAAAACATCGTCTGTCTAAATGCCCCCAAATGTGATCAAAATAATCTAGACTTTCTTTCCAGTAGAGTTTCCAGTGATACAAGAAGTTAAAAACATTTATTGGGGGAGTCCTTTTCCTCAAAATTCTCTGTGTATGCCCTGTCCACCTCCCTCCCATAGCCACTCTCCAACTAAGATCTGGTAGAGACCTGGGTCCACTAACCCTCAGGACATCCAACAAGATCCATAATCGTAAGCCAGCCTCTGATAGGATTAGAGACAGATTCTGTACAGTAAGTGCATCTCACATCGCTGTGTTTAAGAATATCCAAATTACTGTTGTTGCTATACATGTCTCAGCTGACATTTTAAGTAGTAGATCCCCGCCCCCAACACCTTTCCACAATAAACTGATTGCAAAAGACACAATTTCATACATGTATATTTTCACAGCTCCTACAAATGTCAGTTTAGGAGTTACATGTCCTCTGTATTTGGAGGGAGAAAGAGTACACATTGCTTTGCAGCAGGTAAAATGGTCCAAACAAAAAACCACATCCATACCCCAAGGAGTTTGTAATCCAAAAGCAAGAGTGGGCATGCTATGGAACACTGCAGAACAATACCCACACAATACAGGCAGATGGAGTGGCATATGGCCACCACAGCTGGAATGCTTTGTAAACGATTCCCAAACCATTGTTGGTCTTTGAACACTTCCCCAGTTCAAAGTACGAACACCATCTATTAGCAGCAAACTCTGAAAATCCAAATGAGATGTTTAAAAGTAGCCTTGAGTAAAGGTCATATTCCTAAAGCGTGCAGACCTGAAAAAGAAAGCTTTGTGATGAGAAGTAAACTACTGCCCACTCTCAGTGGTAACACATTTCATATCCTTGTTGTGAGAGACAAACACAATTCATTGACTTTTCCTGGTAAGATGCTACTAACCAACACTTAAATAAAGATCTTAGATAAATGTCTTTTAAGGTCAAATAGGAAAGAGTTCAGGAATTATTCACTTGGCTTATGTTCATTAACCATTAAAACCCTAGCTCTATTCGTGCCTACATTGTGGCTAAGATTTGGGAACATTAGATAAATATGTAACTGGGATGTGGCGGAAAGATCATTCAAACTAGAGTCAGATCAGTGTTTGATTCCCAGAAAGTCACCTCATCTTTTTGAGCTCTACTCTTTTTAACTGCAAAATGGGAGTAATTATTGTATCTACTTCACTAGATGGTTTAAAAATTAAATGAAATACTATATATCAAGTCATTTCCTAAGATAGAAAGTAGTGTATAAATGTTAGAGCTTATTATGTAACATTTGTTGTGTTCTCCTCAATCTCCATGGAAGCTTTTTGGATGACCCTATAAGCATTTTTATTTGTCAGGTTTTTTTTAACCAATTTTACTTTTTAGAAGTTTTAGATTTACAGAAAAATTGACAAGATAGTATAAAAAGTACCATATACCCCACACCCAGTTTCCTTTATTATTGACATCTTATATTAATATGGTATATTTTACAATTAATGAACCAATATTGATACACTATTCTTAACTAAAGTCCAGAGTTACTCAGATTTCCTTCATTTTTCCTAATGTCCATTTTCTTTTCTAAGGTAGCATGCAAAATGCCACATTACATTTAGTTGACATGTTTCCTTAGACTACTCATGGTTGTGACATGTTCTCAGACTTTCCTTGTGTTTAATGACCTTGACAATTTGGGAGAATGGTACTCAAGTATTTTGATGGATGCCCCTTTATTGCAAATTATCTGATGTTTTTCTTATGATTAGGCTGCAGTTATGGATTTTGGGGAGGATAACCACAGAGGTAAAGTGCCATCTACATCATATCACATCAAGGGTATATACTATCAATATGATTTATGACATTGATGTTGACTTTGATCATCTGGCTGAAGTAGGGTTTGTCAGGCTTCTCCACCAAAAAGTTACACTTTATCCCTTTTCTGTACTATATTCTTTGGAGGAAGTCATGATGTGCAGCTCACACTTAAGGAATGGGAGTCCTCTCTGTTTTGTTTTTACCAAAAAGCAGCATTTCCATGGAACAGAGCTTGGCCACTTACAGTAGAGAATGTTGGGGCTAAAATATATTTGCAAAGAGCTGGTATGAGCTCACTGTTTTTTAGAAGAAAAACTACAGTGAGAGTAATTTTCTATTCCTTTCATTGAAAATCATAGTCAGTTCCCATTTTTCCTTCAAGACAATTTTACCTTAAAGAAAAAATCTTGTCAGATTTGACATTGAAAGCTTGAAGGGGTCTGTACTCTTCATATAGCACTGTTTTTTCCTTCCTTATTCTACTTTCTTATTTGCACCTTCTTTAAAAGGAGAGCTCATGCATTCATTTTTTTCTATTAGATTTTTCCACTATGGTACTTCAAATATGTTGCCTGTATAATTTTCTGAGATAAAATTTAGAATCCAAGCTTCTCTCTGAGGGAACATAACCTTTGAAGTTCAGGGAAGCATCAGAATCAAAGTGAAATCTACAATTTACTTCCTTACAACAAATTCTAGGAAGATAAAACTAACAAGCTACAAAAGGAAAAATCTGTTTTAAACTGATAATAAAGATGCTGTAATGAGTAGAAATAAAGAAAACATGAGAAAGTCATGAATAAAAGTCACTTGGTTTACAACAATTGCATTTCCCTAAACTCAGCAATGTGGGCCAGCCAAAGTATCTAAATCTCAAACTTCTGATTCATTCTTTCTTGGGCAAACTTCATTTCTCAAATACTAGTCTCTGTGGTAGAATAAAAACACCATACACATACAAATACACAAAGTGAAATCTGACACAAGGAATTTATATGGATAAAACTAAGTCATTAATATTTGTTTTAAAATTTTTAATGTTTATTATTGAGAGAGAGAGACAGTGTGAGCAGGGGAGGGGCAGAGAGAGGGAGACACAGAATCTGAAGCAGGCTTCAGGCTCTGAGCTGTCAGCATAGAGCCCGATGTGGAGCTCAAGAACCATGAGATCATGGCCTGAGCCAAAGTCAGATGGATGCTCAACCAACTGAGCCACTGAGGAGCCCCCATTAATATCTGTTTTAAAAGCAAGCTGTCTAGAGTTAAGTAACATTTTTCTAATGACAGTCACGTGGATACACAATTCTTGCCATCTTCCCTATTAAAAATATGCACATATCTAGAAAGAAATTTAGCATTTGGCTAACATATCTATTAAGGCAATTTGTTTTTTAACAAAAAGGTAACCAAGATTAAAACTTTCCTGAGTTACAGACAATACGGTATAAAGGAAAGAAAACTAGTTTTGGAACTAGAAAGATCTGATATCAAATTCTAACCTCACCACTTGCTAACAATATGACCTCTCATGAATTAACTTCCCTGAATCTCAGTTTCCTCATCTATAAAATACCCACTAGGCCTAAGTTCTTAAGACAATTTCATATAATGTAGGCTAGATGCATAGCAAAAAGCCTAATTAATACATACCAGGCTCTGAATTAGAAAGAAAGAGAGAAAGAAAATACTATTCTGATCCCCACAGAGTTTATAATCTAGTGTAAGACATCGAGATTAGTCAAGGAATAACAACAACAAAAAGTAAAAATTTCAAAATAATGCATTCTACAAAGTGACTTAGAAAAGATAGGCTTCCCTAAGACAGCAATGTTTGAGCTAAAAGAAATCACTGAAAGAGCTGAAGAAAAGGTAGGCATTAACTAAACCAAACCCTGAGTAAGAGCAATGGCGACAAAGGAGACAGAATGTGCAAAACTCCTGTGGTGCAGCACACGATGGTGTTTTCAAGGGAGTGAAAGGGTTTGGGCTCCTGGGACAGTACCTGAGAGAGCAGGCAGGAGCAAGGACAAGCAGGGCCTTGTATTCCATCTTAAGGACTTTGGTCCTTGCTCTACAAATACTGAAAAACCTTTGGAAAGTGTTGAGGAGGGGCGCCAGCAAAGCAGGGACATAATCACATTTTTAGGAAGGCACCAGGCAGCTGTGAGAAGAGACTGGAGGGGAAGGAAAAGGGGCAAGGAAGAGCTGAGGAGGCCAAGGCAGCAGGCTGAGCAGCAGCTTCCTATGTGCCAGGTCCCAGAAGAGTAAATTTAGGCACAGAGTCATTAGCAAGTCATAGAGTCAGAATTGGCAGGTCCATCTTCCTCCAAAGTTTGTGTTTTCTAACCTTCTATGTTATAATAAAATACTAAATACCTGCAATGAATGGGCATAGAAAGCAGGATGCTTGTGGTATAACCTGTTGAGTAAAAGAATTTCCCTAGCATCCAGCATTTAGATTTATTTCTAGCAACATAATTACATGGAGAAAACGGAATGCACAGAACAGTAGAGTTCACAAGCAACTAAGAAACTAAATACATGAGGGAGAGAGAGGCAGGGTGGTGGAAAGGGCACTTGATGGAGAAACTAGATTCCCAACTTCTAGTCCCAGCTCTACGACATCTATTTTGACAAATAAATTACTTTTCCTCTTCAGACCATTCCCTTCTGCAATAGGACCAAGTGGAATTAGCTGATCTCTAGGGTCCCTTTCAGAGCAAATGTTTTCTTTCTTTCTTTCTTTTTTTTTCAATGTTTATTTTTTTTGAGAGAGAGAGAGAGACAGCCAGAGTGCAAGCTGGGGATGGGCAGAGAGAGAAGGAGACACAGAATCCAAAGCAGGCTCCAGGCTCTGAGCCACCAGCACAGAACCCTACGTGGGGCCTGTGTGATCATGACCAAAGCCAAAGTCGGATGAAGGCCCAACCAACTAAGCCACCCAGGGGCCCCAGGGCAAATGTTTTCTTACCATGGAAGAAACATCTATGAACAATAAGGACAGTTTAGTACAGTGGTGTAGTATGCAGGTAAGTGCTTACTATGTGCCAGGCATTCTTCTAAGTATTATATATAAACTGCCTTAATCTTCCCAACAAATCTTGTGGGTAGGAACTATTATTATTACCACCAACTTCATTTGATAGTTGAGAAAACACATGCACAGAGATGTTAAGTTACTTGCTGCAGATCTCACAATTTTTAAGAAGCAGAGACAAGATTTGAATATAGCAGCCTAACTATGACATACACATCTTCTTAAGGATGCCTGGGTTCAAATTCTGACTCTGCAGTGTGAGTCTTTCTGTGACTCAGTTTTCTCAACTATAAAACAGGAATAATAATGGTTTTTACCTAAGAGTGCTTTTTTGTGTGTGTGAGGATTGAGGATACACATATAAAGTGATTAAAAGAACATTTCTTTATGCATTATATATTAACTAACTAGAATATAAATATAAAAACTTTAAAAATGAATGTAAGACCTGAAACCATAAAATTCTTACAACAAAACAAAAGCAATAAGCTCCTTGACATTGATCATAATGATATTTTTTGGAATCTGACTCCAGTGCAAGGGAAACCAAAGCAAAAATAAAGAAATGGGACTAAAAAGAAGAAGAAGAACAAGAAGAAGAAGAAGAACAAGAAGAAGGGCATTACCTAGGACTTAGTAAGTACTCAGTAAACGTTAGGTGTTGTTATTACTTGGTGTTATTATTACTTGGTGGCCCAAGGAAGAATGGACACATACATTTTGGGAAACACTCAGTGGCAAGAATGATTCATTCTCACCTCAAGCTTTCTTGGTGTTTCCAAGGGCAAGAAGCAAACTTTTTTTTTTCTAAATTTTTTTAATGTTTATTTTTGAGAGAGAGTGACACAGAGTGCTAGCAGGGGAGGGACAGAGAGAGAGGAAGACACAGAATCTGAAACAGGCTCCAGGCTCTGAGCTGCCAACACAGAGCCCGACACGGGGCTCAAACCCGGGAATGGCAAGATCATGACCTGAGCAGAAGTCAGACGCTTAACTGACTGAGCCACCCAGGCGCCCCAAGAAGCAAACTTTAAAAACTATGAGACCCTGCAGAGGAGAGCTATTGTCTGTTCTGTGCAAAGAATTTTTCCCCATATGTTTAAATTTATGTCCTCACTTAACACTTGAAATTTTTTTTTAATGTGGTGATGGTAAATAAAATAACCTATGTACAAAATAAAACATAGCTCCTATACCTAATCTGATTCAAATTTGGTCTGGAACTGCTTAGGGTCATAAATCAATGTATTGGGTCATAATAAGCATTTAAAAGAAATGAAATAGGATGGTGTAGGATTGGTAGCAAACATCAGAGTGTGTTGCAATTACTAAAGGGAAGTATTGTTTCATACAATGAGGCAGGGTAGAGCATAAATTATATTTACTTTGCCCAGTTAAAAAAGTTTCAATAACACTAAGTTAGATTATTTATTCATTCAACAAACATTCACTATGTATAATTTGTGCTAAGCATTTTGCTAAGAGCTAAGTTCACAAGATATAATTAACAGAGTTCCAGCTTCAAGAAGTTCAAAGTGAAATGGGAAAAATAGACATTAAGCAAAATCAAACTGAACTTTCTGGGGCCTAGGCCTTCTTCCCTAGGAGAGGAGTGATGTTGTGGAGGGAAGGAATGTTTGAAATTTCTAATGTATCATGGGAACCACATGGCTGGAGAAGGGGTGCTTATTCTGTCAAGGTCAATCGTAGCTTGGTAAATGTTCTTTGATTTTAGACTTACCTTGATTAAAAAATTGCAACATTTACACAGCTAAGGAACAGATAAACTGTTCTTGACATAAATCACAATTTATGTAGCTGATTTAATACATTTTCTTGCTTTTTGACAGGTTCTTTTCTTCTGGAACACTGAGAGGGACATAGGGTGGCACAGAAGACTATTAGATCCCTATCTACTTCTTCTCCTTCAGATCCTACCATTAAAATGGGTTAAAGATAGATGCTGTTGAATTGTTGGAACTGGAGATAGTTAAAACCCCACCATAATTATTGTGGGAGCCCCACAGATTGTTAATGAGGGTGTTTGAATTAGCAACTGCTCCTAGAAGGGTAGAGTGTGAGTCCATTGGCAGCCAGGCCCCCTGAGTCAGTGAGAGGAAAATGAGAGTGGAAGAAGGAGTCTATGTACTGCCTTATAGATGTTTTCTGAAAGTCTCTAAATCAGTATTTTATTTTCTATGAATTTGCTGCATTCAATATGTGCAAATGATTGGGCTAGATGGCAAAGGAACATAGCCCTGGCCCACAAAAACTCAAACAGAGGTACAAGACATTTACACAAGGGACAAAAATCCAAAGCATAAGTGGAACAACACAGTTCAGCACAAGAACACTGACCTTGGAGTGAACTGTGATCCCACCACTCTCTAGCTGTGTGACTATGGGAAGAGTCACCTAACCTTGCAGAGTTTCAGTTTCTTCTGTGCAAAATCAGGATGACCAGGTATTTATAAGGCATAAAAGATAGCCATGAATGAAATGGGCAGCATGTATTGAGTGAATAGTAGGTACTCAATAATTGAATTGACTGCAAAATCAAAGTGCCTGTAAAGAAATAACACTGAAATGCTTTGGAATTTCAAAGGAGGAAAGTGTCCTTTCAGGAAAATCTTCTTAGAGGTGACATCTGAGATAAACCTTATAGGATTTGTCTGATGTTAAAAGCAAGCAATGCAGTAGGGGGTAAATATTCCTAGGGAGGAATGGCATAAGCAAAGGCATGGAGGCAGGAAAAACTGAGAACTTCCAACTAGTAGACATATTTTTGATGGGAATTGTAGTTATATAGATGAATAAGTCAATCTCCAACCTCAAAAAGCTCAAAACGCTCTCCTCAAAAAGTAGGGAGACAGATATAGGAACTGAAATTGACAAAGCAGAGTGACACTAGCTGTGACAGAGGACTGTACAGGTGCTTTGGGAAACCAACAGAGGCCCACTTGGAACAGCCTGGGCTAGGAGAGAAAATATGGCAGAATTCTAGAACTTAGAGGTGGAGCCATTTAATGCCATAATGAAGCCTGGGGTCAACAGTGAGGCTGAGTGGCTGAAATGAAGGGAAAATGAGTCATTAGAGATGAGAGATTGAAAGATTAGTGGGATTAAGTGATCAAAAAGATTATTACTGTCTGTTGATGACCCAGAGGGCAGAGATAGAAGGAAGGCTATGTGGAAGAAGTCAGTGAACCAGGTGTAAAAGTCACCTAGAAAGGTAGGATTATATCCTGGAGGGCAGTAGATAATTTTTGCATTTGAAATGTGCTACCTACTTTCCATGGAGCACTTGCTTTATGCCAGGAGCTTAGATTCATTACAGTATCTCTAATTGTGTTGATTAGAATATTGGTTGGTTTGTTGCAACAGAAAAGTCCAAAATAAGTGGACTAAAAACAAGACAAGAGTTTGTTCCTCTGTCATGTAAAAGTCTGGCTATGGTAGTCCACGGCTGCTATGACAACATAAATAATCATCAAGATCCCAGAGTCTTTCTGTTTTGTTGTCCTGCCAACTCGCATCTCAACTCCTATTATGACATCTGCATTCCTATCAGCAAGAAAGAAGGGACAATAGATAATGTGACCTAGAGTCACTAAGAGTGACCAAGACTCAAGGAGGAGGAGGATTAGAATCCCCTTTGGTGAGGGAGCAGCAAGGTCACATTGCAGAAGAACAGGTGAGCTGGGAGATACTGTTGTAGATACATTTGGAAAATACAATCTGCCACACGTTACAATAAATGACCTTTAACAATACTGCTCAGCCTAAAGAATATGAGTAATCTGCAGAACAAATGGACACGAACAACGTGGATTCCCTTATTTCATTCATTTTAATCCATAGAGTAACCTTTTAAGGTAGATTTAATTCATACCCTTATTTTACAGATATGGAAAATAGGTAATTTGCCAAGATCCCCAAGACCAAGATGGTTACTTGTGGAGCTGGGATTTGACTCCCAAGCTTGTGATCCTTCCTGGCATGACACAGCCTCTCATGAAGCCTGACATCCAGTGAAAATGCAACAGAAAAGAAAGATTTCCTTGCTATCACAAAGACTCAATAAATATTTGTCAAACTGAACTGAATTCAAACTCCTAGAGGAGAATCTTAGAAACAAAATTTGAAATATATACATAAAACTAAAGCTAGCTTTGAAAGAAATACATTAACTAGCTAATGAAACAAACTATGTGAACACCATTTCTTTATTCACTGATATCCACATAACAAACATTTACTTAAAAAAATTTATATATTTTTTAAATTTTAATTTAATTAATTTTTTTTGAGAGAGAGAGAGAGAGAGAGAGAGCGCATGTACAGAGTGGGGGCAGGGGCAGAGGGAGAGGAAGAGAAAGAATCTTAAGCAGGCTCCATGCCCAGCCCAATGTGGGGCTCAATCCCACAACCCTGGGATTGTGACCCGAGCTGAAACCAAGTGTTGGCCACATAACCAACTGAGCCACTCACAAACATTTACTTTTTAAATGTGAGCCACTCACAAATGGGCACCCATAAACATTTACTTTTTAAAAGTACCTGTTCCAGGGGTGTCTGGGTGGCTCAGTCGGTTAAGCATCTGACTACGGCTCAGGTCATGATCTCACAGTTTGTGAGTTCAAGCCCCACATTGGGCTCTGTGCTCACAGCACAGAGCCTGGAGCCTGTTTCAGATTCTCTCTCTTCCCTCCCTCTCTCTCTCTGCCCTCCCTCCTTTGCTTGCATGCTCCCTCTCTCTCTATCTCAAAAATAAATAAACATTAAAATAAATAAATAAAATAATAAAAGTACCTATTCCAATGGGGCACCTGGGAGGCTCAGTCAGTTAAGCTGCCGACTTGATTTCAGCTGGGGTCATGATCTCACCGTTGTGAGATGGAGCCCTGAGTGGGGTTCCACACTAAGCGTGGAGTCTGCCTAAGATTCTGTCCCTCCCTCTTCCTCTGCTCCTCCCTCGTTTGCCCATGCACTCATGTTTGTGCTCTCTCTCTCTCACTCAAAAAAATAAAATAAATTTAAAAATTAAAAATTAAAAAAAAAGTATTCTTTGCTCCATTCTAAAAGGATTCAAGGCATAGGCATTAGACTAGCAATGTCAATAAATGAAATAATATTTAGAGATTCCAGTTAATCACGTCAGCACACAGAATTATCCAGTAAATGGTAGCCATTGCCATTGGTGACAGCAATGTGCGGAAAGCCAAGAGAACTGGGATTTGCTTCTCACCAGTTGTGTGAACTTAGGCACATCACTGAACTTCTCTGGACCTGCCTTACCTTGTCTATGAAATGAGGAGGATGATATCAATGATCTCTAAGGTCCTTTACAACAATAAAACCTATATGAAGACTGAGTACTCTTTTTATCATTTCCTGCATGTCATGATGGGCCAAGCCATTTTCTACCACTAAGCAATTAATTATCTAATTTATTAAGTGCAAACTGCAACAGTTAAGGAGCAACTAAGAATAGTTAATTAAAACTGTTACATCAAAGGTTCTAATAAAATGTTTCTAAACATATGCTCATGGGCTTATTTGAAAATAAAGCTTATTCATTGTTCCTAGTGAAATCTCATGTGATCAAACATTAGAGAATGCACAAATTCTGTTATATCCATAATAATAACATTACAATGTAGCCTTCGTCTGACAATGGAATATACAAATTATTTCACAGCTATGTAGAGCAGGTCTTTTTTTTTTAATTTTTTTTTTTTAGCGTTTATTTATTTTTGAGACAGAGAGAGACAGAGCATAAACGGGGGAGGGTCAGAGAGAGGGAGACACAGAATCTGAAACAGGCTCCAGGTTCTGAGCTGTTAGCACAGAGCCCGATGCGGGGCTCGAACTCACAGACCGCGAGATCATGACCTGGGCCGAAGTCGGATGCTTAACCGACTGAGCCACCCAGGCACCCCAAGCAGGTCTTTTTTTAAAAGGCACCTCACCTCTATCAAGCTTCAGTGTTTAGTCTTTCACCTTCTAAATCCTACCTGTTCTTCAAAACTCAGTTCTAGAATAATTTATTTTCCACGAATCTTCCCAGGTCCCTCTCCCATCTAACCCACTCTCCCCCAGGCTGTTTTGGATGCCCCTATGGCACTCTCAAGATCCCTGACCCTTCTGTTTTAGCACTTGTTAACAGTGTTACATCGTATTATCACTGCCTGTCATTTCCTTGTCTACTGTCCCCTCGGGCTGTGATCTTCTGGAGGACAGAAGACAACTCCACTGTCAGTGGTTAGCAGGAGGCCTAGATCTACTGCATGCCCAGAAAATGTTGATGATGAAAATAATAGATCCATTTTTTTATCTTATGTCAAATTTCCAAATCCCTCAAATATTATCCATACCTTCACACATGCCTATTCTTCTTCTATGGATGGGCATAGCTGGAGCCTTTTTGAATGTGTCTCCTGCAGAGGAGAAAGGGGAAAAAGAAGCAACTTGTATTAATGGCTACTGCACACACTTTTTCCATTAACATTAAAAATAATCTTCATAAAACCTATGAGGTAAGTTTATCTCTATTATTATCTCCATTATACAGAAACTGAGGCTCAAAGGGATAATAGAATTTGCCAAAGATCACAGAGCTCCTGAAGGACAGAGGTGGGATTAGCCTGACTCCATCTAATTTCACACTGACTCTCCAGGGAGAAGAGTGGGGTGGTGCTGGGGTTGGGTAGATGGGGGTGGGGCCTCATGTTCTGAAACCTCTCCTGTGTCTTAAAAGCAATCTATCCCACAAGTTAGCTCTTACTACCCTGAATTTTAGCCCTTTACCTGAAGGGTAAGCAGCAAATGCTCTCCCATCATAACTAATACCTGTGTTCCTCCCCAGTCATTATTTGAGCCCCGGAGGTTGTACAGATGCTATTGTTAAGTTGTTCTCATTAAGAGAGAAATAGGGCGGGACAGGGGAGGAGTGTGGCAAATCAAATCCTCAGGTCCAACCAACCAGATAAACAAAGAAACACAGGTGCCCTTATAATTAAGGTTCACAATGAGCTTGTGATGCCTTTGTGTGAAGATTCAAGACTTTTAAAGAAAAATAACATTGTCCTTAATACAGGAATTGCCTTTCAGAGGAAGAACGTAAGTTTCCATGCTCTTACTAATTGCTTGTTACATGAAGTTGACTATCCTAGAGTCACAATATGACGTGTAATTGTAAAATTATAACAGATTCTATTTATGGTTTGTATTGGGAAGGAATGTAAATTAACACTATACTTTGGGGAATTTAAAGTAATTCCAAAACATTTGTTTTAAATAGTTAATACTAGGTTTATAAAATTAAATTTTAATATGTTGCATTTAATGAAGTATGTGTGTGTGTGTATCAGCCTGAAAGATATTTTCGGTTGATGAAAAATTGTTTTATTTTCCTGTACCATAATCCTTAATGCTATGATGATTTGTTTTTTATGAGATTTTTCATAAGTAGTATTACCTTAACATATCTGAGTATAAAATTGAAGATGTATTATTTTTTATTTATGTGTAGAATTTTTCAGTTGCTTTCAAAAGACCTCATAAATCCAGAGAATAGATCAAATCTTTGAATATAATAAACAAAATGCATGACAAAGTGAAGTTCTAAATATGCCAGATTCTTTTCTTTGAAGAATTCATGGCTGAACTGATTTTGGAAAAGTTAGACTGAAAGAATTGGTATTTTTTTGTGTATATCGTGTCTGGGTTTGAATTCTGTTTTAGTAAATACAAGCACATGTAATGCTACATGGATTTCTTTTAAATGGGGACAGCTTCCTCCTATGAATCCTGACAGGTTGTGCATTAACCTTTTCAGTTAAATAACAGTATCTTCAGATATCAACATAAGCAATGTACTAAAATCTTTGTATCAATGTATAAAAACAACTTATAATTTATAAAATGTATAATCATTTAAAGAACTCTAAGTATACCAGGCACTGTTCTTACTGCTCTGTTAACTCTTTAATACTGAAAACAACCCCCATGAAGTCAGTCTAATATTATGCCCATTTTACAGCCAAGAAAACCGAGGAACAAAGAGGTTAAGTAACTTACCCAAGATCACTGAGCTAGTAAGTGGTAGAGCTAGGATTCAAACCAAGGCAGGCTTTAGATCCAGCCCATGCTCTTACCCACCCCACTGAACAGACAAATTAGACTCACTAGAGAGGTGATCTGAGTAATAAAATGATTATAAAGAACAGACTTTGCTATAAGGGTTGTGCCTACTGAAAATGACAGTATATATACATATGCATACATATATGTATACGTATACACACACACACACACACACACACACACACACACACACCTGGCAGTGTGTTAGGCTAAGTGCTTTAAGTATATCCTTGCATTTAATCCTCATAACCACACTGTGATGTATTTATCTAATTATGTAAACTAGGGCAAGTTATTTGACTTCCCTTAATTTAAGCCCCAATTTCCTCACCAGCTGATGTGGGGATGAGATTATATACAGAGTGCTTAGCATACTGCCTAGCACAAAGTAAATTCTCTTTGAAAGTTAGCTATTATTAACATCACTGGTTTTAGGCTTAGAAAAACCAAGTAACTTGTTCAAGATGACATACCTTGAAGAGGGCAGAGCTATAACTTGGAAGCTAGGTCTAATTAATGCCCTAACTACAGTGGCTAAAGAACATAGTCTTAGCCTTAAGTCTTACCACAGTTTACTGTGCTAAACTGCACTGAATTCTTATCTGCTCACCTTTGGCACAATGCCTTGCTCATTGTAGGTACTTTGATAATAATCAGGGATATGGATTCATTAAAACAAAACTTGTTTTAATTCCAAAATAATAAAAATTTACTACGGAAACTTAATAAAAAAATAGAGGTAAGCAAACGAAGGAGAACTAAAAATCACTCAAGATCCCACCTTCCAAAATAATCACTGTTACTCTTTCACAAACAGAATCATTCTAAGCATACAATTTTGTGATCTGCTTTTTCTCTCCCTTTGAAATATACTGTGAACATCTTTCCACATTGATAAATATTTATCTACTGTATCATTCTTAATGTCTGTAGACTATTACATTGTATGATCAGTCCCATTTGTTGACCCTTAAAGAGGATTTCCAATCTTTCCACATTCCAAAGAATGCTACAGTAAACAATCATAGAGCTACATCTTTGAACACATTAATGATTACTTCCTTAAAATAAATTTATAGAAATGGAGATATCAGATCAAAGGATACTAGTTAGCAGAATTTTGAGTTGGTGTATCCCATCTTCTCAGGTACAAAACTCTTTTGTATTACATAGTCAAATGAGATTGTAGGAAAACAGCTCTTACTACAAACAGGGATTATTCAGTTTTAAGGAGGCACTAAGAATGAAATCATTTAAAACTTGGATTAAATGATATAATCCATGGAAAGTAAGTATGATAAGTGATCAATAACTAATTGCTATTATATTGAAAAAACATCAAATTTGTTTCATTTGTCATTCCAAATCCTTTGTTAAAAAATGTTTATTTTTGAGAGAGAGAAAGAGAGTGCACACGCACGAGAACAAGCTCAAGTAGGGGAGGGGCAAAGAGAGAGGGAGACAGAGGATCTGAAGTGGGTTCTGCACTGACAGCAGTGAGCCCGATGCAGGGCTTGAACTCACAAACTGTGAGATCATGACTTGAACCCAAGTTGGATGCTTAACCGACTGACCCACCCAGGTGTCCCCCAAGTCCTTTTATTACCTAGGCCTCCTCTTTAGTTTATTTGAAGGTCTCAATGAATCAAGCCCTAAAACAAGAAAAAATTTGGGAATCCTGAGCATTACGAAGTAATTACTAAGTAACTTAGCAGTTTACTTAGTAATTCATATTCATACTTGTATTTCTTGTATTTTGAATCAAGGTAGATTTTCTGTAGGCAATAATGGACATTCTCTACAACCCTATGGTCTGTGAGTTTCTGAATTCAGAACATGGAAGTTTTATAAAGATCAGGAGAGCCAAAGAAGCCACTTGCCCTTTTTTTTTCACCTACCCATTTTTATTTTTATGTATTTATTTTTTTAATGTTTATTTATTTATTTTGAGAGAGAGGGAGACTATGCAAGGGATGGGCAGGGAGAGGGAGAGAGAAAATCCCAAGCAGGCTCTGCACTGTTAGTGCAGAGCCCTATGTGGGTGGGGTTCAATCTTGCAATGGGCGAGATCATGACCTAAGCCAAAATCAAGACTCACTCACTTAACCGAATGAGCCCACCCAGGGGTCCCTGACCTACCTTTTTTTTTTTTATGTTTAGTTTATTACTTATGTTCGAGAGAGAGACAGAGTGTGAGTGGGGGAGGAGCAGAGAGCGAGGGAGACACAGAATCTGAAGCAGGCTCCAGGCTCTGAGTTGTCAGCACAGAGCCTGAAGAGGGGTTTGAATTCATGAACCATGAGATCATGACCTGAGCCCAAGTCGGAAGCTCAACCGACTAAGCCACCCAGGTGCCCTCCACACACATTTTTAATTATCATCACATTACCCAGCATGGAACTAACTTTGTATATTATTCAAACCTCTGGCGTGGTTTAGCAGGCCAGGCAGTAAAACTGAAGGGCTCTCCCAAATCAGGCCAACAAACAGTTTAACCTTAAATTATCATTAACACATTTATTTTAAATTATAGAGCACTAAAGTGTTGGCCATTTTGCTTGGGGTTTAGTGATGTCATTCATTGTCTCCATTTCTCACTTCTCTTTGGACATAACTTGGACAGGAGTCAACTAGCTAAACATGGCTTGAGGGACCAACTTAAAGCGCCCACACTGCCTGCCGGAGACAGGCCATGTTCCTAGTGTGCCTTCCCACAAAGGGTAAGATTTATCCTAAGGATTCCAAAGTGGGCAAGTTTGTAAACTCTCAAGGCTCAGCACAGCGTTTTGCCAATAACATTGGTCCAAATGGTGTTGGTAGACATGAACGGCAAAGCAGCTACCACGCTTAAAATTTAAGAACAGGCAGCAGTATTGGAGGAAAGGGAGTTTTATTCATTCACCTTTTCCAGCATAGATTCCAGGCCAAGCGCCAGGACCACAAAGGGAGCCTGCCTCACAGGGGCCAGTCCTCCGTCTCTCGCGCGGGGCGCCCCCTGGAGGCGACGGTGGGGGTGGCGGCAGCGACGGCGGCGGGGGTGGCGAAGCGGCCGCGCCGCGCTGGGCGGGCGAGCGAGCGAGCTAGCGAGCGCTGTGCGACTCCGCGGACGTACCCCCGCGCGCCGCGCGCCGCGCCCCGCGCCCCGCTCGCCGTGTCGCGCCCAGCAGCTGCCGCCTCCTGCCGGACCGCACCGCCAGGAAGATGCGCCTCAAGAATCAGGTAGCCGCGCCTCTGATCGGCCCCGCGCCCCCGACGCCCCGCCCACCCGCTGTCACGGGAGCCGGCGGCCACGCGGCCACGTGGCCGGGACTCGGCTGCCCCCGGCGCCCAGTCCGGCCGCCCCGATTCCCACGGAGGGAGTGGGAGCCCTTGCAGTTGGGAATCGCGCCGCGCGCCTTTGGTCGGAGGACTCCTGGAGACCCCTCCCTCGCCCATCTGGCAGCTCTGTTCCCGCTGGGCTCCGGGTCACTCCCCCGCTGGCCTCCCGAGACTCCCCTGGCCTCTGGGGAGACAACCGAAAGTTGGGTGGGCGCGCGCCTTCTCTCCCGCAACTGCGGGCAGTGCCCGCGCGGAGAAGCCGCCGCCCTGCGCCACTCCCCTCTGCGCCTTTCGAGAGCTGTCCTCGGAGTGGTTTTGCTGAACTAGCTGGTGGCGCCAAAAAGTCCGGGCGGCTTCGAGCGAGCAAGGCCCCAGGGTGCTGGGCGAGCGGGCATGGATCCTCCGGGGGCCTGTCTGTCTGTGTGACTCCCGTTAATTGTTGAGAAGCTGCACTCTCCAATGGTTTCCCCCCATTACTGGCAGCTGTGGACCTGGGCTTGGGATATTTCTGGATGAGATTGAGAGGGCGCTTCTGTTTCACTAAGCACTGCTCTCGTTTAGCGGAGGAAAAAGAAGGCTCAGGTGTTGGCTAGGGGCTATCAGTGTTTTCTGATTGTTGTTTTCTCTTTGGGCTGGGGGTTGTCAAACGTTGGGAATTCAGTAAACACACGTCCTTAAGTCTTTAATTTACGGGAGACCAATTCGTTTCTAAAAGGAAGAGAACCTCCCCTCCCCCAACATATTTTAAGGGATTTAGGTAGACTACAGGGAAACCAAGGGTAAGGGCTTCTAGGAAACACCTCCAGGTTTGGGGAAAAGTGAGTCTTAGTGATTCCCAAGGTGTTAGCTGGTATCATTCAACGGTGGTAATTCTCATAAAATCTTCCTCTTGGGGATTCAAATACTGCCTCCATAACGCAGTTTGGCAGGAGCCTTGTGGAATCCTGAAAGCCTATCTGTGCACCTTACCTAACTGCTTTATTTTATTTTATTTTTTAAAATGTTTATTTATTTTTTGAGAGAGAAGCCCAAGCAGGCTTAGCTCTGTCAGTGTAGAGACTGGGGGGGGGGGGGCTCAGTCCCCTGAACCTCAAGATCATGACTTCAGCCAAAATCAAGAGTCTCATCAAGATGCTCATTGGACTGAGCCACCCAGGCACCCCTAGCTGCTTTATTTTAGTAGTACCCCTTAAAGAGGCTGCCTCCATTTCTGTCTTGCATTTGTGTGCCTAGTTTTTTATATTTTATAACACTTGCAAATTGACACTGAATAAGTTTTAACCTCAGTCATTTCAGAATAAGTTTGATGTTTTAAAGTTTTGAATGGAACTTCATTCATGAGGGAAGTAGTCTGTGTGAAGTGTTTTGTAAATGTGAGTGGGTAGAATTTTAAACTGAATAAAATTAGTGTAATGAAGAATCAAAAGGTTCAATCCAGATGTTTGCCTCCACGAATCCATAAAAAAATGACAGTGCAGTGCTGCACGCTGCCTTTCCTTGTGGTCCTTGGGTAAAGTGGGCTGTGGCACTGTGGTTGACTAAGAACAAGTGGATGGTTGGATTCCTTCCATTCATTTTCTAAAGCACTAACCATTCTTTGGGACTGATGGAGTTGTGACCCACCCACCTATATAGAGGATTTTCCCCCTCTCCCAACTACTTTAGAAATATGTGAGGGATTTACAAGCAGGTTTTCAGTTAAAGAATTTGCAAGTAATCCTCTTTAGTTATCATTAGTATTAGACCCTGAAGCCTTTGCTTGCTTGTTAAGATGAGGTACTTGGATGTGGTGAGGCTGTGATGTAGAGCTGGTGGCCTCACTAATTCCACTATGTAGTGTGTGTTTTGAATTAACAGAGAACACCTTAGCATTTGTGTAGAGGCAATATAGTTTAACATAAGGGATTCTAATTCAGATGTTCTTGGTTCAGGTCTCATCTCACCACTCAGTAGTTATCTGACCTTGCGTAATTAATTTATTGGTCCTAGCATCCCTCCCTTTTTATTCCCAGTAGATCAACGGGGATAATACCAACCTTCAACAGGGAATTAAATAGAATACTATATAAGTACTGTGCCTGGCATTAGGCACCAGCAAATACTCCTATTGTTCACTATCATTAAGCAATAGCTATTACCATCACTATTACTATATCTACTTAAAAATACCTACCTACCTATGGTTGGATAGAGAAGTTGACTGCAAAGGGCAGGAGGGAACTGTCTGGGGTGATTAAAATATCCTATATCTTGATTGGGGTGTTGATTAGAAGGGTGTATCCATTTGTCAAAACTCATCAAAACTGAACCCTTAAGATCTGTGTGCATTTGGTTGTATGTGCATTACATCTCAGTAAAGTTAATTAAGAAAATTAATCTCCCAATATGTTAAGTATATATCTTTATGGAGGTGGTAGCTGACATACCAACCTAATTCTGCTTAATCTAGTGATTCATTTCCAGAGGCCTCTCTGCATATGAGCATATGTTCTTCATAAGTTTTTGTTGGGTCATAGAAGGCATTCTCATTTTTCAGGTTGTTGTAGGACTGATGGTCTATGGAGAAGAATGATTGTGTGGCTTGTGCTGAGATGCTACTTAATTTGAAACTTACATATAGCGTTAGTTTTTACTAAATAGCTTTTTAAAATCAGATTAAAATGTTTTATTTGATCCAGTAGTGCTTGTTTGCATAATATATCCATCAAGTAGGCACAGTTCCTGAAAGGCCAGAGTCATTTTCTATCCCTTTTCTTGCTTTCAGTAAATTCTTTGTATTGTTCATACTTAAGTGAGATACCTAACATGTTTTTAGCACAGCACCAGGCATGTAGTAAATGCTAATATATGCTAGATGTTATTATTAAAACTGATAGATTCATATTCATCTTTTTTGGAGGTCAGAAATCAACATTATGTATATTTTAATGTCAATTCACAATAAAGATGTGAAAAACAGGTGTTTTCCTGAAGCCTCTCTCCTTGGCTAGAAGATGGTTGTCTTTTTATCTTAACATGGTCTTTGTGTGTGTATGTGCCCTAATCACATCTTCTTATAAAAACACTACTCATATTTGAATTAGGGCTCACTCGTATGACTTCATTTTACCTTAACTACTACCTCTTTAAAGGCTTTATCTCCAAATAATCATATTCTGAGGTGGTAGGTGTTTAGGACTTTAACATATTAATTCTGGGAGGTTATAGGTTAGCCCACAACCCATGGTATCTAGTAAAAAGCTGTGTTGGTTCTTTCAAAATAACTCAACAATAGAATATGAAACAAGTCAGATTTCGATTCTTGTTTTAGAACAGTTCAATTTTGATCTAAATGGTGTAGTTCCCTACTGCAGTGAGAAACCCAAACATATCCATCACATACACACACACCTTTTACATGTAAGGCCAATTACAACTGAGGCAGAGTTAGGGTCATTGTCTAAGCTGAGTATTCCATGCATGGGTCCACTAAAAATCATGTCCTTCATTGATTGGGAAAGATAGCTATACAGCAGCGTCCTAATCTTTCTGCCTTTTTAGCACTTTGGATAACGGAGGTAGAAGGTTTGGCTCTCTGGAAAGAAACCACTTACTCCTCTGATACCTTTATACTTAGTGCTGTCTTTTGAGCTCTTGTTTGACTTTCCAGGTATCTCTCCAACAAAATAATTATACTAATACCTTTATACATATTTTGTACATATTCAAACCATGAATTTATGGACCCAAATTTACTGCACAAACAACCTTTGTTCCTTAAATCAAAGCCTAGAGATAGTTTACTCAGAGGTACCTAAATTGCCCACTTCATGGTTTATTCCCCTTACCAGTTTGAGGTTCATCTTGGCTCTTCATGTTCACGCATCAGGATATGATATTTTATCTAAAGAAAAAAAAACTAAACTTATGTTGTGCAAAAATGGCTCTCAAATGCATTCTGTGTGTTACTATCAGTTTGCGCTAATTTGCACAGCCTCTGAACAAACTGGCAAAGTGGCTAGTGTTGATGTTGCAGCTGCTGCAGTGTTCCCAGTTGCTTTAAGAATTTTTACATTTTATTTGTATAATGATAGAGTTTACAGTTATCCACAGCGTGTTAATTACAAACACTTATTATCTTTTATAGTACCAGCTTTATTCTTGATCTTACATTTCTTTTAATAGAAATGTTGCAGCTTTTATATTTAATTATAATGGGGATTAATCATCACTTGTATCAGTTTTTACCTACAAGCAAAAACTTGGAACAAATCATAGTTGAGGTGAGGCTATTAGACTTAGAATGCAATGCCAACAAAACTTTCTTTTTTTGACTTTAAAAATTTCCATTAAGAAAAAAATTGCTAATATCACTGAGCCTCATTTCACATGACTGATCGGATAATTGACTGACTCATCCATTCGGTGAATGTTTGTTGAGTGTCCAGTATGGACAAGGCTCAGTTGTAGGTGCTTGGGATAATGCAGTGAACAAAATTCAAATATCCCTGTCAATAAGGGTACAAGGGGAGATAGACATTAAAAGTAGCCATAATAAGCAAGTACATTATATAGCATGTTAGAAGGTTATAAGTGCTCTGGGCTTGGAGGAAGTACAGTAGGATAAAGGAGATGAGGAGCTTGGGTGGGGGATTGCAATCTTGAATAGAGCAGGCCTCATTGAGAAGGTGATATCTGAACAAACTTGATGGCAGTAAAGAAGTTAGCCATATGTCTCCCTGGAGAATAAGCAGAGGGAACAGCCAGAGGAGAGGCCCTAAGGCAGGAGTGTACCTAGAAGGCTTCAAGGAACAGCAAGAAAGTCACTCTAGGCTAGAGAGGAGTGAACAAGAAGGAAAAAAAGATTATAAATTGGATTATAATGTTTGTATGCTGAATAAATTTTGTCATGGTTCATCATACACTGCTAAGTAGATGTTTAACCTATATACTACGCACATTGTAGGGGCTCTGCAAATGCTTCCTGAATGTTTCTTTAACAAATGTATTGGTGCTTTTAAGAACTGGTTCTGAACCACAATAAAAAATGGAATCACTTCTAGAATTGTTGCTGATTCTGGCGCCAGCAAAAGTTAGAATTGGAGCTGGGAAAGGAGAAGGGCAGGAAACTGACATGGAGATGTTGATGTGCAGATGACTGAGTGTTGCCTTACTGTTGTCACACTGACCTCACTAGGGAATCAATTTTTCACTTCGACTTAAACATTTGGTACTGAAAAATTCCTTTTCAATTTGGTTTGTGTCCTCATGACTTAAAATTTTAAGCAGAAAGTAAAAATTCCAGTGTAGGGGATACTTTTGATTGGAAAGCTTGAGATGTGTCAACCTCAGGATTCCCACACCATAGCATTTTCTTGTTTACTTCTTATTGGATGGATCCCATAATTATCATATTTGTTTACTTTATTTACAGTTTATGAAGCATTTTTTTACATATTTGTCCCTCACAACAAATCTATGTGAAGGTGGAGAGCCATTATTACATTTTTGGACTGAGTGTCTTCCATTTGCTCTCTAGATCTACTCTCTACCCTTTTCCCCATCCTTTCTGTGGCTTTGGAGGCTGCCTTTCATAGATTGCATCAGTGAGGTCCATTGTCCTTTTGCTTTGGGAAGGATTCAGCCAGTGGTGTACTAGCAGGATATCTGAGGGCAGAAAGAAATTGAGTTCCAGTGCTAGGCTATTGGTTAATAGTGGTGTGTGAAGGCCACAACCCCTACCATCCTACAACTGTAGCTTTCTCTCTGGATTTTCTAAGGTCTAAGGGATGGCAAAGGGTCTCCACTTCTGCCAGCCTGGGGTGCTTCATCTCCCTTGATGAATTCTCTTCATTAAACCCTGCCTAATTTTACGCTTTGAGTGTGCCCTCCATTTCCTGTCTGGGACCCTGACTGAGGCACAGCTTTAAAGATGACAACCTAGAGAAGTTGGGTGACTTGTCAATGAGAGAAATCTGGTAAATGATGGAATAGGGACTTGAATCCTATTTGTGTGACTCAGAGGCACAATTAATTTTAGATATACCACAGAGGAATATATTCCAGCTGGTGGATACTATTGAAAAGCCTTTCTACTTTGGTCTCCGGTTAAAAGTATATTATATGGGATATTATTTATTGGTATTTCCTTAAATGTGGAAAGGCTTTTGTAAAGAATAGGGCTCTTTAGAAAGAAATATTATTCACTTTCTTGCCCCCAGACAAAATCCTTAACATATCATATCTTCATAAGAAAAGCATGGAGACAACATCAGGAAGCAATTAGACTGTTTGCTTTTGGTTATTCAGGGTGATGAAAAATAAGGACAATGTGAATAATCTGTGATTTTCCTTTTTCATCTCTCTACTGGTCTACCATGAAGTCCTCTTTACACATTGTCTTACCTTCCTGTCTCCTCCCCTCCAACTGTTCCCCAGCACCAAACATTGTCTCTAAGTTGTAGATCTCAACTTAGAGATCATTTCCCTGTCCCCCACTCTCCACAGGATAAAGCCCAAGCTGTTGGTTTGTCATTCTCCATCTATCCTTACCTTTATATTTAACCTCATGCCCCTTCATTTTCTCCAATTCAAATCCTCCACTTGCTACAATATTAAATCATTTGCGGTTGACCAAACATGCTTCATATTTGCTTTTGCTTATTTGCATTTCTTGTTCTCTCTGCCTACAAAATCAACTACCCTTGCCCTGAGCCCCAGTATCTGTCAGGAGAACCACTTACCCATCAGAGTTCTGTTGGAAATCATCACGTGAAACGTTGTGGCCCCTGCAGGCAGAATTGCCACACTTGAGGAAAGAAGCCAAACTCCTTGAGGACAGAAATAGATTAAAAAAAAATTTTAATGTTTATTTTTCAAAGAGAGAGAGAGAGAGAGAGAGAGAGAAAGCACAAACGGGAGGGGCAGAGAGAGAGGGAGACACAGAGCTCGACACGGGCTTGAACCCACAAACTGTGAGATCATGACCTGAACTGAAGTCAGACACTTAACTGACTGAGCCACCCAGGCACCCCAAGGACAGAAATGGATTTTATTCATCACTCTTATCTCCTGAGTTCTGGGGCCCTCTACTTAGTGGACCCTTTACTGAGTTCTGGGACCCTCTACTTAGTGGACAATCAACAAATATTTATTGAGCAAATGACTTAGTATAAGGCCCTTCAACCAAAACCTCTATAAGAAAAGTTTTGAGGGGCGCCTGGGTGGCGCAGTCGGTTAAGCGTCCGACTTCAGCCAGGTCACGATCTCGCGGGCCGTGAGTTCGAGCCCCGCATCAGGCTCTGGGCTGATGGCTCGGAGCCTGGAGCCTGTTTCTGATTCTGTGTCTCCCTCTTTCTCTGCCCCTCCCCCGTTCATGCTGTCTCTCTCTGTCCCAAAAATAAATAAAAAACGTTGAAAAAAAAATTTAAAAAAAAAAAGAAAAGTTTTGAAGTTGTTTTTACTGATTTGAATTAAAATGTTGGGGCACCTGGGTGGCTCAGTCAGTTGAGCGGCTGACTTCAGCTCGGGTCATGATCTTGCAGTCCGTGGGTTCGAGCCCTGCATCAGGCTCCATGCTGACAGCTCGGAGCCTGGGCCTGTTTCGGATTCTGCATCTCCTTCTCTCTGACCCTCTCCCATTCATGCTTTGTTTGTGTCTCAAAAATGAATAAAAATTTTAAAAAAATGTCAGAAAGATGGGGTGAGGGTGGTAGCAAGGAAAAGATAAAAAACAAAAATTCGGGGTTGTCATCAACTAGAGTTTCTAATTAGGGAGTCCATGCCATGGAGTCATGTTTTTGCTGCTAGAAGCCTGAGTAGGACTCTGTACAACTCTGGCCTCTTACTCAATGTATAGACACCTGTGGTTGACCTGTATTAGCTTGCTCTGCTGCTATTATAGAAGGGATTTTTCTTTTATTTTTTCCCCCTGAAGATGAGTTGGCCATCTTTTCCCTACATCTCTGATATTAAAGATCTTTTAGTTCTCACAGCATGAATTTCTCAACAAAGGGTCATCTGGGAAGCAGCAGTTTTGAGGATCTTACTCAGGTCATTGGAGCTAGTGTTCCTGAAAGTGCCTGGTGCATAACTGTAATAATAGAAGTCAGATCCCAAGTTTGTATTACAAGTGAGTGTTTTGTACTACAAACTCTCCCTGTCCACTCATACTATCACTTGTTGAGGGGAAAATGATACTAACTGTAATACTATACTGTAATTTGAAGTCAAATTACTATGTTGTTTGGAGACATAGGGCAGAAGAAAAAATTTTAGTATACATGGGACACTTTTACTGTGTGTTGAAATAGTATTTCTCTCTCCTCTGAAGATGTGATCTATTCTTCTCAGGTGTATATTATGCAAGGTTGTAATATTTTTATACTAAAATAATTTCAAAATACAAGTGGTATCAAACATTTTTACCAAATTAAAGTAAGTTTGAATTATTTTTTCTGATTTTTGAAATGGAAGAATCACACTCTACAAGGGAGAAGTGATCGAAGTGAACAAAAATTCAGTGATCTGTCCTCTAGTTACAAAATGTCATATGGCATCACAATGGACCTGCTTTTCTGCTTTTCTAGATAAGTTCTAGATCAGTTTTTTGCTTATCTGCTTTTCTAGGTAAGTTCTGTTCAGTGGGACATTCTCTGATTCATAAGACAGAAGAGACGTAATAAAGTTGCCAAACCAAATTGGGATAACCTGTACTGTAAAGACTGTCATAATAGTCTTTTTTTTCCTATGGAAAATTGGACATATGTGGGATGGAGTGATATTCAGCATGGATGAGGACAGGATAGGACCTATAAGAGGAAAAAGCAAACCACAAAAAATTAAGGTGAGAAATGTTTGTGAGTAGCAGTATTATTACCTTATGTTTGTAGAGAATTCTGTCACTTTTCTCTTACATTTTCTGCATAAAAAGAGTGGTATAACGGCTCCGGGGTGGCTCAGTTAGTTGAGCATCTGACTCTTGATTTCAGCTCAGGTTATATGATCTCTTGGTTCATGAGATGGAGCCCCTCATTGGGTTCTACACTGACAGAGTGGAGCCTGCGTGGGATTCCCTCTCTCCTTCTCCCTCTGCCCCTCCCCTGTGTGTGTGCACATGCACGCACACACACACACACACACACACACACACTCTCTCTCTCTCTCTCTCTCTCTCTCTCTCTCTCAAATAAACTTTAAAAAAGAGTGGTATAAAAGGAGCATTAAAACTGAAGAACAAAAGTAAAAATGGAACTCTGAACCAATGGTAAGACTTCTGAGATAATTTCTTTATTATAAGTGTTCTTGTTCTTGTGTTCATTATCCTAGTTTATGGCATCATCATTTACCCAGTGAACCTGAGCAGAAAAATGCTAAGGAGTTACTGTAGATGCATCCTTCTACTTTACTATCTACATTTAGTTACAGTCTCTGAGGCCAGATAGTCAATTTGATTTTTTTAATTAGTTGAGTGCTTAGTATGTACCTTATTCAGAGAGAATGATAGAGATAAAAATTATTGCACTTGTGGAACTTACATTTTCTTAGGCATCATATATTTCTGATTTAAAGATAAGATTTCTGAAATGGAAACCCATTTTTACAATCAATGTTTGAAAAGAAAACAACTAAACTAAAACTTAGTGAGTTGTGGTGTGGTTATCATGACCTGTACATGGACGAACTTAGTGAAGCTCATGGTAGGTATCTGTTCAATCATCACCTCAGTTGCATTATTTGCATTTGGGAGTCCCATATGCAATTGAATTATAACTTAAATTTGTATCCCTGATTGTCATGTAAGTTAAAAAATAGCCAAAAAGCACATAAAAAATGTTTAACATTATTAGTCATTAGTGACATACAGATCAAAACCATGATGAGATACAACTTCACATCCACTAGCATGGCCATAATAAAAATAAAAATTAATAATAATAATGTGTTGGTGAAGATGTGGACAAATTAGAACCCTCATATATTGCCAGTGGGATTATAAAGTGATGCAGCAACTGTGGAAAAGTTTGTCGGTTCATCAAAATGTTAAATATAGAATTACCATATGACCTCCACAGTTCCACTCCTACATGGGTACCCATAAGAATTGAAAACAGTTATTCAGGTACATGTACACACATGTTTATAGCGCACTCTTCATGATAGCCATCAGGTGGAAACAGTCAAATGTCCATCAACGGATGACTGGATAAACATTATGGTATATACATATAATGAAATATTCTTTAGCTATGAGAAGGAATGAAGTTCTGGTACAGGCTACCGCATGGATGAACCTCCAAAATACACTGAAAGAAGTGAAAGAAGCCAGATAAAAAAGGTGACACATGATTGTGCTTATATGAAATATCCAGAATAGAAAAGTCCAAAGAATTTGAGGGGAGATTGGTGGTTGCCAGGGACTAGTTATGGGAGTGGGAATGGAGAGAAACTGCTAAATGAGCAAGGGGGTTTTACTTTGGAGTGATTGAAATGTTTTAGAACTAAATAGAACTAGAGAGAACAACATTGTGAATGTACTAAATGCCACTGATTGTTCACTTTAAAATGGTTAATTTCATAACATGTAAATTTCACCTTGATAAATTATTTTTAAAAATATTATACTATGATGCAAAATTCAAATAAAGGTTATTTTGTGCCCTCAAGTTTGTCTATCATATACTATCAGTGCAGTTAAAAACAGAATAAATGGTCAAATCTCTTTATATAGATCTTAGAATTCAGAGTTCAGATAGATTGGTATGACTTTTTCATGTGTCATCAAGGATGGTTATACAGGCACCTGACCTCTAAAGTCAAAATCTTGACTTCCAGTAGAAGCTTTATTATACATAATCAGGTATAACTGGGGTATCCATGTTCCTTTTGCCCTCAGCAGCTCAGAGTACATCAGTATGCCCCATGAGTGGTATGGGACTCAGGACTCATGAGTGGTATTGCCCTTTGCAGCTAAGTCTTGAGTAAGCACTGATGGCAGAGTTGCAATTTGCCTGGGCCAGGTGGATCCAGAGCAATGACCAAGGACTTTGTGAAGCAGTCTCCTGCTGTTACCATGTTGAGGAGAACCTTGGCAGGCAGTAGCTGAGGATATGCTAGACTGGGTCCTCTTCTAACTGTGACACTACTACCAGCATGACCCCATTTGTAGCAGCAGTATTCCCACTGTCATCTGCCAAGTCTCAGACAGCCCTCAGAACCCAGTGGCACTGTGAGCTCATGTTTCCATGCCCTCACAGGCCCAGAACTCTGGTCATGCCACACCTACTCTGTCTTTTGGAGTCTGGCTGGACAAAGCTGTCTGCTTACTTCTTAAGGGACAGATACCCTGAGTGCCTTGTAATACTCAAGCATGATTTATATTCCTCATTCAAGGTAATCTTTCTTTTTTTCTCTTGTTGGAGAAAAATTTAAATAAACACATGTTTCAAATACAGCAGAGCATCTCCATACATTAAAAAGTATCAAAACTTTGAATAACCAAATACAGAAGAAACCCCAATATTCCTTGATGCCTTCTGAGATTGTAGTATCACTCCTAACATATCAAAGAGGCCAAGTTCACCAGCATGGATTGTGAAAAACAGAGTGCCTGTGATGCCCTGCTTAGCTGTCAATGACCACAAATGATTGACAAGATCTTTGCATAATAGCTTCTGTTTATTAATAAAATTATATACAAATTAAATTTTCAAAGTTTGAATCTTAGCCAGGCTTTAATAGTTGCTATTTTCTTTGATATTGTTTTTATTTTAAATTTTTTTTTTCAACGTTTATTTATTTTTGGGACAGAGAGAGACAGAGCATGAACGGGGGAGGGGCAGAGAGAGAGGGAGACACAGAATCGGAAACAGGCTCCAGGCTCTGAGCCATCAGCCCAGAGCCTGACGCGGGGCTCGAACTCCCGGACCGCGAGATCGTGACCTGGCTGAAGTCGGACGCTTAACCGACTGCGCCACCCAGGCGCCCCCCTTTTTTTTTTTTTTAATTTTTTTTTTTTTCAACGTTTATTTATTTTTGGGACAGAGAGAGACAGAGCATGAACGGGGGAGGGGCAGAGAGAGAGGGAGACACAGAATCGGAAACAGGTGATATTGTTTTTAATCTTAATATCATTAAGTAGATTATGTACTCTCCAGGTAAACTACAGAGACCATGGGCCCTCTTTCTCCCTTTTATTTTACTCAGGCCAATTTACACATTTATGTTTCCTGCCTAGCCCCTGTGGTGTTCTGAGTTTATAATTCCCAGAAAAGACTGAAATACTTTAATAGTACATACTAAGTTTCTGGGCACTGTTTTAAGTGTTTTATCTGTACTGACTAATGGAAGATCACCACCCTATTAGGTACTGTGGCCACCATGGAGGTCTGCTATTCAGACCTCCCTTCAAGAGACAACTCACTTTATCTGCAAGGAGCACAGATAACAGCCTCCAATTGCAGTGCCTTAAGGGCATGCTTTTCCTGGACAGTCCCAGCCAATGACTGAGAATGGTGGAGATACCAGAGCCTGACCATTTCTGCCCAATGTGGGACTCCTCTTATTGAAAATCTTTGTCCCAGAGCTCCCCTTTGGGTTGGCCAAGCCTTTGTCTGATCTTTACTGTGGTGTGAGGCTCTCTCTCTCCAATTCTACTTCCTCTCCCTGTATTCTCACAATAAATTGATAAATCTCTTGCATCCCTGACCCTATCTCAGTGTCTCCTTCTGGGAGGACACAACTGATACAGGTAGGTACTATTATTATCCTATTATTATCCTTAGTTTACAGATAAGGAAGACAAGGCATAGAGAGGTGGCTCAAGGTCTCATAGCTAAATTGGTTTCAGTGCCTTTAATCATGTTCTTAAACCATTAGGGTATGTTACCTCTCCATTCTAAAGTTCTTATCCAATTGGGGCGCCTGAGTGGCTTAGACCGTTGAGCAACTGACTTCGACTCATGTCATGATCTCACGGTTCGTGGGTTCGAGCCCTGCGTTGGGCTCTGTGCTGACAGCTCAGAGCCTGGAGCCTGCTTCGGATTTTGTGTCCCCCCCTCTCTCTGTTCTTCCCCTGCTCATTCTCTATCTCTCTCTGTCTCTCAAAAATAAATAAACATTAAAAAATTTTTTAAGTTCTTATCCAGTTAAGTATCCTTTGTATGGCAGAAACTCTGCTGGGTTCTAGAAATAAAGAAATGAATTATATAGCCCCTTATCTCTCTCAAGAAACCCATAATACAGTGGAGAAAACAAGGAAAATAAGCAGATGGTTTCAATCTTTGCTCTCAGTGCAATGATGAGATGAATGCAGGGGCCTGAGAGTCTAAAGGAAAGGAATCTAATTTGTGTCATTTCTCACTTCCTCTACCCCTGGTATGGACATCCCCTTCCTCTTCTTATCCCCCTGCCCCATGCCATCTGGGATGCCTGTCATGTTCTCTGACCCCCCTAAAACTGAGTTGGGCATTGATTGTTCTGTATTCTTTCAGGAACCATCTGTCTTACCATACTACAACCACCTTAGTTGATGTTTACTGCTTGTCTCCTGCTTGTCCATGTGCCCAGTGCCTAGTGGCATGCCTAGCTACAAAAGTGTTTGTTGAATCAATGAATGAAGAGAATCATTTGTTTGCTTGCCTGTTAACTCCCAAACCTAGAACCTTTCAAGCTGTGAATAGAAAAGAGATGTTAGAAGAGAATGCACAGGACGGGAATGGTAAGGAGGCAAATGAATTATACCTTTCTCTTGAGAGAATCTCACTTTTTTTCTCACTGTCATCAGCAGGCCTGAATTCAGGGATGTTTTTGTCTTCTTTAAAACTTGGGTTCAGGGGCGCCTGGGTGGCGCAGTCGGTTAAGCATCCGACTTCAGCCAGGTCACGATCTCGCGGTCCGTGAGTTCGAGCCCCGCGTCGGGCTCTGGGCTGATGGCTCGGAGCCTGGAGCCTGTTTCCGATTCTGTGTCTCCCTCTCTCTCTGCCCCTCACCCATTCATGCTCTGTCTCTCTCTGTCCCAAAAATAAATAAATGTTGAAAAAAAAAAATTTTAAAACTTGGGTTCAAACATGGACAAATGCTTTCTATCTTGTTTATGATACAGATATGGTAAGCTGATATTTTTATCCATCCATCCATCCATCCATGCATTTGTTTATTAAGACTGTAAACACATATCTATGGAGTGTCCCTTGTGTGTTAGGCACAGTGCTAGGTACTGGTAATAGTGGTGAATGAGAAGCACAGTCTCTCACCTCAAGGAGTTTTCATTCTAGCAGGGCAATTGGGTTCTAAACAAATACAACCGGAATGTCCCCTAGACTCTTCCAGTTCATAGATCTTAGATGAGGTCATTTTAAATCTTTGTCACTGAGTCCAGTATGTCTGTATTCTTCCATGTACCAGATGGCAAGCTATCAGCTCTGTCCCTCTCTTATGTCTATGGGCATACTCAAAGGCTATTTTTTTCCTACAAATGAAATAATGCCTATCATTGATATGTGCTTTATAGTTGAATAAACCTTTCACAAATTGAATATTTTTATCATTATTACGAATATAATCATATAATATGTCCTCCTCCTACTTACGTTTCTACTTTTCTTCTTCTTTGATGCCTCCTTTTACCATATATCCTGGCCATTGTATGCTGTTCTGTTTGTTGCTATAAAGCTGCCTTTCCACTGTGCTACCACCACTATTGGAAACACCTACATGTGACCTGCTTGTTTTTCAGCTTCCTCTGTGGCCCCTGTCTCTAGATTTCTGTTCCTTTATCAGCATCTGGAATGATCTAGTACTAAGACTTGCTGCATTCATCTCATCAGCTGACCACTGCTCTCCCCACAAGACCTCTTGGAGCACCTGCTCTTTCTCCTGCCAGTTTGAGTTTGTTGCCATTTTTCATACCTCCAGATCTCAGATGCTCCCCTCTCTCCAGTCACTGGTCAAGCATTTTCCTTTATTTATTTATTTATTTATTTATTTTTATTTATTTATTTATTTATTTATTTATTTATTTATTTATTATTTTTTAGTTTGCATCCAAGTTAGTTAGCATATAGTGCAATCATGATTTCAGGAGTAGATTCCAGTGATTCATCCCCTATGTATAACACCCAGTGCTCATCCCAGCAAGTGTCTTCCTTAATGCCCCTTACCCATTTAGCCCATCCTCCCACCCACAACCCCTCTAGCAGCCCTCAGTTTGTTCTCTATATTTAAGAGTCTCATACGTTTTGTCCCCCTCCCAGTTTTTATTTTTGCTTCCCTTCTCTTATGTTCATCTGTTTTGATTTTAAATTCTACATATGAGTGAAGTCATAATGACATTTGTCTTTCTCTGACTAATTTTGCTTAGCATAATACCCTCTAGTTCCATCCACATTGTTGCAAATGGCAAGATTTCATTCTTTTTGATTACTGAGTAATACTCCATTGTATATGTATACCACATCTTCTTTATCCGTTCATCTGTCAATGGACATTTGGGCTCTTTCCATACTTTGGCTATTGTCAATAGCGCAAGCATTTTCCTCTTTTTTAACATTTATTTATTTTTGAGACAGAGACAGAGCATGAACGGGGGAGGGTCAGAGAGAGAGAGGGAGACACAGAATCTGAAATAGGCTCCAGGCTCTGAGCTGTCAGCACAGAGCCCGACGCAGGGCTTGAACTCACGAACCACAAGATCATGACCTGAGCCAAAGTCAGACGCTTAACCAACTGAGCCACCCAGGTGCCCCAAGCATTTTCCTCTTTTTATGTCTACCTGCTTTTGTAGGGATCCCATGGTATTGTGACATGGGCTCCTAGTGACAGAATTATTTCATTATCACACATCTTTTCTTGCACTGTTAAATGTGGCTTTCAGTTAGAACCTCCCACTGTACCTGGAACCACTGATCCCATCGAGGTTTTAGGCCTACTGTACCAGCCTGTTTCCTCCTTTATGGTGGTTTTTTCCCCCACAGGATTTCTGTTTTTCTTCTGTTTAACCTGGAAGGTTTAAACCAAGGATGCATAGGGTGCATAAAGGAGATGAGAAATCCAGTGGAAGGAATGGCTCTAGGCAAAGCCCCAGAGACCAGGAACAGCATGGGTGTGTGATAGAGCTAGGTATGCTGAGAAAATGCAAGCATCGCAATGTAGCCAGTGCATTGTAGCATGGAAGGGCTTAGATGGCAAGAGGTAATCCTGGGAAGCTAAATTGTGTCAGAACAAGAAGGGCCTCTCCTGGATTCTGAGAACAGAAAAAAATAATCTGGAAATGAAACAGGTTGAGTTTTCTCAAATGCAGGTGTTTTATTGGTAGCTAATTTTTCCCTGACTCTCAAAAGCTGAAACACAAGCTGCTGACATTTTGTATGCATTATGCATGCCTTGCATTTCTTCTTGGTCCTTCTCTCCATCTTTTTTACTACCTAATGGGACTGGTCTAGACAATGTCTAGACTTATTGTCTGTTTTCTGAATCTGTTGATTGTCATGACCTGGTAGTTGCTTCAAGCTTCCAGAATCCAGTTATTAACCCTTCCAAGTTTTGGATATGCTAGGACTCTCAGATGAGTCTTTTTTTTAAGATTCTATTTTATTTTTAAGTAATCTCTACACCCAATGTGGAGCTTGAACTTACAACCCTAAGATAAAGAATCGCATGCTCTACTGACTAAGCCAGCCAGGCACCTCTCAGATGAGTCTTTTTTGCCCCCCTGCAAGGAATTACTCTTGTCCAAACCAACCAGATTTGAATAGTCACCATGTGGATATCTTGAAGAAGCAATCACCATGACAACCCTACGACAAAATCATATTCCTACAGCAATGGAACACTGTGCTCCAACAGGAAACTCCCATCCTGTGCATCCGTCATGGTCCCTCCCATGTGAAGCCTTGTCCGTCCATGTTTCTCTTACTTTCCTTTGAACTCTGGAATCTGACTGCTTATTCCATTCATTTGACAGTTACTAATACTTCTTAAATTTCAGTCTTTTTGTGTATTTCAGTCTTGAATCCCCAACTGATTGTGAGTTCCTTGAAGGCAGAGAACGTGGAGTTAAATGCTTTGAAGCCTCCTCAGGAGCCATTTTTATGGCTGGTGCAGATAGGAAGTGTTTGGTATATATTTGCTAAATGAAACAATTGGGCCACAGGCGAATGAACTGCAGGAAAGATTGAACTGCTTGGAGAACCCAGAGGTGGTTCAGAAGAGCAGCCAGGCAGCATGGGCCTGCGCTCTGGAGTTATCAGACTTGGAGTTACAGCCCTATGAGGCTGCTCACAGGCTGTGTGACTTAGGGAGGTGGATTAGTTTCTCTGAGCTCCTCCCCCCTTCGTTTTTTTTCCTCTTCTTTTTAAAACAAAGTTGATGATAGAAACTTCACAGGTTTGTTTAAGGATTAAATGAGATAATATATCAGCAAATTAAATCACTGCTGTTAAGGTTATCCTTCATAGAAATAGCTCTTTGTGTTGGAAAAATCAGAAAGACCGGGAAAGGTTAGGGCAGATTATTTGTTGTAGAAAAGACTGGAAAAAAGTTACTTATTTATGTTGGATTAAGTAGAAGATCCTTTTTTTGGGCTTGAGTGCTGCTCTAGAGTTGTACTGTCTGATTTGAATTTTGGCCCCATTTTCTGCTAGCTATACAACATTGGGGAAGTCAACTTAAACTCTCTGGACCACAATTTTGTCATCTGTAAAATGGGGATAGTAATATTTACTGCATAAAGTTACTGTGAGAAAGAAATGAAACAACCCCTGTAACATGCTTATTAGCATAGTGCTAGGCACATAGTAAGGCTCCTGATAGGTTGTTTTATTTATTGCTACTTGTATCAGTTACCTATTACTATATAATTAACCACTCTAAAATTTAGTGGTTTAAAACAGTGAGTGTTTATAATTGCTCATGGGTATACAGATCAGCTGGACAGTTCTTTTGATGTCAGTTGTGCTCATTCATACATTTGCAGTCAGGTCTAGGGCAGGAAGGTAGCTCTGTGATCTTGGCTGGGCTCTCTCACATGTGTAGGGTCAGTGGGCTACAGGCTGTTCCAGGATTGTCTTCCCAGGGCTCACTGGGATGTTTTCCATAGTCTTTCTTTCTCTGGAAGGACAGTCAGGGCTTGTTCACATGACAGGTAGGCATGAATCCAAGAAAGAATGAAAGTAAGCAAGAACTGACACACTGGGATTTCTACTGCATACTGTTGGCCAAAGCACATCACAAGACGAGCCCAGATACAGGCATGGGGAAAAAAGATTACATCTCTTGATAGTAAGATCTACAAAGTCACACTGCAAAGGGCATGGATACAAGGAGGGGTGAAGATGTGGCTAGTTTCACAGTTGCTCTACCATACTACCTTTACATTCCTTCTAGAAATATAAAAACAAATATTTGTACCATGGTTTGTAGATTACAAAGACCTTTTGCCTATAAATACTGAGTCTTATAATGAGACTGTGAGTTAGGTATTTTTGAGCCTTTGCTAGGTGCTAGATACTATCTTAGGCATGTACTTCTATTGAAATCTTTTTCTTACCCTTTTAGCATACATTGGTTGCTAATGCTTAGGCAGTAAGCTTTCCTTCTCGACCAACTGCTCTCCTGACTCTTCCAGGGTCATTTTATTTACTTTCATGGGATTTCAGTTTCTCCCTTTATGTAGAGACATTGATACTCCAGCCTAAATCTTCTTGAATTTTGTTCTTCTTAGTGCTTGTTAACCAGTGTTTCATAGTTGTCACATGACTGCCTCAAACTCATCTTGTCCAGATGTGTAACCAGATGTGTTATCATTTTAAAATCTAATTAGGCTGATACTTCCCAGAGTGAAAATACTATGAAAATACAAATACATACAGTAATATTTTGGCCTTTCTGTGACTTTTATGTATGACTTTTAACTCTTTAAAGTTTTAGAGACACTGCAAATGGCTTTCTGTAATTAACATTCTTAGGAAAAATATCTCCTGGATAAAGGCATTTCCTATTTGGCCTTAATCTTGGGTTGGAAGGTAGGGTCCTGGATGTACACTGGGTAGTTTTTATTTAGGGTTTTAGTGGTGCTACTAAATATAGCATGTCCCATTTTTCCTTTTCCCTCAAACTGTCTCATTGATGTAACATAAAACCAAATAGAACAGTGTCGAACAGCTTGAAAGAGTGAATATCATGTGTTGAAAAGGAATATCACAGTATCACCTGATAAAAATAGCTATACCCACAGCAAGCAGAGATTGGTGCACTCTAGAAGAGTGCATGCTTTTTAAAGGTTTGATTCACTTTTTACCCCCAAGAAATCGATAGGTGTTTGCAAAAGCTGTACCAGGTAAGGGTTTGCTGGATGGGAAAAAAATAACCTTTAAACTTGGTGGTCAAGTATAGTTCTTAAAAATAAGCAGAAGAAATGTGGTTAAAAGGTCCTTAACTTTTCCATGTTACCACTCAAATTATGTTCATATTTCTGAGGATTGAGGCAGAGGTTTGACAAAGTCAAGATTAAGAAGTCTGACGAGGGGCGCCTGGGTGGCGCAGTCGGTTGAGCGTCCGACTTCAGCCAGGTCACGATCTCGCGGTCCGTGAGTTCGAGCCCCGCGTCAGGCTCTGGGCTGATGGCTCGGAGCCTGGAGCCTGCTTCTGATTCTGTGTCTCCCTCTGTCTCTGCCCCTCCCCCGTTCATGCTCTGTCTCTCTCTGTCCCCAAAATAAATAAAAAACGTTGAAAAAAAAATTAAAAAAAAAAAAAAAGAAGTCTGACGAGAAGGGGATCATATTATTTATTTATTCTACAGGTCTTAAGCAAGAGACCACATTATTTATTCAATAGCATTAATCAAGGAAACACTTTATCATGGGTATTAGAGGATACAGAGGTGAAACAGACAAACCCTCAAGGAATTTACTACCATGTAGGGAAGACATATTTATGCATATGAGTACACATATAATATTACCATGCCAAAAGGGACAGATATTGTCAGAAAGGTATCAAGTGATATAGAATTTGTATGTTCTGTGAGTACCAACTGCATCCAGGCACTGTGGTAGGTGCTGGGGACACGGCTTACATTCTACCAGGGCAGGCATATAAATAACAAGCTAATAAACTATTAAATAAAATAATACAGGTTAGGGGGGAGAGACCTAGGGGTGTTGTTTTAGGTGGTCAGGATTATGGAGAGATGAGAGTGGGAAATGGAGGTCTTCCCCCCACCCCCTTTTTTTTTAAAGTAGGCTCCATGCCCAGTGCAGAGCCCAATGTGGGGCTTGAGTTTATGACCCAGTGATTAAGACCTGAGCTGAGCTCAAGAGTTGGACGCCTAACTGGCTGAGCCACCCAGGTGACCCTGAAGGTGTTTCTGAGATAAAAAAGTAGACATGACTAGACATAGAATAAGAAATGTATTTGGGGAAGAGCATTCTAGTTGGACTGGTTTTGGGGTGGATGAGATGGGGTAATCAGGTTCAGGGGAGTTGGTGAACCTCCATCTTTTATTTTGAAAAGGCTTTTAAGGGGGAGCAGTTAAGACTAACCTGGAACCAATGACTGGAGGTTTTAGGGGTTAAAGTCTATGCTGTCTAGTAGTAGGTAGTAGAAGGAGTTCTGGCACCATGTTAGAACAGCATGGTTAACTGCCTGTGAACTCTGCAGGGGCACAAGAATGGTGTCTTTTTCATTAAAATATACCTGTTGCCTATCCCAGAATCTAATACATAGTAGGTGATCAAGAGTTGAGTTTTGAATTCCGTTTCTGAACATCACACACGTGGTTGTATGAAACCCATGGATCTTCTTGCAAGTATTCAGTTGAGATGGCTATGGATTTACATGGAAGTCTACAGATAAGTTTTCCCAAAAAGGATGGCCTATTCTGTTTTGGCTCCCCGGGATGAAATGAATTAAAAGTAATCCCTTTTTCATTTCACAGACATTTTCTCTTCTAGGATCAGAGATTGGTTTTGCTGTCCATAGAGCTGTACCTGATTTAAACAGTGTATAATAATTTAATTTCTATTTATTTTGCTTGTTCACAAACATTTATGTATTTCAGAAGGAATAATTTACCCAGGATTTCACAGACAATAATCACCGAGGCCTTGTGGCTCTAAGTCCATGCTCTTTCTACTACATCCTACAGTCTCATATGAAACAGATTTCATTTCATGCAAGTTCTGTTTATGTACCTCTGTGTCATATTTCAATTTCTTTAACAGCAGCATCATTTTACCAGCTAAGAAGACTGCCTGCTCTGGGTGGCAACCTAATCACTGTGCTAAGGAAGACACCTCACTCTCTGTCCCCTGTTTAATGAAACCCTCTTGGATCTCTCTGGCCCCCATTATTCTCTCTTGTCTCTGGTTTCTGTAACATTTATACCCTGTCCTCACACCTTCTCACGCTTAGTTTGTTTTCCTACTGTTTCTTCTGGTTGAACCTTATCTCCCTAGATGGGTTGTCTGTTCTAACCCCAGAGCTCAATATTTATTTATTTTTGGGAGAGAGAGAGCACACACGAGCAGGGGAGGGGCAGAGAGAGAGGAGGACAGAGGATCCCAATAGGCTCCACGCTGACAGCAGAGAGCCTGATGTGGGGCTCAAACTCACGAACTGTGGAGATCATGACCTGAGCTGAAGTCGGACGCTTAACTGACTGAGCCACCCAGCATCCTCCAAAGAGCTATTTTTTAAAGCAGGAACTCCATTTATGTTTTGTGTGACACTAGACATGGATGCTTATGAACTACTTATTTGATTCAGAACCATCCATTAGTGAAAGGAAAGTTGTAGTGAATTTCTCCAGGGCATAAGTCATATTGTCCACTTCATTTATATTCCTAGCCACAAGTATTGAGCCCAGAGTAGGTGCTCAATAAATATGTTTTAGATATGTCGGCTTGGTTCCCCTGTACCCTTGTTCCTGGCATCTCTGTTTAGTAGTATTCTTCTTAGTGATGTTCTTCACCATCCTTCAGGAAGGGTCTGGGGTTTATTTATCTGTGCAATAATGGTAATAAGAATAACAGCTTGGTTTTTAGTTATTCCTATGTGCTGGGCATTACACTAAGTACTTTACATGAATTACATTATTAAACCCTTACAACCACCCCCTCAACCCAGGTAGTCTTCAGAGCCCAACCTCCTAACCTTGGTACTATTTCCTTTGTAGCCCCTCTCTACACTCAGTAACTGACAGGGGATCAGTCATCAGGAATTTCTGGAGAAGGCCGGTTGAAGGCATTGCCTAACCAGTTTAAACATTTCTAAGTCCTTTTTATTTTAGTGTCAGGGCTGTTATTAATATTTTCTATGAAATTCTGTAGTTTCTTTTTCCTCTTAGCTGAATTTGGTATAAGTACAGAATTATTACAGGGAATAGCTAGCCTAAGCTGGAATTGATGTATCTGCCGCCCCTGGCTTTGCCAAGCAACAAGATTCCTTGTTTTCTGAAGCTATCTTGGCATTGTTAATGTGGTTGGACATAGAAGTATATCTGTGATATAAATAATGGTCACTAGGATGGAGAGGATAGCAGTTTGGGAATGGTATTTCTAGTTCTGGGGAGTGCAAAAGAACTGCATTGGTCAGAGAGGATTGAACACTGCATTTATTTTCCTGAGTCTTCATTGAGATTTCTACTCATTTAGCACTATTGAAGACTGGTTCCTGGTGGAGGGTGGTGTGGGAGGATTGTGGGCTCTTCTATGGGCTCTTTTTCCCTATCATTTTCATTTTCCTCTTAACTAACCCGTGTTTTCATTTGATAGCAAGAATATAGAATATGAAACTTCCACAACTGAATGGTGAGATTTCATAGGGGCAGAGAAAGTTGTATAATCATTTTAGAACTCAGTGTTTTCCTCTGTAAATACCATGTACTCCAAAGAATTGTTGGTAGAATAAATGAGATCCAAATTCCTAACCTTGGCCTGCAACATCCAGTATTGTATAATTTCAGCCTGCCTCTCACAACCTTCTCAGATCACCATTCCAGCCTCACTGACCCTCTTGTCTTGTTCCAGGATGCCCAACTGGCTCCTGCCTCACTGCCTTCCTGCTCTACCCACACCTCTAGACCCTCAAGCAGCTGGCTGGTTACCTCCTTAGCTTGACCCAGGCCTCTGCTCAAATTACTTCTCCTCAGAGAGCCTTCCTATTCATAGTCCAGAAGAACTTTCCTTCCTTCCCTGTTTTGTCTATCTCCCTTATCCAGCATTATTTCCCCTATACTACTCACTGCTATCTTAACCTATTTTATTTTTTATTACTTGTTTGTTCTCCCTTCACTTGAATGGAAGCTCCATGAGGGCAGGGTATTTGTCTGTCTTGTTTCCTTATCTCCTCAGCCCCTCCAGTGGTGCCTGGCACATGGTAAGTATTCAAACAGTATTTCCTGTCAGGGATAAATATGCCTGATACTATCCATTCCTCGTGGCATGGATAGACTTCTTAATTTCAACTTTGTAGCAACTTTTTTACTGGGTAATGCATTTTCTATTTTTACTAACGTAACCAATAAAAGTTTATTGAACAATTTGATTAAAGAGAGTCAGGGTCAAGTTGAGGTCCACTATGGATACAGCCTCCTAAGGATTAGGTGACTAGGAATTGTTAGGTTCAGGGTTATCACTGGCAGATGATTTTTAGAGAGGCAGCTGAGGTAGGTTGGAAAGAACTGGATTCAGGTATATGAAGAGAACACCAAAGAGTTTTGTCTGAACATGATGGGGCTGGAACCAAACTGGACAGGCAAAGATTTCTAAAGGCCTTATACTTACTGATGGTGTGACTTTGTTCAAGTCCTTTGACCTCCTCTGCAGTTCAGATTCCTTGTCTGTAAAATGAGTCTCATAACTGGAGAAGGGAGATGAGGGAGGGACTGCTTACCCCAAAAGGGTTGTTGTAAAACTGTTGAGGGAATGTATGTGGTAATCATTTATATCAAGTGGCACTCACATAAATTGACATAAATGCATATAAAGTGCTTGGCACCCAGTAAGTACTCAACAAATGGCACCTAGTATTTGTATTAAAATTATTAAAACACTTGGAAATTATCTGAAACACTTGTAATGATTTGGATATCTTAATGATTAGCTTTTTTTGAATTTCAACAAACTTTAAACAAACTGTTGGATTGTCTCCTACTCCCGGTTTGCATTTAGTGAGCATGAGAGGGCCCTTGAGCATAGCAAGAATGTGGACTTTGGAATCAGACAGAAATGAGTGCAAATCCTGAAATGAATGAATAAATGAGTAGGCAAATGGACTAGTGTCCAAGCCTAATCTTACTTAGCCCAGGCAAATTTCAATTTCCTTTCCCCCTCAAATTGCTGTCCATCGTGTGAAGGGAGCACTGTGGGCAAAGTACCAGAATAAAGAGAAATAAACTGTAGCCTAGATAATTCACAGATGCCTTTTGTACCCCTGCGTGAATGTGAACCACCCTATATTTCTTCCCTCACAGACACTGGGGCATGCTTGTCCACACAGCCCTACTGGTTCTTCCTACTGTTTTATGAGACAGATGCCAAGACTCACTGGGTATCAGCCACTCACTGTCACCATCACTGGTGAATGACAAGAGTCCTGGAAAAAAAGTCATCTTTTCCTTTAACTTACCAAGGCAGGGTACATAGATCCTCCTCTTCCTGGTAATAGGATTCCAACTTAACTTTGAAGGTCCCTCAAATCTGTGGTCTTTGCAACTTCCGGGAATAACATGACTAATAATCTTGACACAAAGATTGATTACTTACTAATGTCAGACATTGTACTCAATCCTTTATCTGATTCCTTCCACAACTCTAGAAGGTATAGGTACTATTGTCTCATTTTTTTCAGGTGGGGAAACTGAAATTTCAAGATAGGAAATAACGTTTCCAAAGTCCCCCAGCTACAAAGAGGAGGAGTTGGGAGGTCAGTCAAAGTTATCTGACTCTGGTGCCTGTGTTGGGTTGTCATTCACTAAAGTCTGTCATCTCTGCCAGACTATGAAGTCTTTGGGAGGAGAGATAGATCTTACTCACCTTAATCCCCATTCATCCCCAATGCCCAGCTCAGTCAATGGTTATTAAGATGAAAATTTAAAATTCCCTCTGTGTGGATGGTGCCCTAGTCTACATACAGCTCAAGCTTCAAGATAGAAAGTGGCTACATCTGTGCATCCTGATGTAAAAATGTTGGCGTTTGGAGCCGAGGGCGAAGAAAGAATTCTTGAGACATCTTTGGTGCAAGAAGGTGGTTTTATTAAAGCACAGGGAAGAACCTGAGGGCAGAAAGAACATCACTCTGCCTATTTTAAGGACATGTCAGTGGGCTGTAAGTTGTAAGGAAATTTACTTTTTTCTTTTGCCTTTGTTTCCCACATCACATTCTACTCAGCTCTTTGCTCAGGCAATCTCCTCAAACCTCATAGCACCTGGGGAAAGGGTGGGGTTATTACTCCATCTTTACACAGGAAGCAGTATTCTCCCAATACTTTTTTGTAGGCACCGAAGTTGGGATATGAACTCAGTGTCCTTAATTTCATATTTAGTCATTCCCCTTCCTCTGTATCTTTAAACTTTTAAGAGACTTAGAAATTTTCTGGGTGGGGGCAAGGACATTTGACACAGTCTCTTATATTATTTTTAAAAAAGCCTACCTTAATTGTGTGGTAAAAGCTATTTTAATCTCTAATACAGGCACAAATGCTCTATTGATTTTTTTTAAAGCAAAGTCACAAAAACCCATGTCCCTCTTTTTGTGAAAAATCATTATTACTAGGTGTTGTGGTCTGCAAGATGCTAAATAAGGATTCTAGCTAAAATCCTTTTGCAAAACTATTTCAATGCAAAATCAATAATATACCTGAAAAATTTATGAAAAGATGAATTAAGGATAAAACAACTCCTTACCTTTTAGTGAATACATACACATGTATGAACATTAACATGCAATGTTAACTTTTGGTTGTCTTCTGGGGTTTGAGATCTAGTGGCTTTGTAGATGAGGAACATACCAAGAGTCTTGCCTGAAATACAATGGTAGCCATAACTATACTGGGCAGGCCACAAGTACCAAAGGCCTTAAGCACTTAGAAAAGTAGAAATCTAACATGGGGCCAGACTCTGGACTTCCATGTAAGACTCCTGTGCCTCCCATTGGCTTCTGGACATTTTCAGCGGACCATGTGAACAAGACTATGAGTTGGTTTTTGGCTAGTCATGGCTTTAAGGCATGCTATACAGTGTAGAGCCAGGAGGACTAGGAATAGAGAGGGATGGAGTGGACTTGAAAATTATTTAGGGGTACAATGCCTGGCTCATAACAGTTTTTTGATGTTCCCTAAATGAATGAAAGTGCCATCAGCAGGACCCAGAGAGTTCCAGTGATGAAGGATAAAGAAATAAGCTATAAACTGTGCAAAGGAATTCAACCTCTAGCTTCATCTGTAAGAGGGGAAAGGTGAGAATACTTCCTGTATTGGTTACTTAGTCAAGAGTTTTCCAGAGGATGTATGTACATATAGAGAGATTTACTGGAAGGAGTTGACTCATGTGGTTATGAAGGCTCACAAGTCCCAAGAGCTGCAGTCAGCAAGCCAGAGACCCAGGAGAGACAACAGTATCATTCCATTCCGGGTCCAGAGGCCTGAGAGCCAGGAGAACTGATGGTGCAGTTCCAGTCTGAATGCTTGCAAACTCAAGACCCAGACAGAGCTGATGTTTCAATTAGAGTTGGGTGGCAGCAAAGAACTGATGCCCCAGCTCAGTGCAGTCAAGCAGGAGAAGTTGCCTTTTACTCACAGGAGGGCCAATCTTTTTGTTCTATTCTGGCCTTCAACTGATTAAATGAACCCACCCTCAGTGGGGAGAGCAATCTGCTTTACTCAGTACATTCATTCAAATGCTAATCTCATCCACAACACCTTCACAAACCCCCAGAATAATATTTGACCAAATAGCTGGGCACCCTGTGGCCCAGTCAAGTTGGCATATAAAGTAACCATCCCAATTCCCATGCTTGTTGTAGAAATGTTATGAGAGTTAAAAAAAATACTGTACAAACATAAGAGTGTCACCATTTATTCAAGGGAAAAGGTATTTATTTATTCCTTAATGATAATACCATGCATTTACCTAGTGCTTCCCACATGCCAGTTAGTGCCCTGTTTTACTTGCCTTATCTCATCTAATTCTCACAATGACCTTCTCTCTCTCCTTTTACCCTCAGAGGGGTCCATGTCTATAATTGTTACTGCATACAAACTGTCTGTGACATGGTGAGGAGGACCTCAGGCTCTGGAGCCAGCCTGCCATGGTTTCAATGCCAGCTGTTTCACTGGCTGCACAACCTTAGGGGCAAGTTATTAACTTCTCTATGCCTCAATTTCCTCTTCTATGAAATGAGATAATTGTAAAGTGCTTAGAACAGAGCTTGGCACCTAATATGTAAATATATGCTATGTACGTATATATGTACAGGTAGCATGTATGTGTGTATGTATGTGTGTTGCAGTGGTGGGGGTGACAGTGATCACACACAGACAAACTTACTTGCCTTCATTGGCCAGTCAGGTAACATCAGTGTGTAGGAAGCAGCGGAGAATAAGTTAGTAAGGAGTGGTAGGGTGAGTGGAGAACTAGAAAGTGTCCTCTTCACTTAAAGCCATTAAAATTGGGGAATTTACAAATCATGCAAGGAGTTGACCCCCCACACCCCAGTGTGCCATATGCCAAGCTGCTGTAATGTGTGTTTTACAGAGTTCCCTTAGTGATCCTGCTAGCAGGATGGTCCATTTTATAGATGTCAAAAGCAAAGTTCACTCCCCAGGTAATAAGTACCAGAGGAAATAGGGACTGAACAAAGGGCGCTCCCTATGCAGATCCCACACCTTGATCACTGTCTCTATGCCATTCTCATGCCTAACACAGGAGCCTCTGTTGGTGGCCTTGGGGGTTATGGCTATGTTTGTTTGTGTTACTCCTTTGTGAGCTTAGAAGGGTTGGGGCCTTATTCATTTTTCTATTTCCTGCCTCCCTACCACACTGGTGTCCATTGAGTAACATCTGATAGGTCTACGTTCTGGTCATTGGTCATCTCTAATCAGGTGGTGAACTTGGGCAATTAGTTTACTGTCTAAGATGTCCAGTTTCTCCATCTTCAAAATTGGGATAATAACTCCCACAGGTTGTATTCCTTGGGAAGCAGACTTTTGAGGTGTGGACTAGCCTGCAGGAGATTTATTAGGGGGTACTTTGGGGATCATCACCATGGAAGGAAAGAGAAAGGGAGGGAAAGGGAGTGGAGGAGAGCAGAGGGAAGTTGGGGGGAAGGGAAGAAGCAGGATCAGACAGAGGGACCAGTGGGGCTGGGCTACAGTCTCAGTGAAGGCCTCAGCCAACCCTATGAAGGGATGGAAAGCTGAGATAGCCCTTCCAAGTGTACTTAGTCAGAGCAAGGGTTCCAGGTCTTCATACCCTATGTCAACCAGTCACTAGATATGGGGTGCCCCAAGAAAGGGGCATGACTTTGGCAGAGACAGCTCTCTCCGGTCAGCTGAGCACTAGCTAAGGGACTAAGTTCTTCAGTCGTGAAGGAGGATCTGGGCAGCTCACCCCAGCCTCTACTGGAGAAATCTGATACATGTAAAAGCATGCTGTGAAATGCTAGACAGATATAGCATTTTTGTTGTTAACATTAATAGTAATATATTCGGGGATCAGGAAAAAAATTTAAACCGAGTTGAGTCTATTTTTTTGAATAGGTTCTCAGTAAGAACCATGAAGTTGGTATATACCCTTGTTTTTATTCCTCTCACTTCCCCAAAGACACCCTTTCTCCTCTCTCTTTTGTTATTAATCTCATCTTAAAAGTGCTTATGCCATCCTATTTTAAAACCTCTAGGATTGGTTTGATTTGATTTCCTTTCCACTAAAATGACTGTTCTGACCTCTGACCTTAATCCGGGATGGTTAGAGCAGCTGGAAGCACTTTCTTGACTATCTATCTATCTTCACACTTTATATTCCATATAGGCTCAGAAAAATTCTAAGTCCTAGTGCAGTTTTTAAACATTGCTAACATTAACTATTCCTGTTATCAGTGAGGTTAATTAAACATAATTGAATGCCAGCCCTAGCATTCCCAACTCTGTACTGACCCTGGAGTCAGTTCTGTCAGTTTGTAGGGCTCAGACATGAGAACAACACAGCAAAAGCCATCAACATGAAAGATGAATGTTCCAGAGATCAAGAATATTGAGCAACTCTGAGTCAATTCCAGGGACCAGCTGCTTATAGAAAGAACTATGTATGTGAGTTCAAAGGTGTAATACATTGTTCATTTCACATACACACGCACACACAAACTCACACTCACATGCACACAAACACAGCACTGATGTATTCAGGCAGTTACACTGTGAATTCCATCATATGATTTCTGTCAAACATACGTGTGTATATATTTCTAACTCACACATTTCATCATGTCACTTTTCTGCTGAAATGCAACATCTCCACCATAAAATCTAAAGTCTTAGCAAAGCTCTTTTAGTCCCTGAATATGTCAGAATCTTGTATGCTGCTGTGTCTTTGTGCATGCCCTTCCCTTCTCCCCAGAGAGCCTTCTCATTGCCTATGCATCCTTCAGGTCTCAGTTCAAATGTCGCCCCTACCAGGCAGCCTTCCCTGGCTTCCCCACAATGTCACATTGACACTTGGTGCTCTGTACTGGTTTTCCTCTCACTGAGCCACTGGATGGGAGGGAAATAAATTCATGAACCTGTTGAAGAGGTGATAGGGTCACAGTGGAGAGAGAATGGGAGAAGAAATATGCAAAAACCCTTTTACTTAAAACTTAAGTCCTGTAGAGGGGCACCTGGATGGCTCAGCCAGTTGAGCGTCTGACTCTTGCATGATCTCATGGTTCTTGAGTGCAAGCCCCAGGTTGGGCTCAGTGCAATGCAGAGCCTACTTGGAATTCTCTGTCTCCCCCTCTCTCTGCCTTTCCCTGCCCCTCCTCCAACCCCCTGCTCTCACTTTTGCACGCTCTCTCTCTCTCTCTCTCAAAATAAATAAAACATTAAAAAAACTTATGTCCTGTAGAGTCAATATTCAGTTATATCTCTAAAAGTGTAACTTAATGTATCTGATCCTTGATTTTGGTTTTGGTTTTAAGAAGAAACAAGAACCACCTTCTGACCCAAAGATTAGGAGAGCTTCTAAGGAGAGGCTTTCTGACAGAAGTAAAACTTTCCCCTGACTGCCCTCTTGTGGAGGTGCTGAAAGAGCCCAGAGATTATGGATAAAAACATAAACCTTGTTCCCTAGGTTGAGAGAGTAGTATATTCTGCATTGTCCATTGTTCTGTTTAATCAAGCTGCCGCTTGTAGATAATTACAGATTTTTAAAGAATTAGAGTATAGCAAGTCATACCCCAAAATGAATTCAGTTTGCCTCCAATGAATCAGATGGTCCATCAAGAACATTAGAATATCCAAAAAGAAGGCTATGAACAGCACATAGAGAAAGGCCACGTGTGGTTAAGAGAGGTCTCTGGCAGATAAAGTGCTAGATGCACATGACTTTTCACTTGCATGCCTTCACAGACTGAAGAAATCACAATTAAGAACACTTTCAGTTCTGTTTCCCTTAGATTAATGGCTCTTGTCATGCCCAAGAATCACCTGATGAGCTCTGTTAAAATACTGATTTTTGAGCCTCTCATCCAGATTCTGGTTCAATGGGTCTGGGCTGGAGCCTAGGAATATACATTTTAATAAGCACCCTAGGGTTATTTTAATGGATATGACCCACACACATCTTGCAGTGGGGATGGGTTTTATAGAGTCATTTACACACTTTTCCATTACCAGGCAACTTTCTCTAGCAGTCATGATTTTAGATATTCTGAGCCATTGTCCCTTGATAGCACTCTTTTTAGACCTCATGCCCTGATTTTCAGCTTGCAAGACATGGTCCTCATTTCTGTACATGGGATTGCTGGTTAGAATTAGCATTTGATCTCTATGGAACAAAATTTCTCCTTTTCCTCCTCCCTCTCTTTCTTTGTACCCACCCACCTGCCTGTCTGCCTGCCTACCTACATACCTTTGTACCTACCTACTAATATTTATGGAATAGCCTACATTTTATGCTTTGTGCTTGGTAAACCAACATGAACCACAGAAGGAGCCAACCTTTTGAGACAGGGGTTACCCTAGGATTCTGGCATTCTTGATGCGGAAAGGTGAGATGTGCTGGCCAGGAGGTAACCTCCCCTGAGAATAATACCAACTATCATTTCCTGAGTGCCTACAAGGTACCAGGTATTCTATAAGTCTTTTTAGGTACATCGTTACTAATCCAGAAAAGTAGCTCACAGGTGAGGAAGCCAGAAATTTAAAGAGATTATATAACTACTCAAGTCTTCCAGAGTCTTGGAGGTTGAACTATAACTTGAATCCAGGTGTGTCTGAACCCAAAGCTCCCTGCTCCCTTTCTCTGGATGAACATATATTTCTGGCTACCCACAGGTGGGCATAAGAGCTCATCAGACTTTTCTAGAGCCACCAGTTTTGTTCTCATTAAACATAGAATTTTAGGTGAAAAGTCCATTTTCAAGAAAGTTAGCAAATCAAAAATTTTTAGATCAGCTGGATTGAAGCAAAAAGAATGGTTTCTGTGATTTTTTTAAAGGTTTCTGAAGGTTGTTTTAGGACCAAACTGGGCATCCATCCATGTATCTTAATTTTGTATTTTGTAGAGAACCTGCGGCATTGTTGATACTCCTAAAAGGTCAATAACAACTTGTTTGATATTTCGAGTTAATTGTGAGTCTCTGCATGTTTGCATAGCTGAACCTTTATTGCTAAAGGTCCCTTATAAATGTTGCATTGCCCTCAATGTTTGGGGCTGCCTTAAATGCCTTGTATGCCAGTGAAAATGCATTTGTTGCAGTGGAAAGGCATTTGATTTAACACAGTGTAGTTCATACACAGTGATAGTTTAGCTATCAGAACCTTTTAAAAAACAAAGTTTGTATTTTTCTGATTATGAAACATGCTTGAATGTTAAAAATTAGGAATGTCTAAAACAGTGTAAAGAAGATAAATCACCCATAATCTTCTTTTCCAAGAGCAGTGGCAGTAATAATAAAAAATGCTCTTTAAGTAAGGTATGCTTACTATGTGTCAGCTCACTGTTGTGAGGAGACCTAATTCTAATTTTATAGATTTGGTAACTAAGGCTTAGAAAGGTTAAATATCTATGCTCCTAAGTGGTAAGTTAGTGAAGCCTGGATATAACATGAATTTTTCTAGTTCCAAAGCCAGTACGCTTTTTGTGCCTCTCCCACATAACCACTGTTAACATTCTAGTATGTTTCTTCCAAGTCTTTTTTTATGCATATTTTTTCATGGCTGAGATCATACTGTGAACATAATTTGCGACCCTCCCGTTTTCACTTAACATAATGGCATAAGCATTTTCCTTATAGGATCTGGCTCTGTCTTTGCATCTGACTCCATCTCATACCACCTTCCACCTTGCATGTCACACTGCAGCCACACTGGCCTCCTGTCGGTTCCGGGAACCGGCCAAGAATGCTCTTGCCTTGGGACCTTTGCACTGGCCTGCTCAACTTCTCTTGTCTCGGTTCTCAAATGATTAGTTTTTTTCTCATCACTCAGGCCCCAGCTTCAATGTGGAGGCTTTCCCTTAATGTCTGTCTCAAGTAGATCCTGTTCTCATTCTTAGCCCCGTGTGGATTTCTTTCGTAGCACTTATTGCATCTTACCATTAGTTTGTTTTATTTGCCTTTTTACTGTATCCTCATGTCTCCTTTTTACGTCTAGCCTAGCGTGGGCTTACACATGATTCTATACTGGACATTTTCATATATAATATGCTTTCTTTATTATTTTGGTAGTTTCATGGTTGTTCACCTATGAGGTCAAACTGTAGGAACATTTTTAAGGCTCTTGCTTCATATTACTGCAAAAATTTCATCCCAGCAGCCCAAAATGTATGTAACTACAAGCTCTGTGTGAGGGTGCTTCTTTCACTCTACCTTTGCCAATGTGATCAGTTTTAAAAGTCTTAGCTAAGTATATATCTGTGAAACCATCACCTCCATAAAGTGGTTTAAAAATAAATAAATGAAGAAAAATAGACCACACACACACACACACACACACACACACACACACAGCCTTAGCTATTTTAATGGGTGGCTCAAATGATGCCTGCACATTGTAGGTGCCCAGGACATTTTTGTTGAAGGAATAGAGGAATAGAGGAATTTCACTTGATAAGGGGATGATATAAGGTTGCATTGGGCCAGAGTTCCAAGAACACTCAAATCCTTTTCTGGACTCCTTTTCCTGTGAGGTCACACAGAAATGTAAGTGAAGAAAACAAGCAAGAGATGCACAGATGAGCTCTGTCTTCAGTCCTTGTAATCTGGGCCGGACCTTGTGAAAAATTCCTTTTGCTGGGCCTAGACGTGGCCAGAGGCTAAAAATGGGGTTGCCCCTTGTCGCTTTTCCCCATCTGCATTGGATTGGTGAGGAAAGTCTTGTTCAGAACAAAGGAAGACTATTTGCCCTATCGTTGCTGGTATAGACCTGTCCACATGCCATTTCAATATCATTTCCTTGACAGATGAGATACCATTTTTATTCAAATATACCAATTCAACAAAGCCTTTAAAAATTGATAATATTTCATGCATGGCATGATTAAAACTATACCCTCTGAGATCGTGATCCAATAAAAAGCTCTTGAACCTGACTGGATTTACTCCTGCAAGCATCTTCCTTAGGTGGTCAGTGAAGGGGGAGATAGATACTGAGATCTCCCCTTATCAGTGTTGTTTTAATGTAAACATTTTTTTTACAACTAGTTGTGAAGTTAAATATTTTCCATATTAACCAGTTTTAAGTCCTCTTTTAAGTAACTGTTTGTGTGTTTTGTCTGAGTCTATACTGATAACTTCTGTGATTTATGTGAGTGCTTTCAAAAGCAGTAGTCCTTTTTTATACCTGTGGTAAATATTTTTTCAGCTCATCTTCTTTATAGTTTTTATTGTTTTAGACTTATGGACGTTTTGAATTTACATGTAATCAAGCCTATCAATATTTTTCCTTGTTAATTACTTTTAAGCTTAGAAAAGTCTAGGATTTGGATAAAGGGTTATTTTTTCTTATTTTACAGTTTGATAAGCATATCTTGTTTGAAGGTGCTTTTTAATTGTATAAAGGAACACCAAAGCTGTTTGGGTTGTAAATAACTGGTTCTGTAGTACCTTCCCGAAAATTGGCGTGAACTTTTTTCCAATTTGGCTTTGAAAAAATAGATTTCAAAATTAGGTGTAACTATATAAGCTTTAAAGATGTTTCTTTGTTTGCTTCCTTGGAATCATTCAGCTTTTTTTTTTTTTTCATGCTCTCCCTTCTATCTCCTAGAATAGTACGCAGAGGAACTCTTTAGCATACTAATATAATAAGGATGCTTTTTATGGCTTAAGAGATCTTGGGAATCCTTGGGAAATTGTTCGGTGACTCTCTGCAATGGAATTAATGTTTTCAAGCCAGAAGCCTGCATTCTATATAAGATATATTTTCAGAGCTCTTCTTGCAATGAGCTTTCCCAACCCCTCCCTCCTGCTGGCTGTCCTGGGAGTGGTGCATCTCCCCCCATAATTGGATTGTGGCCAGTGTTCCTTTGTTGTGTGCTGCTCAGGGAGGGGAGGTTGTGTATTATATTCCCAAAGGGATGGGGGCTGCTTAAGTGTGAGTGCATTGTCTCTGGGTCTCTGCAGATCCAAGGCCAGTGCTTCATTCTCGGTCCCTCAAGTCACTTCTTGGCCTTGGCTGTTCTTCAGCTAAAGGGAGACATTCCCAAATGCTACTGATTGTTCTAATCTTTTTTTCCAAAGGGAGAATGTTAGTATCAAGGAGGAGGGTGGGTATAAAGGGGCAATCAATTATCTTTTGGGCTTAAAAGTAAACAAAAGGAGAAAACTAAATGGATTAATGATATTTATTTTACCGTCCACTATTTTCATTATGTAGACCCCTTTGGAGCAGGAGATTCTTTTCCTAATCACTATACTGATTTGGATCCTCAAAACAACCACCCAGAAATGGCATTCTGAAACACAGTTTATTTTAAATTAATAATGTTTTCTTATTTATTTTAAAAAAAATTTAATGTTTATTTTTGAGAAGCCAAGAGAGACAGAGCATGAGTAGGGGAGGGGCAGAAAAAGAAGGAGACACAGAATCCAAAAGAGGCTCCAGGCTCTGAGCTGTCAGCACAGAGCCCAACACGGGGCTCAAACTCATGAACTGTGAGATCATGACCTGAGCTGAAGTCGACGCTTAACTGAGCCACCCAGGTGCCCTAATGTGTTTCATTATTTAAACCAGCTTGGTATAATAAGGAAACAGAAGCACAGAGAGGGCTGGGGACTTAGCCACGGTGGCACAGCTAGTTAGTTACAGGATAAAGATGTTTAATGTTCATGCCTTCCACTCCAGTACTTTCCATTGTTTCTCTTCTTACAATCTCCAGAGAAACATATTTTACAACTTTGATTATGAATAGCAAACAACATACATCTTCTGGATTGTATTTTTTTTTAATCTTAGCTATAATCCATCAAGGGAATATCTAGCTGGCTCAGTTGGTAGAACACGCCACTCTCGATCTCAGGGTTGTGAGTTCAAGCCTCATGTTGGTCATAGAGACTACTTAATTAAAAAAAATTTTTAAATAACCCATTGAGGATAAATGTATTTTTATTTTTGTGAATTTCACCTTAGTGATACGACTTAAACTATAACCACCTGAAATAGACACTGAACTTTGCATGTGAAAGTTGCTATGGCCAGAATTATGTCCCTCTAAGATCTATATGTTGAAGCTCTATCCCTCCAATGTGACACTATTTGGAGATAGAACTTTTAGGAAGCAATTAAGGTTAAATGAGCTCATAAGAAAAAAAATGAGCTCGTAAGAGTGGGGTCCTAATCCAATAGGATTGATGGCCTTATAAGAGAGAGATCTTTCTCTCTTCCATGTGAGCACACAGTCAACATGAGGCAGTCACATCTGCAAGCCAGGAAGAGCATCCTCTTCAGAACCTATGGCACCCTGATCTTGGACTTTCAGCCTCCAGAACTGTGAGAAAAAAATTTTCTGTTGTTTAAACCATGCAGTCCATGGTATTTTGTTGTGGCAATACAAGCTGACTAATAGAACAGTTTTATCACCTTATTAAATTCTGGTTTCTAGACCCAGTAGACCCAGGATACCGTGGATACCTTTTGTGTGTTTGGGTTGTAAGCACTTCAGAACACTTGCTTTACTTGTAAGAAATAGCTTTTTGTTGACTGGAAATATCCTCGCTCACAAATTGAACTGGTGGATGGAACTTGGCCTGTCTTCTGCTGAACCAGGAATAAAGTATGCATTAGCATTGTGATGTCACTGCAGCCAGAGGTCTTTGCTGGGCTGGGAACTCAGTTCTTGGCTCCTGAAATCACTTAATTAAAGGCAAACGCACATAATACCTAAACAGCACTACTGCACTGGTTTTGTTTTCCCTGCCATGCTGAGTTATTCGTTAACATTTGCGTAAAGCATCTGAATCATAGAATCATTTTAGGAGGTCATCCAGCTCATCCTTTTCTCTGTAGACTAACTCTTCCACAAGCATCTGTAGCAAAATTCTGAACCTCTGATCGTCCCCACTGCAGAGTTGGTGCCCTTGCCTTGATTCAGCTGATGTAAAAATTGAAAACAAATATTTAACAATGCAACCTTGGACAAAGTATGACATCTGAAAATGCATGGCCTTATGCCTCATAAAGTTCTTAAAATAAAAGAAAGCCACCTGCTGGTCTTTAGGTCTTAGCTGGGTAGTAATGCTACTTACACAATGTTAGCCACTGAATGTCCTCCACCTGTTGGGATGGTCAGGCTCCTTAGATCACTCAGGGTACTAGAAACCAGGAAACAATAAAGGGCACCCACCCACATAGCCAGCCAGTACCTCTTACATCTTCCCACAGACCCTGTTCTCCAAATGTTACAGGGTAGAATAATCAGTTAAACCTTGGTGAACATCAGCGATACTTTAGATCCATTCAAATGATTGTGTTTGGTTCTGACTCAGGGTTGGCAGTTACTCTGTAGAGTAGGCTGGGTGCAGCGAGAGCCCCATTTCACAGCTGATGATGCTGATCTAGAGCAAGACTTGAGGGCTCCACAGCAAAGGAATTGAGCGGCACTGCTACTACAAACCACACTGAAAATTAACCAGCCCCACAAGGATTATCTGGCACACTGCCAGGCACTGGAATAAAGAGGAGTATCAGCTATGGTCCCTGCCTTGCCTTGCAAAACTCTTAAATGTAATGGGAAAGAAAGATCCATAAACTGGTCATAACAGTGGGAAAAGTACTGCAGTGTTGGAAAGGAAGCAGAGGAGGCTATGAGGCAGGGCAGAGGACACCTAATGCAGATTCTTAAAAGGTGGTCAACCTAAGTTAAAAAGATAAGGTATCGTTACTTTGGAAGGTTTCCCTTTTGATTCTAAGATGATCTTCATAGCTTCTAATGTGATTAAAAAAAATTACGACTTTTGATATACATTGGCTTTCCAGTATTTTAAGAACTTTGGTAGACATAGGGCCATACATTTTTTTAATTTTTTTTCATGTTTACTTATTTATTTAGAGGGAAAGAGACAGAGCACAAGTAGGGGAGGGGCAGACAGAGAGGGAGAGAGAGAATCCCAAGCAGGCTTTGTCAGCACAGACCCCAACATGGAGCTCAAACCCACAAACTGTGAGATCATGACCTGAGCTGAAATCAAGAGTTGGTTGCTTGACTGACTGAGCCACCCATACATTTTTAGATCTTAGACTTTGTCCAGGGTTGGGCTGTTAAATATTTGTTTCCAATTTTGACATCAGCTTCATCTATCAGCACAAGGGCACCAGCTCTGCAGTAGGGAAGATGAGAGGCTGAGAATTTCAAACTTTTTGGAACTTTGATTCAATTTCAACATTCCCTCGGGTGTTTGGGTGTTGGCTTTTTTTTCTTCTTTTTTTTGGGGGGGGGAGCATGAGTGGGGAAGGGCAGAGGGAAGAGAGAGAATCTTAAGCAGGTTCCATGACCAGCATAGAGGCCGACACGGGGCTCAGTCTCACAACTGTGAGATCATGACCTGAGCCGAAATCAAGAGTCAGATGTTTAACCAACAGAGCCACCCAGGCTCCCTGATGGGTGTCAGCTTTTAAAAACCACCTTTCTTTTTCACCCTTCCTGTAGTCAGAATGGGCTGTAGGGGCACATTTTCTCAGCAGATGCCTCCAGGTATGGGAAGGATGAGGCCAGGTGCAGGAGAACATAGCAGTTTGCTAAGGCCACCTGCAGAAGAACAGCCAGATGGGGAAACCCAGTGTCCAAAGGACTCAATTGTTCAAGAGTCATGAAAACACCTGGCATTTGGAGTCCTAACATGGCAAGCATAATAACAGGGATTCTGAGGTTGGTGTTTGAGGATCAGAGAGGCAGGTGGAGGTTGTGAGGTCTGTTCACAGAAGCCAGTTGGTAGGTTCAGGTGCTGAAATCAGTGGGAAATGACTGAGCCCAAGCATAGTTGAGTTATATACATCAACTTGCATGAGTATCTGTTTCTGCCTGTTTAAAATGGTGGTGATTCCATTTCATAGGGTTATTGTAAGAGATAAATGAAGTTTACATGCATAAGGAGACTGGTTCTTGAGAGAATGTGGCCTTCCCCACCTCTCCTTCCTTCCCATATCCTCTTCCCCTGCCTTCCTGCACTACTCCTTTTCACTTTTCAGGAGCTAATAGTACATAGCTTATAGTACATATGTTCTATACAAAGTATAGATCATACTAATATCACTAAGGCTTCTAAGAGAGATGATGATACAGTAACTACTAAGACACTTACTTAGTCTGGTGTTGCCACTTAAAAAAACCGGATGAAAGGTCTCTATGTCAGACTATGAATTATTGTAGCAAACAGCCTTCAAATCTCAGTGGCTTAATGCAGTTAAGGAACTTCTCACTCATATCTCATATCACAGTTCAGATGGGTCTGCAGGAGGCCGTGCTCTACATGGTCATTCATGGCCCTGGGCCCCCTCCGTCTAGTGGCTCTCCTCTCCTTTCAGCCTCAGAGTTCAGCATTGTACCCTCTGCATCTACTCTAGTAAAGGGAGGAAACAGAAGAAGCAGCACCATACAGAAGTTGTTGGGGGACCAGGCCTGGAAGGATGCACATCACTTCCACCCACATTCCAATGGTCAGATCTCAGTTACTCAGCCACACTGTAGTCTAGCTGGGTGGCCAGGCAGAAAAGGAAACAGGATGGATACATGGTGGTCCCTGCCCTATAGTCAGAGCTAACCCCAAGTTGGGCAAATGATTAGAACAGCAGTAGTAGTAGTGAGCTCCCTTTCACTGAAGCTATGTAAGCAGAGTTTGATGAACCCTTTTTTGGAGTGTCCTGCGGGGTGGGGTGGGACATGTTCAAGCTAGAAGAATACAGAGGACATTTCTCTGTCTGTTCTGAGATCCTGTAATTCAGTAAAGCAGCAGAGAATTAAAGCCGAATTACCCAGCCGAATTTCCGGTGCCTTAAACTGAGTTCTTGGATTAGAAATAGAACATTGAATTTCATTTCATAAATTGTTCTTCCAGCTTGACGTATTGGAGATTTTTAGCACGCACACTCACACCTGGCTACCCGCCACCTTCTGCCATTGCAGATACGCTTACAGGAAACCGTAAGTGGATCTGCTTTTGATGCTGGCAGCATCTTACTAAAATGCTTTTGCTGGCATCATGGAACAGGAGCAGAATTCAGCTGGGACCAATAATGAGGCTATTTAGAAAGTTCTTTCCTCCACCCCCTGACAAGGCAGATGTGGTGGGGATTTTTCCACTCCCATTCTGTCGATGGTGGCCGAAATTAGTTCAAGGCCATCAAAAATGTTTAGACCTGGAGAGTTGAAGCCCCAGACCCACAAAAAGGACAAATTCTTATTCTCCTGTCTAGCAAGAGAATAAGAAACTCATCCCAGAGACTCCTAGCACAGAGGTTTGTCACCTATTTGTTCTGTTAGCAGACCTAGAAAAAGCACAGCCACGTGTCAGATTAGAAGGAAGGACGTATTGGCTTAAATTAAAAATATCTCCAGATAATATGATGTGGCTGATGCTCCCCCCCCCACCCACCAAAATTGAAGCAACATTTTATTGTAAGCATTTTCACTTCTTTCATCTCATTTAAAACTCCCGATCATTTTTGCGTGAGGTAGGGATTTCATGCTTTATCCCAATTTAACAGATAAAACTAATTGAGGTCCAGAGAGATTAAGTGACGTCATTTAAGATTAAGGGACTTCAGGATTGGTACCCAAATCTCTACACTTACAAATTCTTTCACTAGACCACATGAGGTTATATAAGCTGATGCTCTTTTGCGGGGAGGGGGGCAACACACAAACTCATAACTGAGTCCATCTGTATGTTGATCCATTCATCCATCTGTCCATCCACAAACTCCATGCCAGGCATTGTGATTGAGATACAAAGATGAATGAAGGTCTTTGCTTTCAACAGATTCATAACTTAGTAAGGGAGATGGACCTATAGATAAATAAATGATGGATACAATTAAGTGTATAGACAGAGTACAATGGGTATATATGTGGGGAAGGAGCAGGGTTAGACACAGTGAAAGCATGGTCAGTTTTTCCTAGGGAGTTCAGGGATGGTATCACAAAGGGGGCCACATTTGAGCTGAATCTTAATGACCATCACATATACAAGGGGTATAGAGGCATCCCAGTTAGGGCACAAGCTTGTGCAAAAGCATAGAAGCTTAAGAGAATGTGTGTGATCCATGTAAGGATATCCTGGCATATTTGGGGATGGTTTTGGAAAGTGGTAAACCCCAGCGGGCAGCCTGGCCACATTGCTGGGCTAAAGTGAAGGTTGATTGTTCTCTTATACTTGTGTTCACCCTAGTTTCTGGGTCCCTTGTTGACATCTCAATTCTCAGAACTTAGGGAATGTTTTGAGTCTGATCCACACAATCGAGTCCTTGATTATGTACAGTCTTGTTCTTGATTATGTACCATCTTGTCTTGTTCTGTCCCTGTTGTCATCAATAAACCTGGCCTCCCAAGTCTGATTATAAATGCTCAAAGATCCTGAACCATATCACATTCTTGCCACATTGCCATCCCAGTGCTAAGAACAGTATTTTGTGGATGCCAAGAGATTGCTTGGTGTTTTTAAAATGTTCAGCAATCAAGCAGTGAGCTCAAGGGAATGTTAGTAGCTATGGCATCGTGAGAAGGAAAGCATGTGGACTTCAGTTCAGTTGGGTAATCCAGCACTGTGTCAGTCCTGGGGCACATAGACAAATACAGGTTGTTTCTCAAAGAGCTCACAGTCTTTTTTTCTTTGATTTTTTTTTTTTTAACATTTATGCATTTCTGAGTGAGAGAGAGAGAGAGCACTAGCGGGAGAGGAGAAGAGAGAGAGGGAGAACCAGGATCTGAAGCAGGCTCCAGGCTCTGAGCTGTCAGCATAGAGCCCAACGTGGGACTCAAACCCACCAACTGCAAGATCATGACCTGAGTTGGATGAAGTCGGTTACAAAATTGGACACTTAGTAACCGACTGAGCCACCTAGAGGCCCCAAGAGCTCACAGTCTTGAATGGAAGGCAGCCATTGCAATTCCATGAGGAATGGAGTAATCTGGAGAACAAGTTCTATGAGAAGTCAAAAAAGAAACTACTAATTCTTTCTGAGGAAATTTGGGAAGCTTTATTGTCTGCCCTCAGTTCAGTGTAAACTCTCAAGGCAGGGGGTTTGTGTGCCTTCTTTAATGTTAATTCTTTAGTGTCTGGCACATAGTAGGTGCTTAGTAAATATTTGCTGAATGAATTAGTGGGAATTAATTCTTTAACTTTATTTTACAGGATGAGTAGGGGTTCACTAAGCAGAAGAAGAAGGGAGGTATTGTGTTCCAGACAGAGAATAGCTCATACAAAGATACATACATAAGTGTGCATCTTTATTTACCTAAGTTATTTCCCTAAATATAATTCCAGAAGGGATTCTTGAAGAGTATGGATATCAATGGGATTTCTTGTCCTTGGACAGTGCTGGTTTATGCCTGTTGTCTTGGTGTAATTATTAATAGAGCCTCCTTGCACTCTAAAAAGTGTCTGAATTTAACCAAAAGAAGGAGAGGTCCTTTGTCTTAAGCATCAGTCAAGAAAAGTAGTTGATGTAGAAGGGCCCACTACTAGATTTCAGAGGCACTAATTCAGTTCTTATTCAGCAGATATTTATTGAATGTGATTCTCTTCTGGGTACTCTAGGGACCCCTAAGGATGAACAAGGCATGGTTTTGCCTTTATTTTAAAGTGATGATTGTACATATTCTTTCCTGCTAATAGATGATTGTGAAAATAGCACAGTAAACACTCTGAATGTTTGTTGAATGGTTGTAATGAGTCAATGTATATTATTTAACCTCTCTCTGTCCTCATTAGTTGTCTTTATCTGTCAATGTAGGGTTAACAATCACAGTACCTACTTTATAGGATTATTGTGATGTTAAGTGAGTTAATACATGTAAAGAGCTAATACTAATTCCTGACATAGTAAGTGCTCAGTAGATAGTAGTTGTTATGTAAAGCCACTTTGCAAATGGAGGAAAGCTACCTATAGCTCTCTGCAGCTTAAAAAGGAGAAAAGCAACTATTTGGAAGCTTTGTTCAGGGAAGTTTCATTTGTTAATCTATTCATCCATCATTTATTATGAATCATATATGTTCCCCACCCTTTAAGGAGTTCAAGCTTAGTAGGAGAAACAGACATGCAAGAGAAGACTTTGAACTTATATACATTTGTGTTATGAAACAATGTCCTATCAACATATACAGTTAGAGGTCTGCTGACACACCTTCACTGGAAATCTCAGCAGAAGAGGGATGGACTTTGATTAATATTAATCAAGGAAGCAATGTGGTTAAAATGGAATTTTAGAAAGGTCAGTGTGTCTGGCTAATGGGGTTCAGTCAAAATTGGAGGTAAGGATATGTTGATAAAAATCTAGGAGAGAGATACAGAGATTTTAATCAAGCAAATAGCAGTGGGTATAAGAAAAGTTAAGGAGATAGATCTACACAACTAAGTGGTTCTCAGGACTCTTGAGAAGCTTACAGATAACTTTTCTTGACTAGAGAGAGATATCTTGAAGGACAAGAGCAAGACACCAGGTCTATTTTCTAAGCCCGCTCTGGGTACTTGTGAAACCTGTGTTGTTAACCTTGTGTGTCCTCACTGTCACCATTGTTACACCATTGTTGAACTTTGTGTAATTGAAGAATGATTGGGAAACAGATTAATTGGGGAGATTTAAGGTAGGTAGAAAGTAGGAGAGGAGTAAGCACTTTTATCCTGTGTGCTTGAGAAACCCCAGAAACTGAGGCATTATGCTTGTAATCTTGGATAGCAATTACCAAATGCTTTGAATTAGATGTACTAGAGGAGGAGGCTTGGGCCTAAGGGTGGTCTCATTGGTGCTAGAACCCAGGTCTTTTGATTCCCAATTAACTTTTTTTCCTACTGCACTATAGACTGGACGAGACTAGATTTAGACTAGACTATATTGGTTTAGTGGGACCCACTCTTTTCCCGACCAGGAGAGCAGTACTGTTTTATTTGTTTATATATTAAGAATTCTAATAAGCTTTTACTTAGATAAAAATCACTTACTGGGAAAAAAACCTTGAAAGTAAATCCTCTGGAGTTACAAACCAGCTAAATAGCCTGCTACTCCTATAGTGCAGAAGTGTTGACTCTTGACTCTCCTTTTAAACTAATTATACATATATATTATATATATAAATTATATATATATACATACATATATACAAATGTATACACATACACATATCCATAATGATGTAATTTCATACATGCATACATATACATACACACATTAAATATTAACTGTTATTATTCATATAGGCAGTAACATTAAAGAATATTTAGAATACGTTATTAATTCTCTCAAGCACTTGCACATCCTAGAGTTCTTCCAGAGTCCTGATTGTGTAGAGCATGGTAATGTGGGCAAATGATGAATTCACACTCCAGGCTGCAGCAGTATCCTCCTCTTTTCCATGCCTTTCACATCATCCAAGACTTATTGGAGTTCTCTGCAACTGGTACTTCTCCAGCTATGGAAGCACAGATTCAGTGTGCAAACTCTCATATTATAGCCATTAAATGAGGTTGCAGACAGAGCATTGCCATCTCTAGTAGTAAGACAGTGGTCTTTGTTGAAAGCTCGTGGCTTCAGCTCGATGGATTTGTCCTGAAGAATAACTTCCACTTTAGAGTTTCTGATTGTAGTCATTTGAGGATTTCCAGAGGGATAAAGACCTTACTTTGGTAGAGATTTCTCACATAAAAAAAAACGGTTCTCTGGAGGGGTGGATTCCAAAAGTTAAGGTTTTTTTGGAGTCCTCTTTGGTACTCATCTATTTTTTTTTCATTTTTTTAATTTTATTTAAATCCAGGTTAGTTAACATATAGTGTAATAATGATTTCAGGAATAGAATTTGGTGGTTCATCACTTACATATAACACCCAGTGCTCATCCCAACAAGTGCCCTCCTTAATGCCCATCACCCACTCAGCCCTACCCCCCACCCAGCACCCCTTCAGCAACTCTGTTTGTTCTCTGTATTTAAGAGTCTCTTTAATGGTTTGCCTCCCTCTCTGTTTTTATCTTACTTTTCCTTCCCTTCCCCTATGTTCATCTGTTTTGTTTCTTAAATTCCACATACGAGTGAAATCATATGATATTTATCATTCTCTGACTGACTTATTTCTAAGACAAACCATTTCTTTTTTAATGTTTATTTTTGAGAGAGAGAATGCAAGCAGGGGAGGGGCAGAGAGAGAGGGGGACAGAGGATCCGAAGCAGGCTCTGCTGATAGCAGAAAGTCCTGTGCAAGGCTCAAACTCACGAACTCGTGAGATCATGACCCGAGCCAAAGTCCAACCCTTAACCAACTGAGCCACCCAGGTGCCCCTAAGAGAAACTCTATTTTAACCTGCCATGTGATTATGTTCATTTTACTTTAGCAGATATTTACTGAGCACAAACTATAAGACAGCCAATGCGCTCAACTGGAGGGAAACAAAGACACATAAGAACAGCCCTTGCCCTGGAGTATCTTTTTGTTTCTTTTTTTAGTTTATTTATTTTGAGAGAGTGTGCATGTACCTGTGTGTGAGCAGGAGAGGGGCAGAGAGAAAGGGAGAGAGAATCCCAAACAGGCTCCACATTAACAGCACAAAGGCGTATGCAGGGCTCAATTCCAGGAACTGTGAGGTCATGACCTGAGCTGAAATCAAGAGTCAGAACCTTAGCTAACTGAGCCACCCAGGTGCCCCACCCTGGAGTATCTTGAAAGCAGCTCAGGGAAACAGACCTGTAAACAACTGTGATGGTGGAGGCAGGAAGAATAAGCTGCTATAAAAGCTCAAATAATGAATCAGCTCATTTTGCTTTGTGAGGTTGAAGCCTTGAAGGATGAATGTGATTTTCCAGGGAGAGAATGCATTTCACATGGAAGAAATAGCAGGAACAAAGGCATGAGGTAGAAGGGCCAAGCAACATGGGAGAATAGACTGGCATGTCTAGAGCTGTATATATGGGAGGGAATGTCCCAAAGGACTCAGAAAGCTTAAATGAAGACCAGATTGCAAAGAGCCTTGAATTCCATACTGAATAATTGGACTTGATATAAGCAGTGAGGATCATGGAAGGTGTTTTAGGCAGGAGAAGAAAAAAACATAGCTTGAGTGAAATAGAAGTGACAGTATTTGATTCTGTTTAATCTAAAAAAACAATTTCATGTGTTTCTACCTAATACTAAAAATATTTAGCATCTTTGAGTATGTAACAGCATTTCCTATACCCTATAATAATACATGCTTTATGTGTATTTTTTCACTTAAGCCTCACACCTTAGGCATTATTATTGTCCCATTTTGAACATGATGACACTAAAACTCAAAGAGAATCTTTAAACTTGATCAAGGTCCTGGTCAAAGCTTGCAAGTTTAATGATTTTAACCAACTGTCTCTAGTTCTGTATTTTATTAAAATAACTTTGGTCACCAGACTGGATATCGGAGGAACATAATACCAACCTGGCTCTTCATTTGAGACAGATTTTAAAATCCTCAAAAGCTTCACTTCCCTTTAGCCAGCATTCTTACACTTTAATGTCAGTTGAAAATCTGAGTTAACCTTACCAAAAATTTTGTTTGCTAATTAAAAACTATTTATTTATAGACTCTGACATATTAGAGCTGGCAGGGACTTCAGAAATCGCCTAGTTTCAGTTCTTATTTAATCAAGAAGATTCTGGTCCAAAGAGGAGAGTGATTTGCCCAAGGTCATAGAATTATTAGTGGTAGAGATGGAACTGGCCTTGAGGTCTTCTGGCTCCTTCTTGTATATTCCCTAGTGATTTAAAATGGATCTTACTTTCAGGAACACACATCAAGCACCTACTGTGTATAAAGGTCATTGCTCTAGGCACGTCCTTCAGTAACACCCTGACACGTGGAAACATATAAAACTTCATGTCAGGTGAGTGGTACGGTTTTGTTATCTACTGATACCAAGTAAAAATATGTCTTTTCTCTGTCCACATCATGGAATTGGCACACACAGATCAATAGTGAAGATGTTCATTGTTCTAAGCCCTTGTGCATTTTGTGCCCCGAGGGACCCATGTGCTAATAGACAATAAACAAATTTCAAGCAGAAGTTTATATATTATTTGAATTATGAAAACTTTAAGATGACAAAAGAGCTTCAAAATTTTTGAACAAGATAAAAGTTTTAATGATAGGCATAACATATATGACATGAACATTTTATATCCCTAAGGGTTCTTGATGGTTAGCAAAACCTTTTGCAAGCCTTCTCATTTCACTGACAATGTAAAAACAATTAAATGTGATGATTATTCGATATCCCATCATCCAGTTTATAGACAATGAAGTAAACAAAGTAAGTATTGAATAATAAAATCAGTAAGTACCTGTTTGTAAAGTTGGAATTTTCTTTTTATATTTTTCTTTAAACTGTCCATAGAATCTTAGGTTACATATAATAAATATAGTTTGTAAAACCCTGATGTAGGTTTTAAAAACTGTGATTTAAGTTGTTCACTGTTCTCAGTAGGGAGCAAACCGAATAGTGAGGTCAATATCAGTAACCCTTTTTAAAGAACTTAAGTATAATTTCTGTAATAACCTAGGATTAGTGGTGACTTGATAAAATAAAAGTTATGTATTTGTGAATAATTTCAGAGTAAGACCAGGGCTTTTCCAGAGACTGAAATTTCACAGGAGCCCAGCATCATTATGGTTACCACATAATATCATAAAGAAAAGTTAGCGTGAAATAGATATTTGTAGCCTACAAGGCTTTGGGGGCTGTAATGTTAAAACATCTGTTCAAAAACCTTACATTAAAAAAAATACTCATCTTCATTAAAGATGTGATCCTTTTCAAGGAGGTATTTTGAACTTGAAGCTGCTGTTGCTAAGGGGTTGCTAAGGGAAATGAGCTACTCAGCACTAATGTGCAACTTTACTCTTCTGCTTAAAAGTAGTTAAATCATTCCCCCAGCTTCAGAGTCAGAGAAGAGAACTAAAAAGGGTCAAGTGGAGAGTTGCCTCTTTCTGACAGGTATATAGCATGCCTCTCTTGTTTTTCATGGTTTTTCTTCATCTCCCACAGAGAATGGAAGCAACTTTCTTGGGCATAAAAAGGGTGAAAAGGTAAACAAGACTGCTGTGCAGGGCAGGGCTTATAATGAATGTAGACTGTTCCTAAGGCAGAAGGAAGTACCTGACCACTGAGAGAAATGCAGCTGCTGATGAGCAACCTCATGAAAGGGCTTTTTATAATTACCCTGCATTAAGGGTGACTTGAAAGAGAAAGTTGTTTATTAATGAATAAAGTACCAAACAATTGTGTCCTAAGCATTTGGTTTTAAAGTTTTTCTAAAATATTTGGAACCAATTATTTCTGTTCTTTTACCGAGTGCCCACTATGTTCTAGGTACTGACGTTCTTCGTGCTGGGATGATAAGGCAAACAACATGCAATTTCTACCCTGCAAGCTCACAGTAGAGTGTGAAAATAAAAAAGAACTATAATTCATTGAATACAATCTGTAATAAAATTGTTTGAAAATTGTTGACATTTAGAATTATGCTCAGAGTTGAATTTTTGATAAAATTTGGAAAATATTTGGAAAGATTAATGTCTTGGGGCTTTAGTAGACAAGTCCATCTGAGGATCAGGCACTCTTTCCTCCACTACCAGAGATGGAGGAAGGAATAGCACACACACAAAATTATAGCAGGCAAAAACATGACCTTGGTAATTCTCATAGGACCAGGATTCTATCATCACCTGGTGGCAGAATACTGAAATTGCCAGCATAGGTTAGGTTTTTTGTTCTTGGGTTTGGTTTGGTTTTTTACTGTTATTGTTATACTGTCAGCAGATATCAATGACATTACTTTGAATGTTAGTTTCTGAATATATAATAACATAGAGAATAAGACTTAAATTTCTCTAGATCTACACTCTTCTATATAAGGTAGTATTTATAGTGAAGAGTGTGGATTGAGATTGGATATGTATAAATATGCCTCTTACTAGCTGTGTGATCTTGAGCAAATCATTTAAAATTCCCTAATGTTTAGTTTCCCTATTGGAAATCTCAGAGTTATGAGATTAAATGAGATTTATAGGCAAAGTGTCTAGTGCAATGTTGGACACAGAGTAGATGTGCCGTAACTATTAATTCCTATTCTTTTTATGAAAGTACTTACTGAATAAAAGGCCTGCTCTCCCACAGTCATATCATAATATTCCTCTTTTTATAACTTTAAAAATATGGAAGAGATTGGAATAGATTTAGAGGAAACCTCAGAGGGGGTCTAGCTACAATGAGCTGGCTGCCAATATCCCCTTCCTTCCATACTCCCCCACCTTTGTTATTATATAAAATATCTGGAATTTTCCTAGACAAGGATTTTCTCATTCTTTAAGCCTAGTATTAGTTCCAGCTTCTCCCCTGAAGGCTTTCCTCATCAATGCAGAAGGCATCCTCACCATCAACTATCCTTCAGTATTTTATTTTGATACTATTCTTTTTATATTCCTTACACTATCAAGATTCATGCATAAATATGAATGTTTCTTTCCCAACCAAACTGTAAGCTTCTTGAAGGTGGGAATTATGACTTGTATTTCTTTTTATTCTTCACACTCAGAATTTAGCACTGAACTTTACCTATTGGACTAAGTCCTAATCTGCAGCAGACATTTTGGTTAGAACTGGAACAGCCCATTCAGCCTTTCTTAGTTATTATTGTCTTATTATTCTCTAAATGTTTTTGAGAGTCTTTGAATTGTATCTTCCTCAGCAAGATTGAATTATCTTATAGCTAGGTACTAATTCATACAGTTTTCCTTATTTTCCATATTAATAACAAGTACCATATAGAGCGCTGCCTTACCAAGCCTATCTGTTTTAGTCTTGGCAACAAACCTTAAGGGAAGTATTATTGTGCCCATTTTACAGGTGAGGAAACTGAGGCTTAGGCAGCCTAGCATATCTTTTTCCCTAAGATGGTGTTTAGTGCCTCCTAGTTGAATCACATGAAATAGGCCTTGGGATAGTTTTTGAGATGATGTTGAATGGAATCGTTGATCTTTATTCCTTCCTCATAATTGAGTGTTGCCTGGAGCCTGGCTCTGTCCTGTAAGGGGCTCAGGACATCAGAGTTCATCCAACCGATGTTTGCTGGGCAGCTACTGTATGTAAGGAATTTTGCCAGATTTGGAAGAAGTAAAGAATTAGGTCTGAATCAGGTACTCATCCTACCTGCTAAAATTTTTTGCTTTCCAGCTTTAGCTCTGTCCTGTAAGGGGCTCAGGACATCAGAGTTCATCCAACCGATGTTTGCTAAGCAGCTACTGTATGTAAGGAATTTTGCCAGATTTGGAAGAAGTAGAGAATTAGGTCTGAATCAGGTACTCATCCTACCTGCTAAAATTTTTTGCTTTCCAGCTTTAATCCTTTGTCTCACTCACTTCAGATTTATAGCCTGGTCATAATGACAGGCTAAATGAGATACATTTTGAGGACATGTTTAGTTAGAAGCACTTCACAAAGAAATCTCTTGGTCACTTTTAGATGAGAAAAAATTACATCTTTTTCTTTCTCTTCTAGTCTGTATCCATCTTCCTCATTCATTCAACAGATATTTATTAAGCATATTCTTCTATGAAGTGATGGAGAGGAAGTCTTACTTTTAGATAAGGAAAACACCTTTCTAGAAGAATGCTTAGTATAACCGTTGTGATTCCTATGATGTTGTGTGAAATTGTGCATATCAAGTGCCTAGTGTAGTGTTCAGTATACAATAGACTGCTGGTAAAAAAACAGTTTTTATTTGTACTTTATAAGTCCTATTATTTTATTTCTTCTTCTTCTCCCTCTCCTCTTCTCATCTTCCCTTCCTTCTCCTTCTCCTCCTCCTCCTTCTTCTACAATACTTTTTTACGATACTATACATTTTTTCTTTATTTGTAGTTGCAGAATTATGAGTCCAGAATTTTTTTTTGAAAAAACTCTTGTGTTGAATTATTTTCTAAACTGTATTAATCTGGTTAAACACTGAATCCTTTGATGGTATGGCTATTCCATATTTATCTGTTCAGTGGCCTTTGATTTGTAAAGATTTATATTTACATGAGGGTATTTTGTTTGTTTCTTTTTTTATTATTTTTAGTGAAGCTCATCTGAGCTGGAATGGAAAGGCCCCAAATCCTTTAATGCAGGGATGTTCAGAAATCTCTGTGTGTTTGCACATTGACCCTGTTGAGTTTTCTTAGGCTGTGATGAAGAATATAACAGTGAAAAGTCCAGACAGGGACTCCACCTAAATTAGATTTTTTTTTGATAAATGTGTATTTACCTTTTTCAGAATTTTGTAAGTAAGGCAGTTTTCCTGTCCTTTAAATTTTCTTTCCCAGAAAGACATCCTAGTGCTTTAAGGGAATGGTCAAAGGCACTTTTGAAAAAGCGTACCTTAATTCTGAAAAGAAATCTTCTGCTTTCAGCTGCTATTCTAGCATAAGGCATAGGAATGGAAAGAAAATGGGAAGATCAAGTGTGAATCAACCCAGAGGTTGGTTTACCTGCACAGGTGAACTCTAGGCAATTTAAGTGGACTAGACATCCATTTGTCACATTTTCCTACACAGGAGCATTCTTGTAGCTCTTTCCTGCAATCCATAGTAGACAAAACTACTTAGGAAAGAGAAAAGCATCATACGGTCAGGTCATATATCTCTAAGAGAACATCGACAGTGAATTCCAAGACTCCATGTCAGTCTGGTGCATTTTTCTTGCCTCTATGGTATGTTTCCATTTTCCTATAAAATTTGATTTAATGTTTTTAACAGGAAAAAGAAAGACAAAACCAGTGCCACAATTCATCAAAGGAAAATTAGGCTTTAAATTTTATCCAAAGCCCTTAAATAGAGTATACCATTGTCTGGGCATACTGATTGTATTTTCTCCAAAGGAAGAAATGCCAACAGTTTTGGGTCTATTTTTCAAGGGAAGAGGGAGAAGATAACAAGAAATAGCAAGCACTACAGGAAAATGTCAGGTCATAGTCACTGATGATGCTATTTAAATGGTGTGCCATAATCATATTAGGACAGAGCACGTGGAATTCCTGATTTCTGCATGACAGTGAAGAAGGGCCAGCAATTGTGTGTGTGTGTGTGTGTGTGTGTGTGTGTGTGTCTGTTTGTTCTACCTTCCCACCCTATTTTGCTAATTCAATTGAGGTGCAAGAAGAGATAATCCAGATACCCAGAACAGGAGGAAAAAAGTCTGCAGCTGTGCTGGGAGGGACTGGTATGAAGAGAGAGGCTCAGTCAGACTTGGAGTTTTGTGCTATTGCACGTGAATGCTCTGGAACTGCCCTAATCGACTGAAAATGAGCCGGCTACGGTCATATGGAACAGGTCTGTTTAGCCACATCGCTGGGTAGCATGGCAGATGGTAGACCGTCAATGGGTGGTATTGATTGGCTGGATTTGCCTTAGGGTAACAAGACTATGGTCCTTAAAACCCCGCTTCATCTTATTTTCCTTTGTGTAACTACGTACAGTTGTGGTTTACTCTTCTCACTCCCCAAGCCCACAATATCTCCCTTTTTCTTTTTTCAAATCAAAAGCCTTTCCTGGTAATCAAAATAGAGAGGTTACCTTGAGATAAACACTCTTTAAATTATCACCAAGGCAAGAAAACTCGGGAATATTTTATTTACTAGGCTGATTACATTTTAATGTTTGAAGAAAGTGACATTTTTTAATTAGTGTTTAAGACATATGGTGAGTGTACAAATTAGCTTATTTCATACAACCAGAATTTGATGAGAGCAACTCCTTCTCATTCCCCAGTTAAAAATTGTCACTTGAAACTTAATATATGCGAGGAGGTTAAATGGTATTAAGCGAGGCAGCCTAGACTTAAACATGAAGGAGACAGTCACTATTGTATGTGGCTAAATATTGCCTGGATGGGCTGGAAAAATACTACTATCGACATTTGTGTTTGCAAGAGGATGTGTAAGTTCTAGGGCATTAATTTTATCCAGCCAAGAAAACAAAATTCCAGGTATCTGTGTGTGTTGGTTTCTCTTTTAGATACGAGAGAACGTAAAATAGTGCATGCATGCTCTTTAATAATATCCTCCTTTAAATCAGGCCATATAACAATATAAGGGATGAGATTTATTTATGTCCAGGTGATTCTTTATCTTTGAACATCCACCCTCCATCACTTGGGGCTTTCAGCTTGGGACATTCTATTTATTCCTGGCAGAGGAGCAAATTAATTGGAATAGAATTGTACAAAGGAGACACCAAGTTAGCTATACATCCAAAATAACACAGGACAGAAATGTTCCACGTTGAGGTGGATCTTAGGGAAAAAGAATAGGACTGAGGAGAGATGATTCATTTGCTCTTGTGGTCATTTGTAGCTATTGGTATAATTGTATTTTTAAAAGAGATGCTTAAGATTTTGTTTCTGTTTTTTTTTTCCAGTGTCTTTATGTTTAAGCTTTTGGTTATTTCCTATCATAAAAGACCCTATCAAATAACCTCATGCTTTACTCAGAAGAAAAGTTGTACAACCCTTAAACTCTTTCCTCCATCTTGTATGTGATTCATCCATATGCTCACTTTTGATGGGTTTTTATCACGTGAGTCAATATTCTTCTCTTTTTGCTAAAGGAAAATATTTCCAGGGAGTTTTTGGTCCCTCCCCCACGGCCCTGCTCTGTGTTGATTGCATTTTCCTTGTTCATCCTTTGCTGAATGAAACAAAGCGTGTTTGTGTTTCATTCTTCACAGTTCTTATTAGAATTGGTGATGGTGTTTTGTTTCCTCCCTATAAGTCAGGAGAAGGAATTTTATTTATTTTGACAAGATACAGAGAGATACAAGACACGATGCCTATCATGTCACACTGTACACCTAAAAGGCGGGGGTGGGGGTGGGGGGGAACACCACGATCCTTTAAGATGGTTCATTTGAATCTGTGCACTCTACCCACCTGGTGGTTATATAGTGAACTGTTACTTTAAAGAGTAGTTTAAACACCAGCCATGTTTGGGGCAGGCTGCTCTTGCAAAGAGAGCAGTACATATAACAGGAGTCTACTGTGTGTGAGATAAGGGGAAAATTCAGCTCACTGACTAGAGGTTTTAATGTGCGAACTCTAGGGAAATAATATATTGACTGTTCCGTGGCGCGCAAGAAAATTGAAGAACCCTTTGCAGACGGAGTGCTTTGCAAAGGATTCTATCTGTTTCTCTTAAAACAAAATCTGTGGCAAGATGTTTGAAATCAGCAGGACGCTTAATGCTGCTTTGTTAAATAATGAGGTAATATTTTGTCACTTTTTTTCTGGGCAGCATCTGTTTCCCTCCCCCCCCCCCTTCATTTTTTAACCCCCTATGTTTATGAAGGATTCTTTTTTCTTTTTTTTTTTTCCTCTTTTTTCTTTTTCTCTTTTTTTTTTTTTTTCTTCTCATGGAAGTCAAGGAATACAATTCACGCTTCCCTTTCTGTTCCTTCCTTTTGGTGCTTTTGGAGAATTTGGTTTGTCTTTTTTATTTGCAGTTTCAGCCGGCTGCTGTTTCCTAGCCCATTGTGCCACGTAAGGCTTCTCCACTGCGCGGAGTAGGTAGTTATTAACGCTGAATTGGCTTCTGGTACAGTCCATCTGGACTCTGTGTGGGAAAGCTGGCTGCCGGCGACTGATGCTGACATATCTGCAACCTTTGGGATGTGTGCATGGTGGCAAGGGGCTGACTGATATGAGATTACTTCTTTTAAGGGAAATTGTTATTAATGAGTCAAGAAACTGCTCATTTATGGTAAGAGGGATACAGCGGCACTGGCAGCCCCACAGCTCTGGGATATCATTTTTAGGTTGCCTTAGCTGCCTGAGTGAGACAAGTTTCTTTCTGTGGTGGTGGAGGATTGTGGCAGAAAAAAAAATCATGCATGACTGGGAGACTCGCCTGCCTGATTCTTGAGATAATATATTGAGAATCTGTTGCTTTACAAATGTCACACCACTGATGGAGCGGTCAGCCCCTCACTCTGAAAGATGAATGGTACTATTGGAAATGCAATAATAAGGTTGACTTTTCCCAACAATAGGATTCTGCCTTTGTCTTTAGAGAAAAGGCCTCTGAGGACATTTGTGCATTTGTTTGAGGATTCCGTTGAAAGACTTTAGAGTGGAGGTTTTTTGGAGAAGTAATCAATATACAAAGTGCATGGATTTTTTTAGCCTAGCACAACCAGCTAATTATTTATACTGTAATATACAGTTCCTGTTTCAGAAAAGTGGCCAGAACATCTTTTGATATACCTACTGTTGATTGATACCTAAGTGTGCTGAGATTAGTAAGGAAGGGAGAGAATGCTTTTAAGACATTCTGACTCTTATAACCTCCAGAGAGATACAAAGTAAAGATTTTGTTCTGGAGCGGAGCTGTTTTCATTTGTGTTTTTCAGCATTGTGTTCATGGTTTTCTTTTCACAATATTTTGATATTGATAGGATTGCATTCAGAGTTTCTGTTGTTGATTTGGGGCACCTGTACCTTCCCTGTGTCTGTATGTTGAGCTCTTTAGAACACTTAACCTATGAATTCGTCCCTAGAACACAGTTCAACAGATACTATAGTACTGTTGTGACTTGTGGGACTCTGTATATTTGCTGGAGAAATTATTTTAAAAGTTTACTTAGACCAGTATTGTTTCACCATAACTATTGTTACCATTTTAACATTTCTACTTTTCTCTTTCATGTATTTTTATTTCGAACAGCTGAAGGTATCATAGAGTGTACCCAGCACATACTGTTTTGTGGTGTATCTGTATTTTTAAAAGTGTGAATATGTACATTTGTGTGTGTGTGTGTGTGTGTGTGTATGTGTTCATGAAATAGTAGCTGGGAAAAAAACAGTTTTAATTTTTTTTAATATAAAGGTCATTTTCTTTTCTAACAATTTTTCATGGGCCCGTCTTTTCTTGGACTTTGAAGCCCAGAGTGTAGCATGATTTTCGGCCTCTATTTCTATTCTGCCCAGTCCCGTCTTGCTGTCAACTACAGCCAAAGATTTAAAATAATGTTGAATTCTTTCCTTAGTAATACTTGTTACCTCTGTGTATTCATTGAGGAACAAATTGACTAAACTGTGAATTAAATAAATAGCACTAATTTAGCCTTTTGGATAGAAGTAAAGCAGAAACTCTTCAGGTAAGCCACTTTAAAACCCAAACCAGAACAAATTACTGTCCTATTGGAAGACTGGTGTCGCAGAGGTTATGACATGTGTAACATGGGCAGACAAACTGTATACATCACCACACACTTGCTAAATAGCTCTTTGCAAGTCTTTCAAGGGGCCAAAGATAAAAGACATCTTTTGAAGGAGAGAAGCAAAATCACGTGTTCAGTTAAGCAAGATGAGCCCTCTGCACCGGTTATGAAATGATGCTGTTGTCAAAAGCATGCTTTACCATTCTCTATAGCAGTAGTGAAAGCAGAGAAGATGTGTTTTAGTGGATTTTTAAAAATTCAGATCATGCCTCTATCCAAGTTGAGAAATATATTCATTTAAATAAATCATTCATCATTCTCTGTTTTGAAAAGCTCAGACAGAAGGCAGAAAGGTAGAGGCTGACAGCTTTCCCCCTCCCCCCCCCAGCTTTTTTTCTTTTTTTTATTAGGAAGTAGTTTTCTGAAGCAAACTTGTATGAACCCAGTTCACAGAACAAGCACAGTCTCAAACTTGCCTTCTCTTGAAACCCTGGCCATGTTAGCTGCACAAGGAGCATTACTTACTGAAAATCAGCAATATTAGGAAATAATAAAGTTAAAACGTGGATGTATTAGCACATTAAAGTGCTTTTGTTGTATCTTTAAGCCTAGAGGCAGATCATTAAATATGCATTTCGCTAGAAAGCAACTGTCCAGAAAGATAAGGTGGTTGAAAATATTCCATACTGGAAAAGCCCTCTGTCAAAGGGGTTTGATGGTGCAGCCCTCAGGACAGGGGAAAGGGAGGACACTCCCACTATTAAGGTTTGCAAGCGGCGGGTGACCTGCAGTTGTTACAGTACTTTTGAGCTGGGAGGAGAGAAAAGGTAAAAATACAAGAATGGCTGTTGTTGCTTCTGCCTGGCCTTAATTACCAGACACAAGAAGCAGTTCAGAAATCTGGTCTCTGTTGTTGTAGAGGTCACCAAATCATTAACATCGTCAATCTGGCAGTAGCTAATTTAAATAGCACCTGATGTTGCAACGCCTCCCTTCCTTTCCCCAGCCAATCAGATCCTGGCTTCGGCTGACAGATGGTCCCATAAATGGATGTAAAAAGGGGAAGCTTCGAGCCAATTTCAGCAAGGCTCTGTTCAGTTGTTCTTATCTACATCCTAGAATCGGGGGTTTCAGCTCACTGCTCCTTTTCTTTCTTTTTTTTTTCTTTCTCTCCCCCCATCCCCTCCCCCCAAATAATTGATTTACTTTACAATCATCCACACTGTGTTTTGTGGATCTTTAAATATATATAACAATAGTAGTCATTTAAAAAATACATTCTGAAATCTTTGCAAATTTTAAGAGAAGAGTCGAAGCTCTGCGAGACCCAATATTTGCCAATAAGAATGGTTATGGTAGGTATGACTAGATTTATAATCTGTTGTTTGTGTTGCTGGAGGGAAGAAAAACATCTACACCTTGACCAGTCTTATGCTTGCACAAGAGTTTAGTTCTCTGCTGCTGTTTGGTTCCTACATTTACTATCTCTTTTGTGTAGAGAGTGCCGGTAGGTCCTTTTATTGAAAAGCAGTGGGGAAATAGATTGTCATTTTTAACAGGTCATTGTCAATTTTCCCTTCAACATAAAGGAGGGGGGTGATGTAGAGGGGAGGTGGGCCGAAATAATTGCTGATTTTTTGAAAGAGATTATATTACATGAGACCATACTGGCAAAAAAAAAAAAAAAGGGTTTTGTTCTGTGTTTTTTTGTGAGGGAGAGGGGGTTTGTCTATGTGCCTGGGTTTTGTGGGGCTGGAGGGGATGTAGCGGGGTTAGGAATCTCCATTTCCGTGCTGGAAATTTAAAGCTCGAGAGGCAGTTCCTGGATACTGAACGTTGAGATGGGCAGTTGTGTTTCGGGGGACTGCGCAGTCAAAACGGCAAAGAGAGTGATTTATTTGGGCTTCAGTAAATGCTGCATCTTGTATTTCAAAGAGTTTCCTGTCATGACCTCATAAAAAAGAGGAGGCGGCTTGTATGTGTAGCGGTGCCTGGCGTGTTGAGTTGTTGCTTCCTTCTCTGGGCAGCAGCTCTGTAAGAAGGAATGTCAGCTTTTACATAACGTTCCTTTCCGCTTTTGACACACTGTGTGAGGGTCCATCTTCTTCTGATCACAGATGGAGTGGAATGGCTTGAAGATGGTAAGTGAAAATTCAGAGGAAGGCAGCTTGGAGATTCCAGCCTTGTGTGTGTGTGTGCGTGTATGTGTGTGTGTGTGTGTGTGTGTGTGTGTGTGTAAGGATGATGGACTGTGCATCGTAAATCACTGTGCAGATCGTGTGTGTGTCTGTGTGTGTGTTTATTAGTATTTCTCTTTTCTGAAACCCAGCATCCATCTCCAAGTGTAATGGCACTGCATGCACACAAGGCACACACACTGCCTCTTCCATCGAACACACATTTAGCCAAGCGAGGCTGGTGTCTTTTTTGACAATCACAATGTCACCGTAGCTGTTGGCTGGCGTGTCCACCGCCTCTGTGAGCTTTCAACAGAATTACATGACTGTTAAAGTTAAAGGCACATTTCTTTTTCAGTCTCCTGCTAGGAGTGATGGGGAAGGCTGGGTACGAGGGGTGGAGGAGGTGAGGTTCAGTACCAGCAGATGCAATTGTGAAGCAGGACTTTTGGATGTGGAAAGGGAAGTGGAAAACCATTCTGCCAAAGTAGTAAATCTATTTTTAGCATCATCTTTTTCGGGAAAAAAAGAAGCAGGGAAACTCCTTGAGTGCCGCTCCTGTCGCCTGATGTTGACCCTGAAGATATGGCACAAAATGGCACAATCAAATGCCACGAGTGCCCACTTTGACTTTGAATTTCACCAGCAATAGCTTTCACAGGGTTTCAAAGCCGGGTATGTGGGGAGGCTGTAAATTCATATCTATCTCACTTATTTTTTGCTAGAAAAGCCTGGGGAGGACTTTTCGCTCTGCATAGATGTTATAACAAAGCTGTGGTCTTTTTCCCATTCTTAGAGGATTGCCTTTGTCTGGCTGCTTGTTTTGATGGGTGTAAAACAAATAAGATTAGACCGAGCAGCCCAACTGAAAGCGATAGCTGGGAGGAAAACCCAATGAAAGGTTGCCGGGGAAACGAACAGAGGAAAAGCCGAGTAGGGAGCAGGTGGCTATCATGAGAACACACTGCAAACAGTGTAAAAAAGGGGGGGGAGGACAGGACCTCGATTATCTTTGCTGTTCTTTGTGGCCGGCCCAACTTTAATTATTCTTTATAAATAGGTGTTAATTACATTTCTAACTCTGGTTTACAGTGATTTTTAGAAATCTATTTTTAAGCATCTGTTCTGTCTCTCCTGTTTTTTTTTTTTTTTTTTTGGTTTAAAAAATAGAGAGGGAGAGAGAAGAAGAAGAAGAGGGGGGAAGGGAGGGAAGGGAATCTTGCTTTTTTTTTTCCTCTCTCTCTCTTTACCCCTTTCCCCTGCTGTGAAATTGTACGTGCGAAAAATCGCAAGGAATCCTGTGAGGCCATTTGAAAAAAATGTAAATTATATTGAATGAAGTTGACGGAAGCATAATAGTGAACTCCCACAGCTGATAGGTTCTGCAAATGATTTCTTAGAAATTTCCAGCAAATATCCATTGGAGAAATATAGGTAGTATAGATCTACCCTAAAGCAATGATTTTGTGCTAGCTGATATTGGTGTTTTTACTAAATCAGATGTTGATACTACAATTCCAGGGAGTTCATTGTATCTTTCATTTTATATCCCGAGTAGAAATTACTTTTAAAAATAATCAATGAAAAGCTGCATTCTAGCCTCTTGCTTCGTTTACCTCTCCATACCTCCAACCACAAGGTCCATCAGGTGTACCCTTGCAACCACTGCAGTGCATTTGGTCCTGGGTCTAGTCTTGGCATAAACTGAGCGAAAAGCTGATTTTTTTTTAGAGTCTCTGAACGTCTAGGACCCGTGCGTGCCCTGGGTGACAGGCATCTCTCCCTTTTCCTCTGAGTGTGCTTTACTAGTAGTCTCTTTTTCTCATGATGGTGGGTACCAGAAGGACTGAAAGGTATAGTGCTTAGGCAAACAGGAGGTTGCATAAAAACCATGATCTGTTCTGGTTTCTTCCAAATTAGATACACGATCAGGTAGCTAATATTAAGCCCAAAATGAGAGATTAAAAAATACTGAAATACGTTAAAAGGTTCGGAAATGTAATTGGCTTTACTGCAAGTGCTCTTAATTTTTACTCTCTCCATTGCAAATCTCTGCACTCACCCCCACCCCCACCCCCCGCCCATTCTTTTTACCTTGCAAGACGCTTCTTTTTGTTTTGTCTTCTTATTGGGGGATTTTTTTTATTTGTTTTGACTCTTGAAGTAAAAATAAATAAACTTATTTTTGTCATATGTCATATACTTGAACCTTTGCTCTCTGTCTTGAGCGTATGTCTCTCTTAAAAATTAGAATAGGTTTTTTTTATTATCTCTAACATATTTTTTTCTGAGGAATTTCTAGCATATTTTCCTTAGGGCAAAACCATTTCCATAGAACTAGCACTTTGTCTTGGGTTGTAAAAAAGACACGTGGTTCCACTGCTGACCTTTCTTGCTTCTTTGTCTTAAAAACATTAATGCCTACTACCTGCACGAGGAGGTGTGCCTTTATGGAAGCACTAGGCTAAGAGTGCATTTATTGAGAAATGAAAATCTGATCGGATATATTTCTGCAAAAAATACCTGACTACATCCCAGGCTTAATGGTCAGAATTTCTGTATACCTCATTGTAACATATTGGCTAAATCGTTTAATATTCAAATTTTTAAAAGGATAGAATGAACATAGATAGGGAAGTAGCTGAGAAACTGCTTTGAGAATCATTGACTTATAAGATAATTTTAATATCTCAGAAAAAAAGCCTAACAGACAACTTGAGCACTCATTTTTGTAATCTCAGTTCCGCTCATTTCTAACAGCCATTCATTCAAGTCGTCCTCCTGGCCAGATATAGATGAGCTTGCTTCTGTTTGATAGTTTTCCAAAGCCTTCAAACTTTTTTCTCTCCCGATAGCTCTTCCTTGGTCCTTTGAACACTCAAGGATTTTGTTGTGAGGGGAAGGCCAGATTGTTATGAGCTAATAACGATCGAATATTTTTTTTAAAGAAAGAGAAAGAAAATGAGCTACGTGTTTGCATTTTAGTTCTTAACTCAGTCTTGAAAAAGGGTCTGAGACGTGATAGACTTCAGATATTCCAAACTTAGCATTTCTGTTGGGGATAATCTATTTGACATTTCAAATCTAGAAATCATTGCCTGAATAGTGCTTTGTGTGTGTATTCAGGGTCTCTAGAAGAATTTGTGGGTAAATCAAGGTGTTTTTCTCAAGAATTACCATGAACAATGAAAGGGTTTCCCTCAGGGCAAGTCCTTTCTTTGGTTTGATTTCTTCCCTTTGCACTTATTTCCTTATTGTGGGTGGAATCTTTTCCTATATGTAGACCAAATACTATTCCTTCCATGAGGATATACGCTGCTTCAATTAGCCCTTGGCATCTTAATGCCTTATTTTAATTTAAAAAAGAAAAAAGAAAACTGAAACAAATTGTGTGTACCACAAATAAGGAATGGCGGTCTTGATAGAGGTCATTGTATGTGAACAGAAGTACTTTGGCCTTGACAAATTTCTTCATCAGTTCCAATGATCTGTGGCCACCAGGCACTTAATTTATATGTCTGGACACTTAATATGTACATTTGTTGGTGAGCTGGCCAGCGGATGCTAGACACATGAGTGTGCGCTGGCAAATGCTGCAATGCAGTATTTTTTCCCAATGTCATTGGGAATTTGGGGGGTATGAAGGGACATAAACATTCTCAAGCTTTTATCTTACCATCTTCCAGTAGATGGACCATGTTGCACAGAATTGGCCAATTCTCCTTTTGGAAGTGAAGTCAACCTTTTATTGCCCACTGTTCGTTCTTCCATGCGTTTGATAGATATGTGGAAATTATGTGTATGTGACAGAGGGAGACTGTGTATGTATGTGTGTGTGTGTGTGTATCTGTGTAAGCATGTGTGTGTGTTTCTGGAATCCTGCACCTGTCTTAGGTTTTCCTTATTTGGTATTACCAAATGTGTATACATACTTGCAAGTATATGTGCATCTAAAAATGGAAAGAAAACCAAACTGGGCTGGCTTCCCATAGGAAGTGGCTTCTCCTCCTCACAGACTCCAAGAGTTTTCTTATTAGAAGAAATATAAAACTCAATCAAAAAAGATATATCCGGACCCTGCAGACTTCCATTCGTAACCAAACACCTTTCTTTAGTTGTCACTTGAGAAACTATAAATGTGCAAATCCCTAACAGTGTTTGTGAGCTAGAAGCTGCTCTTTCAATCAAGGGGTTGGGTTCAAATTAAAATGTATATGTTTGTGGAAGGAGAGTTGTTTTTTTCTTTGGGAACATTTGAACCTAATCTTTAACCATTGGTAAAAACAAGTAGGAGGTAGGGTGGCTGTGTTAGCAGTTTGTGCATTGTTTTGTGAGTTTGTGTGTGTATGTGTGTGCTTTAGAAACATCCTTTTATTTTTAAAATCTCAGTGTATTTTAAGGATAGAGGGCCATTATAGGTCAGTGGCTTTTTAAAGGTAAAAAGAAAGGTGATCTGGGGGTGGGTGGGAATTGTCACAAGCAGTAATTGTCATAAATTACTCATCTAGAAATGGAAAGGAAAAAAAAAGGCCAGAGGACAAGAGTGGAGAGAGGTACCAACATGTGGATCCGCACTTGCCGATATAAGAGATAATGAGTGATAAATTTGAACTGGTGCAGTGCGGGATGCCCGATAATTTCTCAGAACCTTGACTTTGCAGGTTCATTACTTCCTTGCTTGCTTGTTCACACCTTTAATTATATCCAGTTTGGGATGCTAGCTAGGGGCACCAAAGATGAGCCATTTTGTTTGTTGTTTACTTCATTAAGTATTCAGGCAGTGTGCTCACAATAGCTATGGAGCATCAGTGTTAGGAATCAAGCACTTTGGAAATGGAATTGTTACAAAAGAATAAAAAATAAGAAAGCAATCAGCCAGCTAGCTTGCTTTGGCTGTTCACTCTGCTTAATGGTAATATTTATGCTGTTCCTTGTACATTCATTAAGAAATAAATTATGCAGTGTTAGAGTCCTAATTTGCTGGTGGCTCCCCTAAACCCTGTCACTCTCTCTACCTCTTTTCTCTCTCTCCCCACGCTCCACCACCAAGCTTTTGCCTTTTACTTGACCATTTTAGGACTGACCATTTTGCTTTGGGGAAGATCGTTATTCAGTTCCTCATTGTATTTAATACCAGAGATATTTTCTTCTCAATATGGATCTTTCTGTATAAGGATCATGAAATGCTGAACACCATAAAGGAATCTTTAAATAATTTTTGTTGAGGAAACAGTGAAAATGTTGAAGAAATAAGGTCAATGTAATTGTTGTGCTTGGGTTTTGTTTTTTGTTTTGTTTTGTTTTTGGAAAGCCTTATTTTTAACCAAAAAAAGTAAAGTGCAAAACTAGCATATGTGATTTTTTTTAAATGGAAAAAGATTACAAGTCATAGGTATCTCTTAAAAAACTTACCTTGGACTCTGGTTTGAAAAATAACATTTAAACTCCAGTTTAATTTTTAAATTGTTCATGTTAAAGCTATAAAATGTTATTCATAAACATTTTTTCTATAAGAAGTTTAGTTCTATTTTCAGGATACGAGGAAGCAGAGAAACCATCCTAGCCAAGATGGCGAATTCTGAAAAACACACTACAGGGTGGAGGTTTCCCCCTCTCTGCACTTTGTGGCATTGAATCCACTCCTGCTTGTTGTATGAATCAGTTACCTGCTGTCATCTACTGTCTTGTAGCAACTAGCCCTTGAAGTTGTTTTCCCAACTGTGTTCATAGTAGAGGTTAGCTATCATTTGTTGTTGGATGAAGATGTGTTTGTTGAGGACTTGCTATGTGTATTTCTTTGGAAGGTGGAATTCAGCTTCACCGTTTTCTTTTTCTTCTGACACTGATCAAAAAACTTCTAAGAGGCTAAGTCCCTGTGATTGGGGCTAACGTTGTGGTGAGGGATTTTAAAGTTGGATGTTACATAATGAGGTTTGTGTCAAGTTATGAGAAGAGATCTGTTTGAACATTCAAGTACACAAATGTTTTTCTTTTTGTATTTGTAAGAGCCTAGGCGTGACTCCAAAAGATAGATATAAAAGGGGGGGGGTGCCTGGGTGGCTCAGTTGCTTGAGTGGCTGACTTCTGCTCAGGTCATGATCTCGCGGTCCGTGAGTTTGAGCCCCGTGTCAGGCTCTGTGCTGGCAGCTCAGAGCCTGGAGCCTGTTTTGGATTCTTTGTCTCCCCCTCTCTCTGCTCCTCCCCTGCTTGTGCTGTGTCTCTCTCTGTCTCTCAAAAATAAATAAATGTTAAAAAATTTTAAAAAGAAATAAAAGGTCTTCTGGACATTTTTGTCTATAAGGTTCCATATATGCAGATGTTTGCTTTCAGGAAAAGTAAAGTTTAGGCATTTGGGAGGAACTCGTCTCTCTGTCAGCTACCGTGGAGCTTGGCTAGAGCCTGTTAATTTTACAGAAATACGAATGCCTTTCTTCCAACAGAGATGACTCTTTGAGTACCTTTCCCCATGTCACCCTCCGGGGAGGACCTGAGAAGATAGTGGCCCTCTTGGCATGTACCTGTGCAAACTGTAAGTCTGCACATAGAGCAGAAATCATAGAGTAACTTTGTGACACACACTAAATACTGCATGGTGTGTGTGTGTGTGTGTGTGTGTGTGTGTGTGTGTGTGGCGGGGTATGTATAGATAGACAGCCATGACCCCCAGTGTGCTCTGGATGTGCCAATAATGGCTTCTGAAGTAGCCTATGTTTTCCTAAGCTGCCAGTCTAAACCTTCAGAGTTTTCCTTTCTAATTTGTACATGAAAAATAATAGGCTGAATTGAACTTTTTTTTCAAGTGCCCCCTTTGAAGATGCAGCAGTAGTAAATACAGCTTTAATGATAAACTTTAGCTCTAAGTGCTATTTAAAAGTCTGTCATGGAAAGCCTGAAAACTTGCAATCTTTACTAATGAAACTTTTATTAGGAGAGTGCTCACTTAAAATGGAGTAAACGACTAAGTCCCTGTAATGTGTGATTTTGACCAGATTTGACTCATCCTTTCTTATGTTACTTTTTGTAATGCAGCCAACCACACATCTAAAATTCTGGATATTGTACTTGTCTTCAATATTAATTATCTCTGTTGATGCACTGGGTACAGACAGTACAATTCCCACAAGTCCAGATTCTTACTGTAACACCAAAACAAAAGTGATATTTATGAATAATATTGGGAAAGTTGTCCTCATAGTAACCATTCCCCAAAGGAAGCTTTACATAAATGTGCATTTATTATTCAGGATATTAAAAGGGAATCCTTAGCTTTTACATTTTAATTTGGGCTAAAATATGTAAATTGGTTTTATTTTGGAGTTGTTCTGTTTTAGGTGGCTTTGGGGGAGGATAACTTTCTAGCTTGATTATATTTTAATCGCCTCTGTAGTAGAAAAGGTTCCAATCCTGAAATCAACCTGGTTATTGTGATTAGGACCCAGAGGGCCAGTGTGCAGATGAGGCTAAATACATATCACATCGATTTGTACACATGTAGAAAAATTAGATTTGTTTCTACTAGATACCACTGTCTCCATGTCTTTATTGGCAGGGCCAGCTCAGAAGCCACGGAGCCACAAGTCTGCTTGTGGATTTACAGGACTTTCATGGTGTGCCTGTACAAGCAACCATCTGGAAATATTGCCCTTTGTCTTAAGAAACCGGGAAGGGCAAAGGACTTTAAAGTCAGGTGGATTTGGATTGGAATCCTGACTTTCCCTATTAGTAAAAGGGTGATCTTGGATGAAGTCCTTCAGCCTCTGAGCTTCAGTTTCCTCATCTTTAAGATGCAGATGATAATGCCTGACTCACAGGGTTTTTGTGAGGATCAAATGAGAAACGGTATGTGAAGGCATCAGTCATACACCTGAATATTAAAGGTGCTTAGAGGATGTTAGGTCTCCTTCAGTCTGCCCGTGCCAGATGTCCTGGGGAGAAGTGACATTGAATGATGCCCTCATAGTCTCTGTCCTCTCCCCAGAACTCAAGGAAGGGGGCAGGGGTGGTGGCACAGTAATTTTTAAACACAGATAGTCCCTCAGTTCTTCCCTGGAATTGTGTGGCTTTATTAAGTTTCTCCTAGGGTTTTGTAAGGTACATTCACGGTCTCCTTTGGAATTAGAATTAACTTGGGATTTAGTTGTTAAAAGAGAAAAAAGGTGAACATAAAATTAATTTTAGTTGGTGCTGTTCTTTTTATTATTATTATTTCATGAGTCTGTTAGGAAATTCAGAAGTCAACTGATAAAAACCAAAAAAAAAAAAAAAAGTGAAGCTCATTAATGCAATATCATCTCTGCTAAAATATGTTATTATAACCTGTGACTTATTTGAATTTGGCCCAAACCAACTTATTTTGGAGCTATGTTTTCCCTCTTCACCACATCACCTTTTTCTTTCTGTCCTTTTTGTTTCCCCAAAAGACTGAATTTTGAAGTTCTGATTTTCAAGGAGTGGTGAAGAGGTTGAGGCAAAAAGTGGCTTAATGAGATTTTTCTAACTCGCCATCAGTTTTCTTTCTCCTGCTTGGTGAGGCAGGATGATGGATGGCTTTGGCAGTGCAAACAGTTCTAGAAGCGATTGCATTGACTGAAGAGGTGTGGGAGATGTGAGCAGAATGCTGGCCCTCAATTTATTACCTTCCCATTTGTAGGAAAGAAAGAGAAAAGAGGAAGGCCTTGATGTAACTGTTGGTCACACACACTTGGGAAAGGTAGTGGTGTCAGGACTCTTGTTAAGCTGAGCCTAACTTTGTGCCTTTTTCCCAAGGCTCTGAAAGGGGGAATAAACAGGCACATTTAATAAAATTGACAACTTGCTTTAAATTGGGACCTGTTGCTGTCACAAGTGAGGACAAAGAAATAATACAAGTAGTACCTGAAGGTGCTTGAGACTTAAACTGAAAACATAACCTTTAGAACACTATTTTAATGTCATGGATTTTGGATTCCACTTTATATGGTCATGGGAAGGATGTGAAAGGGAGTAATTTTCTTTCCTTCAATTTAATCCTTAAAATCAGGGGAAGGATTATAAATTGATCTGATCCCCCAAGCACTATTTTCCAGGACTTATGCTTTTATAAAAAAAGACCCTTTACTGTGAAACAGACAATAGAATTTTTCTCTTTCCATGTGTATCTATTTCAAGGCTTCACCAAGTTCTTCTAAGGATTTTGTAAGCAGCCTCATATATGGTATGCAAGCTCTCTGGAAGAATTTAGTCGATTTTTACATTGTGTGTGTTCGGGCAGAAATACACCAGTGGAAGAAAGGGGCTTGAATATGGAGAAGGGTAGAAGATGTTTCTGTACAGTTTAGCCTAGAAAAATCTCACACCTATTAATGAAGGACCAAAAAGAGATGATCAGGTGAATGATTTGAGCAGGTGACTAGACAGGGGAGGGGCAGGTGGATATTCTTAGGATCTCTTGGCTAGCTAAATGTTTGTATTATTTAAAAATTGACCCCTATTTAAGCCAGTACTTGAGTCTCAATTCCTTCTTGCTTTACACCACTGGCTTAAGGTTATCTGCAAGAAGAAAAGACTTTTAGCTTAGAGGAGCTTTAATAAAAACTCTTAAACAGGTCTCTAGTTGGTGTATTTTGGAGACAGGGCTTGCAGTTGCTATAATCATAACAGCACTCTTCCCGAACTACCGTTGTGTCAATTTTCTAAGAACAGAGGAGCAAGTTTGTATTTCTAGAACTTGAGCTATTCCCAGCACAGTTCTGCTGTAATGGATCTGTGACTAGGGAGATCATTTCTTATATTCACTTAACATTGTATAATTTTTGCTCTATGGTGTCAGGTTGATCTCCTTAATGTAGTTGGGGCATGTGTTATTAACCCCTTTTTATAGAAAATAAAGCTTAGCTGCCTGCCTTAGGATACATGCTTAAGAATATCAGAAGTCTTAGCTCCAAAGTATTCAGGAATACATCCAGCTTAGCCAAAGTTTACTTCTCTAGGGGAAATCAAAAACAAAAACAAAACAAGTGAAGCAATTCCTTTTCTAGATCAAGTTTTTCAGTGTGGAATTAGCAAATACAATGGCATGTCTGTGCATATAAATCACATTCTAGGTGCCTTCTGGAATGTCATAGTATTTAAAACATATTCTTTTTTTTTTTTTTTTTAATTTTTTTTTTCAACGTTTTTTATTTATTTTTGGGACAGAGAGAGACAGAGCATGAACGGGGGAGGGGCAGAGAGAGAGGGAGACACAGAATCGGAAACAGGCTCCAGGCTCCGAGCCATCAGCCCAGAGCCCGACGCGGGGCTCGAACTCACGGACCGCGAGATCGTGACCTGGCTGAAGTCGGACGCTTAACCGACTGCGCCACCCAGGCGCCCCAAAACATATTCTAATCTAGTGGGCAAGGACAGTGACAGGCAGAATGTGAAGAATGCCTCAGCAGAGAAGGTAAAATATACAGAAGAGGAGACATTCGTTGTTGTTGGAGAAAGGAGGCAGGCTTCACGGAGGAAATGTCATTTGGGTGGAACCAGGAAAGTTGGATAGGCAGAGAAATTAGGGAAAGGGAGAATTCTGTGTGTAAAGAAGAATGTAAGTAAAGGCACGGAGATGGGCACTTGCTTAAGGAATAAGTAGTCTGGTGTAAATGCAGCATAGGATGTGTAAAGTTAAAGAAATAGTTAAAAGCTATCATTTAGGAAGGTTAAGGTGTTTTGACTTGGTTTTAACTTTATTTGAATCAGTAGCTCTGGAATGTGTTAGTTCAAAGGATTGCTAGTTTCCTGATTGTTTTGCAGGGAAGACTTGCCTTTATTGGGTCATGATTTCTCAGAAGTTGAAGTCACCCTAAAGATGCTTCTTAATTAGATATTGGTCATTCAGAGAGAATTGACATTAAAGCACTCTTCTGGTCAGAATGTGATGTGATGATGATGATGATGATGATGATGCTCACTGGTGAAGTCACGTTGAGGCTTGCTTTTAGGCTTACAGTGCCAAAAAGCACTAGGAGGAAAAATACCAACTTTATTTCAGATTGTAAAGAAATGTGCCGTTAGAGGAGCACGCTGCATTCTCTCACCAGCAGGTACCAGTGCTCATGTCATGGGAAAATGTGTGGCCAGAGATAGGATAGTGGTAGTTTGAGAAAAAAACTTATTTCCCCCAGAATAGAATATACCTGCTTCAGACTTCCAAGTGCATGTACCAAGGCATGCTTGTCTTCCCTGGTAGTCTGTGAGCCCTAGAGGGCAGAGATCATGTCAGATACTCTCTTATTTCGATGTTGGGCACACAGTAACTACTCAATTTAAATGTTTACTGAATTGAGTTATCCTTTTTTAAAGAGCCTGAACTACAGAGTTGGAAGACTTGTGAGTCTTGGGTCTGCCATTTAGTCTACCTTAGTCCAAGTCACCTCATCTTGCTGAGAGCTTCAGTTTCTTAATATGTAAAATAGAATCCATATCTTGATGGGAGGATCAGTTAAACCATATCCTTGATACACCCTCACAGACAGAATAGCAGTATTAGTAAATTACTAGGTTTAGTTTTGCCTCCAGTTATTTTACTGGGTCTTTTGACCAGAATTTTTTTAAGTAAAATAATAAATGAAATAGAAAAGAAAACATCAGTAGCTAGTGCTTAGGAAGGGTAAGTATTATTTCATGAATCTTTTGTTTCAGTTGCCTATGTTTTGAGTTGTGATGTGAAGTTGATGTGTGTTCAGTATGTTTCTTACTTTTTTTGCTTTGTTGGATTACGGTCGGTAAATTTTGAAAAACACTGTTCTGTTTTTGTTTTTTTTTTTACTTTTTTTAATGTTTATTTTTTTTTAATTTTTTTTTAACGTTTATTTATTTTTGAGATAGAGAGAGAGACAGAGCGTGAGCGGGGGAGGGTCAGAGAGAGGGAGACACAGAATCCGAAACAGGCACCAGGCTCTGAGCTGTCAGCACAGAGCCCGACGCGGGGCTCGAACTCACAGACCGCGAGATCATGACCTGAGCCGAAGTCGGCCGCCCAACCGACTGAGCCACCCAGGCGCCCCTAATGTTTATTTATTTTTAAGAGAGACAGAGACAGAGACAGAGCGTGAGTAGGGGAGGGGCAGAGAGAGAGGGAGACACAGAATTAAAAGCAGGCTCCAGGCTCTGAGCTGTCATTACAGAGCCTGACGCAGAGCTCTAATTCATGGACTGCGAGATCGTGACCTGAGCCAAAGTCAGATACTTAACTGACCGAACCACCCAGGCCCTTGAAAAACACTGTTCTAGATGATCATGAGCTCCACATTCTCCAAACAAACAAAATCCATCGTTTTTTTTTTTTTCAGAGCTATGCAATGCAAGATCTCTAGTATCTTCCAAATTATTAAAGGAAGGATGGCATCTGATTATTTTACATTTAATGTGAAACTGTATCTTTAGTCTTCGAAAATTCATGCTATCTGCATGGTATATGCTACGGCTCTCTATTAATCAAAGTATTTATTAACTAGCAAATCTTATTCCTTGGTCATGCCACCTAGCTGAACCTTCAAAGTAATAATACTAATGATAGTAGTAAGTAGTGGAGGTGATCTAAAGGTGAGACTAGAAATAATGAGATTAGCTTTCATTTCTTGAGCTCTTACTATGAGTCAGGCACTGTGCCTTACACACCATCCCTTTTAATCCTTAGAACAACCTTAAAAGGTAAATGTTAATTTTCCTATTTTATGGATGAACTAACGGAGATTTTGAAAGGTAAATTAAGGTTACACAGGCAGTAATTGATTGGGCCAGATTTGATTTGAACTCAGGTGTGTCTGATTCTAGAGTGAAATTTAAACGTTTTATTCAGTTCCATGAAAATGTATTAAGATGCCTACTCTGTGGTAGCACTGTACTTCTTTACAAATATTGGTGGGTCAGTTGGTCCCCGCTCTTTTTTTTTATGTTTATTTGTTTTTGAGAAAGAGAGAGAGAGAGAGAGAGAGAGAGAGAGAGAGAGAGAGAAACAGAGCGCAAGCGGGGGAGGGGCAGAGAGAGAGGGAGACACGGAATCTGAAGCAGGCTCCAGGCGCCAAACTCCTAGCTGTCAGCACAGAGTCGTACGCAGGGCTCAAACCCACAAACCACCAGATCGTGACCTGAGCCAAAGTCGGATGCGTAACTGACTGAGCCAGCCAGGAGCCCGAGTTGTTCTCTGCTCTTCAGGCTTTACTGTGCATGAAAGTGGGTGAGATGTGATTTAATCACAGGAGGGCAGCCACAGAAACTTCCGTACCAAGTATTTAATTTTGGAAGTACTGAGAAAGGTGCCTGCCACATAGTAATTATTCCAGATTTATTGAATTGAATTGAAACTGGATTAATAGCTGGTGATTGGGAAGGGAGTGGGAGAGTATTGGAGAACCTTTGTACTCAAGAATGTCCTTGCCTGGAAAGTGGCAGATCCATCTGCCCTAAAACCAACTTATGCCCTTTGAAACTCCTAAAACTTGCAACAGGGAAAAGCCAACCGGAGTTCAAGAATTCAAATTGTGGGGGCACCTGGGTGGCTCAGGCAGTTAAGCATCCGACTATTGATTTTAGCTCAGGTCATGATCTCATGGTTGTGGGATTGAGCCCTGTGTCAAGCTCTATGTGGACAATGCTGAGCCTGCTTGGGATTCTCTCTCTCTCTCTCTCTCTCTCTCTCTCTCTCTCTCTGTCCCTTTCTCTCTCTCAAAAAGTAAATAAATGTTTTTAGAAAAAATTCAAATTATGAACTTCAAGTTTCATTCAGGCAGAGAGAACCTTCTCTATCTTAGTATGAAAAGAGAAACCATTGGCAGAAACATTTAGAGAATGGAAATAGAAGGCAGGCTTCCTTAGAATGAAAAACAATAATTATTATTGTCGTTATTGTTATTCTTTCTATACTAACCTTATATCTTGAGCAAGTCACATTACCTCTGTGAGCCTCAGTTTCCACATTTGTAAAATAATCTATACTTCTTGGGGTTGTTGTGAGGATTAAATAGATCCATTTAATAAAACCTTGCTAAGTACTTACTGTTTAGTGGTCTCTGAGGATTTAGCATAGAGACATAGCCCCTGAGTATCTGGCAAAAGTGCAGTGAGAGTGGGATTCAGCCCCACCACCTGCAAAGCCCACTGCTGAAAGAATGCACCCTTGCATTCTGCTTTGGGGTGTGTATATTATTGTCATATGTGCCTCTTTTGCATCATTGGAGGTTCACGTTCATTGAGGGTAAGGTGAGGGTAAGGGTAAGATATTCATCTTTTTTTTTTTTTTAATTTTTTTTCAACGTTTTTATTTTTTATTTTTGGGACAGAGAGAGACAGAGCATGAACGGGGGAGGGGCAGAGAGAGAGGGAGACACAGAATCGGAAACAGGCTCCAGGCTCCGAGCCATCAGCCCAGAGCCTGACGCGGGGCTCGAACTCACGGACCGCGAGATCGTGACCTGGCTGAAGTCGGACGCTTAACCGACTGCGCCACCCAGGCGCCCCAATATTCATCTTTTTATCTTCTACTACCCATTGGCCCCTGCTTACCCATTGGTGCAAGGTTACCTTACACAGTTGTCACTTAATGAATCTAACCCATGTCAGCAAATATTTACCAAGTTGCTCAAGGTGCTGTGCTGGGAAAGGAGAGTAACATTTGCTGAACAGAGTTGAGTTTAAAGTGACTTCAACGTATTAAAGGGGAACAGTATCATGAGGTGGTGATAAATTCCCCTACTGCTAAAAATGCCCATGATCTATTCAGGAAGAAAATATGGCAGTGAACCTAAAAAAAATAGTGTTTTCTTTCTTTTTCTTAGTGCTGTTTTGTTTGTATTTTTAAAAATTTTTTAACATTTTTATTTATTTTTGAGAGACAGAGAGAGACAGAACATGAGCAGGGGAGGGGCAGAGAGAGAGGGAGACACAGAATCCTAAGCAGGTTCCAGGCTCCGTACTGTCAGCACAGAGCCGATGCAGGGTTCGAACCCAACAACTGTGAGATCATGATCTGAGCCGAAGTCGGATGCTCAACCGACTGAGCTGCCCAGGTGCCCCTGTTTTGTTTGTATTTTGTGGGGAACCAGTGTATTTGCTACAGGCACACAGTTGAGATGTGATCTCAAAGATGGCTACATTAGAGATTTGTGGCTCAGGATCAAGCCCAGCTGCCTTCACAACACCCATGAGACCCTCTGTGGCCTGTCCCCACCCTCCTTTCCAGACTCCCATCCTGCAGCTCTCGGCCTTCCATTCATTCTCCACTGTGGAACTTCACCATGCTCTTCTGTACCTATGCTCAAACAGATCCCTTGGTGTCAAACATCCTTCTACTTTTCTTCACCTGTCTTCAAGAGACAAATAGGTGACTTCTCACCTAGGAAAGGTGACTCATGCTGGGACTCATGAGCACTGCCAGCATCCTTCTGTCATTGGTCTTCCCCAGTGCATTATCAGGGGATAATGCATTCCCCAGTGCATTATCAGGGATAATCAGGAAAGTTTCCTGTTTTTCCTGTTTCACTGTGTTTCCTGTTTCACTGCCACCTCAACAATCAGGACTGAGTTTATCTCTGTGCCTGTTTCCTAGTAAGTGCTCGGTAATGAATTGTTAACTGAATGATAGAGTTGGATGTTGGTTATATGTTCATAAAGGGGTTGCCATCAGGTGCACCGTTATCCTCTAGCCTGTGAGAGGGAAGTTGGACCCAAAGCCCTCTGCCATGAAGACTGATTTTGACACTGCTGTTGCTCACCAACCATAGTTCTGTAACTTTGGGTTGGAGATCTTGAGGATGCCTTATTTACGTGAAACTCCCTGACTACCATGACTCACCTTGTATTTCCTCATTAATTCTTCTTTCTTTCAGACTTCTTTATGTCCCTTGGTCTCTACCACATGGTTAACAATGATACATCACAATAATAGTGACCTTTTATAGTGTATGTGTCAGGCTTTACAAACAGAACAAACTTAGGTTATGTCATTGAACCTTATAACTCTAGGAAGCAGGTATTTTTTTTCTTTTAAAAAATTTTTTATTATTTTATTTTAGAGAGAGAGCATGCATGCTGGAGAGAGGGGCAGAGAGAGAGAGAGAGAGAGAGAGAGAGAGAAAATCTCAAACAGGGCTCATCCCACAAGCCTGGGATCATGACCTGAGCTGAAATCAAGAGTCCATCACTTAACTGACTAAGCCATCCAGGTGCTCCTGAAGCAGGTATTTTTATTCCCATTTTTAAGAAAGAGCACCACATAGTTTATGTAACTTCTACAAGGTTACATGTCTAAGAAGTATCAGACTGGGAATTACAAGACTGGAATTACAAGCCTAGTCTGATTCCAGAGCCCATGTTCTATCTCCTATTTTATATTATTCCCTTAAAAGGAAGGGACTGATGATAGACATTTAGCCTAGTGGTTATTAATAGAGACTTCAGTGAAGATTGCCAGAGTTCATATCCTGGCTTTACCAATTATGACTTTGAGCAAATCACTAATCCCACCCCCCACCCCCCAATGCTTTAGTTTCTTCATCTGTAAACTAGGGTTATTTTGAGGATTTGATGGACCAATGTACTTTAAGAACTTAAAACAATAAAAATAAAGAATGTAAAACAGTGCTTAGCATATAAAGTGCTAATGATAAGCATCATTATTATTGTCATGTGAAATTAATTTGGGTCCTATTCTTCAAAGATTTGTTGGATGTCTGCTATATGCCAGACACTGTTCAAGGTACTAGAGATACAGCAGTAACTAAGACAAGTCCTTGCCCTCATGGGGCTTTCATTTTAGAGGGGGAAGACAGGCAACAGAATAAGTAAGTAAGTAGAATTAGTAGATAGATTGTGTGATGTTTTATAATTCCATGTGATGAAATGCTATTTAAAACATACAATGAGGGGCGCCTGGGTGACTCAGTCTTGAGCATCTGACTCTTGAATTCGTCTCAGGTCATGATCCCATGACCATGGGATTGAGCCCCACATCAGGCTCTGTCATAAGCATAGAGCCTGCTTAAAATTTTCTCTCTCTCTCTCTCTCTCTCTCTCTCACTCTCTTTCTCACTCTCTGCCCCTCTCCTCTGCTGTGCACACATGTTCTCTCTAATATAATAAGTTAAAAAATACAGTCAGATAAATGGGTTGGAGAGTGGCACTAATGAGTATTTGTTTGTGAACGTGTAATGAGGCCACAACAGTTCAGCCAGCGTCTTGCTTCTGCTTGGTAAGCTGGAGCAGTCATTGTCCTGTTCTGACTAGCTGCTGACTCTTGGGGTGACAGGCATACCCTACCTGCATTCAGTTTGGGATGGTCATCCCTGGAGTAGCAGGAAATTAAAAGATTGGTTTGAGGTTTCTGGGCCTCAGGAAAACCCAACATAGAGAACTCATAAAAAGACCAGAGGTCTTCAGTCTGTGAGGGAGAAGCTCCACTCTATTTCCCTATAGTTGAGACTATGAAATGGGATAAAAATCCCAAGAAGGTCAGAAAAAAGGATAGGTCAATCATTCAAAAAGTTCAATAATCATTGTCATTATCATAAGATTCTTCATTTCCATAAAAGTAATCTAGTGGTTAAGAGGATAGGCTTTGGAGTCAGAGAAATTGAGGATTTATTTTTCCTTTCCCACTTAACTGTGGGGGGGTCTTGGTAAGGCCACTAATTTGTTCTAGCCTCAGTTTCATTGTCTATAAAATACAGTTAATAATACCTACTTCAAAGACTGGTTTATTTTTTTATTTTTAAAGTTTAATTACTTATTTTGAGAGAGAGAGAGTGAGTGCATGCAAGTGGACAAGGGGCAGAGAGAGAGGAAGAGAGAAAATCCCAGGCAGACTCTGCCCTGTCAGGTGCAGAACCTGACTTAGTGTTCGATCTCACAATCTGTGAGGTTATGACCTGAGCCGAAATCAAGATTCAGACACTCAACCAGCTGAGCCACCCAGGCACAACTCAAAGACTTGTTCAAAGGATTATTAGCATATGTAAAGAGCCTGGTTCAGGTCCTGGCACACAGTAGGCATTTAATAAAGGAACATTTTAAAAAATAGTTCAATCCACCTAGGGTGCTATGGTGTGTATTTTAGATATTAGTCACTTTTTGTAGGGCTCATAGGGAGAGATTTAGACTAAAATATGCAAGCTACTTCCCATTGCATAACCTTCAAAGAGGAGAACAGATAACCTCAAAACTGAGGATATATCATCCAAGAAAGGCTCATGGATGCCAGCAGAAGATAAAAAGAGCTTGGTAAAAGAGCTCTGGAGTGTGAGATCCTGAGTTCAGTTCTTGAGTCTGCTGTCAAGTTTTTAAGTTGAAATGCTTACTTTTGAATATGTATTTTCATAGGTCAAAAGTATTCAGGCCAGGACTACTGCATTAACTGGAATTGTAAATAAACCTACATGATGAAAGCAACCAGAAAGCATTAGTTTTAAAATATAGATATGTATATTTTATGTATTTTTATCTCCTCTCTCCATTGTGTATACTATTGCATAAAATTAGATTAAAATCTTAAGATTAAAAAAGGAGAGATACCGTTTATTCTGTTGCCAAAGCTCTTTTGTTTTCATTTGCAATGTGTAGATTTAAATTACTTAAAAAAAAAAGCAAAATTCTGCATCAAACACTCTTAAGAGTAGAAGAATAACTGAACATTTGGCAGTGCACCTTTTGTGCAGAGCTCTGGGTGAAGCCCTAAATATTTTCCTCTTCTTGTGTTTAGTGGCATGTTACGATTGTGAGTCTCCCAAAATTTATTTGCCCCCCCTTAGCCACTAGTTCACATTTGTTTTGATCTTCATGCCTGTACTCATCTAAAATAAACAGCGCAGGAAGAGTGAAGAAAAGGCTTTAGGAAAGGATTTAAAAATATAGAACCACAAGTTTCTCTTATGGTTTTCTCAGCACACTGCAGAGCCTGGTGGGTTGGGAAAAAAGGAAGTCTCGTGCAATGTTCCCGTGTTCTCTCCCTCTAAACCCTCCTGGCACCCTGCACCTGCCGCTGATCACTGATTCATTCAGCAGGCTTTGGTCAGATTCTTCCTGTGTACTCCATGCCTGGAGCAAGAAGTCAACTAAAATTCAGGCCCTGTTCTCCAGGAGCTCCCAGTCAGTGGGGAGACAGGCAGGTAGACTGTGACCGAATGTGGAGTGTGAATGCCACAGCAAAGCAAAGAGAGGAGGTGCCAAGGCCATCTGGGTCAGGAAGTCAGACTTCAGCTGAACTTTGCAACATGGCCCAGTTATTTAGATGGTGGTGGGAGAAGCATTTTAGTGGGAGGAGAGGAAGCACACATGTAAAGACATGGAAAAGACATACATACCACAGAAGGCAGACTATGGTACCTGCCTTGATGCATTTTGGAATTTTGTCTATTCACAGATCTGTCCATTAACCACTGCCATCCCCCACCCCTTACAAGACTAAATTCCTCAATGGCAGGGATCAAATGCCATGGAACTCAGTCATCTAATCATAATAATACATTTAATCTTTGCCACATTCCTATAAACACTGTCAACACTGAAAAAGCTTAAGACACAGAATTGTTAAGTAACATGCCCAAAATCACAAAGCTGAACTTAGGCATTCAGGCTCTGGTGCCTGTGTTCCTAACCATTAGATAGATAGATATTGGATAAGTGTTTAAATTGATTTGAATTGAATGGAAGTAGAAGCAATTATATGATGGTTTATTCAATCATTTGTTTTTTTTAAAAAATAACACGCAAGTCATTAGCTTTGATAGTTGTTACAGCAAAGTATTGAGTCTCCATTGGCTTTGGCTTCTGCCTGTGTGACTTGTAGCAACTCTCCTAGGTGCAAGTGTTCTGTGGGACTCTTAACCTGTAGCCCTTAGCCAGATTTAGACCCAAAGTGAAAATAAAATATGAGTTTAGGCCTGAAACAGAGGCAGTCTGAGTTGGAATGAATGAATGGTAAAGGAAAAGAGGCTATGAAGATGGCCTTCCCCAGAAAATGGCCTTAAAAATACAGTCTTTGGGGACAGTTTGAAAGAAGTTGAGGAAGACAAGCGTGATAAGTGCAATATAGCTTTAAAAGATAAAGGTGCTCTTATTTTTTTTAGTGTTTTTATTTATTTTTTCAAGTTAGCACAAGAGAGGGAGGGGCAGATAGAGGGGGACAGAGGATCTGAAGTGGGCTGTGGGCTGACAGCAGCGAGCCCGATGTGGGGCTTGAACTCACGAACCATGAGATCATGACCTGAGCCAAAGTCAGATGCTCAACCCACTAAGCCACTCAGGTGCCCCAAAAGCGCTGTTATTTTTAAATTGATTTTGAAGAGCTGAGAAAGATACAAGAGAGGTTTATGATGAGAGGAATGGTGGGGAACAGAGCAAGGAAAGCAGATTTAGCTATGGAGAGCAGGTGAGCACCTGGAGAGCCGCCTGTTTATTCATTTATTCTGCCAACAAAACCTGGAGCTCTGCACTGGTCCCTGGGGTTACAAATGAATCAAACACAGCCCCTGTCCTCAAGGAGCTCGCAGTCCAGCGATAAAGACAGGAAGATGGAGAGTCTCGAGGCTGTGTGGTAAATGTCCATGATGGAAGTATGTGCAAAGGATAGAGGTGGGAGCTGGGGAAAGATGGGGTGTTGGGGAAGGTCTGTTAGGCCTGGTGGTGGGAGAGGACAGCTTTCCAGGCCAACAGGAGTGCCTGCGGAGAGTGTGGCACGGGAGAGACCACAGCATGTTCTAGTTTGTCCTTGCAGGCTGGAGAAAATGTTGCTGGGAGGGTGATTTCCAGGGTTTATGGAGGTTGTGGTGGGTAAAGGAGGAAGATGAGAGTCAGTGACAGGAAGACCCGGGGTCGGATCCCAGCTCTGTACCTTGGGAACCAGGGCTAGTCACTCTGCTTTCTGTTTGCTGCTTAGCCCCTAGTTTGCTCACCTGTAAAATACAAATGATAGGGGAGGGGGGCAAAGCCCACTCATCTCTCAGGGTCTTCATGAAGATGAAATGGGGTGTTGGGTGTGAATGTGCTTATAAAATCCCCTGAGTCTAACATGTGATTTAAAGAATTCTTTCCAGTGACTTTGTAAGGCTTCATTCCATTTCTGCAAGAAGATAACACTTTCTGTGTTATCTCTGCGCTTCCCACCACACCTTTCCAACAGTGCCCTGTAAAATTCTCCTGAAGTGCATGTGGTCAACGTAGCTGCTCCTTGGGGTCCACAGGAAGGAAGGAGCAGTCCAAGTGGAGGGTGCACCAAGGACAGACAACCTCTATGCTTCCACCCTGAGCAGGTCCATGTGGAAAGTCAGAAATGCCCTCTGCTATCCTTCCACAGAGAGCACTGTGGCAATTTCCTGAAATTTCCCATGAAAACAAGAGGGTTTTCCTCTTGGGAAATCAGAAACCTGAGTGACTGCACTTATTACATTTGAAGTATCTAACTTTAAGCCACTCACAGTAGAGGGTGTTTTAAAAAGGCAAAGTGTACCAGAAATTATGTTTGTAAGTGTTAAAAATGGTGATTTCATTACTCACTTTTTAAAGTTCACTTAATCCCTTTCCCTTTGCTCTGTATGTTCCTGACTGGTATTATTGTGAGAATTTATTAGTTAATGTTTGTGAAACATTTTGAAGATGAAGGAAATAGCTATTGACATAGGTGATGAGTACTAACATTTTTAAGTACTTTTTTCCATTTCAGAAATTAAATTCCAAGGATAAATGTTACCAGCTCTAGTCAACTTTAGTGCCTCATTTTAATGGGGATATGTTTTTAGAATGTTACAATTTTGACAAGGGGAATGAACATGTATTGTGTCCTTACTGTGTGCCAAGTTCTGAGCCAGATGCCTTAAATTTGTTATTTTTCATTTTCAAACCACCCTGCAAGGCAGATAGAATTATGTGTATTTTTCAGATGAGTAAATTTAAATTGCAATTCAGAGTCTTAAGTGTCTAAACCACGGTCAAGGCTGGAGCCAGTTTTCAAATACAAACTCCAAACTTCATGCTCTTGCCTGTACACCATGTGGAATTTTGAACTAAGATTTTCCTCTAGCATCCATTTATTTGACAGTTTTTTTTTTTTTAATTTTAATGTTTATTTATTTTTGAGACAGAGACAGAGCATGAACGGGGGAGGGTCAGAGAGAGAGGGAGGCACAGAATCTGAAGCAGGCTCCAGGCTCCGAGCCGTCAGCCCAGAGCCTGATGCGGGGCTCAAACTCACGGACCGCGAGATCATGACCTGAGCCGAAGTCGGACGCCTAACCGACTGAGCCACCCAGGCGCCCCAATTTGACAGTTTTAATGACTAATGGTAGATATATAGCCCAGTAGGTTTTTAATTGGATTCGATCATTTACTTTCTCCCAAGACCATTGGGGTTGCATTTTATGGTGATAGGAGCTCTTTCCTCTGACTTGGAGGTTTCAGAAGGGGCAGAGTTTGGTTTCACACTTGAGTTCAAGTTGTGGTTCTGGCTGAGTGAGAGCAGATACTGCCTCAGGCCTCACTTCTCCTTCATCCTATGTAGAGTGACTTCACTTCTTCAAGCCTTGGTTTCCCCAACTGTAAGTAGGGGGAACGACAGTTACCTACTTTGCACAGTTGTGGGATAATTAAGTGAAGTAACCTACCTGACTACATCTATCACTGTTTATTATGCGCTGTTGGTAGTATTAGAAGTTCATGGTAATTGCTTGCCTAAACATTTTCCTGTGTAACCCAAAGCACTTTTTAATCAGTGTTATCACAGGATCTCCATTTATTGGGCCTTTGCTATATTCCAGGCAGGGACTTTGCTGGGCACTTTGTATATACTTCTCCATTACCACATTTATGACATTATAGAGTAATTACTTATTTACTGATTTATTTATTTCCTTGCAGGCAGGAAACCCCTTTCTCTCCTGTATCTCAGGCATTTATCATAATGGCTTCTGGCCCATTGAAGGAACTCATTGATGTTAAGGAAGTTCGCTTGACTTTTGTTCCTTTGTGCTGCCTTTCCTCTTCTTTTAAGAACTAACTTCAGTTGTGGGGAAGAGCTGTTCAAATGAAGTTCAATATTGTCATTATTAAATTGTGACTTGCTGGGGCGCCTGGGTGGCTCAGTTGGTTAAGCGTCCCAACTTCGGCTAAGGTCATCTCACTGTTCGTGAGTTCCAGCCGCACATCGGGCTCTGTGCTGACAACTCAGAACCTGGAGCCTGCTTCGGATTCTGTGTCCCTCTCTCTCTGCCCTCCTCGACTTGCACTCTGTCTCTCTCTCTCTCTCAAAAATAAGTAAACATTAAAAAAATTTTTTTAAACTTTTGACTTGCTTTAAAGTATGCCTATAATTAAAAAAAATTTAGTTTGCCCTAAAATTTGTTAATTTGACAACAGCTGACTCTGAATATTGTTAGCCTTTCATTGTTTTGTTTTTTTTTTAAGATAAATTTCTGGGATAAAAAGAATATATCAAGAATTGGAGCAGTTTGCCAAGCAAATTTACTTTGTGATTTCAAAGGACATGGTTACCTGACTCAAAGATGTAAACTCTTCAATACCTTAGTGTATATACATGTATCCAAATTATTCTTAGGGACTTATTAAATTAGTTCTACAAGGGTCTTATCTGAGAATTATATATAATGCAGTTTAAATTTTAGTATAAAGGTAACAATTTTGAAACTTTATCCTGTGTTTTAAAAAGTCTTACCATTTCTGAATTTTTAAAATGCCAGTTTGACTTTTGTCCAATTAGATTAATTAGTGAGATTTCAGAAGCATATTTTGAAAGACAAAAGATGATTTGTGAAGATAAAAATATTAACTTGTTCTTTATTCAAATCCAAAATTCTCTGTTGTTATAAGGCAACATCATAAAAATATGTAAAAATACATCTATTTTTCTTTTTTTAAAAAATAGAACAATGAGGAAATTGAGGTGAAGGAAAATTAAGAGAATAAAAAAAAAAAACCAAGATAAATTCAGAGGTTAAGTTTGTGTTGAAAAAGAATCAAGGGGCCCCTGAGTGGCTCAGTCAGTTAAGCAGCCGACTTCAGCTCAGGTCATGATCTCATGGTTCATGAGTTCAAGCCCCACATTAGGGTCTCTGCTGTCAGCACAGAGCCCGCTTTAGATCCTCTGTCTCTCTCTCTTTCTGCCCCTTGCTCTCTCTCTCAAAAATAAAACAAACATTAAAAACAAGAATCAAAAGTTTGCAGGGAGATTCTGTGTTCTTTCCTTAAACACAGAGGGCTACAAATTTGCCCCTCATTTTTCTAGCAGTATTACAAAGAGGAGACACAATGAATTACAAGATGCAGAGTCCATAAAACTAAAGGAAACCAATCATACAGAGGACAAAGAGTGTTAGTGGTTCATTGTCATAATAAAGTATTTGTCTTAAAGTAGACAAACATTCTGATACATGGTATTTGTGATTTTTTTTCCTCTCCACTTTGCTTTTTGTTCGTGAGATTTTTAATACATATGTATTAGGAAGATCTCTGTATGCAGGAAAGAGAGAGAGAGAAGCTTAAAAAGCATGGCATGGAATGCTGCTTGACAGTGTCATACATTCACAAGATGTCCTTGAAGATGGAGCACAGAACAGAGATCAGGGAAATTTTGGCAGCTGCGGTTGGGAAAATAAATGGCTGTTGTGTGATTGGGCAGATCCTAAAAGCAGGCTCCTGCTCAGACCATGTAATTAAGAAAAGTGGGAGCTTTTTGTCCAAGTGCAGAATGTTCATAATATCAGAGTTTGTCAGCAGGAGCTTTTAGAACGGATCAGTACTTTTCACTCCCCGATCCAGGGAATGGTTTTCTTATAAATCATCTTCTCTCCTTGCTGTCCTCCTGAAGGTTGCTGCCAGGCGATAAGGCAGACTTAGATTGTAACCTTGCTAATACACAGTGATTTAGGTGAAGGAGAAACTGAATCACAGGCCGTTTCAAGAAATGCGATTTTTATTCATTTGGGCTCCTATGTGTCCTCTAATGTAGGAGCAGAGTGTGGCCAAGGAGAGATCCCGCAGGACAGCTCTGGGAAGGAGATGGAATAATTTTTAATACTGTGACTCCAAACTGGTTTGAAGGATTTGACATTTTCTTTCATTTTTAAAAATAACTTCCTTTCAGATTATAAAAGTGCTGTATTCTCATTGTAAGACAAAAACTTGGAAAATAAAGATAGAGACGAGTGTAACAGTCACCTATAATCCCACCCTTTATTGTTAGTATTTTTACTTTTCCCTCCTACATTGTACATGTTTATGTAATCAAGATAATCAATTTTTATTTCACTTTTTTCTACATTTATCATACATGTTTTCTTCTGTTATAAAACCCATTATAAACATAATTTTAACAGCTGCAGAATACTGTGTCATAAAACTGTACAGTAACTTACTTAGTCATCCCCTCTTGTTGGGCCCTTAGGTTGTTTCTATTTTTTCACTCTTCTAAGATACACTTTTCATAATATACTTTATCATGCATGCTTTTGGTCTTTAGAATTTTACAATGCTTTTCTGAGCTTCAGAATGGATCCTTGGGTCCAAGAATATGAACATAAGGTTCAGAAAGATTGTGCCAGTTTACATTTCCACCAATGTGAATGAGACTATTTCACTGCACCCTAAAGCTTGACAGTTGCAAACCTTGAATTTCTACGTTCTATGTGAACAAGCTGTCCACAAATAATTCAGAGATACACTTCTCCCAGCCTAGGTCTGCATTCTTAGGAACGCTGTTAGGCTAGAGTCCCATTTTACTCACACCCATCTGCCTTCCCAGGGGGTGTCCAGGATGAATGGTAGTCCCAAATAACTCTCTGAGGTAGTGTGAGGAAAAAAGTTCCCCTATCAGGTCAAAAAGTCTTTTTTTTCTAATGAATCCTTCTTATTAAAAAAAAGAAGAAAAGGGGCGCCTGGGTGGCGCAGTCGGTTAAAGCGTCCGACTTCAGCCAGGTCACGATCTCGCGGTCCGTGAGTTCGAGCCCCGCGTCGGGCTCTGGGCTGATGGCTCAGAGCCTGGAGCCTGTTTCCGATTCTGTGTCTCCCTCTCTCTCTGCCCCTCCCCCGTTCATGCTCTGTCTCTCTCTGTCCCAAAAATAAATAAACGTTGAAAAAAAAAATTTAAAAAAAATAAAAAAAAAAAAGAAGAAAAAAGGAGAGAGAAGGAAGGGAAGAAAGAAAGAAATTCAGAAAAGGAAGAAATGAAAAATAAAATTTCAAATGTGATAAAGTAATTTTCAAATTTAAAACTGCCCTATCAGAATGATGTTCAAGATTTTTTCAGTAATGAACATGTAGATATAACATGAGGCTGTGTGAATTGTCCACAGGTCTAATTTACCATGGCCACTTACACATACACTGAGGTGCTGAGAACTGTTTATTTCACTTAGTATCTTTAGCTTCAGTATGCCCCCAAATAATCTTTTCTCCTTTGAATTGCACAATTGGAAGAACCATTGGCATTATACAATTCTTAACAAAGAGAAGGTTGCCCTGTATAGAATTTTCTAGATACTGACTCCCTCTACTTCCCTTCACTATCCTCCCCATTCCCACCCAGGTTTGTTAAGAAAACAAATACAAATTTTCACAATAAAAAAAAAAACATTTTAGGGGCACCTGGGTGGCTCAGTCGGTTAAGCGTCCGACTTCAGCTCAGGTCACGATCTCGCAGTCCGTGAGTTCGAGCCCCGCGTTGGGCTCTGGGCTGATGGCTCAGAGCCTGGAGCCTGCTTCCGATTCTGTGTCTCCCTCTCTCTCTGCCCCTCCCCCGTTCATGCTCTGTCTCTCTGTCTCAAAAATAAATAAACATTAAAAAAAACTTTTTTAATAAAAAAAAAATTTTATTTGTATTTCTGAAGAATTTAATCTGAGTGTGCTTTAACACAAATGCGGAGGAGTGACCCCATGCTGCAGATCATGATACAGATGCAGAATAACACATTGCTTCGTTCAGCTGAATCCCGGTGAGTTTGCTTACACTCTGAGCCACCAGCCAGGCACTTTATAAGTATACAATATTTATGCCACTGGCTATTGATTATGCATTTAATCAGAAGATAAGCTTAACTTGGGGTGCCTGGGTGGTCCAGTCAGTTAAGAGTCTGACTCTTGGTGGGCTCAGGTCATGATCTCATGGTTGGTTTATGAGTTCAAGCCCCAAATAGGGCTCCAGTGGACAGTGTGGAGCCTGCTTGGGATTCTGCCTCTCTTCCTCCCTGCCCCTCCCCCACTCGCGCAGGCACATGAGCACATGCACAGTCAGGCTCTCTTTGTTTCTCTCAAAATAAATAAATAAACTTAAAAAAAAGAAGCTCAACTTGATAATTCTGGAAGCAATTTTACAAATTATCCATTGATGTTCTTTGTATGAAGATGACGTGTCTACCATCACAACTGGTTCCTGCCCCAACAGGTACCCATAGCTAATTATGAAGCATTTTGGTTATTTTGTCCACATTAAATATTCAGAGTTTAGAAGCTTAAGGGGTAGAATGGGAAAGGAATTGTTTTCCAATTGATTTTTTTAAGTTTTTTTTTGAAGTTTTTTTTTAGTGTTTGTTTATTTTTAAGAGAGGGAGAGAGAGAAAATGAGAAGGGGGGAGGGGCAGAGAGAGAAGGACACACAGAATCTGAAGCAGGCTCCAGGCTCTGAGCTGTCAGCACAGAGCCTGACCCGGGGCTTGAGCTCACAAACTGTGAGATCATAACCTGAGCTGACATCAGACGCTTAACCGACTGAGCCACCCAGGTGCCCCTCCTGTTGATTTTTTTATTAGATCTAATATTTTTGCAGAAAGCGAGAGCTTGGCCACGAAATTGTATTTATATTGAAATGAAAACATTTGCGCTTTTCAAATATGTCTTTAACAAAGAAGGCTTATTGAAAGTTTGAGATGATCTTTATTTTGGAAAAGAGCACTGAATTGGGGGTTCAAGGGGTGGTGACAGAAAGGTTTCCTCATCTTTATAATGAACTGGATGGCCGGGTCATCCCTTGGCTCTGAAAGGTTTGCTGTAAAAGTCTGCTAAAACCAAGTACCCAGGGGTTTTACTAGGACTGCCCCAGGACAGGCATACCAGGAAATCATTTTAGGCCCAAACTAAAGCCCTAAAGAAACACTGTAAGATATAAAGGAGGCCAGTATTTATTTAGGAGGAGAAATGTGTGTGCTGTATCTGGGGAGGAAGATTAAAAACTTGGATTTCTGTGAATTTGAGAATAATGCCTAAGAGAAATTAAATTTTGATTATGCTTTTCATATCCATGCTGGCCCTGCTATTTTAAGTATTAATGCCTCTTGTTCTCTCCAGCGACTGCTGAGTTTTTAAAAACCCTGACTACCCCCACTGAGAATACTTTTGGCATGCCTAGTATTCCTCTCCAGTGAAGAAGATGCTGTTTCAAAGGAGTAATGCCTTAAGCTTACCTCCTTGTTACAAACAGTCATTTATTTAGGACGTAAGCATTTAGACTGGAAACAGGACTGTCAGTACAGTATCAGAACTTGTCCGTGTATATCTCATGTATGTGCTTTTTTGGGAAGGAGGGAGAGTCATTAGAGAAACTCTGGAGGCAATTGCTTAAAGAAAGGGGTATATACAACTGGTTTTAGTTAATTATTTGTTTATCTGCCCTCCCTTTCCATCCTCCTAACTTGAACACTCTAAAGGCAGGGACCAAATTAGTTTTGTTTTCTGTATTCCTAGAACAATGCCTTGGTCTATAATAGCATTCAATAAACTTGTGTTGACTTGAACACACTTGTTTTAAGGATATGCTGAGAATTTATTACCACATAACTTCCTAGAGTAAATAGGTCTTTCAGGTTATTTGTGCATCTACCCAAAGGTACTATTAAACTGTCAGCATGTTTTCCCCAGTTGGAATTAAATATTTTTTCTAGAGTTTTCTAGTTACCTTCCAGCAGAATTAGGGAAACTTGGTACAAATGTTTTTGAGGGACATGAGTGCAGTGTTCAGCCAGATTCTTCTGCTCCAGGGGTCTTTTGTGAGTCATCACTTGTAATTTGGTGGGGGGCGCGGGGGTGCGGGGTGAGTATATTCCCAAGTTCCCTTTTCTTAGAGTGATCAGATCATCAATCTCAGCCCCTGCTCTTGGAACCCATTAATAACATGTGTCTCCCTCCCAGTTGAATCATAACCAGGAAAGCATTGCATTTAGAAAAAAATATTAATCTGAAGGGACTTGAGTGAATTAAAGCCTCTTGAAGAGAAGGAGGGGAGAGTGTGGATTTTATGAGCTGATGGATAAAACTTTTAAAAAATATGAAATTGGGGGTTGTAAGGACATTTTTAGTATCTTTAAAGGAGCAAGAAGAGAAGTGAGGAATTATTCCTAAAAATAATATCTGTCTTCAGGAACACAGAGCCTGCTGTGTAATTTTCTAACTTTGGGGATTTGTTTTTCAGGCTTTTGAAAGGCGGGTGAGATGCAGTAGTCTGGGCTGCACCACCAGAGTCTAACATACTGCGTGTCAGGATTTTATAAGGGTTAAGTGGGAAATGCCTACAAAGAGAATTAGGACTTTTATTTTTGTTCTCATGAATAATTTAAATCTATTTCTTTAATGGTTCGATTCAGTGACTGCCCTTGGTAAACATTATTCTTCATGCTCTCGGGAGCGCTTGTTCTATTACATAAGGGTTAGCCTTTATACATAAATTTTCAAAAGTCCTTCCAACATGGTAAAAGAAAACACCTTTCAATACTCATTAAAATATTGAATAAAATACGTGTGTGCGTGTGTCTCAGATGTACACACCTGAGACATGTTTGCAATCAGTACACTCCATCTTTCTAGTTTCTGGGAATGCTGACATTTAGAGGGCATTAAAAGTAAAGGGGAGAGTATTTGGAAAAGAAGCACCGTATTCCTGTGATCTTCTTAGTTTCTTTTCTCTTGGTCTTTTTGCCCAGATTGAGCCTTGAGGCCACCCCTCCTCCGGAAAACCAGAAGTTGAGAACTGCGGTGATAGGAGTACAAGGGCCCTGCACTGGGCTCTTGGATGACAAATGTCAGTCTTGCGTTTTACCATAGCACAGGTTCCTGTAACATAAAGTCGTAACCCTTTATGTGTCTCATGAAGTAAATCCTGAGAGTGTAAAGTGGGTTAAGATATGTAAATGCAAGACCAAGCAGTTTATTGTGGGACTGCATTTTTATGGAAAATATTGGAGTAAGGCCACAGTATGGCAGACAGGATTGGTGAGGGGGCTGCGGTAGGGCCTCCAAGATGGCTCTCTGGTGCCCGGGACAATAACTGTCCTTAGTTGTGAAGAGGAAGACCAGCCCTATATCTCTAGTCTTTCCCCAGATGTGAGCAGATGAAAGCCTTGTGAAGAGTGAAGGACAGAAGGAACTGTGAGGAGTCCATGAGCTAATGGAAGAAATATTAAAGGAGACTTTAAGTACATTTTTAGAATTTTACAATAGTCCGGTTTAATATACTTAAAGGACCTTCTGGCCATAAGACATGCGTGCTCTCTCCTCTGACATGTAGACCCTTTGGCAATAAATATTTGTTTGGTTAATGAATTCATGAATTCTGAGAACAAGAAGTTACATGAAAAGAAAGATTTGGGAAGGAAGGGAAGTTTTTGCACTTTGATTGTATTGCTATTCTTAGAATCAGCTGGAGGATTTCAATCTGGAGACAAAGGATTGCCTTTAGTGTACGTAAAATGTGTGTGTGTGTGTGTGTGTGTGTGTGTGTGTACATTTTTCTGGGGAGAATGGAAAAAGGCATTCAACAGGTTCTCAAGGGGGCTCATGTCAGCCAAAGATTCAGCCCTCCTGCTTGAACAAATGCCTCTTACAATCTGTATATGAAATAATATCTAAATGTATGCCTGGCATATAGTGGGTACTCAGTAAGTGTTCTGCCCTCTTTTGTTATATTTAAGAATGGGATGACATTAATACCTTTTTGGCTTGTACTTTACAGGGTTGTTTGAGGGATCTAGTGAACTACTGAACGTGCAAGGACTTTCATTCATTCAATAGTCCTTTATCCAGAACTTAGAATCATCAGGCGCTGTTCTACATGCAGGAGATGCTATAATAAACAAAACAGATGTGTTCTCTGAGCTATGGAGCTCAGGTCACCATTCTTTGTAAACTGTAAAGTGCTATACTCAATAAAGTATGGAGGTAGACATGTCTCCACACCTCTGTTCAAGGGCATTTTTATGATATGGCCACCTTACTCCCTCTTCCCAGAAAAGGAGAAATAAACCCTCATCTAAATGTCCATGTCTGCATTGTCACAAGAGTACACAAGTGAGGTAGTCTGTAGACCTGGGCTTAAGTCCCATTTCCTGCTCTAACTAGCAGTATCACCCAGGGCAAGTAATTTCCCCTTTCTGGTCCTAGGTTTCCTCATTGTTAACATTATGGGGTTGGGTTTTGTGGTCCTTCGTGTTCTCTGGTATCTCATGCATCTCCATCAGGAACTCAATGAGGGCTATCTCTTTGTCTTTGTTGTCTCTGTATCCTCAGGGCCCAGCACAGTGCCTGGCACTCCGGGGCTCCATCTCTGTTCATCTAGCATTCTAAGATCTAGCTAGCCATAATGGAAATAAACCCCATTTTTTATGTGCATCTGACCTGACAAGTCCAGGAAACAGTGAAGCAGATACCTTTGGGGGGACAAAATAAAAGAAGGGATTGAGCAGGTAATTAAGGCTATGGGGCCTAAGGACCCAGGATTGTGGCGATGGAGACACTACGATGGGCTGTTTTTTTCAGGAGCACCTTAAGAATGAGGCTGAGCCTGGCCTCTGCTTCTTACCTCCCTCCACAGAGATAAATATCCCTGAGTGCTGATCCAGCAGCTGCATGTCTGAGGCCTTCCCTCTTGCTTTTGTTGTATATTTTTCTGAAAAAAAAGTGGTGGGAGGGGTGAGGTTAATGCGTTGAGTGTGAATAATTAGTCATTCAAATCATTGACATTTACAATGACAGGATTTGAGTGCCTATGTTATTGTGCACTGCTCTAATAGTTTATCCCTGAAATTTTCTGCCTGTATAATGTTTCTTAAAATATATCACAGGAACATAAAAGATTTAATGCAGTGCTTTGTACAACCATTAGAGTTGAAGTCAACTGAACCTCCTCAATGCTCTATCCTGGATGCTCACTGTAATTCTGTTCTTAATTGCCATTCGTAAGAGGGAAGGAGGGCAAAAACGGTTTGGAACCTGGTCAGCTGCAGAGTTGGCCATGAGACCCACACAGACTGTTTCATGAAAATACATAGTCACACTTGAGTAACTGATATATTTATTTGCAATGAAAATTGTGCTGTTAGAATATCAAAGGCTTTAGCCTGGGGAAGGAAGTCTTCTGATCTTGTGAAGCCAGCCTCTGCACTTATTGGAGGATATACTTCCTGCTAACATACGTTTACCTCTGGTCTGTTCCCCAAGTTGAGATTACAGGTGTCCTCTCGTTAAAGATGTCATATAACCTTAAAATATTACAGTTTAATATTCTTGGGTTCCATATCTTTAGACCTTGGCAATTTCTCTTATTTTCCAAGTAATGTTTTAAAATCCTCTTGGTTCACTTGTGTGTTGGATTTGATTCTGACATTTTACATTTGTGATTCCTTTTTTTAAGCCTGTCTTGTATCCTGGGATGCATCATTAAGATGAGTGAGGGGCTTACTATGTGATGTGTGTTAAACATTTGCAAGTGTTTCTCAGCTTTAGCATTGTACTTTTTTATTGAGCAAACTCTGTGTGATTGTGTGTATTTTCATCAGTTCTTTCTGAATACACAAAAGGATAATTGTAGTTTGTGTGCAGAGCAAAGAGAGCTCCATCTCCATAAGCCAAGAATGACTTGACCTAATTTATAGGTTTGGTCGGTTGAAGTAGTTCAGTACCAAATATTGCATCTCATCGATCCTTTTCAAAAGTTTGAGCCCAGTTAAGGTTGTCTGATCTACAGATGGGGCTCCAGTCCAGGAGTCAGCATAATTTAGGAAATGCACATAAGATATAGGGGAAGATGGTTGGGGAACTGACATGGCTTTACTGCAGACTCGATGCTTCCTAGGCTTCTCTGGAGCAAGGAAACCTGTGAGATGTTTACATGGACAAGTGCTGGCTTTCACCACACATGTCTGTGAGGCGAGCATCCAGTGAACAAAAGATGAACCTGGCTGTCAGGTGACCTTTAACAGTCTTGATCCCATAGAATCTCAGCATGCTTAGGTATGATTTACATTCTTCTTCATACTCCATCATTCATGCCGAAAAGGCTGCCTCGGTGCAGGATATTTTCTAGGTGTTTGTGGGAGAGCCGTAAGAAGAGTAACCTGACAGGGGCACCTGGGTGGCTCAGTCAGTTAAGCGTCTGACGTCGGCTCAGTTCATGATCTCACAGTTCATGAATTCGAACCCCATGTCGGGGCTCTGTGCTGACAGCTAGGAGCCTGGAGCCTGCTTCAGATTCTGTCTCCCTCTCTTTCTGCCCCTCCCCCAATCGCACTCTGTCTCTCTCTGTCTCAAAAATAAATACACATTAAAAAAAATAAAAAGAAATAAAAAGAAGGGTAGCTTGACAAATACGGAGAGCAGGGAAGGTGTTCTATAGATCATGGGACTAGCACTTTTGCCATTAAGTCAAAATGTAGCAGCTGGGTAGCTCTGTGGTTCTGCCAACCCAGCCTTCTGAACCAGATAAATTCTGCTTTTAAGTTCCTTATCAAGTTGGCAGTGCTCCTTGTGTCTGTTGCCTGGACACTTAGTGAGGCAGTGAGACGACACAGCAAATGGAGACACGGCTCAGGCCCAGGAGGCCCAACAGTTTGGCAGAGCAGAAACCTGCCTCCCAGCCAGGAGTTGTGATGATGCTCTACGACATCATCTCCATTAGCATGTACATCCCTTGGGCGCATCTCCCTCATTGTTTCCTGGACAGAGCAGCTGACTAGGCTGTGTGGGTACAGTTTCTATCAGTGCTGAGAAGAGTTTGATTTAAGATTCTTCAGATGGGGCACCTGGGTGGCTTGGTGGATTAAGTATTCCAACTCTTGATTGCGACTCAGGTCATGATCTCGTGGTTTGTGAGTTCAAGCCCTGCATCAGGCTCTTTGCTGCTTGGAGCCTGCTTTGGGTCCTCTGTGCCCCCCTCTGTCTGCCCCTCCTCCATTCTTTCTCTTTCTCTCTCAAATAAATAAACATTTAAAATAATAAGATTCTTCTCAGAAACTCTTTGTTTTCTCCTTGCTGTCTCAACCAGCCTTCCAGAATCCCACAGTTGACCTGAATCCAAGAAAAAAGTTCTGATGATGTGATAAGGGGAGCCACTTAAGTTACTTATAATGATAAAGAATCTTAGAAGCTCCTCACCTTCCTCCATCTGCCTTATTTCTCTGACTCCTCTTGAGACTTTTTTTTTTCTTTTGGTTTCATTTCCGATTTATGATCATTCAGAAGAGGAAAGAATTAAAGTAACACCTATATAGGGCATGATGCAGAATATTAGTCATTATGCCTCCAGGCATTCTTTCCGAAAATAAACCTACACAAGAGGCTTTATTCCAATTTACAAAGAGGAAACTGAGGCTCAGAGTATTGATGTAACCTGCCTGAGAGCACATAGCTAACAGGTGGTGGAACTACAATTTAAATCAGCTGTTGCCTTGACTAAAAACATATTCCTTTTTTACTTTATCACTCTGCTTCAATGAGAAAATAAGCAAAAATAAAACCAAACCAAGAAAGTCTCAACGAGTATTGATGAGGGTGTGCAGCAACTGGAACTTTCATATTCTGCTGGTGGGAGTGTAAATTGGTGCAGCCATTTAAAAAAGATACTGACAGTGGCTACTACAGCAGAACATAAGTATACTCTATGACCCAAAAATAGACTCCCAGGAATACTCCCAACAGAAATGTGTGTGTGTGTGTGTGTGTGTGTAAACCACAAGACAAGTACATAAGGCTCATAACAGCGTTATCAAAATAGTTAAAAACTAGAAACAACCAAATGTTTATCAACAGTAGAAGAGATAAATAAAATGTGATTTAAAAAAAATTTTTTTATGTTTATTTATTTTTGAGAGACAGAGTGTGAGTGGGGGAGGGGCAGAGGGAGACAGAGACACAGTATCCAAAGCAGGCTCCAGGCTCTGAGCTGTCAGCACAGAGCCCGATATGGAGTTCAAAACTACAAACCATGAGGTCATGACCTGAGACAAAACCTGACACTTAACCAGCTAAGCCACCAAGGCACCCCAAAATGTGATTTAAAAAAAATTTTTTTAATGTTTATTTTTGAGGGGGGGGAGGGGCAGAGAGAGACAGACACAGAATCTGAAGTAGGTTCCAGGCTCTGAGCTGTCATCACAGAGCCTGACGTGGGGCTCAAACTCACGAACTGTGAGATCATGACCTGAGCCAAAGTCAGACGCTTAACTGACTGAGCCACCCAGGTGCCCCTAATTTTTTAAATGTTTATTTATTTTAGAGAGAGAGAGAGGCAGAGAGAGAGGGAGACAGTGGATCCCAAGCAGGCTCTGCACTGACAGAGCCTTTGTAGGGCTTGAACCCACAAACCGTGAGATCATGACCTGAACCAGAGTGGGATGTTTAACTGACTGAGCCACCCAGTTGCCCCCAATATTTTTATACAGTGGAATTCTCTACAGCAGTGGAGAAGAAGAACCTATCACTATATCTAACAACATGGATGACACCCAGACATAATGTATGAAAGGGTACATATTGTGTGATTCCATGTATTTAAAGTTCAAAAACAGATAAAACGAATCTCTGGATTAGAAGTCAGTTACCTTCGGGAGGTGTGAATGATGGAGGTGGGGACACAGGAAAGACTTCTGGAATGCTAGTCATGTTCTATATCATGATCTGAAAGGTGACTACTCAGGTACGAATTGTGTTCTCTTTGTAAACATTCTTTGAGTTGTACCCTTAAGGTTTGCACACTTTACTACATGTGTATGATATAAAAGTGCTTATCCCCCAGAAATTCTCTCAATAGCCAAATGGTGATGATAATGGAAGCTGCTAGTTATCAGATATCTGCTAAGCCTTGCTTTCCTTGTCTACAAGATGTGGAGAATATGAGAATATGCCTCATTGCCTTCTTGTGAGAAGTGAGACAAGTGATGTCAGACAATTGGTAGAGTGACTTTAATAAATATCAATGATGGGAGCATCTGGCTAGCTCAGTCAGTAGAGCATGCAACTCTTGATTTCGGGGTTGTAAGTTCGAGCCCAATATTGGGTATGAAGATTACTTAAAAATATAATCTTTTTAAAAAATAAAAACAAATAAATATCAGTGAATGTGAATTACATTCCCACTACTATTCAGGTGGTTTCTGTACATCATGTCACCACCTCGCAAGGCAGGTGGAAAACTAGGGGTGCCTGGGTGGCTCAGTCACTTGGGCGTCTGACTTCAGCTCAGGTCATGATCTCACGGTTTGTGGGTTTGAGCCCCGCATCGGATTCTGTGTCTCCTTCTCTCTCTGCCCCTCCCCCACTTGTGCTCTGTCTCTGTCTCTCAAAAATAAATAAATGTAAAAAAAATTTTTTTTAATTAAAACAAAAACAACAACAACAACAACAAAAAAAAACAAATGAGGAAAACTAAGGCTCCTAGAATTGAAGTCCCTTACTCAAAGTCACACAGCTAGTGATGATTCCATTTCCAAAGAATTGATCAATTTCGGAGGCAATGGAAGTCTTATCATGAAGGACTAGTAAGGGATGGTGATAGGATAGAATGGAAAAGGGGGATTGGTGGGCTGCATTCGGGGCCAGGAAAACTGTAGGCCCAGGCTCTGCCCCAGTTTGCGATGACACAGTTCACTGGATGTCTCTGGAATTCATCTCAAACATGAGAGTTTTGAACTAGATTTTACTAGATTTTATTTCCTTAAGTGACTTCTGGCTCTGCAGTTTTATGATTCTCTATGTTTGTCATGCCTTATAGGGCCTCTTTACAACCAGGCTCCATGAGCTTAAATTCATTTTTCCCGTAGAACTTTATTCCTGCTTCATCTTCTCAGTACTTTTCCTCAATCACATCCTATAAAGCAGGGCTAATTGTTCCCCTACTACATGCCCATTGTCCTACTGTGAGCCATTTGCCGGTCTGTGTCCTCCATAGACTGTAATCTCCTTGAGGCTAGAGACTAAGATTTATTTGTCTTTTTTCCCATACATGCTGCCTGGAACAGTTCACACATTTGTGGAAATTTTTGTTTAATTAAGTATTTAAATCCACAGAAAGTCCTTTTTGAATAAAGTGTGAGAGGATAGCCTCAGGCTGTGCTGGACCTAAGGTGGAGACCCAGAGAGACCTTTTCCTTTATGTTCTTTATTTTATTAGAGGTCCAGGAGAAACAGTAATGGAGTGGCTAGGGAGAAGAATCATCAGATGACTTAGCAGCTCCTTGGTGTGTGTTGATGAAATCTGAAGTTTGATCAGTGCTTAAACATCAGTGACAATCCAAACCCTTCCGATATGGAATGGCCCCCACTTAATTTAATGTCATTTTACTTTATAAGATAGTTAATAAACAGGTACTGTGTTTGATCTTGTGAGCATAGACCTCTATATTTAGTTTTTCGGCTTTAATGGAACTATAATTTTAATCATGATTATTACTTTACATTTTAATTATAATTTGGTGTGGCTTAAGTATACATTTCTGAGAGTGATTGTGTAATGAAAACAGGAATTAGCTTTTCATTAACAAAATAATGGGAGCGTTCCCATTGCATTCTAGTCTGTGTTCAAAATCTATGGGCTGGCCTAAAAATAGCAAAGGGAGTTTAACATTTTGGTTAAAAACATGCTTCTAAATTGGATGTGTTCACAACCCAGTCTCTTTTGCTCCATCTTGCTTTATCTTGTTCCCTTTCTTTTCAAAGTACAAAATAAAATAAAATAAAATCTTGAAAGAGACTTTGTGTCTTTGAGATTTCAGGAGGTTTATTTTTATTATTTTTATTTTTATTTAGATAATTAGCACCATGGAGCCACAGGTGTCAAATGGCCCGACATCCAATACAAGCAATGGACCCTCCAGCAACAATAGAAACTGTCCTTCTCCCATGCAGACAGGGGCAGCCACAGATGACAGCAAAACCAACCTCATAGTCAACTATTTACCCCAGAACATGACCCAGGAGGAATTCAGGAGTCTCTTTGGGAGCATTGGTGAAATAGAATCCTGCAAACTCGTGAGAGACAAAATTACAGGTATGGTCTTCTTCAATATTCTGAGCTTAGGATCAGCAGCTATCTGTTCCGTTGAATGTGCAGACCTTAGCAGGAATGCGCGCGCGCACACACACACACACACACACACACACGCACGGTGAATGGTTAATGCATCTGAGTGTCTGCATCGTGTATCCTGCCTTCAGGGATGGCGTGGGAACACAGACGTAAGCTCCTGCAAGTGTGTACACTACATAAAACCATTCTGCAGATTGGTAGGACTTGGAAGCAGATGAGATTTTGGAGCTTCCTCAAGCTTTACTTTCTGTGAAATAACCCTTTGGTTTGATCCCCTTTTATTCTCAATCAGCCACCCTTTCCCTTTGTTCTATAGTTCTCAGTTCTGCCCTCCACCCTCCCTGTACTCCATGCTAGTTTTTATCTATTCCTTTCCTCTCAAGCATTTGGCTTGTGTGTGTCCAGTGTCTGAGACAGTGTTTTAATGGGGCGGGGGAGCCATTGTGGATGGAGATCACAACTGCCCATTGTCTCTGGGAGAAATAGGCTGTAAGGATAGCAGATTATTCTGGAATAAAACTACTCTGCAGTAGGAGGGAGAAGCTTAATGAAAATCTGTATTTGAGGTATTTTGTTTGTTTTGTTTTGTTTTGTTTTGTTTTGTTTTGAGGATACTCTTTGAGAAGTCGGAGACTTTTTACTTAATAGTAACACACTACCCTTACAATTTCAATACTTGAACATTTTAGCTTCCGATGTTTTTCTAATCAACAGCCATTTGCTGAAGACCTAATGTTTGCCAGACACTGATACTGTAATTCTTTGGAGTGAAGTGTCCCTGTAATCTTTTTGGAAGTGAGAATATTTTCTTAGAAATCTACTGGCTACGTCATGACAGAGTGCAGCTGCTCATCTCTGATGCTCCATTCCTAAAATCATTCCGCCCACCTGAGCATTTGTCATTTTTGAGTGTTGACTTTTGTTTCCTTTTCTCTGGACAGTTTAATTGACAAGCAACTGGCCTATTAAGAAAAAGGAAAGTCTGTCATTAAAATAGGAAGATACATCATCTTGGTTTTAAGTCTGAGAATCCAGTGTATACGTGTGCACATAGCTGTATGTGTTCTCCAATTCTTCTAATTCACTTGTAAATTTGTCTCCTGTATAAATTAAGTACCTTGCAAGATCATAAAACTAAAATAACTGTTGAAAATAAAAGTCACATGACCCTCCAAAATTAATTTCCTCATCTATAAAATTGGAAAATAATATTTATCTCAAAGGGCTTATTTTGAGAATTAAGTGAGAGACTGGATAGTGTAACGCCTATTGCATAGTGGTCTCTTAGTAAATGGGAGATGTTGTTATTACAGAGGCATGTAGTATGTTACAAGGAAAGTGGCTGAACAGAGAAATTTTATCAAGGTCTCCAAATAGGACCAGAGCTTTGATGATCTTATCTGAGAACACCGTATCATCCATCCTTTAACAGAATTGCCTGTCCTCTCAGACAGCCAATGTTTAGATTCCTGAATAATCTTTATATAATAGGATGATAATTCACACAAAATTAAAACCAGTTAAGCATATGATTCTTCCTCCCACTCCTGTATAGAAAATGTATTTTTGGTGTAGCCTTACCTTCTAAATAGGGACTCTGCCAGCTATATTAGTGAATATTATTAATCACCTTTTCAAAAGATTTCCCTTAGAACTGTAGTGAGATTTTTTAAAAGTACTGATTCATGGTGTTGTTCCTTGTTTTCTAAAGACACATGTTTAAACAAGCAGATTCCTTTACTGAAAGAATGCTAATTTGGTAGTTCACCGAGTAGATTTGAATAGGAGTGACAGCTTCGAAGACAGCCTTTAATTTGGTATACAAAACCAAAATTGTCAACTTTGGTTTGTTTAGCACCCTCTCCAGCACAAGCAGAGACAGTAGCATCTGAGCTTAAAGAAGAAGCTTATGGGTTGAAAGCAGAAATATAATTCAGGCATAAATTTATAATTATGCACTTTTTAAATTTCAGGCAAAAAAAATTTTTTTTTATTTGCAGGGAACTTCTGGGAATGAGGCAAGGAAATATATAAGAGAACAGAGATATTTGCCCTCATTTGGTAGCAGTGTTTAATAAAAGTAGAACTTGTGGTTGTAAAGAGTGCTTATTAAATTCTTCATTTACACTACCTAATTAATTCTAGCATTTTAAATTAACAGTGAAACTGGTCCCTGCTGTACCATTCCATAGATGCAGCATATTTCCTCCATCCACCAGTTGTTCAGGTTTAATTGACTACGCTAAAAGTCAGAGAAGGAGGGAGAGAGGGCTGTGGGGAGTTGGGGAAGGAGTGAGAATCACTCTAATGGAAGACCCTCTGAGGCCTACATTTGGTGGGAGGTGATAACACAGGCTGGGAGAGGCGAGGTGGAACATCAGGCAAGTTGAAAGGCTGCTGCCGGTGGTTCAGAAGTCAGGGTAAATGACATCATAAGTATTTTTGTTGCCCTGATTTTTAACATCCCAGTCCCCCCTTTTCCTCCAACACCTCCTACAGATCTCAATACATCTCGATCCTGTGAAGTTTACAAGGAGTTTAAATATCTAGTGGGAGGATTGGGGGGTGGGAAGTGGCGAAGAGATAAGAATTCAAGATTAAGATTTTCCAGCCCAAACCACTCCCTAAGCGAATGGATTCCCTTAGAAGGTTCCAGCTTATCAAATTAAGAGAAAGAGAGGGTCGCCTGGGTGGCTCAGTCGGTTAAGCGGCCGACTTCGGCTCAGGTCACCATCTCACGGTCTGTGAGTTTGAGCCCCGTGTTGGGCTCTGTGCTGACAGCTCGGAGCCTGGAGCCTGTTTCGGATTCTGTGTCTCCCTCTCTCTGACCCTCCCCTGTTCATGCTCTGTCTCTCCCTGTCTCAAAAATAAATAAAACGTTAAAAAAAAAATTAAAAAAAAAAAGAGAAAGAGAGACACTCAGAGGAAGAGAAATAGAGTGAGACTTGTTGTTGAAAGCATTGTAGGTAGGCTGGGTTGGCTCCTGACTGTGGGTTGTGAATGAATTCTCCATTTGAAAACACATAGAGGAAATTTGGGCATGGGCTTAAGTGTTTGGTGCTGAGGACATAATTGCTATCATTTATCAGATACTTTATGCTAGGCACTTGCTAAGCACTAGACATACCTTATTTGATTTAACCCTGAGAATAACATCCATTTTCTTAGATGAGGACACTGAAACCTTGTGAGGTCAAGTAATTTCCCCCTGCAAAACAATTATCGCCAGGTGGTGGAGCTGGGGTTCACCCCCAGATTCCAAAAGCATGATTTTATGGGGAAGTATGTGCAGGATGCCCCTGCCTGTGTTAAGCGAAGATCCCCGCCTAACCCTGGCCCCATAACCCAATGAAACATTTTGATCTTCTGAGCAGTAGTTGCTGGCCACCCTCTGGAGATTCTACCTAATGCACCATGGCTTTAAACTAGACTCCTGTGTATAACAGGAGGCAAAGATAACAATATTTATCATCCTCTGGGGATACAACTCAGCCTTCAGAGTAGAACCAAATTTACTGAAAGTGCCAGGTTTAAGATTCTGTTATAGTGCTTTTGGACATCTCTGTTACTTATCTTCTCAGTGATATTAGATTTTCTTTTTCCAATTTTAAAAGGACACTTATCAGGATAATCTAGGTACCAGAGAGAGAAAACATGTCTCCCAACTTGCTTTTGTGTGCAGCCGTGGACACGTGATGGCACAGGAAGCCATGTTCTTCATTTTTCTCTTTCATCCATTTGCAGACTCTGCTGCTGGAGAGAAAGGGACATGGTGTGTGGCCCACAAGCTTTTGTACAACCTCAAAACTCAGGCAAAAAAACATCAAACTCCTGGTAGAAATTATATTATTCCCATGAACTGCAAAGAATTGAATTAGTTTCTCATTTTTAATTTTGTTGCCCTTTTGTTTTTTCAAGCTTTGAGACTGCATTAGAGATGCTCAGTATTTTAGGGGAGGAAACATGGCTTAGGCAGGATGCAGTTAGATGGCTCAGGGTATGTCTTAAAGCCAGCAGAACTGGGATGCTAAATTACATTTTAATAGTTGTCTACCTCGTTATCACTGCTCTCCAAAAGGAAGACAGAAAGGAGAAAAAAAATAACAAAGAAAAATCCCCAGAAATGAATCCATGTAAAACAAACAGTTTTGATCTACTTGTCTAGCTCGTGTGATTTTTTGCATTCTAGCGATCAAAAAGAATTTTTACTTGATATTACTCTTCATGTGCCCATACAGTGTAGTTTGTTTTTTTGTTTTTTTTTAAATCCCAGTTCAGGCAGGTAAGAGCTCTGAAGGGAGGGTTTTGAGGACGGAGTGGTCCAAACTGAACATTATCTGTTATAAAGCTGAATATATAGAGTGTCCAGGGCATGGAACAGACTGTAAGGACTATAGATGGTTGAGAAAGGGTGAGGTTTTTGTTAGCTGGAGCTGCTGGGAGAGGTTTGAAAGATGAGGTTAGGATTTAGGTAGAGGGAAGAAAAGCAAAGGTATAGAGCTAAAATTCCAGTCTAAGAACAAAAGCCTTTGTTATTCCTTTGTGTTTTTGACACAGGAAGTAGAGCTAGAGTATGCCTCTTAGGACACAGTAGTCTATTATGAAGCAGCATCACCAGATGAAGTTAAGCATACCAAAAAATGAAGCTGGTTAGAGTTGCATCCTGACAAAGACAGCATTTCCTAAACCTCACCTCTAGCCCATTTTTTTTTCATTTTTTTCTTTATAACACTTGGCTTTGGCTTAATTAATGTTATTCAGTGGAAAAGGCAGAACAAGGCAAAAAAGACCCTTCACTGCTGTGGACATCAGGATGAATGCTTTGCCACCACCTTTGTATCTGGAATCACATCTCCAGTTAAAGGAACCAACTCAGTTTTGATTTCGTGCCACTGGGTAACTTCTATTCTTTCTCAGATTTGTGAAAATGCTATTAATCCTGTGTGTCCCTCTCAGTAGGTGACATGTGGGTACAGCAGCGGGGGTGGGGGGATTGTTAGGGCCCTCTAAGGTCAGGAGGCATTGCATGGAGTATGGTCTCTTGGGTTAAAAAGAGAAAGGACAGTGAGGGCTGTGGACTGCTTTATGTTACCTCATATACTTTCAAGGAACTGTACTTCTAGGGCACTATGGAAATTTGAGTGAGTTTTACTTCTGAGATAACTTTATAAACAATAAAAGGCCCTGAAAAATCCTAAAATATGAAAGTGCTTTTAATTCATTCCTAAAATGTGAATTCAGCCCTAAGGTGAGTTTTTTGGCATACTTTCTTACAACACCCAGCCAAATAAATATAATAGCAGAAGTTTTTGTATGTTTCTGTGTGCCTTCTGTGTGTTTTGGGCATGGTATTCAATGCTTTAAATAGAGTAGCTCATTTAAATAGTAAATTGGGATTTCTTGGAGACTCACAATAATAGCCAGTGTTTATTGTGCACTATGTGCTAAGCATTGTGCTGAGATGAATTGATGGAATTTTATGTAATCCTCAAGATAGTTATTTTACAGATGAAGAAACTTGGACTTAGGAACAACTGAGTAATTAGCCCAAGGTGTCTTGGCTTCCAAGTGGAGGAGCTAGGACTTGAACCCAGGACTGTCTGACTAATTGTGAGTTGTCCAATTTATAGTTTATCTTTGGCAGTTTCTCTAAAAATACTCAACTGACTTCTCCCCTTAACAAATGAACTCAGCTTATATTACCCAGGGAATGAAAACTTTCAGTTCAGGGAAAACACAATTAGAGTTCAAAATCTTTTGTTTTGGAAAAGAGCATACTACACATTAAAAAAATAACAATAAGGACCAGTGGTTTTTTGATTAAGCAGGTCACCAGTTACCTGAACAAGGAAGAACAGAGTGTTTTTTTAACTTCAGGTTTTGTCTCTTCACAAAATACTCTTCACTGTGTTTTCTTTTTCTTGATTTTGCAAGCACTGTATTAAAATGGATGCTGCCTTAAATGTAAGCATAGTTAAAACCCAGTCTCAATTATGTATAATCCAAGAAAATCCCAAGATATTGATTAGCTAAATGAACTTTTCTACATGCACATCAGAGGGCTAGTGATGAGAAGGGTACAGGAAATAGTAGCATTTATCAGCACATTTTGCTGCTGACTTTGAAAATGTGTTTGGTACAGTGCAACGTGTTTCTTGAATTCAAAGGAAAATCAGGCAGATTTGCATCTGTCATTTTATTTCTCATCCCCCTGCAGTCATCTTACTTGTATTCCACAAAGAAGAACGAAAGAATTTTGACTTGTGGACTTGGGGAGGGAAAGTGATTGTTGTTGGGGGTGAATGGAAAATATTCAGTTATGGAGAAGATTTGGCAGCCTAGTAGGGTTACAAAATGGAAGAATAGGGGTCTCCCTTATTAAGGGGAACTGGAAGATGTCAGAATGTTAAGTGCAAACAGTAAACCATGTAATTATTGTGCCTCTTACACACCCATGGGGCAGAGACCTCCCATACTTTCTAATTAGGATGGGTTGGCAACTGAATGGATCAGTGAGGATTAGAACTTATACAGGTACATTCTGCTCCTTTGGATATAATTCTTTTCCCAGGGTGGCAGGAGTCAGGATTATAGAGCAGGTATGGTTTCCTTTTGCCCCCTGGCTATCTTCCCCTTCATCTTCCCTTCCATATTAGATGGTTCTGCCCCGCTTCCAAACTCAGATAACCGTAGGAAAGTATTCTCATGTCCCAAGAGAAATGTCTCAAAGGATTTTTACCTGGGATGTGAATCAGGCCTGGGTATTTTAAGGATTTTCTATTTCTGTGCTTTAGCTGACTGTTTGGTTCGTAGGACCAATTCCCTGTTCACCCAGCCTCCCCTCCTTCCCCCAGTACATACACACACACCCCCACACACACTCCTTCCCTCACTCCCTCCCCCTTCTCTGTAGAATGACCTGGTTGATTGAGACTAGGAACTAAGCAGGAAGGTAATGTCAAACTGAAATTTCCACACATTATCTAAAAATGTAATTCATCAGCTTCAGGGTAGGAGGAAAGTGCTTTCTGAAATGTGTTAATGGGAAATTCATTTTTTTTCTTGTCTTCTGGGAGGTGTGGCAGGGTGATTTCTCTTTTCAGTCTGCCTCCCCCACCCCACAACAGCCCCATTCCACATCTCCCTTACTGCTCTTAACTGATGAACTCTGTATCTGTCTTCATTCCTTGTAAGAACTAAAGATCTTTAAGTTGCCTTTTTATTTTTTCTACAGTCCCCAAATTGAGCTTTGATGGGAGAAGATATTTCTAGTTTGGAGAGAAGATAAAATTCAGATAGAGACCATATATTTGGATAAGGCTTTTACATTTGTAAAACATTTTCATTCAGCCAACAATATTTATTTAGTGTCTGCTCTCTCAGACCAAATAAATGTTATTCCCTTTCCTTCTCTTCTCTTAAATTCTGTATCAGGGTCTGTGAAGAAGCCAGAGAGGATAAGACATAGTTCGTGCCCACACGTTGCTGCCAGCAGGGCAGTGATGGGGGAAGCCAGGACAAAGTATGGGGTCCTACGGCAGCCTGCAGGTCTGGAAGGGGCTGGAACACATGTCTGTCCACCTTTACTGTTTTGCGTGTGATGGTAGTGGGGGTGAGGGTGGGGGGTGTTTGTTTTGTTTTTCACCAAGGTCCAAACTGACCCTTCCTGACCCTGGCTAGTAGTTTCATTAGCACAGAAGGACGCATCACAGAAGGACGGAGTTTTGATGGAATGCCTGCTATGTGTCAGCTACGTATTATATATATTATCTCATTGAAGCTTTATGTCAGTTATGTATGATCAGTGGTATTATCCCCATTTTATAGATAAGGAAGCCAAGATTTAGAACAGTTAGCTGGAGAGTGGGGTTAGATCTGTCTGACTGCAAAGTCTGTGATCTGTTACCTTGTCACTCTGGCTGTGCTAAATGAATATGAACACATCAGCTATGGGTGTTCAAAAGAGAGAAAGACGGGGGCGCCTGGGTGGCGCACTCGGTTAAGCGTCCGACTTCAGCCAGGTCACGATCTCGCGGTCCGTGAGTTCGAGCCCCGCGTCGGGCTCTGGGCTGATGGCTCAGAGCCTGGAGCCTGTTTCCGATTCTGTGTCTCCCTCTCTCTCTGCCCCTCCCCCGTTCATGCTCTGTCTCTCTCTGTCCCAAAAATAAATAAACGTTGAAAAAAAAAAATTTTAAAAAAAAAAATAAATAAATAAATAAAAAAAAAAAGAGAGAAAGACGACAGTAGGCTGGGGTTCTCAGAACAAGTGTCAAATGAGCCTTGATCTTGGTAGAGAGTAGGTTGTGGGAGACTAGTCCATGAAGAGGGAAGCAGTTGAGCAAGGCTTCAGAGACATCTTCAAGGGATAGTGAATGGAACAGTCAGGACTATTCCATGGGAAAGTGTTATTAGTGGCCCCTTTGTGTTGATGAAATAACTGAAGCTCAGAAAGGTTAAGTAATTTATCCAAGGTCATAGCTAATAAGGGGTAGGGCCAAGATTTGAACCCAAGTTTGTCAGACTCCAAAGCCTGTGTTTTTTTCTACTTTCCTAATAAATAACCCAACCTAACACAGAAGGAGGTGGACAATTTGCAGACTCCCCATGGTGTCTGTGATTTGAGGATCATTGTTTATCTTGCTGAGGTCAGGCACAAGTTCTCTCAGTGACTCTCCTTGCACCTACTTCAGTTTCTTGCTGACTTACAAATTTGGTTTTCTGCTTGGCCCTTGTTTTGTAGTTGGATGTCTGGTGATATGTGAGGTCCCATTACCATTAAGCGGATACAGATAGTTCGGGTAATTACTCTAATTCCTATGGCTGATAATGGAATTTCTTACCACAAACATCTTGACTCAGATTTAATCATTTTATTGGTGGTATGAGCATAAAGCGTATACTTAATAATCCCCCAAATTTCCCTTTGTGTCTGTTTTCAAAGGCTTTGACATTCAGTACTTCCTCTGACCCTATCAAAATAGCCAACATATTGAGGCCAGTGCCCCCCAAAGAAGACTTGAGTCAAGAGCACTTGGCTTCTTCTTTTCCTTGCTCTTTCTTCTTTTTTTTCTTTTCTTTGCTTGCTGCCTGTCCTGTCTCCTCTTTTTGCCTTTTTATGTACTCACGTGCCATTTGATTAAAAGAGGATTTGAATTGGCTTTGTAAGATAATATGAAAGAGAGCTAGAATTAAAATAGCTATGGGTTTTTTAAAAAGCAAGGTAGAGCAAAATGGGCATAGAATGAATGGTAAAAGGAGAACCAGAAGGAAAATTAAATTACATGTGGCTAGGTGACTTGTCTGAGAAGTAACCAACCACCTAGCCTAAGTTTTCTTTACATGAAGGAAAAATGGATGGTGACAACCTTGATCCCATTCTCAAGTGGTAAGCAGGATCCCAGCCCCCTCCCACCTTCCCCCCGACACTCACATTAGCCCACAGACCTCTGTGGAGACACTTGCCAGCTATGATACAGGATGGGATATGAAGCCTGAAATCACATACATAGAGTTTTTCTTTCTTCATCTTTCTTGCTTGAGCCCATGTTGGATTGATTGACATGTTTTTTTCTGGCCAAGGAAGTCAGTGACAGAGAGAGGCTGCCTGACTGGAGTCCCTGTTTTCACTGTTTTTGTAAACAATGTGCCAAAGGAAGTGTTCTGAAGTGAGCTTCCTTGCCTGCTGCCATGAACTGAGGTATTAACTGGTCTCCAGGTGTCTTCAGTCTTCCCCTCTCCCCTCAAACCCTGAGGCTGGGCACACAGGTACTTCAGTACTCTGCTACCATCTTCCTGGTAAGGGTCCCTGCAATGAGTTCTGGCAGGTTCTGCATTGCCCAGGACTCTGAGCTGGACAGCAAACAGGAAAATCAAATGTTACTCTCACCTTCTGGCCCTGACCCTGGAAACTGGAACTAGTTCTCAGCCACCTTTTCTCTTCCCCAGTGCCCCTTGCCAGTAAGTGGAGCTTTTTCAATGAGACAGACCACTGTCTAAGTACAAAAGAAATACAGCACTACCCCAGAGTGCTCCACCCTCCCCAACATACACACACATACCGAATGCTTCCTTCTCAGAAATACCAGACACAGTGCAGTGAACTCTAACCAGAAGTGAGACAGATATCAATGAAATCTTGCACTACTGCCCAGCCCCTCTCACACACACACATAATAGGTATGTGCCTGGCCTTGCATAAGTCACTTTTTCTTGTGGACCTCCCATTTTCTCGACATACAATACGAAGATAGATCCTTACCCTACCTTCTTTGCATGGGACTTGGAATTCAAACAGCTGACACATGTGGAGGCACTTGTAAACTAAAGCAGCCTATAAATGGGAGGGGCCCCTTCTGTCTCTTGACTGCTTCCCTCTTCTCACCAAGTGTCCTACCCCTGGGCCAATAGATGGATAAAGACAGAGGAAAGGAAAAGTAGGTATGTATTTGTTCTTGGTTCAGTCCTCAGTTATATAATTCCAAATAGGAAATAGGAAATGCCATATGAGAAGGCAGGAGAGTGGAATGGGACCTTACATTTATTAAGAACTGCTGGATGCCAGTTGCTTTATATTTGTTATCTCATTTAATCCTGACCACAACCCCAAGAGGTAATAGCAGCCCCATTCTTTAGATGAGGAAACCAAAGCTCACGTTGTTTGAAGTGACTGACCGAGCTGTCTGTGTACCCATGTCTGTCTGACCACATGCTGCTGCCAGTTGGAACAAGAGACTTTCACAGAGAAGGTTCCTCGCATTCTTGCTGTTTCATCCTGAATCTTGCATGTGGCTGTGTAGGATGTATTCCAGTAAACCTCAGAAATAGCTACGGTAATAATGAATAGCAGTTTTAGTGGTTCTGGAAGATTGTAAATGAAAGCCTTCAGTTCAGTATTTGAAAATGCCAGGATGGGGGCGCCTGGGTGGCGCAGTCGGTTAAGCGTCCGACTTCAGCCAGGTCACGATCTCGCGGTCCGTGAGTTCGAGCCCCGCGTCAGGCTCTGGGCTGATGGCTCGGAGCCCGGAGCCTGTTTCCGATTCTGTGTCTCCCTCTCTCTCTGCCCCTCCCCCGTTCATGCTCTGTCTCTCTCTGTCCCAAAAATAAATAAACGTTGAAAAAAAAAATTTAAAAAAAAAAAAAAAGAAAAAAGAAAATGCCAGGATGATTTCTGAGATTGTTTTTAAAACCAGGCCACCTCTATGAGTGGCAACATGATAAAATGGAAGGTTCCACCAAGTTCTCATTATAGCTTTGGGACTTTCAGTGGATCAAACTGTTCTGTGCCTCAGATTGTTGTACATAAAATGGGGAAAACGACACTGGTACTTTCCACCTTACTGTGTGTTGACGGGAGATGAGCTACTAATGTGTTGGTAAGTTGTTAAAGTGCTATACCAATTCAGGATATTACTGTGGTCACCTAGAAGATAGAACATTGTGAGGAGGGGATTTGTAAGGATAAAGTAAATACTAAACCCCTTATGATAAGCTAGTTTTACTTTCTCGTCTGTCTTCCAGATGTTTTGTTCAGTTATCTATGTACATCTCAACAAAAGCTGATTAACTGCCTCAGACATCAGTGTCTAACTGTTATTAATGCTCAAGCTGATCAAATTACAATGCCACAGATCCTACTTGTGCTGTTAATATTAGATTTCGGATTCCGGTCTATAATGAATGATTTTTCCTCCATGCATTGGAAAAATTGGTTAGCAAGGTTCATAAGAAAGTTTAATTAGCAGGCTGTTTGTGAAAATAGCAGTCGTGAGTCATCATTTATAATGTTGAATTGTTCTTCTGTTCCTTGAAGAGCCACGTAGGATCCTTGTGTTTGGGAAGCTGGTGTCTGCATGCTGCCCACTTGAACTGCCCGTGTAACAAACTAATGACAAAAACAGCACATTTTAAATCCGAGAGAGGAAGAGGAGGTGTAGGGTATTTGTATATTTGTGTATGTGTGTCTGTGTCTTCCCGGGGAATATCATAGACCTACTATAATCTGGAACTGTGCTAGGCAGGATAGCTTTGTGATTAAGACATAGACTGCTTGTGTTAGCATCCCAGCCTCATTAGTTACTAGCTGTGTAACAGGCAAGTTTTTCCCCTCTCTGTGCCTCGGTTTTCTCATTTGTAACATAGGGATATTGATAGGATTATTGTGAGCATCAACATATAAAACACGCAGAACAGCATCTGGTAAATAGTTTATAATTCTTACAGCAGTTCTGTGAGGTGTAGGTATTATTAGCCCTATTTTACAGGTAAGGAAACTGGCTCAGAAAAGTTAACTAACTTGTTCAAGGTCACACAACTTCTAAGTGTCAGAACAAAATTGAACCCATGTTTGTTTGACTCTATTTTTTAAAAATTTACTTTAGAGAGAGAGCGTGTGAGCGGGGGAGAGGGGTAGAGGGAGAAAGAGAGAGAGAGAGAGAGAGTCCCAAGCAGGGGCCACATCCAGCGTGGAGCCTGACATGGGGCTCAATCCCACAACCCAAGGATCATGACCTGAGCGGAAATCAGGAGTCAGACCTCAACCGACTGAGCCACCCAGGCACTCCTGTTTGACTCTGTTTTTATCTGCATTACTAAAGTGGCTCCCAGGGTATTGTGCCTAGTTAGTTAAGTACAGATAATGTGCAAGTGTATGGCTGTATCTGTGCACCTCTACATGTGTACTTCTGCTTTGGTGTCCATACAGCCACACACAATTATGTTTTGTTTCTCCCCTGGGTCTTTGGTTCTCTGAGTGAAACTCCTTGAGCTATTGTATGCTGATACATAGTGAGCTAGACCCAGATTTGTACAAAATGAAAATATGTCTTCAGACGTCTGACCCCCTCCCCACTATGCATCTCTGTCCTGTGTCTAGATTATCCCAGAGCAAGTCTATGCGATGTCCTCTGAGAAACAGAATCATAGACTGTTACAGTAAAAAGAGACCTTAGAACTGTTCTCTGGCTTCATTTCCTTTTTCCTGTGGGCCCCTCTGGTATCTCAGGAACTATAGCTCAGAGCTGGGGCCCACACCCCCAGGCTAGGGTAATTATATCCTGAGGCAGTATTCTGTCCTGTTTCAAAGAGTAGTGCTCATTTGGGAATCTCATCTAAAAGTCTTTCCCAAAGGTGTTTAATAGGTTATATGTTTTTTTAAAAGAGGTTCTGTGACCAAATGAGTTTGGGAAACTGAAGTGAACCAAATTAAAAAGGGTTGTTTTTTTTTTTTAATCACTGCTTCTTTGAGTCTGTGCTAATGCGTGTTACAAATCTTAAAAGGAATGGTATAATACATAACATTGCCCTAGGAACTTTTTTTTCCTCCAGCATTTTATGGACTGTCATTCTAAGCCAGGAGGAGCTCTATTAGGGATAAGTTTGTAGTAGAAGGGAAGGAGGCAGTTTGGGATAGTTCCTACCTGATGACCTCCTGTTTTCTGTTAAGAAAGAGGTGGGGTTCTCTACTACACATGAGTGGGCAAGCAGAGGCCTTGGTGTCCTAGCAAAGTCTTAATGGCTCTCAGGAGAAACTGAATATGGTGCCAGATGGATCCATCCCTTCTGCACCAACACAGCCCCATCAAACATTAGGCATTTTTGTTAAAAATTACCGAGTACTAAGCATGTTCTGGGCATGATTTAAATCATGAGTTCCTTTGGTTTTCTGATTGTCAGGGTAACATTTCATTTTCCATTGCCCAAAAGAGGTGAGCCATAGAAGGTATTTATGTTTTGCAGTTCTCACACACATTCCTGGGCATTCCTTCATTTTCACCTCTCCCAGGTACTTGACTCAGTATAATGATGCTGGTCACACTTGCACAGAATAGCCATTCCCCAAGAAGCCCTTAGCTTTAAAAAAAAAAAAAAATCAAAGAAGATGGCTTCCCTCCTTGCTTCTTACACTACAGACCCATTTCTGCATGAGTCCTTTTGTTCTTGGGTTTTTATTTCTTGATTTTGTCTTATTTCTTATCTGCAAGCTGACTGGTGATGAAAAGGGAAAATGTGCTTTGATTCTTGTTTCTTTTTTTTTTTTTCATGGATCTGGGAAATATCTATTTTAACATTTGTCAGATCCTAACATGATCATGAGATTCCTGTCTGGTACTTCACTATCAGTGAACTCCTTGATGATAGGGATGGGGTACTCATCTCTGCATTTCACACCGCTGTTAGTGGTGAATCCAAGGCCAGAGATCCCCAAGCCCTGATTTCAGAAATGACACACTGACAAATATTCTCCGACAAAGTCCTTCTCCAGCTCTGCATAGACAAGTTATTTTTCTCACCTCCTTCATCGAGAGCCATGAATTTTCTTTTACTTTGGATAAAGACAGTTTTAATAGATTTATACTCAGTTAATATTTATAAAGCATCTACCTTGTGCCAGGCCCTCTCACATAAGTTATCTCATTTAATCTAAATCCCAACATGATATCGGAAGCCTCCACACACGCCTTCTCCACAGTGTCTGATGGGAGTTTTGGAAGCCGTTGTCTTAGTGTTACACACAGCACTTCCTTTCACCCACAGACATTTCACCCACAGAATCTCATTTTGCCCAAAGGCTAATTACAGTGTATACAATTACTACTAACCTGATGACTTTTTCTACCCCTTCCTCCTTTGTTGTTGTTAGACCGTCTTTTAACATCAGCTGCGTTTCTGGAATCACTTGTTGGTTTTGCATCCATTTTGGGTGGAAAGTCTTGTCTGTCTGACATGCAGACCTTTTGTTGTATGTGAGAGTAAGCCAACCAAGAATTAAGAATTCTGGTTCATTTCTCTGACTAGCTGGGAGTTTGCCAAAATCCTCCTCTTTTTGTTTCAACCCTTGTTAAAAATATGTTTAAATGTTTGACTATTCTTTCCTGTCTGTAAGAATATTCTGAACATAATTTAATTGAGTGTTGTTTCGATTAAGAATCTTTCATTGCCCCAGGGTCATCAGTCTGAACACTTGTTTTTGTGTGATAAATGCTGAAGGGTGAGGTGGTTGTCACTGAGGTTTCTATTATCCCTCGTACATTACCTATTTTTTCTCTTTCAGCTTTTTTTTTTAAACTAAGTACTTGATACTAGCTTTTTATCTCATGAATCGCCTTTCTTCCCTGAACAGACAGAAGAAAAATAGGGTTCAGATTAGTTTCATTTTGTCATTTGTTGAGGTATATTATTGAAATACATATTTGAAGATCTGTCATTGGAGCAACTTATTTTATAGGACAAACCAAAAGAGGTTAAAAAAAAAAAACCTCCTTTGGGAATTTGTCGGTTGGCTTTCTTTGTGGAATATTGTAGTTTTGTAGCCAGTCCTTCCTGCTCTGGGGACTGCTGGAAATCATTTTGTATACTCTGCATTTCCATGAACCTTACCCCAGTAATACAGGCTTTGTTTCACATTTACTTGAACAGTTTGAGTGATACTGCCTCTGAAATCAGGAAACTCTGTTAAAAGCCTGTTTGGACTTTGGAGCCAGATGGACTTGGGTCTTGGGATCTGAGGTCTCTGGACATCAGTCTTCTTGATTGTAAATGGCAGTGATAATGCCTACCTTGTAGGATTGTTTCAGGGAGCATATGAGATGAGAGAAATAACGTACTTAGCTAGAACTTAAATGTTCTCACCAAAAATATGAGTAAGTAAATAAATAAATGTGTTTTATCACTGCACATCATATCAAATCGTATCATATCATCATGATGTGCACTTTAAATATCTTACAGTCATATTTGTTGACTATATCTCAGTAAAGCTAGAAAAAAAATAAAGCACTCAGTACAATAACTGGCACATGGTAAGCACTCAAAAAATAACTATTTTTGTTCCTATTTATTCATTGAGTTCATTCACTTATTGAGTTCATTCACTCATTCATTCATTCAACATAGATTTATTGGAAGCCTACTATGTGCCAGACATTGGTCATACCAAGATTAATAAGATCCATGTCCCTGCCCTTAAGGGATTTAGGGTCCATTAGGAAATACATTTAGTTCAGCAAGCTCATATTGAATGCCCACTGTGGGACAAGTGTTTTGCTCATTGCCATCTTGATGCTACATGATGAGTTCTCAGCTTCTAAGGAAACTACGTCTACTTAGGAAGCCAGAATGTAGCCTCTGGAAATAACCTAGTACTGGTTCAATGTAATTTTAAATACTTCAAGAATTCGAAATAAGGGAGACCAGGTCCTGTCTTTTTCAATAGTGTTTGTTGTTGGCAGAAAGCAGACACACTCAGAATTTCAGATGCCTAAATGATTCTTGAATCTGTGCCAGAGGTATGGGGAGATGTCACATATACATCTGAGCCCAGATTCAACTTGGAAACAGTATTGACATTTCAGGTTGATACCAACAATCAGCGGCCTCCTGGAAGTAGTGGCTGTGAACCGAATGGCAGGTCTGTCTCCTCAAGGGATAGATGCTCATGCTTCCTCCTCCTGCTGGAATGCCCTTCTCCATCTATTGTGTGGCTGTCTCCTATCAATCTTTTTGAATTAGTCTCAGAAATCCCTCTCTCCTACTGTCATAACACTGAACCATACTCTACTATCATTATTGATTCATAGGTCTGACTCTCTAGTAGACCATGAACTCCTTGCTTCTTCTTCAGTCCTCAGTTTCAGAATCTGGAGAACAGACTTGAAGATGATAGATACTAAAGTCCTTTCCAAGACTGTCATTCTGTGATATACTAGATCCAGTTTGGCAGGCACAACCAAGTTAGAAAGTGGGAATGGGATACTTGGGTGGTATATATTGAAATTAAATGAGAAGAATGAGGACTTAGAGATAGTACTAGAAAACTCAGGCTCTGTCAAAGTCTCAGACACACTGTGCCATGTCCAGCAGGTGTTTAGCATACAAATGAGCACATATTCAAGAAACCAGGGCACAGCAAAAAAAAAAAAAAAAAAATGCACAGGCTCTGGAATCAGAGGAGTCTGGCTACTATTCTGCAGCCAAATAACCTTGGATATGTTACATCTACTTCCTGGGCCTCAGATTCCCCTACTGTAAAACGGGGATAGAAATGCCTGCCCCAAAGTGATGAATCACTGGACTCTACTCCTGAAACCAGTACTACACTATACGTTAACTAACTTGAATTTAAGGGGCACCTGGGCAGCTCAGCCTCTAACTTTAGCTCAGGTCATGATCTCACAGTTGGTGAGTTTAAGCCCCATGTTGGGCTCACTGCTGTCAGCACAGAGACTGCTTCAGATCCTCTGTTCCCCTCTTCTCTCTGCCCCTCCCCTACTCTCAGATCCTCTGTCCCCTTCTCTCTCTGCCCCTCCCCCACTAGCGCCCTGTCAGAGTCTCTCTCTCTCTCTCTCAAAGATAAATAAACATTAAAAAAAAACTAACTTGGGGCACTTGGGTGGCTCAGTCGGTTTAGGGACCAACTCTTGGTTTCCGCTCAGGTCATGATCTCATGGGTTCATGGATTTGAGCCTCATATAGGGCTCTGCATTAACAGCGCAGGGCCTAGTTAGGATTCTCTCTCTCCCTCTCTCTGCACCCACCCCCCACCAATCACACTCTCTCTCAAACTTAACAAAAATTTTTTTAAGCTAACTTGAATTTAAATAAAAAAAAATAGTACTTACATAAAAAAATGTCTGCTTCAGAAGTTGTGAAGATTTAAATAATGATATATGTAACGTGTTTTGCTTGTAGGTGCTTAGTAATTATTCTCTATCCTTTTTATTTCCTCAGTTAGAAATCAGGATAAACTGAAACACGTTGGGAGTGTTGGGTCTAAAATAAATACGATTTAGCTCTTTCCCTGCTGCCGCCCAGCAGTGCAGAGGGGGAGGCTAGGGTACACTCAAGATTTGGCTCCACCCATAACCCACCACCATGGCCAGGGAAGGCATTGTAGCTGGAGGTATAATGGACATTAATACTGCTTTAAAAGAAGTGTTGAAAGACTCATTCCACGATGACCTAGCACATGGAATTCACGAAGCTGCCAAAGCCTTAGACAAGCAAGCACCAAGCCCATCTTTGTGTGCTTGCGTCCAACTGGATGAACCTATGTATGTCAAGCTGGCAGAGGCCCTTTGTGCTGAACACCAAATCAACCAAATTAAGGTTGATGACAACAAGAAACTAGGGGAATGGGTAGGCCTCTGTAAAACTGACAGAGAAGGAAAATCCCATGAAGTGGTTGGTTGCAGTTGTGTGGTGGTTCAGGACTGTGGCAAAGAGCCTCAGGCCATGGATGTCACCAAGGAATACTAGGAATGCAAGAAATGAACAATAAAAAACTTAGCCCTTGTTCCTCAAATTAATAAATAAAATATAATTTAGAACCTTTCATCTTAGCGTTACAAGGGATCAGTCCGTCTTGCTGACTGCTGCCCCCTTCCCTGATAACAAACATTGGTCTCTGCATACTTCTAGTCATGGCACCCTTACCACTTCACAAGGCAGCCACACTCTCATCAGTCATTATTAGAAAGTTCTTCCTTTTATCAAGGCAGAAATCTGCTCCCTAACTTTCTTCTCCCAGATCTTTATTCTCTCCCTTTTGACAAGCCTACCCCTGCTTTCCCATGACAGCCTTTCAAATATTAGAATTGGCTCTGAGCACCTCTAGAGTCTTCTCTCCTTCAGACTAAAGACTACAGGTCTTTCAGACTCTCATGGTACTGATTCTTCTGGACATGGGTAAGGCCCTGGTAAAAAAGTTTGCAGCTCTTCCTGGTCCCTTTCTGTTTGGTATATGGGAAATTGAGTGGGTTAAGAGGATGTAAGTATGTATGTGAATAGATCATATTCATCTGTTCACCCAACAGGTATTTACTGACTATCCAACAATGTTATGGATCCTTTGGTAAGTCCTGGGGATACAGAGATGAATAAAATAGCATCTTGGCCCCAAGTTGCTCCCCACCTAGTGAGGAACAGGGATACATTAAGAGATGGTTTTGAAAGGATATGTCAGTGAGATCGTTCCCCTGATCTGCAGGGCTGAGGGGAGTGGGCTGGCATGGTTTTCATATATGTCTTATTCCGCAGCATTATAGAGTCAGTTTGAAGAAACCAGGGGTGCCCCTTTCCTCTGTTTAGTCACTTAGTAAGTGCAGTGGGGGGCTGCCCTCACGTTCACTTGTGTCATTGCTCTGACATTCCAGGCATGCTCCTGCCTCAGGAGCATGTTATGGTTTGTGGGATTAAGCCCCACATCAGGCTCTGTGCTGACAGTACAGAGCCTGCTTGGGATTCTTTGTCTCCCTCTCTCTGTCCCTCTTGCTTACTCCCTCTCTTTCTCTGTCTTTCTCTCTCAAAATAAATAAATAAACCTTTAAAAAAAAAGATTTCTTCTGTTTGGGATGCTCTGCCCTCAGAGAGAAGGGACTGGCTGCCTCCTTTCCCTCAGGTCTCTGCTCTCATGTCACCTTAGCAGCGAGGCCTCACTTGACCATTCTATTAAAATATTGCAACCCCATCCCCTATACTTTTCCCTCCTCTGCTTTATTTCCTCCCCAGTACTCACCATCATCTGACAACTTTTATATTTTATTTATGTTTCTTGTCTTGCTCCATCACCCTCAATCAGAATATAGATTCAGTGATGGCAGAAACCAAGTATTTTTGTTCTCTTCTAGTCTCAGTAAATGGAACTATGTCTCGCACATGACAAGTGTTCAGTAAATACCTGTGGGGTAAATTCATGCAGTGCTTGGATTCAGCCCTCAGGTTGGAAGGTCATCCCTTGGTAGGAAAATCCTATCAAAATTTTACTGTTTCTTCAAAGCTGAGCTCATGTGCCTCTACCTCCAGGAAGCCTTCTGTACTCTGCTCAGTCAGAATCAGTCTTCATCTCCTCTGTTATGTGTATACTTTCGTTATTGTTCTTGTTCTTGTATATGGTTTTAAAAGAAATATCTCTGGTATATTTATTATTTTTGCTGAGCTATAATTAATTCTTATATCTATTTTTCCCTTCTGCATATTAAGTCTCCTGAAGTCAGGAACAATATCTTGGTCATTTTGGGGCCCACTCATGGTATCTGGCATGTTGTAGATGCCTGTTATACATGGAGTCTGTGTGCCTATAGCATATTATGTGCTCCAATATAAAAGAAAAGCATCAAAAACATTCTCTCCCTTTAAGAAGGTTGGAACCTCAATGAGAAGATAACAGTCTCATAGACAATAATAGAAAGCAATATTTAATGGGGCATGAGAGAAGAAAGACAAGGAACCAGCATCCACTGAGCATCCGTTATATGCCAGGCACTTTGCATGCATTATCACTTTTAATCTCCCTAATAATTCCATGAAAAAGTAATCTTAAGTTCATTTTACAGGTACAATTACTGCAGCAGAAAGTAACAAAGTGGGAATGCAGAATTGGGGGATGAAAAGAAATAATGTACACAAAGAAATTCTGAGGACTTTTCCCATCTGTGCTTCCCTTCCCTGCTACTAAGGATTAGATGTATAGTTTTCTCAGAAACCAATGTGTAGGGACATTACTTGAACTTGGTTAGCTAAGGCCACACAGCAATAAGCTGAAGCTGCATTTCTTACATCATTACATTTCTGTATCAAGTCTCCAGATGATGCCAACAATACTGGTACAGGGACCACACTTAGAGTACAAAAACTTTAAACCATACTTAGTTTGAAGCAACTGTGTGAACTACCAAAAGAAAAGAAATTCTCTGACTAGTTGGTTCTACTAACCCTGAGCCTGCAGAAGAAAAGTGAAGACCCAGAATGCCCAACACCATGTAAAACCCAAAGAGGTGGGGTGGGTGGGAACAGAGCCATGGATGCTCCAGAATCTCAAAGCATCCCCAGTCAGTGTGAAGAAGGGGAAGAGACCCCAGCACAGAGTGTGTGCATGTCCTTGAGTGCTTACTTGATGCTGGACACTCTGCTGTGCCTTTTCACAGAAGCCAGGCCCTGTGGAGAGAAAAGCTTGAGCCCAAAAGTCACACAGATCTGGGCTTATTCAAATCCTAACCGTGGACCCTACTTACCGGTTACCTTTGGGCAGGTTACTTAACATGTCTTAGTCTATTGTTCTTATCAGCACAATGGGCCTGATAGTACCCATTTCACACAGGATTAAATTGGGTAACAGTAGGCCACTTAGCACAGTGCCTGACACAAGGCAGACCCTGAATAAATGGTAGCTGCTGTTAGTCTATGTGTTAACATAGTTAACCCTCACAGTGATTCTCTGATTGTGAGGATAAGGGATTATCCCTGTTTTCCCAGATAAAGGAATATGCTGATGAAGCTTAAATGGCTTAACCAAAGTTATACAGCAAATAAGTTTTGAAACACACACACACACACACACACACACACACAGTGTGTGTGTGTGTGTGTGTGTGTGTGTGTGTAATAACAGCTGAAGTGTGTAATAACAGCTAAAGTGTGTAATAACAGCTTCAGGTCTCTCTGACCCTCTTTAGGGTGTGTTCAGGTAGATTTTGAGCCATCTGACATCTCAGGACTGGCAGGGAGGGAGTCTTGGGATTCAGAGTTGGCTGCAGTTAACCCAGCATGCGGATTACTGCCATGCAGGTGATCTTAAGGTGACTGGGGATTTTATCATGTGCTTGGAGAACAGAATTTCATCCTGAGCTTGGGGTTCTAACATTCACAAGAATCCTTACTCAACTCAGAAGTTTTTATCAACAGCAGCTACCCATCTGGCTGCCCCCTCAGGGACTTTGCAGATGAGGGGAGTAGCAGTTAGGTTTCTGGAGAATGACGATTTTTGAAGAAAGAAAGAGCAAAGTGTGCAGGTTGGCAGTGCAAAATGCTGAGGCCCTTTCCAGCCAGCCTTGCAAAGGGATGGCTTCTCTGTTGCTGCCGTCAGCCATGAGGATGTCACATTTGGGGTCCTGCTGTCATAACCCCCAGGACCCCAAAGGCAAGGGAAAACAACTTCTATCCAGAATGACCAAGAAAATGGTGCTATAATCAGCTATAAGGGTGATTCCTAGAGTCTGAATGCAATAAAAATGCTTAGCACAACTATTGAAGATAATTTTGTTTTTCTTAGATGATTCAAAAAAGCCTCAGAGGTATTTCAGGGCTTTGGAATAGTTGTCAGGGACAGTTTAGTTCAAATGGAGTTAACTGTGAGTATGGCAAAGGGTACTGGATTTGGAGTCAAAAGATCTAAACCAGGGGTCAGCAAACTATGGCCAAAAGGCCAAATTGAGCCCACTGCCTGTTTTCCTAAATGTGTTTTATTGGAACACATATTGTCTATGGCTGCTTTCATGCCACAATGGCAAGGTTGTCATGACAGAGACCAGAGGACCCACCAATCCTAAGCTACTTACTATCTCACCCTGTATAACAAAAGTTTGCCAATCCCTGATCTAGACTAAGATCCAGCACTATTTTCTCTGATCTTCAGTTTCCACATCTATAAAATGATGATTATCTCTCCCATGGGGTTGTTGTGAGAGTCAAATGTGACAGAATGGGTGGCAAAGCTCTTTGGAAATGCAGAAGACAGGCAGCACCTGATCTGTGCTGGAGGAGAGCTTACCCAGACATCCTTTGTGCTTTCTTTTCCAATCTTTGGTGTCCACTTGTCATGTTCCCCCTTTCTCACAAATGGAAAAAGAATTCCCCAGGTATCCCACCTTCCCCCCAAACATAAAGCATTCTTCTAGAAATGGAGGATTGGTACAAACATATGTATCCACTCTTTCGTCCCTCAAATATTTGTTGGGCACCTACTGTGTTCAAGGAAGCAAACTTTTATAAGCTAGTTCTTGTAGGGAGAAATGTTTGGTTTCCAAGGGGAGAAGTTGGTATACAAATTATTACAACAGAATAGAGATGTTGCCATGTCAGAGTAGGAGGACCCATCATGTGTTTGTGTGTGTGCATGTACATATGTGCAGTTTATAAAAACAGAAATATTCAGGTTCAGATTTAAGAAAAGCCTGTGAACCTCTTTAATCTAAAATACACTGAAGTGCCTTAAAGTGTAGCCATTATGTATAACTGTTTCCCTTTGGAAACTACATTGTAATTTTAAGTTTCCATCCCAAACTACCAAGAAAGCATTTCCTGCCCATGCATGGTCACTGGGGATCCCTCATCTATGCCTGCTGGACAGGACTATTAAGGAGTGGTAACACATGTCAGGGTGGTTGATCACCTGAGCATCAAGGAGTCAGGTGCTCACTACAGTTTACAAATTTTGGAGGCAGTCTTCATTTTATAATATCATCTGTTCTTTATTGATTTTTTTATTGATGATTCAATAAACATAACTTCAATGATTTAATTGTTTTATTTGACCAACTTGCTATCAAAATAAACTCCTAAATTGAGAACAAAAGTTAAAAAACTTTCTGTTCTAAAAATACTGTTGCTATACCTATCTGGTGAAATCTTACTATTGCTGATAAAAATGTAGTTATTTGGGAAAAAATAATAAGAGGACCTTATCTATTTCTGGGATGCAGATACACACACACTTGGCTGTAGGCTCCAGACTGGGTCCCCTGGGCCTTCCCAGCATGATGGCTCTCTTAGTCCCCATGGAAATAGTGTTGGTATTTTTTGTGAATGTGTTTCATCCACATTTTTCCATGTGCATTTAAATATAGGACTGCAAACCCAAAACTCATCAAACAATGTATGTCCATCATACATACAAGTTAAAACATAGAATTCTTCCTCATTTTACTCTCCCCCCTACTAATAATTTTTTAAAGAAATGAGGCTTGGGTTTTTATATTTTCTACCTTGGGATTTAATCCTCTCTAGAGTGTTTTAAAAGAGACTGCTTAGTCTGCTTAGGGGGTGCCTGAGTGGCTCAGTCAGTTAAGAGTCCAACTCTTGATTTCGGCTCAGGTCATGATCTCAGGGCTTGGATCTCAGGGTTCGTGAGATCAAGCCCCATTTCAGGCTCTGTGCTGTCAGCAGGGAACCTGCTTGGGATTCTGTCTCTTCTCTCCCTCTGCCCCTTCCCCCATTTGCACTCGCTTGTGCTCTCTCTCTCTCTCTCTCAAAATAAATAAATAAGCATTTTTAAAAAGAGACTGCTTAGTTCCATCGAGTATTTTTTATTGGACTTAGCTGGACTCCTCCTACGTTGGCAGGAAGCACGTGAGGAAGCCATTTGTGAACAAGGTAGCACAGGTAGTTTCATTGTGATGCCAGTTTATCTCATGTCTTTTATTTCCCAGGCAATGTTCTTCACCTCCATTCCCCTCTGCTTGAATGCAGTGTTCTGTTTCAGAGTTTGTACCTCGTTATTTCAGATCAAGGAGAATCTCTAGTCTTTCCCCCCTCTTCCTTTCTGAAACGATGTTCATCTGGTTTTTAGTTTTTCCCAAAAGCACCTTCATTCCTGATGTTAAGTGCAGTTTCTCTCTAAACCTAGAGCAGGTGATGACAGCACAGTTGTGCTAATTGCAGTCAACCTGAGGTGATGGTGGGTTTGGGACTGATACAAGCAGGTGGGGAGGTATGACACAGCTTGCTGGACAGGAGTCCTTTCCTTCACTTGACCTTCAGAACCTTCCTAGGACCTGAAGCAAGGGTCTAAACCAAAGATAAAATATAGAATGTAAAAACATAGCCGCTGTATTTATTTTAGATTACCATAACTATATGATAATTAGAAAGAAAGATCTAGTGTATCAGGGAATGTGCACCACTGGTAGGCATGATAAATTTCTCCACATACATTCCATCAGCATGACGAATCATGAACTATTTGGGTTTAGGTTCAGTGTTTGCAGTTAAGTGGTGAATGTTTTGTCTGTATTTTTTCATATTTCATTTTAATTTTATAAAAATTCAATTTAGCTGGATAGATTGACTGTCTGACTTGTTTCCTAGAATTAGCTAAGGTTTATCATTGAGATTATTGCTTTAAAAATGTCCTTCAAAGCATCTCAACTTGGTGCACAACTGTTTAAAATAAATAATTGTAAGAATATTTTAGTGCTGCAATTTTTAAGGCTTCTCTTATTTACAAGGAAAATAGAACTGATAAATTTGAATGATGAAAATGGATTTAATTAGGTGAATTTAGTTGGGCTTGATGAGGTAGAGCCAAATTTAGGATAATGATATTTTTAAACTAATGCCTCTTGTATTTTAGGATTTGCAAAAGTTTCTCAGAACATGTGGCAGGGTCGTGTAATTCACACACACCTCTCTCTCACACACACTTTTACTCTTCTGCACACACACATACACACACATGTAGAAGGGCCCCAGCAGCTAGAGTGTGTTTAGCATTAGCTCTTCCTCCTTCAGTTACTAATTCTGCCTATAAAGGGTATATCTGGCCAAGTTTGCTCCTGTCTTTCCTGTTATTCCAAAACACAGAGGAGTTTTCTAATGGAAAGTATTGTCATTTTGGGTTTTCCATTTTGGGGACAAAAGTGGGCACTGAGCCATTACTCATGATCCTCTTTGCTTGCGTCCTATAAAGGATAACAAAGTCACCCGTTTTCTGATCCAGAACCCAACTTGTTTTCCCAGGTTCCCTCCTACAACCAACACAAACACAGACATTTACCAGCAAAACAGAAGCTGTTGGAAAGATTTTTTGGCTGCTGAAATGGGCTCCTGTCACCAGGACATGGCAGGCTTTTTGCTGTATTGTCTCCCAGCCCTGGCCCGGGTACTCCAGAAAGAGCTTTATGTAATCAGTCTTCCCTGACATGTGACGTCCTGTCATTTTCCTCCCTTTCGGCTCCACTGCCGCCCACAAATCAATAACATTGCTTGGGAAGTTCAAGCTGGTTTTTCAGCCACCCTAAGCTCTGTATTTCTTAAAGGGTATGTCAAAAAATGTAAAGTTTCCTAATGATATTTCTGGCTGATGACACATGGCAGAGCTGATGGACTATTTATAATCAGTGGCACGATCGCAAGCACATTATTTTTATTTCACTTGGGGGGAGCCCTGTCACTTGCTACCTCTCTTTGCAGACAAGTTGATGCCATCTCCACCTAAAGGAGCTAAATCCTCTTTGCAGAATGTGTTTGCACTCTCCCCTTTGTGTTAGGAGCTCCCCAGTTCTTTCTAATAGAACCTCCTCTTTTTTTTAAATTGTTCTCGGGCTGGGAGGGGAGGATGATGAGGGCAACCAATGATTTGTAGCAACTGCTTTAAATTCTGGTCATGCCTTCACTATAAATGTCTCAGTCTTTGCTGCTCAGATCCTGCTACATTCCTCTGAGTGTGGGCGTGGCTGGCATGACTGAGGCAGCAGACACAGCTACCGCATTCAGCGCTCGCCCCAGTTTTACAGGACTGAGCATAGCATAGCTGTCTTTCGTTGAGCAGCTACTATATTCTAGGCAATGTACCTGGTAGGCATTTTATACACAGTGTCTCATTAACCCTTTCAAACTTGTCTCTGGCAAGTGCTGTTATCTCCAGAGAAGACACATGGGGGAAAAAAATTGGGACATCCAGTGACTTCTCTCCACAGTCACACTGCCCATAGGAAAAGCCCCATGACTCCAGTTCAGATCTAACAAAGCACACCTGCTCTCGTTCAACTACCTTCTCACCTCTGTCCAATTAAGTGGACACTTGTGTATGTATGTGGATGTGCAGGGGCACTTACCCATTCCCAACGTGGGCAGCTGCTGGGAGTTCATAGGCTGACCAAAGTGAGAGATGGAAGAATTGGAAACTTCACCTGGGGTAAACCCTGGTGTAAAAGAAACCATATACTAGAGGAGGGTTTTGACTCACTGCAATGGAAAGTATTACTGCTATAAAGATACTGAGCTCTCTCTTTCTCTCTTTCTCTTTTTTAAAATGTTTCCACAGGACAGAGTTTAGGGTATGGATTCGTTAACTATATTGATCCAAAGGATGCAGAGAAAGCCATCAATACTTTAAATGGACTCAGACTCCAGACCAAAACCATAAAGGTAAGAAGTGATATGCTGTCCTGATTGGGAGGCACTGGTTAAATTTTGTTCCTTTGATCTCATAAATCCAGGCTATCAGGGAGCTGGAAGTCGTGTTCTTTATTTATGTAAAGGACATTTATCATCCACAGTGCTAAGTGGAGGACACAGATCATTACAAAGAATGAGATGTAGGCTGAGTAGAGGGAAGGGACTGGAGGGCAGATGGGGTGTCAGGGCCCACCAAGAAGGCCTGTGAGCCCAAGCCTGCAAAGATGGCCAGAACTAAGCCATGGGAAGAAGCTGAGCCAGAGAAGCTGTTCCACACAGAGGGAACAGCACATGGGAAGCTGTGAAAATGAACGTAAACATTATGAGTGGGGAACAGCATATAGGATAGCATGGTCTGATTTGGGATGGGAGGTGGGCAGGAGCCTCATGTGGCAGGCTGTAACAGTTTGGCTTTACCTAAAGGGGACAAGGACCCTCCTAACTGTGACTAGAAAAGAAAAAAAATCTGTTATAAATAAACACTAATATAATAGGGATGGAGACTATCAAATTGTTAGGAACACAGTAAAGGAATGACAGAAAAAGTAACATTCGAGCAACTGGAAAATAATTAGAGCTGTAGATAATATCTCAGGTGGGGTTGTTTTAAGTCGAAAAAGAGAAACAGTTACCCAGAGCCTGTTTCTCCAGAGGTTTCTATGACTATGCCGTCACTCTCTCGGTTCAGATTTCCCCTTGTGGAGATCCTTCAGGAGGTGGTGCTGTTTGCTTTGAGGGCCCCCTTTGATAGCTAGTGGTGGTCTCCTGGATGGAGCCTTCTCCTCCTCCTCAGTCTCCCTTCCCCTTCTTCCCCCACCTGCAGGCAGCATCCTGCTTGGGGGCAGCTGCCAGCCCATTAATGAGTCCCATCCTTCATAGCCTATTAAACCACAGGGAGGTGTCTCCTGGGCGCTCTTATCCTCACGACAGCAGGTCTGACGCAAAGTAGGACAAAAGAGAACCTCTCCCAGAATGGAAATCTATAGATGGCACCAGCTCTCAGCGTATGAAAACACAAAAGCAGAACTTTTTAGTTCAACAGAGCCACTTTTCCAACATCAGGACTGACAGAGAGAGACTGTTGGTATAAGATAATTTCAGCTAGGAGGTAATCAAAGCAAAACCAAAACAAAAATCTTCTTTTTTTGGAATATTATTATCCGATTGTCTTCCTTCCTTCCTTCCTTCCTTCCTTCCTTCCTTCCTTCCTTCCTTCCTTCCTTTATTTTAAGCAGCTTAACTTTTGCAATTGAGTTTAGCTTATTTCCAAAAGTGATTGCTTTCATGATCTCATACAGTCTGTAGTACACAAAGACCCCCAAATCAGCCTGATTCAGGCTGCCTCAGTCTCATCTTACAATCAATCCCTTTGAGCTATCTAATGGAGAAATAATTAAGAGTTGTTTAATTATGGGGTAGTCCTCTGAGAGGCAGGAGGATTAATTTCTTTCAAAGGAAAAACATACCTATTTTTACGCTTTACGTGAAGATGGGATGCTCACGTCCCTGATTGTTTGATGAGGCCACACCAGGTTGAGAGCTGTATTTGTGGGTTTGATTGATTTTTCTGTGCTATCCAGTTCAGCATTAGAATGTCAGACATTTACTCTTCCCTTGATGGACACCCTGACCTTGAACTGAGAAAGGTACTTTTTTTTTTTCCTCTACAGTTTTCTTGAAACCCAAACCTTCCCAAGAGTTTAGGATCAAATCATCAGCCATCCATTTTACCTTTTTTTTTTTTTTTAATATTCCATGAAGCTGTTGGGTTTCCTGAAAGACTGATTGGACCTGGCTTTTCTGCTCTCAGAATGCACCCCCTGATCCATCATGCCATCAGAAGTAGTGCTTTGTCTAAGTAGATCTTACAGACAAGGAACGTCGATTATTTTCTTTCTGTGGGAAGGCTATCTTCCTTCTCTTCTCTACATCCGTTGCCCCACCCCCTCACCCACCCTGTGCTCACCCTGCATCAAAACGCTGCCAACACATTTGCACCCAGCAGTAACATGGGCTTCCTAGGCATTGTAGGATTCAAAATGCATGATGCCATGGCTGAATCAATAATTTCCATCCTCTACTACGAATGAAAATTTAATGTGCAAACCTGGGTATTTCAGCCCTTTCATTAAAGCAGTTTATTTGCCATACTAAAAATTAAGTTTGAGTGATAGGTTCTTTTATTAACTTTTCTTCCCTTTCCTAAAGGGACACAATGTTTAAGGTAAAAATCATATTAAAGGGGAGGAAAAAAGCAAACCCTTTTCATGTGCTGTTAATAGTCTCATCATTTATTAATTTTTTAAAATTGCTTTTCTGCCTTTCAGGCCACTGTTTACTTCTGCTTCAGTCTGCTTTGATAAGTGACATGAGATTTATCTCTTTGCTCTGACTCCCAAGAAGGAATAGATAACTTTCATATCTGGAAAAAACAAATATCTTCCTGGAAGCATGCTTTACAGAGATCTGCCCAGAACTATCTAGTACATGTTTGCAAGATATGGTCAAGTTTGTCCCTCCTTCTCACATTTCTGGAGCATTTTTGAAGTGCTTTGTGCAAAACACAATACTTTTCAAAAATTTTTTGTTTAAGTTTATTTATTTTGAGAGACAGAGAGCAGGGGAGAGGCAGAAAGAGGAGAGAAAGAACCCCAAGCGGGCTCTGCTGTGTCAGCACAGAGCCTGATGCAGGGCTCGAACTCACAAACTGTGAGATCGTGACCTGCGCCAAAACCAAGAGTCAGATGCTTAACTGAGCCACCCAGGTGCCCCAAAACACCCTATTTCAAATGTAATGTACAAATAGCTGCAGGAAAACCAAGAGTTAATTGTTGTTGTTATATTTTAATTCCTAGGTTTTAATGATTAACTGCTAGATTCAGGGATAGTTCTAGAAAGCCCTAAGGGAAGGGTGGAGACTATAGTGAGGTGGAGAGCAATAAAAATGGCAGGTACTCGTCAGCTACTACAGATTGTTTAAGCCCAGATTGTTGCCAGGTCTTCCAATTATTCAATAAAAACTGAAATCTAGATATTTTTAATGCCAAATCTGTCAATTTCTAAAGGTTGGAAACCAACTTAAAATTTTTAAACCATAGGTAGTCAGGTCAAACAAAACTTAATAGTTGACCTGTGGGCAAGCAGTGTGTGGCCTCTGAAGTCAAATTTAAGTACAAAAACACTGTTTTGCTTATTGGACGTGAATGATTCATTCACCTCCTAGTGGAAGGTGCCCCCAAATGAAGGTTCCCTGTTAACAACTATTCATTGTCGCTTTAGTAAGGTGGATGTAATGTGACTATGTGCCAATATCAAAGGCATATAGAGGGCAAGGCCAGGCCTCTGTCCTCAAAGAGAATACAGTCTTGGCATAGACACAGCATCAAAGCAGAGAAAGAACGTGATTCATTAATTAAGCCCTTATGAGTAGTGTGGATGACTGCAGATAACGTGCCTATCTGGATCAAACAAATATATTTTTTGGAAACATGTGTTACAGTGATCTCCTAGGAACATCTAGTACATGTTTGCAGACGTGACTACAGAGGAATTATTCTTTGGATTATAACTTGTTTAGTGGGAGAAAGTGGCCAGGCTCAGAGATGAAATGACCTGTCCAATGGCACACAAGTGACCAGCAGCTGAGCTGAACTAGCATCTGAAGGGCCTGTGAAGGACTCTGCCACAAGAGGAGATGCTTAATATGTGAGCATATGCTTGAAATAATAATAATTATTTATTATAATTATACTACTAATAATAGTAATGCTACCTTATATTGAATATTTACTGTGTACCAACAGTATTCTAACCCCTTTACATGCTTGAGAGGATTGAATTCTTGAAACATCCCTAGGGCTAGATGCTTTACACACATGAACTCTACTTCTTAAGATAGCCCTGTAAGAAGGTGCTATTCTCTCCTTTGTACAGTTGAGGAAACTGAGGCCCAAAGAGGGTAGGAGACTTACCCAGGATCACATGGTTGGTATGTGAGATTTGGAGTAAAGAAAGGTGTTTTAAAAATAACTCTAGCAGTAGGCTGTAAGTATTGGAAGGTCACACTGTGTGTTTGCTCAGCAGCACGTGCATTCTATGAGATTGTTTGGGTCTGTATTTGGCTCTGCACACACAGATAATACTCCCTGGCATGGGAAGGAGATATAAAAAGCAAACAAATTGTGTGGTTCTTCCAGGTTCTTCATTAAACAGACTTGTGGTTTGGGACTTCTGCCATCAACCTGAGTACAGACCTAAGTTCAGGTCTTTTCTTCTTGAACCCCTGCTTAGCAGGCTCTGTGCTAGGTCCTGGGATTTAGGTGACCCAGAGATGGCAGTGCCCTAGACTTTCTCCCATCTACATGTGTTAGAGAGGCACAGAGCATGGACCTTGGGCTTACATGTCTAGCCTGCCAGACCAGCCTGGCACTCCACTTGGGAAAGTGGGTCTTTTCTTAGGATTTCAACTCTGAACACAGTGGAGATGATTTGCCCCATTTAGAGTTTTGAGAGTGCTCTTTGTTGAGCTTTTTTCCTCACTTGTCTCCAACAGAGATCACGTTAGACTTTGGGACGTATTGGGTGAAATGACTGTGGGTTCTGGAAAACGATTCCCGGTACTCCTTGACTCCACAGTGGATGCCTGTCCCAGTCCTGGGCCCTCTCCTCTCTCCATGGGTTCTAAAACAGCAGCTTCTGAATTCACACTGTAATTTCAGCTGCTTACTAGGAAGCACTTCATTGAATCCAGCTGTAGTGGTCCAGCTCTTTGTCGCATTAATTAGTAACAAAGAAAATTAGATGTCTGTAGTACCTTCAAAAGAGATATCTTTACAAAAAGTTTGGATTGATATTCAAGTTACACTGAGAACCTTCAGTAAAAAGTGATCCAGAGTGTAATTTGAGGGTTTGGAATCATGCCCAGTAAATCTTTCAGAATAGTGGGACACCAGTTTGGATTTTTAACCTGAGTTCGAGGAGCAGAGGAGTAAAGAAGTGTTCACTGCTCTGCCTCCAGAAGCTCCTGTCTCATGGGGGGCACAAACATACAGAGAATCTTCTCTAATGCAGTGGGATGGGGCACGGATGGGGTGCTTATGGGGCTGCAGGGCTGCCCGTTGGTTTGGGGTGGAGGAGTGGGAACCCGGAAGCTATGCAAGGTTTGAGCAGGAAAGGGACTTGGTCAAAGCAAAGTTCCAAGAAGGCTCATCTGGCGACGGTGTGTCACCTGCGGTGTTGGACGGATGAAACCAGTGGCTTGCAAGCTGTAGTGGTAGGTTTTTGTCAGCCTAGACACTGGTTTTCATTAGCTCTTTAGAAGCTGTTTTTACTCATTTTAAAAGCAAGGCATGCTTATTTATAAATAATTTGGAAAACACACTATCATATAATGTGGCAGTATCAGCCATTCCCAACTCAATACTGTTAACGTTTTTATATATTTCCTTCCTTTTCTCATTGCATTACAGGTTTACAAATGATTTTGTGTCTTGTCTTTTTCAAATAATTACATTAAGCTATTACTCATATTAAAAAAATATGACTTTAAAGAAAACATTCCCAGAGCACAGCTCTTGTGCAAACTGGAGGTGTGAGTGCTTTCAGGACTGGAGCAGGAAGGAGGGGACAAAAGGCTGCTTCTGCCACTCGGAGTGAACCCAGGAGGGTTGGCACTCAGTCAGGAGAGGGGCTGTGAGAGTTAAGAAGGAAGCTTTATCACAAGGCAGCAGCCCAGCTCCAGAGGGAGCAGGACTGAGAAGGAGAAGGTGCATTGAGTAAGGGCTTTTCAGAAGGAAGAAACTTCCCATCACTGGGAAGGAAAACAAACTGAGCTCCTGTCTTCAGGCCTCTCTGTACCATGATGCTGCTTAGCCATTTCTCTGTTCTCGCTTTATTCTTCTAATAGCACTAACAGTGCCTCCAGGGGATCTTTCCACACTTGAGTTTTGCAGGTTCCAGTATGCCCCTCCCACTTCTTCCTCTTGCCAGGGGTCATTGGGGCGCTAGGCCTCCCTCCCTCGCCCTGCGATCCACCTGCCTTGCTAGAGGCCTCCGTTCCGCTGAAGCATCTTTTCTTTGCACTCGGCATAAGCAATTATTTCTCCTATCACTGCTCTTAATGCTTCCCAGAGAGTTGGCAGATCATTTTTTGCTGACGGGTATCACCCCACCCAGAAATGATAGACTGCCTCCCTCAGTCTTATTAATAATAAAAAAGGCATTTTTCTCTCCTCCCCCATTACAGCTATAGTCAGAGCAGTGTGGGAGCACTTCCCCCACCAAGGTCAGCAGGGGAGGCTGGATCACTGAATCCCCAAGGACCCAAGAGAGGGCACATAGCCACAGCAGTGGAAACTGGAGACTCGTTTACCCCAGTTGTACCAGGCTGCTCTTTCTCTCCGGTGAGAGCTTCCGTTTGCCTGCTCTGCTTCCCGGTGCCCTGCTAACTTCCTCTGAGTGAATGATTTCAGATACAGGTGTAGGAGTTTGAGAGAGAGAGAACGAGAGCTTCCCTGCTCTCTCTGCCCAGTGAGGCTGTTACAATTCCAATATCTCTTGAAGGTTGTCCACAGCGTCCTGGGTCTGGATTGCAAAAGAAAATCAGACAGGTACAGGTTAAGATGACACCTTATAGTGCTACCTTATATTGGTTTCAGAAGTGTGTGGAATGGGACTTGGGGGCTTTAGTTGTCTACAAGTGTGAAAGGAGCCAACAGTAGGATGTGAGCTGCTTTAAAAAAAGCCAGTGCACCTTGGCTGTGTTAGGAGAATTGTAGATTCCAGATCACAGGAACTAATGCTGCTTTCTTGTGCACTCTGGTCAACCTGTCCTTGGTGTCTGTGTCCCATTCTCAGCCCCACATTTTAAAGAGACCTGACATTCTAAGGGTTGTCCAGAGGCAAATGAGGAAGATGGCAAAGATGATGCCATACTCAGATTCACCCACAGTGGTTGGTTTTTGTTCTCTAAGGGAAAGGAAGTCTGCAGTGATTCTGAAACTCAATCCTATATTTCAAGAATCTAGGAAGAGACCCTGTGTAGCTATCAGGGTAGAACATTTGTCTTGGATAGTAGTGACTCTCTGTTAGAGACATTCAAATGGAGTCATCAGGGATGATGTAGAAAAGATTCCTATACCAAACTAGAGTCTGATCTAAAGGTCCCTTTGAGCTCTGAGATTCTGAATTTTTGTGTGGTTCCTGGACTTCAACTCTTCTATCCAGTATAGTAGCCACACATGGCTATTTAAATTTGAGTTTAAATTAATTAAAATTAAGTCAAATGAAAAGTTCAGTTCCTCAGTCATACCAGGTACTTTGAAGTGCTCTGTAGTCACATGTAGTTAGTGGCCACCATATCAAGCAACACATTTTCATGATCCTAGGTTTGATTAGACCGCGCTGGCCTAGAACATCAGTGGCCAGGGGGAATAAGGAATCTCTTTTCTATGGCTATCATGAAGCCCCAGAGAAAATCAGCTGGTCTGTCAAAGATCATAGAGCCAATCCCTCTTCCCTTCCCTTTTGTTGTCCATTCAAAAGAGCTCTGAGTTAAGATGAAGAGTCGGTCAAGTCCCAGCTCTGTCAAAAACTCCCAGAATGACCTTGGGCAACTTACTTTACTTCCCTGGATGCATTTCCTCATCTGCAGAATGGTTCCTTCCAGCTGCAACAGTCTAATAAAATATTATAGTGTGATCTTGTCAGCTTGATAACTTTCCAGAGAAAGTAGCAGTTTGTGCCAAGCACACAGCTTTTATTTCACTGTCCACGTTAGCCTGGTATAGTGGAAAGATCCCAGAACTTGGAGTCATATCCAGCTTTGTCTTAGTTTGGCTATGTGACCTTGGACAAGTACTTGATCTCACTGAACCAGAATTAGTCATCTAGAAAATGGAACGAATAATATCTCATGGGTAATCATGGCTTATAGTGGGGTACTCAAGTAATGCTTCCCAGAATGATGACAAAAGTGAATAGGGTTATCCCTAAGGTGAAAATTACATGACAGGAGAAGACTTTTTCCCATCTGCATGTTTCAGAGATGTACATGCTTCAAAGATGCATAAAAAAATAAAGAGTCTGAGCCTTACTAAGCCTCAGGCAGCACGTATAGAGGCTTTGTATCGTAGGAAGTATTATGGAGCTCCCAGGTGGCTACAGTAATCTTATCAATCTTTCATATAGCAAGAATCGGGATTTGCAGTTTAGTGAGAAGACGGAGTGTCTTCAGCTCTGGGTCTGAGACCAGCTCTTCCACTAACCAGGCCATGAAACCGTTAGCATATCTCTACCTTCTGGAGGCCACTAGATGGACAGAAATATCCTTGTACTAAGTAAGCTTCTTTGGAATTTAATGGACTTTGTTAAAGTTGTAGACATATGAATATATCACCACACCATAGAAATATTTATCCTGCCTACTGTATGCCAGACACTCTCTTGATATTCTTGGATACTCTTAAACTCCACAATGGGAGACACAGTGATAGCTGCTGCTGTTGAAATGTATATCATCTATGGAGTTTAAGGAGATAGCAGTCATTTGTGCCTGGGCCTCAGAGAAGAGATGGCATTCAGACCAGGTCTGTAGGGATGAGCAGGAGTTCATTTTGACATCATGATGAACAGATAGCAAGAACAAAGATAAGGAAGTGGAAACTTTAAGCACATATTCTGAAAACTGACCTTTTTAAAATTTGAACTGAGGCATAGAGTACATGGAGAGTTAGCAGGAATTGAGAAGTTGGTCCAGATCGCAGAGGGCATTGAATGCTCAAATGAGGGATTTGAACATCCATCACAAGGTTTTGGAGAACCATTGAAGGCTTTGGGCAGGGAGAAGTGGCACAATCAGAGCTCATTAGAAACATTACCATCAGGTCTTGCCCCTGATAAAAGAATATCATGTATCAGGTGACAGGTGGGGGAAGTATGAGGAGTGGGGCCACATAAGCAGACACCTGTTCTGCCTGTGGGCAGGGCTGCAGCCACAGATACAGGGAAAGCTGATCCTCACAATCAAAGCTGTTGTTTCTAGGAGCCAGCTGGCTTCTTTCTTCTCTCCCTGCTCCTGGAGGTGGGAATCAGAGGTACCTGCAAGGGTTTGCTCCTAGAAGGCCCTGGCAGCACCAGAGACTGTTCTCAGCTGCCATCTCCTGGTCTCTTTGGAATGAATATCCCCCAGGGATCTATGTGCTCTGGGGAGTTTATGCTCACTCAGAGAGTAGGGTGTTACAACAGATTGGGGAAAATCTGCAGCTTGATCTTTTGAAATGATTGGTCTCTGTGTGTGTCTCCTCTGCTAGACTAATAGTCCTACATGTCAAGGATGGCTGTTTTCATCTCTGTACCAACCAGTGTTTCACATAAGGCCATAGCAGTTATATCAGAGCTGTTTATTGAGCAGTTCCTATGTGCCAGGCATAGTGCCTAGAAATCTTATATGTATTAGCTTGTTTAATGCTCCAAGAACTCTGTTAGAAAGCTTCTAAGCTATGTTATTCAAGTGACTTGCCCCAAGCTTACACAACTAGGAAGTGGTCAGGATTTAAATTCATATCTTTCTAGCCCCAAAGCCCCTTGCTCTTAACCGTTTTCTCTTTTCCATTCCAGAATAGATGCTCAGTGTCAGTTAAAGTAACATAAACAAGAACTTCCTTGGAACAAAGGCCTGTCTCAAAATAAAGTTTCCTGATGCTCTAACTTGCACCTATCAGTGAGAGAAACCCACAGGATAAGAGGCAATGAGAACAGGAAGGATGTTCCTAGTGTGTGGAGCTAGAATAGAAATAGGAGAAGGATGGAAACTATAGAAGAGACAGGTTTGAACACAGTTGAAGGATGAACTTACCAATAGTCAGTGATGGCCAGTGATGGGGCAGAGCACCTCATGAAATAGTGAGCTTCCTATGTAATGTATAAGGTGGGTTGGCCAGCTGTCTGAGATCTCAGCCAGAACTTTTCTGTGAAGCAGATTTCAAGGATAGTGCTTGCTGCTGGTATCACCAATGGCACCTGTCACCTTTATTTCCACTTACCATGAACCACAGTTATAGAGATTAGCAGTTTTGTGAATAGAATGCCTAGCTCATGGAGACATCCAATCAATGATAGAGATCCTTATTATGATTTGAAGGGACCTAACAAGTGATGCTCTTGTTTTCCATATCCTGTAAAACCACTGTAAATCAGGTGAGAGATAACACAAAAGAGAAAAGCATATTGAATCCTAAGGTCACCTTTAATACAGATTATGTCCTGGATGGATTTCCTGAACACAGTGGACTTCCTAACACATAACCCCACACTTTGACAGACTGACATACCATGTTACAGGGACTTTGGACCCCACAGGCCTCCTGCTCTCATCGAACAGATCCTGGAACAGAAAGTGTGCTTCCAGCTGGTATCTGGCTGCCAGAAGGGAAGAAGTACACAGTGGCTGAGGCTTCTGTGCCTATTGCCAGTATTGAAGCTTGTTCAGAATGGTCACTGTACTTCCCCTGGAGAAGAGAGGTGAGGGGGTACCAAGAAGCCTAGACTGCTACCCCAGGGGGCTCCCTCCACATAGAAGCTAACACTGGAAGTGGGAGATGAGTAACCCCTTGCCAGGAACAGCCCTCTGAACTGCACTCTTCATTTATCTGCTCCCTTCCTCACTGGACCTCGGAGTGCTTGAAGCACCAGGCACCCAGCACAGCTCGGCAGACAGGAAGTGTTCAGAAATGAGAGGAACGAATGAACTCACATCTTCTAATGCTGGTATTTATTAAAGGAGCACCTTTCGAAAGCAGAGAAGGATGCCTTTTCTTACCTTACCAGACTCCCAGCACCCTAAACCACGCCTTTATCATGTTTTCCAAGTCCTCTCCCTTTTCTGTACCACGGCAGGTTAGACAAGGGGCAAGGTATTGCCAGAGGATTCAGGAAACGTTTTACCCAAGGCCATGCTGTTCCCCCATCCCTGCCCAGGCCAACCCCCATGGCTGTGAACAGGTGAAGGAACCTGCGAGGAGAGTGCTGTGTGGGAGGGGCAGTCCCCAGCCGGGGTCCTGCTGCCCCATCTGTGATGAATGATAATGCTGCTGCACCACCTTGATGAGAATCACTGACAGCAGACTTGTGAAGTCACATTGGAAACTGGGAAGTACTTTACTTTGTGGATATGGAAAGTACAGTGGAATCTGTAGAAATGTGCTAGAGGAAATTCATGGCAGTGAAGTGGTAACAGATCACCCAGACCCCACCAGGCTGACAGGAGGAAAGTGGTGCCTCTATAGGTGCTCACTGGTGGTATCCCAGATGTTTGCTTGTGTGGTAAAATTGAAAGGTGTGTCCCAGTGGGTGCTAGAGTCCCACACTGCCCACAAAAGCCTGTAGTACTCACTGCGTAGTAATAATATAATAACATTTACTAAATATCTACTAAATTCTAGGAATGTGCTACCCCTGTTAAATCTATTATCTCACTTCTTTATAATAACCCATCAAAGGAAAATTGTCCCCCTTTATACCAGTAGAGAAACTGAGATTTATCAAGATCAAATTACTTGCCCAAGTAATAGCTAGTGAGTGTGGGAGCCAGCTCACAGTCAGGGCTGTAAACTCCACACTGTACTGTCACTCTTGCAGTGGGTCAGGGTTACTGTAAGCCTGCAGGGATGGGGAGTTTGGAGGCACTGCAAATCTTTTATCAAGGTCATTTGTAAAGTCACCTGCCTCTGGGCCATCCTAACCCAGAGCTAGAGGAGTGGCCTCTGTATTCCCAGTTCTTTCTGAGCTCCAGAGCAAGATCAGTGCCAGCCTAGAAATGCCAGTCTTGTCTTCAAACGTTCTGGATGAATGGAGTGAGCAGGATCCTGAGGGACTGAGGCATGGGATTCTCTAGGGCACTGCCTTTAGCATTGGAAGCCCTGGGCTCTAGGCCACTAGTTTAGTGGGGTTAACACACCAGCAATGGCTGGCTGTCTGCAGGGGCTAGAAGTGGATAATTTTTGAGAAATGTTTCAGCCTAACAAAGGACCTGACCCCTATAGTCACTCAGTTAGGATTTCATAAATGTATGAGGACACTTGAAAAGTACAAATACCAGGAATCAGCATTTGGATATTAAATGTAGGGAGATCCTTTTTCTGTCATTTTTGCCCATACCTACTTCTACAGATTTCCTGGATGGAAGACTAAGATAACAAGAGACTTAAGTTTTTCAAATAGAGGAGAAAAAGTAAGCAAGAGTTAGGTTTGGTGAATTATCAAGGTGCTGCTGTTCACCTTTGGCACTTGTTACTGCTCTGTGGCAGCAATTCTGCCTGGGTAAGATTCTGCCTCCATCAGAATCATCCTTTGAGGAAATGGTTTTGGTTCTGTCATATACTTTCCAATGTCCACCCCTTTTCCCCAGCAGGTATGTCCTAAGCCTGCTCCCCTCTCTACCCCAGCTCTGGCTGCCCAGACCATTGGGTATCAAGGTCATTATTATCCATTGTGCATTTATTGAGTGTCAAACAGGCATTGCACTAAGCCATTGACCTTCATCGTCTTATTTGTCCTCACACCAGAGGAGGGCTATCATTAGGCCGCCATGCCCTGACCCCACCACACACCCATCTCAGCTCTGTCTTCTTTCTGGCCCTTATAACCCTTAACTAAACCCTCCCCTTTACTGTGTTCTAGTCCCAGCTATACAACCCTAGAATAGCACACATCTTACAGCATTGTGATAATTGGTCCATATTGTGTACCATTCTTCCATTCAACTCATGTTTATTGGGTACCTTCTGTATGTTGTATATTGTCCCCATTGGACTTGGAAATCCTTTAGGGCAAGAGACCACTCCGTGTTCTTTCTTGTTGTGCATCCCTAGCACACAGCACTGTGTCTGGTTCATAGTAGGTCCTCGGGAAGTGTTTGCCAAGAGAAAGCCTCTACGTGGCGTCTACTTCTAGAACAGTCTTCTTTCAGTCCTTCCAACCTCAGACACTGGGAAATGAGAAACCTTCCCCTTAGCTCTTAGCTTAGTAGGGAAACACAGCTATGCTTCTGGATGCTTAACTCTTGGTGATCCCCCTAAGTAGAGGAATCCAAGCTGCAGTTAACTCCAGAGTCATTAATTCCTACATCATTCATTTTGTTCTGTGGATATATTCATTTATTCTTTCACTAGATGCTTAGCATTCTGCAGGTATAAGGCTCTGTGCTGGGAGCTAGAGCCACTAAGGTGAATAAGATACACCACCCCTACACACACACACACACACACACACACACACACACACACACAAAACCATGACCTCAAGGAGATCAGCAGTCTAGACAGAGGGATGGTAAATCAAGGTCAGAATGGGTTAAGTATCATGGGTATGGTTCACTGAAGAACACTGCTAGGGGGCTTTTTAGGAGGAGGTAAGATCAGGGAAAGCTGTCTAGAGAAGATGGTATTGGATCTGGGCCTTAAAGAAAAATAGGATCAGGGCCTGAAAAAGTAGGTGGGAAATTTTTCCTTGTAAGACATAGAAGTAGGAGGGTATGTTTTGGGGGAGCACAAATGTCATACAGGTTATTAATTTGTCAATAATTGGCAGAGGTTAGACAGGGGTAACTCTCATTACCATGAACATATCACTACTTGTTTTTCTTTCCTTGTCCCTACCACTCCCTCCTCATGTCTAAAACATAGTTCTGCTAGATTATAATCTGAAGGACTTTGTTCTGTAAAGAATGGGGGTAGGAGAGCCTTGTGTGGAGTGATGCTCTGTCCAGTCACATGAGATTCTTGGTCCTTCAGCTCCCACTCCCCAGGGACTCCATGTAAAGGTCCCTTTGCCTGTCAGCCCTGTGCTGGAGAAGAGCCTACAGAGGCCACCCCCTCAGTTTCTAGAAGAGGTAGATACTGCAGGCAGTCTGCCTTGCTCCATCAGCAGGAGGAGACCAACAAGGCAGATTAGTCACTCACATCATTTTATCTGTTGAGTCAACATCTATTTTTAGGTGTGGAACCCATAAAGGGACTCGGCATCTCTGTCATGGAAAGGGAGAGAGTGCCAAGGGTGGGGGGTCTGCTCATCCTTCATTCCTCTTTGCTAGGTACACTGCCAGACCCTTTCTCAGAAGCAAGTTCTCCTCCACTGCTGGAGCTTTAGTTCTTGATGCCAAGGGTCCAGTTTAACATGTACAATTTCTTTTGTACGCATGCTTTTGTGTGTGTACCACACACACACGCACACATCCATGCACATGCACACTCACTCACCCCCAGAGTCTTAGCAGATCTTGTAAATTGGATATATGGATTAAATAAGACTCCCAACTGAAAAATGCTAAGGCATATAGGTCCCTTCCTGTCCAACATTGTCAGATGTGCTCTGAAATGACTGTTTTCATCATCTATTCTGAGCCATCACCGCCCCAGAAATAGCTTTAGCAGGAAAGTGCTTTTGTTAGACTAGCTGTAAATTATATTTCAAATGTCTGATGTTGTTTTCTTAAAAAATAAATAAATAAGTAAATGAAAGTCTAAAATTAATGACTGCTGGGGTTTGCTTTGCTTATGTGTACTGCTACAGATTTGGCTTCTTGCAGATGGAATTTCAGATCTGTTTACACTTCTGTGTTAGCTTTTTGGGGGAAAAAAAGCAGTTGAGAGATCTGGGAGGACAAATTTACAAAGTCGAACTTATTATAACCATCCGTGAGGCTCGCTTCCTTCTTCCACTGCCCTCTCTACCTCCCTCCTTTCCCCTCTGCTCTCCTTTCCTTGATTGTAGTTTTGTCTGCTCTTCCTCCACGTTAGAAGGTACCCGGTTCTTGCAGATGTTATGACAAGGTCATGTATCCAGTATCACAAGCAGATGTTCATGAAGCCCCATTTCATTGCACTTTGTCATTCAGCGAGAGCAGACCTTGTGGGAGCAGATTGGAACAACACAGAGGATGGGACATAAAAAATCTTGCAGAGAACCTGATCGCTTTAATGTGTTGAAGACGAAGGGCTTGGGGGTGGGGAGGGTGGCAAGGAGAGGAATCTGCAGAGCAGAATTTCATGGAGGTTTTTTTTTTTTTTGGTTTATTCAAAGATTATTATGTGTTAGATACAGTAAATCATCTATACACCCACATCCAGGAGGTAAATCTTCAGAGCTCCATGCGTGGGTCGTTCTGCATTTAACAGCTGCCATACAGTAGCTATTTTGTTCTGCACTTAGAGACCCTTATCTGTGCATTTGTTTTAAGTTATCGTCACCTCTCCTTTTGTTCCTCTGTTGCCGTTCTCGGGATTCGTATTACGATTACAAGAGTAGCTAAGAATCTGAACTACTGAGATATTTAAACGGCACCATGAGTTCGAATGATAGACAAGGGGCTGTCATCTCAGTTGTTGACTCAGTCTCTACTCAGAGGGTGTTGCCTGTAATGGATTTAGCTCCTCTTGCCTTTTCCTAGGTCTCATATGCCCGTCCGAGCTCTGCCTCAATCAGGGATGCTAACCTCTACGTTAGCGGCCTTCCCAAAACCATGACCCAGAAGGAACTGGAGCAGCTTTTCTCGCAATATGGCCGTATCATCACCTCTCGAATCCTGGTTGATCAAGTCACAGGTTAAGTGTTTCTTTGTCATTTCTTTCCTTGTGTCTCAATGCCACAGCCAGTGCCCTGTGACCCATAGGAGCAGAGAGATAATGGTTACTTAGGGTAAAGGGTATGGATCACGCGCAGACAGATTTTTGACATAAGAGAAAGATTTCTTATCAATCAAAGGCCCACATTTAAAATGGGCCATCTTAGGAGGTAGATCTCCCATCATGGGAACTGTTCCAGCAGCAGCTAAACTACTTGGCAGGGCTATAAAGAGGATTCGGGCATCAGGTTGTGAGTGGGACTGAATGACCTTCAAAGTCTCTTTCAACGCTTAACCAAGTAACATTACTTTTGTATGTGAAAAGAACCTGTGTTAGAGCTCCGGCTCCAATGATATCATTATAGAGCTAGAGGGAACCGCATGCTGCCTCATTTCACACGTGAAAAAAGAGAGGTCTTAAGTGGGGGATCTGACTTCTGCCCAGCTAGTTAGTGGCAGTGCAGGGACATGAACCCAAGACCTGGTACTGTGGTACTTTGTCCATAATAAAGAAAGACATCCACCACCTCTCAGTAAGAAATGTAAGGTAACCTGGGTTGCATTTTTATTGACAAAATGTTTTCACCTACTCTCCATTTGATCCCATTTTAAAACACCCCCTGAGAGCAGTTCAGCGTGTGTTTCTCATTCGACTCCTGCAATAGACCCTTACTGAAGCCAGCTCTGCCCCAGACACTGTACAGAGGGACACTGGGGGCCTGAGATGAAGGAGGCACAGTTCTGTCCTTGCAGGACTCCATTATGATGAGCACTTGCTGGGGGCTGTCCAGTGTACCACGGGGGCTCAGGAGAAGGTGTGCTGTGCCTGGGCGGGGGGAGGTTGCTGTGAAGGCTACATCAAGGAGGTGACATTTGAGCAGGGTTTTGGAGGATGGATTGAGGTTATCTGGCACAAAGAGGGACAGAAAATTCTAGGTGGACATGATGTGTCCACTAGAATAGGTGGATAGGACATGTCATAAGGCATGGAGTCAAGGAAGAACACAGCCTGTTCAAGGAATATGTGGTGGTTCAGTATGGCTGGCATGAGACTCAACAGGGGATTTGGGACCACATCATCAGGAGCACTAAATGCCATGCTAAGAAAGTCTAACTTCATCTGTATGCAACATAGAGCCATGGGAGGATTTTTTGTGGGTTTTGTTTGTTATTCTGTATGTGGAGTGGGAGGCAGTGAGGAACAGGTACCACGCACAAAGTAAAGAATTGAAAAGTTACAAAAAATGTGTAAAAGATGCTTTGAAGGGGTGTAATGTGGTCAGAGTTTGCTTGTCAAATAGATTACATGGTTGCTAGGTGCAGAGGGCACATTGCAGGACTAGAAACTGGACAGTGGGTGATGGGTTAGAGCAACTAGAAGGAGACGAGAACTGAGCAATCTGGTGTAGAGGCTGGAATGGACAGATGTGAGAGGTGCCTGTGTTCTGTGGGTGGGAAGCACCTGCCCAGAGCCATGATGGAAGAAATGCAGGCAGATGCATTTTGATGGGTGAGAGAGATTCTGGGATACTCAGCCCTGGCCCCACAAGTGGGGCCACTCCCCACTGGAGGTCCATGGGGCCCAGCCCATCTCTTCTCAGAGATATTTACCAGTGTGCTTTGTTCACTCTTTATGAAGGCTCTTTCTCTTTCCCTAGGAGTGTCCAGAGGGGTGGGATTCATTCGGTTTGATAAGAGAATCGAGGCAGAAGAAGCCATCAAAGGGCTGAATGGCCAGAAGCCCAGCGGTGCTACAGAACCGATTACTGTGAAGTTTGCCAACAACCCCAGCCAGAAGTCCAGCCAGGCCCTGCTCTCCCAGCTCTACCAGTCTCCCAATCGGCGCTACCCTGGCCCGCTTCACCACCAGGCCCAGAGATTCAGGTAGGCACACCCATGGGGGAAAGAACGCTGCTCCACATGTACAGAGCTGGGTGGGGGCCAGGGAAACCCACATCCCAGAAAGATGGGACAAGCATAAGAACCTCTGTCCCCAGGAATCACTGTGTGAAGCTCCCTACTGAACCTCAGTTTCCACTACTGTTAAATGGGATGGTCCGACCAGATGCTCTACCAAGCCCCCTTTCAACTTACGACTGTGGCTGTGGTTAAACTTCAGATTCTTGGATTAAAACAAAATGTCTACATTTCATCAAACAAGAAGGTGTTCTGTTTCAACAAGTTAAATCACAAATAAGTGACCACATTCAGTAGCTTAGACTTAAGGCAGAGGGAGTGGCTTTTAACAAAGTCAAAGAAAAGTGTAGGCCAGGAGACAGATGATGGGTTGTTTGGCCTGTCCCCCTCTTTCTTCTACAGGTAACTCTGTTGGGTTGGGGAAGGGACAGGTACTCTCTTTTGTGTTAACTTCACTCTGACTGTTAAGTCAGTAGATTCTGGGACAAGAAGGAAGATTTTGTCTAAGACTTATTAGTGTTTCCTTCAGGTACCAAACCCTCCCGGTGCAATGGGGGCACTTCCCTTCTGGGACATTTCTGAAAGGCAGGTTTCACTCCATGAAGGCAGTCTTACCTTGACTGCCTTTATTGTGCAAGAGTTAAGAATATTCTTGACCTACTCGTAATAATTCTAAATAATGATTTTATTCCACCCATGCCCCAACTTCCTTTTAATGAAAGGGTTTTTCTCCTTTTCACACATCACATGGGAAGATAGTAGGCCCTTCCATCTGGCCACGATGAGGAGAAAATCAGCCTTAGCAGTGTCCTCCCATGCCCTGGGAATTTGAAATGGTTAATGATTTCATGAGGAGTCCAAGTCATCTAATTTTTATTTTGTGTGAGAGCACATGCAGTATTTATGTAAAAAGCCTTTCCAGCAGGCTTCTAATGGTGGAAACTATGGTTACTACTGCCCCATGGTGTGAATAGCTTGTCCCCAAGTAAAATACTGACCATGACGGAGATTACAACATAATGGCAGTTTGCTGGGAGGAGCTTTCAGGTTGCAAACAGTCAGCTCATTGTAAAAAATCTTAACCCCAAACTCCTCCTTCCCCCTCAAAAAAATGTGTGTGGTAAGAAGATTTAGTTAATGTAGCTAGATTAAGAGAAAAGATCTATTCTGATAATGCCTTGTGCATGCACGTGTATTCCTTTTATTCACAAGTTTAATTGCAGTAAAAGGTGAATTGTAATAAAAGGTGAACAACTTAAGAAGCTGCCCCCTTTTAACGGTCTCACACACAATATAAAATGAAATCCACACAAATGTTCTGAGAGGAGGGGTGAGTGGGATTAATTCAGACCTTGAAAGAAAGGGAGCTTCATTAGACACTTGCTTTAAACTCCAGCATTGACCTGAACGTGGATTACTCATAGTTGGAGGCAGAAAAGGGGGAAACGACCAGTGGATAGACTTCTAAGCATTGGGGAAAGTTGTCGAGCTTTTCTTCTTTGAAAATGGAGCATTCTTATTAATAGTTCCATTGAGCGATCTTGCCATCTGTGAGGCATTAACCCAGAGACCCTCCTTCTCTTTGCAGGCTGGACAATTTGCTTAATATGGCCTATGGCGTAAAGAGGTAATTAAAACTCCACAGATTGCCAGATGTCCGTGTTGGCACAGACTGGGGCTAGAAATTTTTTTTTTTTAATTCACTAACTTTACTTTTTTTTTTTTTTAATTCTTCCTTTTTCCTCCACCAGCATGTCAAATTCTTAATTTTAATTTCAGACTTCAGTTGGTTTTGTTTCTTTTAGGGCACACAAAGCGTGTTTGTGTGTTTCACTTTTTCTTTTATTTGCAGGTGGGCTTCTCCTATGGTTCAGGTGCCACAGCTACCAAGCCCTTGATAATCTGGTTCTCTAGACGGCTCCCCCCAGGGAGAAGGCTCCTAGTCTTTGCCAGCTGACTTTGCAAACTTGCAGAGCAACTGTTTTGCATTAGCAATGCCAAGATTCAGTTAAGAGGGCAGATTCCAGCAAATCAAAATTAGAACACTTTGCTAATCACGGTTGACAATCTTATGATTGTCAGTGGAAAAATTAGATTTTGGACTACCAGCCCTTGGCCAAAGCATGAATAAACTTGTGGAGGACCTGCTGACTCCCACCCCCAGCTCAGTGTGCATTTCAGGGTACAGCCTGAGAATGAAGTGTATCTGTGTGCACCTCAACCAGGAGTTTCTTTTGTTACAGGTTTTAACAGTTCTTATAAATCCTCCCTTGGTTTTATACATGTATATATGTTTTACACTTGCAGTTTCTTTCATTTAAAGCCTTTCTGTGGGGTTGGGGGTTCAAATAGAATCGAGGTTTGTGGGGGCTCTCTGAATGCAGTCACAAGAGTGATCCAGACCTAGTCTGAAAGCTGAATCTCAGGAAGTTGAGTGCGTTATGTCACTGTGTCCATGAGATTCCCATATGTGCTTTTGATAAGCTCCACTGAGCTGCTAGGGACATAGCATCTTCATCATCCTGCTCAGTAGAGCTGCACACTTTAATTCCCCTTCCCACAGTCAGGGAAAGCAATGTGGTCTTTAGTAGTCCCAGTCACATCCCCCATATGAGGCAGCTCTTTCACCATTTGGCCATGCGTGGTAAGTACCCTGACTCTGGAAACTGCACACAGTAAAGGGAATAACTTGACTGCAGACTTCACTTCAAGAGCGCCAGCCTCTTGAATCTCAGTCCCGGCACCAGTGAGGATAACTGAATTACTTCCACGTGTCCAGCACACTGCTTGCCTGTTCCCAGTCTCACTTTTGCATTTTTCCCACTCTGCCCTTTGCTCCCCTCTGACTCGAGTGAGGCGGCACCAGTTACAGAAAGAGGAATGCTCATGCACGGACGAGGCCAGGGAAGGCATACAGTTGCAGCGTGCATGCCGCCACCCCCTCTGCTTCCCCACTCAGAGCACACGTCACTAGTGGATAAGAGCACTCTCCTTTCCTACTAAGCCCAGGTTTGGATCCAGGCTCCTCCCTACCAAAGTGCTCCAGGTAGCCATTCCCAGCTAGAATTGAGACTCTCCTTGAAACCTCTTTGCTGGCTCCTGACTTTGGCCTTAAAATAATTACTTATAGCTGTTCTCTACCTTTAAACTGAGAGGAGTCAATTCACTCAGTTGGAGGAGAGAAGGTTGAGAAGACAGTCTTCAGAAATAATGCAAATAGTTAGACATGCATTTGCCCTTCTAAGAATTCTTACCATGATGATTTTTGGTTTTGTCTCGTTACTTGTTTTTTTTTTAATGTCTATTTATTTATTTTGAGAGAGAGAGAGCAGGGGAGGGGAAGAGAGTGAGGGAGACAGAGAATCCCAAGCAGGCTGCACGCTGCCAGCACAGCACCTATGTGGTGCTCAAATTCACAAACCATGAGATCATGACCTGAACCAAATCAAGAGTCAGAGTCTTAACTGACTGAGCCACCCAGGTGCCCCTTGTTATTTGTTTTTTAGCAAGAGGGAAGATTGACTTAGTGAATAATGCCAAAATTAATACCTATTGAGTTATGTTTAGCATATCTACAGCAGCCACTTGATTACCTAAATTCTAGTTACATGCAGAACTATTCTTCCATAGGACTTTCCAATCTCCAAGAACATTTGCTTATTTTTAAAACATCCTAAGGGGCGCCTGGGTGGCGCAGTCGGTTAGGCGTCCGACTTCAGCCAGGTCACGATCTCGCGGTCTGTGAGTTCGAGCCCCGCGTCGGGCTCTGGGCTGATGGCTCAGAGCCTGGAGCCTGTTTCCGATTCTGTGTCTCCCTCTCTCTCTGCCCCTCCCCCGTTCATGCTCTGTCTCTCTCTGTCCCAAAATAAATAAACGTTGAAAAAAAAAATTTTTTTAAACATCCTAAGTAACACTTTACCCCATTCTTGTCCCCAGTTTTTGCTTCCTTTCCTCCTCCTATCCTCCTTTTCAGAAAACAAAAACAAAACCAAAAAAACCCAACCACATGAAAACGAAGACACTAGTCAGTGGATATGTATATGTTTGGTATAAAACAAAAAGTTAGCAAATATTTTTCTGCTGTAGGCACTGGTAACATAATCTGATGCATCCATTATGAATCACACGGTATATATTTTATCAGACGGTGAATAAAATCTGAAGGGTTGTTTTTCTTTTCATGATAGTAGCATGAAAACTGAGATTTCAAAGGCTAATACAAAAGAAGTTATAATAGGCAAGTAACAGTTTCCTGCTTTTCTAATTCAAGTTATATAAATGCACAAACCACTTGAAATCTTACTCCTGTGATGCTTAGAAATTAATTCCAGATAATACAGCATCAAGGAGTGATCTGTCGTTAATATTATTGGTTGGGCTTTTTTTTTTTGAACTCTTTTAAATAAATGCTAAATGAAACATGAGCCACCCATGTGGTTAATAACAAGGCATGTCTGTTCATTGTCACACATCTCTGTCCACAAAATATCAAGAGATCTTTGACAACCATAAGTTAGGGGACTGCAAAGATGGTAGACTTGAAAACTCCTCGGGCCATCCCCTAATCTGCCTTAAAAATTAAAAAAAAAATTTCCCAATCTTTGATATCCACCAGTGTTATTCACTTATGCAGTCAATAAGTATTTATTATTTTCTATGTGTCACTATGTCTGTGATAGTCCCACATGTGCCTCAGTGAATAAATAAATAGAGCAACAGAATGAATGAAATAGAGCCCCTCCCCCAAGAGCTGTCTATTGTGGGGAGGGAGGATAAGGGTCAGAGTGGGATACCCTATGACCATATACTGTGGTAGAAGTATGGTAGAGCCTTGCTCTAGGAGTTTCTTATGGTTATTAGGAATTGACCTAGCTTTTCTCTTGGCATTTATGTCCCTTAGCCAGTTGAGCCATTCCATTCAGAAGAAATGCCACAGACATTAGTTGTTGCATTTTGGTTTTTAAACCTTGAAGACTCTCCTGCAAACACTCACTCAGCCCTCTGCCCCATGTCTGTGTCTGTGCATCTGTGTGTTATCCGTGGTCAGACTGATGTCTGGACCAGTCCCCCCTTCTGCCTGTCCCCCCAGGTTCTCCCCAATCACCATTGACGGAATGACAAGCCTTGTGGGAATGAACATCCCTGGTCACACAGGAACAGGCTGGTGCATCTTTGTCTACAACCTGTCCCCTGATTCCGACGAGAGTGTCCTCTGGCAGCTCTTCGGCCCCTTTGGCGCAGTGAACAACGTTAAGGTCATCCGCGACTTCAACACCAATAAGTGCAAGGGATTCGGCTTTGTCACCATGACCAACTATGATGAGGCAGCCATGGCCATTGCCAGCCTCAACGGGTACCGCCTAGGAGACCGAGTGTTGCAAGTTTCCTTTAAAACCAACAAAGCCCACAAGTCCTGAATTTCCCATCCTTACTTATTAAAATATATATATAAATATATACGAACAACACACACACACATACACACACACACACACAAAAGAGAGAGAAACAAACTTTTCGAGGCTTATATTCAACCATGGACTTTATAAGCCAGTGTTGCCTAAGTATTAAAACATTGGATTATCCTGAGGTGTACCAGGAAAGGATTTTATAATGCTTAGAAAAAAAAAGAAAAAAAAACAAAAAAATACCTTTGATGCATTGAATGTTCTTTCATAGCTGTCGTTGTTGAATATAATATACATAGATAGCGATGTGCAGGGATTTTAACCCAGCCAGCTAACTTTACTACCTTCCTTGAAGGTGGGTCTTTTTAAGATGACCATTCGCTCATTTGAAGAAGAAAAACAAAAAACAAAAAAAAAATAAAAATAAAACAATTTTTACAAAGTAATGGGATTCAAAGAAAGAAAAAAAAGATTTTTTTTTGTCAAAAAGTTGATCCAATCAGATTGGTAAAAACCCCCCACACAAATTAAAGAGGAATAATAAAAATTGCAAAAATGAAAAAAAAACTTTTGCAAATTTTTTTATTTTTCCTTTTTTCTTTTATATCATGTGAACTAAAAACAGTCTTCTGTTAGGGGATGGGGGCAAGGGGGATACCTGATGACATTAACAATTTAATAACATTAACATTGTTGCCAAAGAGGTGGTCTCTTTGCTGAAAATGGGTTTCAAGAAAAATCTATTTTTATAAAATATAAAGAATTTTTACAAGAGAATCTGGATTTGAGAAAAAAATATTTTGACTGGCTAATTTAGGGGAAATTGACAACTTTGTCGCGTTCATACTGCACTGGTAACTTTTTAGAGATCAAGATGTGTGTTTTAAACTGGATTCGTAGACTGTTTTTTGAAGGATGGGCTATAAACAGATGATCTTCATATCTTTTCATAGCATGTAATAATAATAAAAAAACAATTATTAATTACTAGGGGAAAGGAGTGTTCGTTCTACCCAGGGTACCACAGTTCCCCACAGTCAAAACCCAAAAGCAAGGAGATGAGTTGAAAGACAGTTTTTCTTTAAGTCATCAGTATGGGATGTCAGCAGAACAAAAATTAAAAAGATTAATTTTCCTTTTGATCTAAAACTTCCTTAGTTTGAGCAGTAGGTGCTACGAAATTATTTACATATCTTAGTATCATAGTTAAATGTAATGTGTTTAGGAGAGGAAAACAAAAGATACATTTGCTTTAAATTCATTAAGGAATTTTCAAATTCACTTTGTAGCCCATGCTGGTAGAATTGGGCTGTGTTGGTACATTTGAAACACTGTTTATGTTGCTTGAAACACTTATTTATTTAATCGCCGATGTGATGATGCCTATGGCCGAGATCAAATATAGCTAGATTGGCTAGACTACTTATTTGTTTACTTAAACTATGGGAAGAAGCATATTATTGTGTCATTCTGTTGTGTGTGTATGTGTATATACAATATAAATATATATATATAAAGTTATTTTTTCTTTGGGTTAATTTATTATAAGTTGTAACACTTGGCTAGTTTTGTTTGTATATGTCTTAAAATGTTTTCTTATGATATTTAAGTGACAGTTAAAGAGGTATCAAGGTAACTTGTGTAGAACTATTGTTTGATATATTGTCATGTTTGTTGTGAATATTTTTTCTTACTGCACAGTAGAAAAATAAAAACAACTGGGTCTTTATTTTAATGTAATTCAGATTGGGGAAAAAAAAACAGAGCTAAGGGAACAAAATGACTGAGGGAGCATTCTCCCACGTCCAGTGCACTGATCATTTTAGTATGTTTGTGCTTTGTACGGTTATATATTTAAAACAAAAACAAAACAAAAAAATACAAGGGTTCATGCTCTTCCCTGGGTAATAGAAACAGTTACTCGCTATGCATAATCTAGTTGATAGTTAAATTTGCTATTGCTTTTCTTGTCTTGTTATATAAAATCTTTTCAATACAAGTTTAGTCTTAATGGTAATAAAACGTTATGGTTATTTATAACTTGTGCTTATTTTGTGCGTTTTTTCCCATGCTGAACCCACTAAGTGCATGTAGACAGAACTGTTGTTTTCACACTGAAGAGGCAAACTGTAGTAGTAGTCGTAGTGGTAGACAGATAACGCAAACCAAGGCTGCATCATAGACTCCTCCTTTAAATTTTTTTTCTGTTTTTTTTTCCTCTTTTCGGTTTTGAAAAAAAAAAAAAAAACACCAGATTTCAGTTCAGAGAACACTCGTTCAACATTCAGGGAAAACTTTTTACATCACCTGCTATGAATGAACGCAGTTTGCTGGCAAAGTTTTGATGCATTTGCTAAGCATTAGTGGGAAAGGCGTGCCAAAATCTCTTCTCTATAATGTGTTCACTCTTGGGGGAAAAAAAAAGGAAAAAAAATCTTAGGACCAGGCAGTTGTATACTTTAGTTATAATGAATGACTTCATGTTAATCTTGCTAGTTTAGATGATTTCTGAGGGAAAGTATTGTAAATGTTTTTTTTTTTCATAATCTTGTTGTGTTTGAATTATTTGTACTTTATCTGTCCAGACAATAAATGAAAGTGTGTAGAATGGATTTGAGCTTCCCAGATTTTTAAATGTGTTCATTCAAACTTTTTTTGTAGCATCTTCAAATTTCCCCAGTAATTTTATTAAACAAACGCAAAAAAAAAAAAAAAAAAAGGTAGAGTAAAATTGTGTTTTGCAACTTAGCCCAGTCTCTCAAAGTCAATTCGGTATTCAAAAGTCATTGCCCTAGTTCCATACAAGTAAAAGTGTGGGCTCCTGCCGGCAGTATCCACATCATCTGGGAGCTTGTTAAAATGCAGAATCTCGGGCTGAATGCAAATCTATATTTAACCAGATCCCCAGGTGAATCACTGGTACTTTAAAGTGACGAACACTGCACTGATTGATAACAAGCTGGTACATTTGGCATTATGTTTGGCATTGTGATACATTTAGTGTCGGTTATTCATTTATAAGCATATTTGTGACTTGTTCAGAAGAAAGGAAGTCACTGCTTGCAGAGCATCTCCTGTCAGGCTGTGTGCTGTCCTCTACATTCTCTCACTTTGTCCTCCAGCAATCTGGGAGAGGTGGATAGCACTGTCCTCATTTCACTGATGGTAAGACTGAGGCTCAATGAGATTAAGTAACTTGAAACAGCTGGCAAGTCTCCAGCTGGGGCTTGACTCCGAGTCTTAGTCGACTGCACAGCACCTCAGCGTTGAGACTGCAGAGCTGGAGCAGTCTTTAGGAAACAGACCATTTACATTGGAAGTGGTAGCAAAACAAGAAAGGTTACCTTGTTATGTTAGCATTCATTTTTGCTTAGAAGTAGCAAATATTTGACTTTCTTACTTCCAATAGAAACCTAAACAAGGACTTAACTTATACCGTGTATAAAAAACATGGATTTTAAGCTCAACCTCAAGGGGGGTATCATGAAGTCATATTAAAATGTTCCCTTAAATTTACAGATGAGCTTTTTAGTGATTTCCCGATACAACCACTCATTGATGATCTACTGTCTTTCGTTTTCATTTTCTCACTAATTGAAAATTCATAATACCTCATAAAACATCACCATCCATAAACTGACACTAGCAGAAGAAATGCCTCTAAGTGAGCCAGATGAACAAATAGTCAGATTCTCTTCCATTTCTCATTACCCTTCCCCTTTTTTATTATTATATTAAATTACCACAGTAGTTGGGATAATTAAATTCAGGGCAAAGAATGGGATTTAATTAACCAAGCTAAATATTAAAACGAAGTCAGCCTGAACTTTACATAGATGAACTTGAGGGTTCTTATTTCAGTTTTATTTAAAGACAAGTCCCTAAGTTTCTTTTCTGAAGAAAAATGCACAAATAGCTGCCCCCAGGGAAAACGGCTTCACAAACGTGTATAGGGTCTAAAAATGTTACTGCTAAACCTAAGATAGTTATTACCAATCATCACCATCTCTGATCCTTAAAAGTGTCATTTTAGTGTACTTTAAATGAATGGATACATTATTTTGGAATATTGGAAGTTGGTGGAATTTTACCAGTTCATGTAGTTCACTCCCCAGCCTGCAACAGACCTATCTTGACAGTTTCACAAAGAGCTGTACGTGTTTAAATAGGTCTTTATAATATCCATGGAAGGCCATTCTATATACACTCTCTTGGTAGCACTTCCCAACATCAGCATAACATGTCTGCCTAACAACTAATAAAAAATTCATTTTGCTGTGAGTGTAAGCCTGTACCTTAAATCTCCAGACAAACGTTATATAGTTTCTTGTAGGTGTTTGTGGGAAAGTTTTAGCAAATCACAAGAAAGCAGAGGTTATTACATTTTTTTTAGGTCCTAGGTACGTTATGTTTTACTGGGATGAAAAATTGCATGTCAGGGAAGGCTGAAGGCATTTACTTAGTGTTATTTTTCTCAGACTGATAGGAAGAGTGCAAAAAACATGTGCTTGTGTCTGTAACCACCCTACATCATCACCACCAGCATCAAAACTACTTACATCTGACCAAAAGGATCAAAGAGTGACCAAATGTTAGTTACAGTCAGAACAGTTTATCAACTTGGGTCCTGTTTAAATTTCTTTCATCGAGATCAGTCATTATTTGTTCACTTATAAATGAAACATTTAAGTCCCAAAGAACAACACTTAAAAGTACATTTGAAACTCACAAAGTCTCATAGGGCTCCTGTGCAGTCAGTATTTGTGTCTGACTACCTTAACCTTGTCAAAATTTGGCACTTAATCACCTTTCACCATAGGCAATTCAGGAAACTCAGTTCCAATTGTTTTGCCCTTACTTTCTGTAAGTACTATGCATTTGTTCTTCAACAGACATATACATGCAAATACACAGAGGCAAGCATTTGTACAACTGAATAGGAAATGGGGTGTTTTACTTTCACTTGCAAATTCAAAAATCATACCTGACAAGGCAGCATTAATGGAAAGAGTGTGTCTTCTAAATGGAAGAGTCATTAAAATCTTAATTTGAGGTCATCCTGCCAGGATCCATTCCACAGCCTTAACACATGCTCATGGAGCACAGCTGTATAATATCCCTACACCCTTCACTGCCTTTGTTCTACCTGGAAAAGAGAATAATAAAAGGAAATTACATTTTATTTCCATGAGCTACAATCAAGTTTTAATATTGTCCAAAAATGACTCGTAGCATTCCTTTATCTTATTAGCTTTTTGGCATATTAAGTAATAAGATAATTTCTCATGGTACAGTATTTATGTAAGAATCATATTTCTCTCTGTGCAGATCACTTACAGAAGTGTCTGTTAACAGGAGAGAATGATGCGTAATCGGCACTTAAGATTAAAATAGACCTGAGAACATAAAAGTGTTCCTTCAATTAAAGGAATAGCATTTCTTCAGTCTCCTCTTTTTTTTTCTTTTTTTTTTTTTTTTTTTTTGTTTCTGCAGCAGAATGAAAACTGGCTTAAAATCACCCAACCCCAGGTTAATTACAGGAAGGTTTCCCTATGCAAGTCCAGCTTAATCTACTAGTGGTTCAAATGCAAAGTAGACTCACATGCCACTCCAGGATACCATGTAATTATTTTAAACAGTTTCCACCAAAGTCCTTGAGGTTTAAGAGATTATTTCTAGAAAGGGCACAAGCGTTTATTATCTTTCCAGTATGCCAGGCACTATACATGTAGCATTTGGTCCTTCTGCCAACTCAGGAGTATCGTCCTCCTTTTACATAGAGCAAAAAGAGATTCGGAAGAGATTTGTTATCTCTGCCTGACCTCAAAGCCCCCAGTTATACCACCCTGGCTATGAGCCAATTCTGTCATAATCAGAGCCAAAACAATTACCAAATGGTCCTTACTTCAATTAAAGGTGGAGATGAGTCCTGTTATGTAAGGAACAAGGGAAATAACATTAATGCATTGTGCCTGGGGTAATCCCCAACTCTTTAATGGAAAAACAGATCCAATAACGTTGATTTACAAGCAAATTGACAAGGAAAAACTAAAAATGAGAGTTTTTAAATACTGATGAGCAACAGTGTTTAAAAATGAAAATTTCGTTGACAAGTCTATTTAAACCACCAAAAGTCAATGAGGTGGAAAGGGGTTGAGGATAGGACCGACCATAGGATAAAAAATGTTTACAAGCTAAGTCAGCCACACTTGGAGCTGACCCTTCAAGTCTCCCTCAGAGAGAAAGTCATCATGTGAACAATATCACCATGATGAGAGCTCCTTTTGCTATCTGTATTGCCTCCAAATCCTCAGAACATTCGTAGGAGGCACTATAATCCTTATTTTACACCTGACAAAAGAGGCTCAGAGATGTTGTGCATCTTGCCCAAGGTGTTACAGCATGTCGCAGAATTGGAATTTACACCCGTTGTCTGGCTCCAAGGCAAGGTCTTTCCACTAAACCACACTGAGGGCCTTTCAGTGTGATACCACACTTGTTGTACCCCCACCTACCTGTGATGTAAGGTAGGCTGGGGGTGGGAGAATCAACCTAAGCCTTGTCTACATTAGAACCTCTGCTCTGGACATCTGCCACAGGCCAGGCACTGAGGTAGGGCACACAGCAATAAACAAACATATTCAGCATTTTTTTTCTCCCACCTATTTTGTACATGGCACTGTGCAATGGGTTATGACAGGAAACAAGAAAAGAAAGGACTTTAGAGTTTTGTTATAAAGAAAAGCCATATGAAACAATTATTTAGCCATGCCAGGTAGCTTCTGTGCTGGAAGGAGAATTACAAGAAATTCTGAAAAATCTGTGGGGAGTGAAACAGTATTTTGGTACCCAGAGAGGAAAGAGAGTATGGCCTGGTAGAAGGAGGACAAGCACTATTGAAAGAAAGTTCTAAGTTTGGATCCCAGGGCAAATTGTTTAATGTCTCTGAGAGTCCTGATCAGAGAAGGACAGATTATAAATAAAATATGTCAAGTTCCTGGCACTCGATGAAGAGTACAGTTGACTATTAAACAACACTGGACCTAGGGACACTGACCTCCACATAGTCAAAAATCCATATATAACTTTGACTCCCCCAAAACTTAAGTACTAATAGCCTGCTGTTGACCAGAAGCTTTACCAATAACACACAGTTGATTAACACATATTTTGTATGTTACATGTGTTATATATGCTATTCTTACAATAAGCTTGAGAAAAGAAAATATTATTCTTCTAATTTTTTAATGTTTATTTTTGAGAGAGAGAGAGACAGAATATGAGTGGAGGAGGGGCAGGAAGAGGGAGACACAGAATCTGAAGCAGGCTCCAGGCTCTGAGCTGTCAGCCCAGAGCCCAACACGAGGCTTAAACTTACAAACCATGAGATCATGACCTGAACCAAAGTCAGATGCTTAACTGACTGAGCTACCCAGGTGCCCTGAGAAAAGAAAATATTATTAAGAAAAACATAAGGAAGAGAAAATACATCTACAGTGCCGTAAAAATAAATCCATACGTAAGTGGATTCTCACAGTTCAAACTTGTGTTGTTCAAGGGTCAACAGTGGTAGGGATTAAACAGTAGTCAGAAAGATCCCCAGAGGCAAGGAGCTTGGACCGGACGATTTGGCAGGGGAAGGGGGTTTGGTGGGTGCCTGTGGATGTAAAGAACAAGGAAAAAGCCTCAAGGAGGGAGGAAATAGTAGGATGCATATGAGAACAAGCACTTGGAAATTTCACTCAGCCTTGTAGAATTTGAGCTCCTTTTGAAATACAACAATACAACAGGGACCACAGACCCTGTCGGTCCCTCCTCTGGTGCCTGGCCACTACAGTGATTCTGCCATTCCACCTCCTCCCTGGGACTCTTCAGTGATGTTCCCTTTACCAGCAGTCCAATTTTCTCTAAATAAACTGTTCAAATTCTAGAGAGAGGAACCTGAATGCCTTGGTTCATTGGCATTCACAAGCTGCTGGCACAATTAATTCCCTTTCTCATAGACCAACCTGGTCCTGAAGCCAGAGCTGAAGTCACATGCGACACAACATGGCCTGCTGGCAAAGAATGGCTTGGGGGAATTGCCCTGAGCAGGGGCTTGGGGCAGGACAGGCAGCTTGGACAGCCTGTGCAGTACAGTGGGAAGCAGCTGGGCAAGATGGAGTGGAGACAGGCCTTCCAGGGATTGGTGAGGGGATGGCGATAGGTGCTAAGGAACATAGGTAGACAGCAGTGGGAGGATAGCAGAGGAATACTGATATCCCCAAGCCCTGCTTGTCTTTGCTGTAGGCACAAGAAAGACTCATATGTTCTGTCTCAAGATGACAAACAGATCCAATTAGACTATTTGTAAAGGGCAGCCCTCCCCCACTTGTCACACAGTCAGCCTGGTCTTTGCCTGCTTAGTTAGCTATGGAAAGCCCTTGGAAGTCAGTTCAATCTCCTCATTTGAATCCTTGGGAGAAAAAAGGGCTTTGGGTTGCCCAATCCTACCCTAGGTGACTAGCTCCTTATCCCATCCTACAAACATTAGGATTCCTTTCCTTAGAATGCCCTTTCTGAACCACTGCTCCACCCCCAACCAGGCCCCATTTCACTCAACACACACACACACACACACACACACACACACACACACACACACATCATCCACATGACTAATCCTACATGTTCAGCTCACAATTCAGTCCCTCCTGAGAACTTTCATACCCCTCAGGCTGGATTAGGGATTCCTGGACAATCCCATATCCCTCTCCTTTCCTGTCTCACAGCACACTTTGACACCCCACATTTGTACCACTGTATGCATGCTTCCTTGCGGATGGAGGAATCAAATGCAGTGCCTACCTTGGAAGAGCTCAAACGCAGGCAGAGCACTGAAGAACAAGAACAAAACCAGAGGTTGTTTGGGGAGCACAGAGAAAAAAAACAGTCAAGTGTAACTTTGGTAGGGAAGGGTGAGATTGAAGTGTAATAAGAAAGGCATCCTTAGACATGTGTAGGAATCAGCTTTACCTTAAGGATGAATGAGACTTGGACAGGCAGGCATTGGGGCAAGGTCAGGAGCATCACAATGGGAACCATGGAAGTGACCCAGGACCAGGAGTCAGAATCCTCAGCCCCCTGACTTACTGTGTGATATCACTGTACCTCACTGGGCCTCAGTTTCCCAGAAGTTAAGGGAAGGTGTTAGGGACTAGATGGTCTCTGATGGTCTTGCTCCTGCTTTCTCCTAGATTTTCATTTTCCCTTATGTTTTTCATTGATTCAGCAAATATTTATTAATTACTTACTGTATGGTACTAAGGATACAATGAGGGGACAAAAGAGATGTTTGTATACAGTTGGGGATGAATGCTGTTAAAGTCAAGTACAGGCTGCTCTGAAAGTAACAAGGACACCTGCCCATCAGAGGACAAGGAATGCCCTGCTACTGTGGCATTTGAGCTGAGGTCTGAAGGACAAGATGGGCATCCCTCATCCTAGGCAGAGGGGAAGAGCATGGACAAAGAGCCAGAGGTGGAGAGGAGGCTCAGCAGGAAGGAGCATAGTGACTCAGCAGTGGAGGTGGGGCTGGGGCTGGGCTGGGAGTGGTAGCAGGGACCTGATAACCCCTGCAAGCCACAGAGAGGACTTTGACCTTTACCTTAAAAGTAGTGGGAAGGACCCACATTCCAGCCAACGGATCATCTTCTCTCAGCCTCAATGAACTCATATATAAAATAGGGATGATAGGGGCGCCTGGGTGGCGCAGTCGGTTAGGCGTCCGACTTCAACCAGGTCACGATCTCACGGTCCGTGGGTTCGAGCCCCGCGTCAGGCTCTGGGCTGATGGCTCAGAGCCTGGAGCCTGTTTCCGATTCTGTGTCTCCCTCTCTCTCTGCCCCTCCCCCGTTCATGCTCTGTCTCTCTCTGTCCCAAAAATAAATAAACGTTGGAAAAAAAAATTTTTTTTAAATAGGGATGATAAAGCACCCACTTTATATGGTACTGGAAGAATCAAATGAATTAATATGTGTTAAGTGCTTAAAACACAACCTGGAAAATAGCAATAACAATAAAAATGTTTGCTATCACCATCATCATCATTAGCAACATCATCACCATCATCTCATCATTATTCATCTGGCTAATTCTCACACATTCCTCAAAATTCAGTATGGATGCCATCTCTTCGGGAGCTCCTTCCCTGACTTCCCAGTCAGATTATGTACCACTCCCCTGGGCTCCCAAAGTCCCTGTGCTTCCGTCTCTCAGCCTGCAGAGTAATTTGCTGTTTACATCTCTGCCTTCACCACTAAACTGTAAGCTCATCAGGGGAAAGGACGGTGACCTACTTGTCAGCACAAGATTGGGCACAAAAAGAATGTCAGTGAAGGTGCTCAATTGTGGTAGGCTGAATAACGCCCCCCAAGATGTTCACACCCTAACCCTTGAACCTTGAGAATATGTTACCTTATGTGATAAATGTGACTTTGCAAATGTGTGCAAAAGTTAAGGATCCTGAGATGGGGAGATTATCCTGAATTATCTAGGTGAGCCCAATATGATCATAAGGGCAGCAAGAAGGCAGCAGGGAGATCAATCAGTAGTAGGAGATGTGATGACAGAAGGAAAAGATTGGGCCCATGAGCCAAGGAATGCAGGTGGTTCTTACAAGCTGAAAAAGGTAAGGACCTCCAGAACTGTAAGAGAATAAACTGACGTTTTAAGGTTACTCCGTTTGTGGTAATTTATTACATCAGCAAAAGGAAATTAATGTGCCAGCCAAACATGAAGCAGGGATTAGAGAAAGAATAATTGTGGGAGAGGCGAATGCTTAGACCAAGCACTCTCTGACCGCATCACATCAGTGAGAGCTGGGATGATGTTTATGGTGGTCCCTCTGCCCCCTCTGTCAGAATCCCCTCATCAAACTGGGCCCCCCAGAAGCAGATGCCACTGCCATTTTAACTTCATCCCTGGTCTTTCAACTTGGTAGACCAAGAAAGGGGGAAAAGAATCAGTGTGTCCAAAGAGATGAGTGCACTGTTTGTCCAGGCTCCAGAGGATAGAGGCTAGAGTATCAAGTGCAGTAATGGAAGGAACACTGGCTCAGGAGACCTGGGTTCAATTTCCAGCCCTACCACCAATTTCTTGTGTGATTTTGAACAAATATTATATTCCAGACAAGCTCTTTCTCTTCTGCTCCACGTCCCAATCAATGGTGGGAAACCCAGGAATATTTTTAAACTCTACCCCTTTCCCTCAACCATCCAATCAATTACCAAATCCTGTGAATTTTACCTCCTGAAAATTTCCCAAATTCATCCCCTCCTCCCCCTCTTCATGGCTGCTATCCTAGTTTAAGTCTCATCTGCTCATCAGAGACAACTGGACATCTTTTTTTTTTTTTTTTTTTTTTTTTTTTTTTTTTTTTTTTTTTTTTCAACGTTTATTTATTTTTGGGACAGAGAGAGACAGAGCATGAACGGGGGAGGGGCAGAGAGAGAGGGAGACACAGAATCGGAAACAGGCTCCAGGCTCCGAGCCATCAGCCCAGAGCCTGACGCGGGGCTCGAACTCACGGACCGCGAGATCGTGACCTGGCTGAAGTCGGACACTTAACCGACTGCGCCACCCAGGCGCCCCGAGACAACTGGACATCTTCTATGTACATGGATTCTGGCACTAACCTCACAGGAGACCTCCCTTCCTTAACATCTGTACCCCTCCTATCCCCTCAGTCAGAATGAGCTGCCTAAAATATCCACCTGACCAAATGCCTTCCCTGCCTAAATCCCCTGAGGAGAGTCCCAAACAGGTGACAGTCCAGATGTCTGAGCATGACTTCAAGGCCCTGCATTATCTAGGCTCTGACTGCTTAACTAGCCTCATCCTCTCCTCTTCCTGCCTCATGGTTTATATTAAACCATTCAAAACTGCCTATATTAATTCTCTTCTTCCTTTCTAACAGAACCTAATTTTATTAAGGCAATAAAACGCCTAGCTTCAAAACATTTTTCAGTTTTCCTTACAGTTAGAGGTGGCCACATCACACAGCTATGGCCAATGAGATGTAACAAGTCCCTGGTGAGGTTTCCAGGAACGATCTAAAAGACAGCAAACTCAGCTGACATTCTACTTTCCCTTTGTCATTGTCCTCCCCACCTCTTCTTTCTTCCCCCCTGGAATGCTGATGTGATATCTGGAGCTGCAGGTGCCATGTTGCAACTATGAAGGCAACAGCCAATAACCATGAATGACAGAATTGAAACACATGAGGCACCATGGTCCTCAGTAGCATCTCTTAGCTGCTACAGCAGCCTGGATTGTCTTCCCTGTGCTTCTCATTACATGAGAAAAAAATCATTCCTTACTGCAGGGTTTCCCAGCCAGTGAACACATTCTTATTGATGTTCTCATTCTATTTCCTTGACATTCTGAGCAGCTGGGTGATGCTCTGGGCTGTCAGAGTCCCCAGGCCATTTATTTCTGACCCCAAACAGCCTGTCCCTCTACCCTATTGGGACAAAAAAAAATATTATTGTATGTATGACACTATGTGAAAAAGGTTAGACAACTTTGCCTCACTGATTTAAGTTTGATTATTACCCTGTCCCACTTGGCCATTACCTATGCCTCCCAGTCTGACCACATTGAAGAGACTCACATTGGTCTTCAGACCCACCCAGATGTCCAATGCCCCTACAAATGCCTGCTATCCCCACCTCTAGGAGTTCCATCCCCACCTGCCTCCATATCTCCATTGCCTTATTGCTGCCTGCATCAGTCTTCCATGCATCTAAGGACTCCCCATTCGGCAGCACTGACCTATTTCTGACCTCTGATGCTCCTTGGGGATTCAATTCCTGCCATCCCACTAACTGGAAGATCTCAGTGTCTTTTCTTACCTCCAGATCTACAGGGCTCATTTTTCTCTCTCTGGCTCATTCTCTCACTCTTGCTCATCATTAGGGATGCACCCTCCTTTTCTCTTATCCCACTTGGCTAGGGAAGGAACAGTCCTACCATTGAGTTGCTTAGACCCCTGGTGACTTAGTAAAATCATTTTTTGGATATGCAGGGGTGGAGGTAGGTTAGAGTGGGCTAAGAAGTGCCTTTCGTCTAGTCCCTTTCATCCTCGAGCCTGTTTGCTAGTCTGGACCTCTGTGCCAGATGCTTTCCTCACTTACAGTGATGTTTTCTCTTGGGACCCTGTTGTTCTTATTGTAATCTGGCTGCTAACGCCCCTATCCCCATGACCTCAGTGCCCATCAGTTACGCTTATATATGTCTGAGCCTTAAATACGAACCATCCAAGTTCTCATTCATGAAGTCTATGTCAACCCGGGGATGTAGCTAGACACTGGAAGGGTATGGAATATATGTAGAGTCCTGAGCCTCCTGCTACAGAATAAATGATTAAATTCTCTAGGCCTCAGTGTCCCTATCTGTAAATGCAGAACCAGGTCTACGTGAATTCAGCTACACCATGCTGACACTAGAAGGAACCCCAGGGGAAGGCTCGAGGCCCAAGAATACATAGAACCAGTCTAGGAAGAAGGGGAGGGGGAGAAATGAGGGGGAGAGGAAGTTTTCATCAGGTGCTGAGCTTTCACTGCCAAAAAATTTCTCACAAACAAACCCACCCCAGCAAAGGAAGCTACTGTCGGCTGGCACACTGCAGAAAAGAAGGCGGGCACGAGGCCTCATTAATCCAGCAACTGTGGGATCAGTTGCAGATACCCCCAGCCCACCCACTTCTCACCATCTGCTGCTGCTGCCGCGGAGCCGGAGGCGTGCAGCTCTGGTGGGCGTCCAGCCGGCAGCCGGCAGAGGGCCTGGACCCTAAACTGTGGGGCAGCCTCAGCACGGGGACCCGCGCATTCCCTTGAGCCAGCTTGGGCCCCAAGGGTGTCTCCTACCCTCCGTCCCCACCCACCAAGCCACGCCACGACCCTCCATGAAGTTCTGCTTTGAAAGCAGCTGAGGGAGAAGCCTCAGTGCCCCGAACAAATACTAAGCAAATAAAAGACTAAATGACATTGATTGAGAACCCACTGTGTGCTGGGCACATACCTCATCTCCCACACTCCCCCCAAACCACACTAAGACTCCGAAACTAGTTCATCATAAGCCTTAATGATTTCAATACGCATATGGATGATGCCTCCAATATCCTGGCTTCTCAATTCCTCAGCCTTTGCTTCCCCTTCCACCTCATTACTCCCTTCCTGCTCAGACCTCAGATCTGAACACCCTAATGTTAGTTTCAAGTGTCTGTGTCAGTGCCTACGTCCTCTCCCACTTCCTCTGGGAAACTGACTCAATCCCACTGGGACTTTCAATTTGCCTTGTACTGTCCCTTTCCCCCTCCTCCACCCCCACTGTCCTCATTCCCTTCCTAGCCAGTGTAAATTCCAAGATCAAACATCTAACCCTGCCTTGCATGCATTCATGATGTCCTGGCCAGCCCTCATTCCACTGCACCTGCTAGCTCTCCAGCTACTCTTCTCCTGCACCTTCACAGCTGCACATGACAAGAGGAAAATACATGCTAATGCCCTCAGTCTCCCTTTAAATTAGGGACCACTAGCCTCACAGGGGCCCCGAGACTACTTGCAGTAGCACTGTTTCTCTAATTCATTTTCTCTCCCTCCCTCTTGGATGGTGCTTTCCTGCTTTCTCCTCACTTTTCAAATTTCCAATACCCCCTCCCCCATCTTCATTCTCAAGCAAAGACCCTGCTTCCTATCCTACTTTTCTGGCCATCTCTCAGTTTCTTCTTCATTTCTTTGACCTCTAAATGTTGAAGGCTGGTTTCTTGGGCCTTTTCTCTAACTACATTCACTCCCCAGGATCACTCATCCAGGGTCATGGCTTTTAGTATAATTAATGTTCAGATGATTCTCATGTGTATTTCCAGCCCAGATCTCTGCCCTGAACTCTGGAGCCAAATACACAATTGCCAAGTTGACATCTCCTCCACCTGACTGTCTTAAGGACATCTTATACTTAACAAAAAAAGAATAGCTTTTTACCCTCCTGTCCACCCAACCTGCTCTCTTCACCGTTTCAGCAAATGGCAGCACCATCCTACCAGTCGTTCAAGCCAAAACACTTGGGGTGACACTAACTCCATTTGCTTTTCTTCTATCCTTTAGAAAATTTCCCCTTCATGTAGAGATTGGTACCTATTTTGTTCACTACTATGACCTCAGCTCCTGAAAGAATGGCACTTAGTAGGTGCTCAATAAATATTTGCTAAATAAGTGAATAATTAAATTAATAGCGATGAATGTCTTGGGCACCAAGTTATTCATCCATATGCTCATTAATAAATAATTACAGATTGGATAAAGGCTGAGAAGGAAGGTGCTGTGGGAGAAAATAACAGAGGGGTTCTACTTAGGGTAGAGGTCTTCTCCCTCAGAAAACGACTTTGAAATGGAACCTGAAGGATGAGAAGGAGTCATTGTGGAAGAGCCAAGCAAAGAACATCAGTGCAAAGGCCTGGAGGTGGGGAGAGTTTGAGGGGATCTAGGAAAGAAACGAATCGACAAAAGGGGCAGAAGAACAGTGAGGGAAGAAACAGAGGTGCAAGCAGACTCTGGATTGCTAAGCAGGGCCAGATCATGCAGGCTTTTGCAGACCTTAGTTAGGAATGTGGATTTTACTCTTATGTGGATCCTGAGAAACTTAACAGAAGACCATGGGGGAGGGGAAGGGGAAAAAAAAGTTAGAGAGGGAGGGAGCCAAACCATAAGAGACTCTTAAAAACTAAGAACAAACTGAGGGTTGATGGGGGGTGGGAAGGTTGGGAGGGTGGGTGATGGGCATTGAGGAGGGCACCTGTTGGGATGAGCACTGAGTGTTATATGGAAACCAATTTGACAATAAATTTCATATTAAATAAATAAAGTCCTCAAAAAAAAAAAAAAAAAGAATGTGGATTTTATTCCAAGGTCACTGAGTTCATTTGTCTTGTCAACTTTCGAAATAAAAAATGTGGAGTAATGTTAAGACCTGAAGATCTGGCTCCCTGTTCTGCTAGGCTTACACTATGTGACCTCTAGCAACTATCTCTCCCTCTCTGAACTCCACATCTATAATCTAGGGATAACCACTTCTGATCTGCTTACCTTGTACCATTGTCTTTAGATTCACATGAGGTTAGCCAGGGACCTTCAGAGGTGTCACTGCCAGAGCTTAGGGGGCATTTTAACCAGATTGTTAAAGACTTGGACTAAGCAAAAGGGAAAGCTAGGAATGGTTTGTACTTAAAGAGGATAAATATGGTTAAAATCAGCACAGGCTGTTTTGCTATGGTATAAATTAAAAAGTATCTCCTAGCGTTGCCTGAGGCTTTCCAGCCAAGATTCCAGCCAAGTTCCTGGCATTTGAGAAGACCCGTTGAGAAGTGACCTGCTGACAGAAGAGTACCTGGAGATGGAAATTCTGTCCTGTCAAGGCCCTCAAGTGAGGGCTCACTTTGCGTATCCCCACTCCTGCCCTGGCCATTAACTCTCCCCCTCCTTCTCCCTCTGCTAAGGCTTGCCACACCCCATCTCTCTGCTCAGGGAGAGCTAAATATAAAATGAAAGCAACTGTAGCCACTGCTGTCTTGAGGTCAGGACACCCCTGAGAAGAATTACAAAAGGAGTACGACATCTGAATCAGGCTGACCGGTCCCATGTGCCTTGGTGACTTAAGAGAGCCAGGCTGGCGTTCCAGGTCATCACCAGCTGGGCAGGGTGGTGGCTACAGGCAGCACCTCCTCCTCCACTTTCAGACAGTTGCCTAGGGCTGCTCAAGGGAAGCTGAAGCAGGTCAGGGAAAAGAATAGACTCCACATGCTAATATGGCCAGGCCTGGCCCAGGGATGGGGTCTGGGAGCTCAGAGCAGAGATAATAAAAATGGCTGCTTTTTTGTGAGTACAAACCAGGAGCCAGAGGCTTGAATACATTCTCGGTAATCCTCCTAACACCTCTTTGAAGCACACAGTATTTTCCCATTTTACAGGTAAGAAATCAGAGGTGCGGAATTGTCAGATGCAATTTTCCAGCATCGTCAGCTTGGCCGCAGAGAAGGTGGGATTCTAGTCCAGTCTGTCTGACTCCAAAACTTATAAACTCTTTCCGCTAAGTCTCACTACCTCCTCCAGGGATATTTGCCTCATCTGACACAGCCAGAGGGAGGGGACCTCTAAGGCACATTTGCCCCTACAGGTAGAAATTTAAGAATAGTTACCTTATCAGACTGTTGAAAGGATTCAATGATTTAGCACTTGGGGGAGCACATAGTGAGTGTCTAGGACATGTTGGTCCTGGTCACGATTATGGAATTTGAGCCAGCTTCCATTTGTACCTTCATCATTCCTAATGATTTCTGATGTGCCGTGTGACTGCCCTTCTCCTGCTCTACTCCCTATACGCACACCAGATCTCTAAAGCAAGACACAGCCACTGTGGAAAGAGCATGGATTTGGGGTCAGACCAAAGTTCAAATTCCCACTGTACCACTTACTGATCTAACAACAGTTAGTTTCCTTTTCTAATAAAATGTAAATAAAAGTATCAAATTCAATGGGTTTCTGTGAGGGCTAAATGAAAAAATATATGTAAATCACACCTGATAAATAAAGAAAACTCTTTGTGACGATCGTAAGGCCTGTGTCAAATCTTCCCTACTAGATGAAAAGGTCCTTGTGGCAAAGATTTGGCTTCTTATGAACACAGATTCCCTGGTCCCAGCATCTAGGACAATGTCTGGAACTTAGTAAATGCTTAAGAAATGTTTGTCAATGAATATAGAGTTTTGTCAATAATAATTTTTTTTTTAACGTTTATTTATTTTTGAGACAGAGAGAGACAGAGCATGAACAGGGGAGGGGCAGAGAGAGAGGGAGGCACAGAATCAGAAGCAGGCTCCAGGCTCTGAGCCATCAGCCCAGAGCCCGACGCGGGGCTCGAACTCACAGACCGTGAGATCGTGACCTGAGCCGAAGTCAGACGCTTAACCGACTGAGCCATCCAGGCGCCCCAATAATAATTTTTTTTAAGACCCTGAGATACAAGGCAGGTAGCACAGACATACCAAAGCAGATTTGACCCTTCCTCTCTGAAGCTGACATCCAGTTGTCATCATCCTCATACACATTAAGAATTGGACACATTATTAAAATCTCTCAAAGTGACTTCCCTCTCAACTATCCTTCAGGCTGCAATGAGATGACAGAGATCTGACATCTTCATCACACAATTACTAAAACACCCTTTTTTGAGTTACCATTTTAAAATATTTGCCTAGGGACGCCTGGGTGGCTCAGTCGGTTAGGCATCCGACTTCAGCTCGGGTCATGATCTCACAGTTTGTGAGTTTGAGTCCCCGTCGGACTCTGTGCTGACAGCTTGGAGCCTGGAGCCTGCTTTGGATTCTGTGTCTCCCTGTCTCTCTGCCCCTCCCATGCTCATGCTCTATCTCTCTCTGTCTCTCAATAACAAATAAACGTTAATTTTTTAAAAAATAAATAAATAAAAATAAAATAAAATATTTGCCTAATTTAGCTGGAGTTTGGGTTTAATTACAGGAAGAATGTGGGCTTGGGTTAGGTTCAGTTGAATTTAGGGAAGGGGGAGCAGAAAACTGGATTTCTTTCACGTGCTGAAGGACTTTTGCTGGTTAAAGAACTCCCAAATAACTCTGGGCCAGTCCAAATAAAGCAAGTGACACCAAAGAAACTTGGAAAGCTCTTTGGAAAGAAAGAGAAGGTCATGGAGCAGGAGACTGAGAAGGCCTCAATCCAGTTAAAAATATTTCTGTGTCTCTCTAGGGCCTTAGAACACAGGTCAAGATGCTTGGCCTGACTGGCATTCAAGACTTCTATGATCTGGCCACACCTCTGATCTCTGCAACCTTGTCCCATATGCACAGCTCTCAATGACCATGGACCCCATTGACTTTAAGGACCTCAGGGCTCTTTCAACTTCTTTCCCTTGACCAAGGCCCAGTTTTATATCTTTTTCCTATACAGTGGCCTAAACTTGACTGGTCTAGTTTATCAACCAATAAATACACATCAGGGTCTTATTATGCATCTAAATTGGCTCTAGAAGCTGGGGAGAAAGCAGTTAACAGAACAAGTAAAATTCCCTGCCTTCAAGGATGGAACAGACAATAAATGACCGCATAAATAAACAATATAGTCTTTTAAATGCTATGATAATTGCTTACCATATTAGTTCCTTTTCTCTTTTTGCTAGAACTGGTAAGGGAAGGGACAAAACAAAATCTGTGCTTGATTCAAGGTGTAGTTTTGGGGGGTGCCTGGGTGGGTCAGTCGGTTAAGTGTCCGACTGGGTTTTGACTCAGGTCATGATCTCTAGGGTCATGGTATCAAGACCTGTGTCAGGCTCCACAGAGCCTGCTTAAGATTCTCTCTCTCCCCCTCTCTCTGCCCCTCATCTCTCTCTCTCTCTCTCAAAAAAATAAAAATGTAGTTTTGGAAACACCTTTGATGTTCTTTTTTTTTTTTTAATTTTTTAAAAAGTTATTTTAGTTTTGAGACACTGACAGAGAAACAGATCACGGTGGGCAGAGGGGAGGGGCAGAGAGAGAGGGAGACACAGAATCCCAAGCAGGCTCCAGGCTCTGAGCTGTCAGCACAGAGCCCGATGCGGGGCTTGAACCCACGAGCTATGAGATCATGACCTGAGCTGAAGTTGGATGCTTAACTGACTGAGCCACCCAGGTACCCCAACACCTTTGATGTTCTAAATACTCATGGAAATACCCTGTACCTTCCCCTACCATTGCACTGAGACCCACTAACTGATGTTAACAGCGCATTATATTGTCCTTTGGACTAGATGAGGAGCTGCTTGAGGGCAGGGATGGAGTTCTGTTCTCACAAAGGCACTAGAGACTATCTGCTGAATGAATGAGAGGAAGATTGTGCCAACACTGAACTGTCTGTCCTCTGACCCCTAGTCATAAACCTTCAATTCATTTATACAAACATTCTGCCACTTTTGCAGTGAATTGCCCTAAGCTCTAAAGTGGTCTACTGAGGACCTTTGAGCTGGGATCCCTGATGACATTATAGCATCCAGGAAATAAGCATTTTCCAGCCCAACTCCATGAAAATAATGATTGAAAACATCATTATCTAGTGAGCACCTTCTATTGCCAGGTGCCATGCTAGTTCCTTGACATAGAACATCTTTTTAATAACTAAAAAGTTCTCCTTGATAATCCTCCCAGTGCCAATAACTGTGAGAAATACATGGAAATTACTAGCTGCTATCAATATTACTGTGTCTAAAACTACCGTTTTCCCCTGCATTAGAACAATCTGAACATTGTTAGGCAAAGACATCTAAGCAATTTTAAAATTATTTGAGTCATGACAGAGAGACTCACAACTGAAATATTTACCTTTCAATTTCAGGTGAGGATGTTCCCAGAGATGGAAGATGTGACAAGTTCCCACATCATGTGAGCATCAGAGAAAAGTTCCCCTGACAAGTCACGTGCAGAGGTGGGAACCGCTGATTAAGGAGAGGATTAATTTTATCTTCCAAGTATTTCTGCCAGGGAAATACTCTTAAATTTGTAGAATGGTGAGGCTGGAAGGGTCCTTTGAGGTTTCCTGCTCTAACCCAGTGTCTTATGAATGGGGAAACAGAAGTGCATCCTAATTGTTCAGACTGCTTCCTTACATTTCCTACTTCAATCCCTCCACTGCATGAGAATTTATTGAATGAACAAATGAATACAAATGAGGGAGTATTTGGATCTTGTTTCATCCATTCATTTACTCAACAAATACTGAGTATTTACCATTTTCCAGACACTGTTCTAGGGACTGGGGATACAGCAGTAGACAAAGCAGAAAAAAAATCTCTGCCCTCATGGAGTTTACATTCTAGAGAAAGGAGGTGAACACTAAAACTATATGCATACATACATGTTAAATGGTCATAAAAGCTAGAGAGAAGAATACAGCAACAAAGAGATAAGGAGTGGGGGAGGAGAGTGGAAACTTAATTAGGATAGTCAGAGAAGGCCCCTCTTAGAAAGAGATAGAAGCAAGGAAGGGAGCCATGTGGGTATCTAGTGGTTAAAATCCAGATGGAAGGAATAGCAAATGTAGAGGGCTGGAGTATCCAAAGAATCCTGAGGAGGCCAATGTGGCTGGAGTACAGTGAGCAAAGTGTGAGATTTCCAACTTGATTCCAGAGACCAGAGACATGATAGGAGACTGAGGAGGAGTGCACCATATTGTAAAGGTCCTGTGCCATCAATGGCTGGTTTCCTCTCATATCATTCTTCTCTGTACTTTTCCCTTGCCCTCTGGCTTCTGGTTACATTTGGCCAATGGGAGGCACTAGCAGATTAGAGAGGGAGGGAATAAAAGCTAAGTATATCTCTCACTCTCTCTATTTCAAGTGGTATATCTAGCAGGGGCTACTGCCCCCCATGGCTCCAGCTCCCACCAGACAAGCCTACCAAGGTTCAGGCTCTGGTGGAACAGCTCCAGTCCTTGGGCCCCTCCCTTTATTCCTGCATCCCTAGGGAAAGTAGCAGCCCCTTCATTTGCTAATCTCACAGTTGCCTCACCTCCTTGGTTGCTCTTTTAGCTCTTCTAATACCTCTGTAACTAACTCCCTGCATTAAATGATCTCTACTAGATTACCTGGTGTGAGTTGTGTTTTGCCAGCTGGACCCTGACTAATCCAGGCTCCATAGGCCCTTGTTAAGACTTGAGCTTTTACTCTAAGTGAAATGGGAAGCCATTGGAGGGTTCAAGCAGAGGTGGATGAAGGCCCTTGAAAGCCTGAATGAGGCATTTGTTTTTCCATAAGCACTTCTTGAATTGAAAACACTTAACCAAAGTCACACAAAATATGTGATGAACAGACCTCTGGTGCCTGCTCTTCTGCTCTCCACTCAGTGCTCAATAAATGGCATTGAGAATCCAGAAATTTCAAAGACAAGAAAAATAATTTGCATATTCTTAAGCAGTTTTGCTCAGGACTCTAACTCTTTGAAGACCTTTGCGGGTCAGGAGGGGAGATGACACTGTGCAGAGGAAGACTTTTATCTGTTTGATTTCCCAGGAGTGCCAGCAGAGATGGAGAAGAAAGGCTAACCCTTAGGAAGCCCTTGCAACATCCTAGGCACCCTGCCAGGCAATTTCATATCTAATGGCTCATTTAATCCTACAAGGACACTACTCAGTGGATATTATTATCTTTATTTTGCAAACAGAGCTTCTGAGTTTTAGAGTGGTTAGGTAACTAGTCTAAGGTCACACATCCTCCTTTTCCATTGACAAGTGGACGAAGGATCAGTACAACCCTCCAAGGTGGCCATCAAAGCAGTTGAATGAGGAGTCTTTGGGCAAAGTCATTGGACAAGAGACCAGGTCTTCGAACTAAAATTCATTTTCCCTCTCTGAATCTCAATTTCCTCATCTATAAAGTAGCAATAGTATCAATGAAATCCATTTCAAAGGATGGCTTTGAGGGTTAAAAGAAGCTACTGCATGATAAGAGCCTTGCACATTTTAAAGCTCTATATAAAAAGTTCTTAACTTGAGGTTCATGCCTGAGCTTTGAGGTCCATGAACCCCTTAAAGATGATGCTAAAATTTGTATGTAAAGGCACAAATATGCTGGTCCTGCAAAAAATGTGACTTTCTCCATGCCTCTTTTATAGGTAAGCATCTTGCTGTGTGGATGGTGATTCCATTTTATAAAGAAAAGCTTTTCTTTTTTTTTTTAATTTTTTTTTTCAACGTTTATTTATTTTTGGGACAGAGAGAGACAAAGCATGAACGGTGGAGGGGCAGAGAGAGAGGGAGACACAGAATCGGAAACAGGCTCCAGGCTCTGAGCCATCAGCCCAGAGCCTGACGCGGGGCTCGAACTCACGGACCGTGAGATCGTGACCTGGCTGAAGTCGGACACTTAACCGACTGCGCCACCCAGGCGCCCCAAGAAAAGCTTTTCTATACTACATGGCTTCCAAATGTAAACCAACTAACTGCTGTGTAGACTATGTGCTCCGGACTTTAGGGGAAATTCAAAGGATTTTCAAGAATAATTTCCATTACATGTGATTTTTGCCTCACAGACCATCTTTAGAATTTAACCTCTGCATAAGATGTGACTCCTCTGTGCTTTTGTGGCAGGAGGGTCTGTGACTCCCAGCAACAGATTCTCAAAGGAGGTGACCCAAAGTTGGTTGGAAGCACCATTCTAGACAAATTTTGCAAGTGTTACCATGTTTTTTAAAAATTTTTTTAAATGTTTATTTACTTCTGAGACAGAGAGAGACAGAGCATGAATGGGGGAGGGTCAGAGAGAGGGAGACACAGAATCTGAAGCAGACTCTAGGCTCCGAGCTGTCAGCACAGAGCCCGATGCGGGGCTTGAACTCACAAACCATGAGATCATGACCTGAGCCGAAGTCGGTCGCTCAACTGACTGAGCCACCCAGGAACCCAAGTGTTACCATGTTAATAGTGAACATACTACGGTTATTGTCATTACATATACATTTATTGAGCACTTATTATGTGTCAGATATAGTTCAAGAAATCCACGTCCACAAGGCTTATAGTGCTGTGGGGATACCAAACCATATGCAGCTGGCAGGCTTCTTGGAGGAGATGAGATATGAGCTGGATCCTAAAGGATGCTAGGAACCTTAACAGGTGAAGATGATAGAAGAGCTTGCCAAGTGGGAGGGACGTCTTGAGCAAAGACATGGGGTGGAGAAGGTGGCAGGGTCAGCTTAGAGAACTCCTAGTTGTGACTGGAGTACAGGTCAAGATGTGGGATGTGCAGGGAGGAGGCAGAAGTACTTTTGGAGACAGAAGCAGGGCTTGGCTATGGAGACCTTCAGTGTCAGCCAGGCTACAAATTCTCTTATCTGTCCCAATATCCACAACTAACTCAGCCCTTTAACTCCCCCAGCACCCATTCCAGGGCTCAATACCTATGGATGCTATGGGAGAAGGAGACCCTTAACCTAGGTAAGAGCAAGACAGACCTGGAGTCTAGTCCTGATTCATCCACCATCCAGTTGTGTGACCTTAGACAAGACTCTTCCCTTCTTTGAACCTCAGCCTCTTCATCTATAAAATAGGATGTATACTATCTCTCCTGCCAATAGTACCCAGTAGGGTATTTGGCACTTTGTGGGAGCTCACCTCATGTTAGTTGAACTGGGCTCTTGGAGGCCATCTAATGAGACAGTGAATAGTCAAGTGATTAGGAAGAAAGACCAAAGACAGCCTTAAAGTCCTGTGTTATTGTGGTCACTGACCTTGAGAAGCTCTCACTCCATCCAGAGGCAGCAGACTCAGCCCTCTCCCCTCACGCCAAGCTCCCTCTACAACAAAGGAGACAGGAGGGAAAGTCATCCGTTGCCTAGGCTGACCCAGACGTTGGAAATCTCCCAATGCATGCTAATGCCATCGACCCTCACCGAGCTGTGCTAGGTTTTCAAACAAGCTTATTTGACTCTGATTCACCTCTGGAGAAAAGAAAGGTTACATTATTGATATGAAAAAATACCAGGAACAAAGTCACCCAAACAACAACAATTCTCCCCAGCCTTCAACTTTCACAACTTCTACTTAAGTTTAGGTGACAGGCCCTTCTTAGAGAGGCCATCATGCCATCATCTCCTCACTTGATTACCTAACAGATACTCACTTTGAGCAGAACTTGAGCCAGACCCTGGGAGCACCAAGAGAACACAAAGCAGACCCTGTGTTAAAGAAGCTCTCGATCCAGGGGCAAGAAAGGAGCAAAACTATGGACCCAGAAAGCTGCAAACATTAAGATGTGATTGATCACAGGGCAGGATAGTCCAGAGTTCTGTGGGAGCCAGAGTAGGGAGCACTCACTAGCTTGGGATAGGCAAGGCCATAGAGATTTTGAAGACACCCAGCCCTATACAGGCTAGGGCCAGCTGCAACCCCAGCACTCCCTTTCACCACACCTGCTCACACCAACTGCACCACCATGCCAATAACTCACAGCTTTTCATCTGTACCAGGCCATTTCATGCATTCACACCAGTGATAAGGTACATAAAAATAAGACTTGGGAAGCAATAATGAGGCCCCTTCATGGAAGACAGTTCAGACAAGATCTCACAAGGAGATGCTAGAATGAGTAGGAATTCACTCGAGATGTCCAGGGACTCTGTGTGCCATGTGGGTAGAAAGGAAAGCATATGCAAGGGATGGTATGGAGTTACTATAGCATAAAGTGAGTGTGGGGAATTTGTGAGTTGATGCTGGGGGCAGGGGCAAGTAGCCAAGGGCCTAGGATGCCAGTCTAAGGAGTTAGGACTTTATCCTATAGGTTGATGGGGAGCCCTTCACGGGGTTGTAAGCAGGGCAGTGACTTGGTCAACCACCATGACTCTGGGGTGCTTGAAGTAAGTTCAGAGGAGGCTGGGCTTCTATAAATTGGTGGAAAGAAAGCTGAAATCTAACCCAAAAGCAAGAAAGTGCATCCCAGGTCCCAACAGAGCCTCAGCCAGTGAGCAATCCCTCCCCCTCCTAGCACACAAGGACCCAAGGACTTCCCAAGGTCACCCTAATGGCCTTTGATGTCTAGCATTTCTCTACCACCATCCTAAACCATCTCCTTTCGGCAGGTTCTGCACCAAGGACAGATTTGATGGTGAGCAAATGGCTCACTGGAGAAATAAAATGCTTGTGTTTCTTCAGCAGGGAAAGCTGTTGGGGTTTTTTGTTATCATTATTATTATTTTTCTCTGAGCCAAACAAGTGACAGAACATAATAATATCATTTATTCTAACTTGCTCTTGCAAATCAGAACTTTTTAATATTTTCCTTTCAAATGAAAATGCCATTTATCATTATCAAATGAAGTGCTAATGAAAACAACATGTCTAAGAAACACATTCACACAGCAGAGCATGATGGAGCACCTTGTCAGCGGTCCATAGTCTCGCCGTTAATTTGATTTCTGCCAAAAATCACTTAAGTGAGACTTGGGTTTTTTTTTCCCCTCAATGCTCCAGGCCCTTCTACTGAGGTCTGTTTATTCCCCTCTCCTGAGAAGGCTCTGAAATCTCAAGCCAGTTTTAATCTGCCTTTTAATGGAATTCCCGTTGATTGCATGAGGGATGTGTGTGCACGTCAGGGAGCATGGGGGGCTATGCTTGCCTGCCTGCATGTTACTGCTCATTTCTTCCACCCAAAACATATGTGGCTGCGATGTGTCCTTGTTTAGGTATGTGTGTGTGTTTTTGTACTTCAGTTTGGGTGTGCCTCTGTAGATGATTATGTGTTCGTGTCCTTAAGCCATGGGGACAGTAATTATGTCTATTTGTTCCCCACTGTAGGCCCAGCATCTGGCCTATTGCCTGACACGTGGTAAGCACTCAATAAATATTTGCTAAGTGAATGTTAAGTGAATATGTCTGTATGTCTTCATGAGGCATGTATTTTTGTCTGCATGGGTTCATATCTGTGTTTCTATTTACATGTATGGGTCCTTCAGGGCAGGAATTATCCCTGAATCTCTAGTGCTTTGTACAGTGCCTGGCACATGGGAGGCATTCAGTAAATGTTTGTGGAATGAATATGTCTATGGGTTTCCATACATTTTTTAAAAATTGAGGTAAAATTGACATAACATAAAATTAACCATTTTAACTGTACAGTTCAGTGGCACTTAGTATATTCACAGTGTTGTGCAACTACCACATCCATCTAGTTCCAAAACATCTTCATCACCCCAAAGGGAAACCTTGTACCCATTAAGCAGTCACTCCACACTCCCTCTCCCTCCAGTCCCTGGCAACCACTAATCTACTTTCTGTTTCTATGGATTTACTTCTTTTGGATATTTCATGTAAATGGGAATCATACAACGTGTGACCTTGTGTGTCTTGCTCCTTTCACTTAGGATAATATTTTTAAGTCTTTCAATATATGTTTTGACATTTGTGTGTATTTAATTCTATAGGTGTGTATTTATGTGTGGGGTAGTTGGCACCAGTGCTGTGTCCTTAGGACATGGGAAAAGGCCTGACAGCTGAGCAATGAGGAAAACTTCTTTTGCTGTGCTTCCACCCCCCTTCCCTGCCTGCCACCTCTGAGCCTCTGCGTAGGCTGTTCCTCAGCCCAGATCACCTTTCCTCATCCCGACCTTTGCCCTTGCTGGGAGAGCTCTGAATGGTTCGTTGGTGATTTTTCCAAGGGCTACCTATTCTAGCCTTTGCCTACCCCAGTCTGGGTTATGAAACCCTTCTCTGAACTCCCACTGCCCTGTGCTTTCTTTTGTCACTGCCTTGCTCCACTATGTGGTCAGTGTTTGTCAACTTATCTCTCTCCCTATGATCATGGGCTCCTAAGGGCAGGGGCTGTATTGTCTTCACCTTTGCAGTGCCAGTGCTTAGCATGATATTTAGCTTATAGTGAGTGTCCCAGAAGTATTGCTTCAAAGAATGAATGAATTTCTAATAAAACACATTCCATGTAGAGAGAACAAAGTGTGCAAAAGCCCTGAGGCATGATAGAGTACATTCATTTTTAAAAACTATACCAATTTGGTATGAAGTGGAGCCTAATGTGTGTGAATGAGTAGGAAAGTGAGAGTTTAAATAGAAAGAAAGAAGTAGAAATGGGCCTATCACAAACCACCCCAAAGAAAATGGGAAGCCCCAGCAGGGTTTACAAGGGTGTGTCATAGCCCAATTTATGGGCTGCAATGCTTCCTCTAGCTACTTGGTGCAGAATGATTGGAGACAACCAGGATGTGATAAGGGTGAACCATCTAGAAGACTACTGCAGAAGTCTAGGCAAGTGGTAAGCAGCTTAGTCTAGAATGGTGGCAGTGGAATTGGAGTCAGAGACTTGAGCAGTGCTCAACAAAGCATGGGTTGTGAACTGGGGCTAATCCATGAACTATTACCAGTCCACAATGAGAGAAGTACATCAAGAAAAGGTGAGAGCAAGGACTTAGAAACCTTTAGAGCAGTTTGACATTGCTGAGACATTTTTATTGTATTTTACAAAAGTATTGGTCCAGAACATATTGGAAATGGAAAAATAAAAGGTCCTTCACAAGGTAGTTTAGAGGACATACTAATGAATGGGGTATGCTGGGGACAGGGAGAGATTGGAAGCAGGAGTGCTCCCGGCAAGACTGTCAATGACAGGGACCATGTCTGAAGTATCTCTGTGTCCTCAGGACCCCTTTAGGAGGAAAGGCTTAGAAATCCCAGGGCTCATCAGGAGTTGAGGGTCCTGAACAATGTCAAGACTCCCACAGGATTCCAGGAAGGGTATCTTAGTCCACTCAGGCTGCTATAACAAAATACCATCCACTGCATGGCTTAAACAATTGAACAAAAGTTATTTCTCATAGTTCTGGAGGCTGTAAGCCCAAGATCCAGGCACCAGCAGATTTGGTGTCTGGCAAAGACCTGCTTCCTGGTGCATAGACAGCCATCTCTTTGCTGTGTCCTCGCATGGAGGAAAGGGATGGAGACATCTCTGTGCTCTCTTTAAAAAGGGCACTAATCCCATCATGAGGGTAGAACCCTCCCAAAGGCCCCACCACCAAATATCATCACACTGTCGTTAGTTTTTAACATATGAGGATATAAACATTCAATCTATAGTAAAAAGTGAGGACAAAAAGCTGGGTCCAAAAAGAAGGGATCTGGTCACGAGCCACAGAGGATTCAGGATATGCTTTCTGTGCTTTCCTCCAGCTCTGCCTTGCTCTGCTGAGTGTGAGCTTCTGTGAAAACTGAGAGTCTTCCCTGCCCTTCATACCCTATGCTTAATCAGCCACTGAGCACAGGAACCTCAAGAGCAGTATAATGTGGGATTGAGAGCTTGAACTCTGGAGCCAGACTGCCCAAGACTGAATCCTGACTCCACTACTTACTAGGTATATAATCTCTAATCCTTGAATATGATACATACCCTTTCAGTTATGTTTCTTTGGGTTATTGTGAAAACTAAATCAGTTACATGTCAAGCATTTAGACTGGTGCTTGGCACATGGCGGCAGTTCTATGTGTTTGCTTACTATGGTTACTGTTATTATGTTGGTTGTTTCTGTTTCCTAAGTATCTCCTGAACAAATCTGCCCCTCTCTCCATTCCTTGTACCACTGCCCAGTCTAGGCCACAGACACAGCAACAACCTCCTCCTCAGTGGCCTGTCTTGCTTTAGGTCATTCCTCACTGCACTCTGGCCACAGAATGCTATTTCTGAACCATGAATCTGGCCATGTCACTTCCTGCTTAAAACCCAGCAGTGGCTGTCCATTGTCCCCAGGATGAGGTTCATGCTCACAGACATAAGGCCCTCTGTGATTCAACTCTTTCTGGCCTCTCATAGACTCAGCCTTTGCCACCAGGGTCTTCGCCCTCCATGTGTCAGCCACATGAGCCTCTCTCAGCTCCCCAGATGGCCTTTGCATTTTCTGCTCCCTCTGCCTGGGCCAGCACCCCCAACTCCTTCATCAAACCAGCTCCTCTGCCTCCTTCAAGGCTCAGCTCAATAGCCACTCTTTCTGAGATGCCATCCCTTATTCCCCAGGCAGAACTAGGAACCCATGTTCTCTGTTCCCATAAGCCCTGTGCTTCGTTGACATAGCACTGACCACACAGTGTTGCCTTTACTGTTACATATCTACCTCCCCCAACCATAAGCTTCCCTAGGTCAGACCCTGGGCGTGACCCATCTGTGTAGATGCTCAATAAACCCATATGAGATGGGATTGAATTGGAACCAGCCCAATATTGCATTTTAAGTGCCAGAAAGCAGAATAAAGTGGCTGGATCCAACTTCTCTAGGAGAGGCTCATGCGTGGGCAAAGGGAGCATGAGATGTTCTTTTCTCACACCGTCCTCTTCCTGCTGCCAACCCCCTCCTAGCCGCGTGAGTCTCGTGAGTTGACTCCAGATGGGATGGGCTTGGCAGTGGCTGCCTGGCTGTGTGCCCACCACTCGTGGGCGCCCAGGAAACACTTGCTCAAAGGAGCTGAGCATCACCAAGCAGTCCAGCCCTGCAATTCCTACGTGGGGCCTCGGAGAGAGGAGTAGGTGGGAAGCAGGAGGTGCAGTACCTGAATCTGTAATATCTCTGGGCCTCAGTCTTCCCCTCTGTGAAATAGAGTCAAAAATCCCTATCTTAATGGTTGTCATGGGAATCAAGGAGATCAAAGATGCAGGCATATAGTGAGACTTTCTACTCCTGCTTGATTCCTGTTAAGTTTCTTGAAATTACCAGGGAAATTGGGGTGAAGAGAGTGAGGAAAAGCACAGTTTTGGGTAGGGTACCACTTTTGTACAGCATAGACAGGAAGGTTCTCTGCAAATGTACAATATCTTCCAAGGATCTGGCTCATTTTTAAAAGCACTCATGGGGGCGCCTGGGTGGCGCAGTCGGTTAAGTGTCCGACTTCAGCCAGGTCACGATCTCACGGTCCGTGAGTTCGAGCCCCGCGTCAGGCTCTGGGCTGATGGCTCAGAGCCTGGAGCCTGTTTCCGATTCTGTGTCTCCCTCTCTCTCTGCCCCTCCACCGTTCATGCTCTGTCTCTCTCTGTCCCAAAAATAAATAAACGTTGAAAAAAAAAAATTAAAAATAAATAAATAAATAAAAGCACTCATGGATGGTGAATGTGGATACTGATTTGTAATGGTAAGGAAGTAGAGATAAGGAGTTCAAGAAACACAGGATTGTGTGTATATGAAAGAGAAGTAAACTGAAATACCCTACTGCCAACAACAACTAACATTTATAGAGAGTACTTAGTATGGACAGAGACTGTATTAAGTGCTGTATATGTGTAAATCTTATTTAAGCCTCACAATAACCCTATGAGGAAGGTATAATTACTATTATTCCCACTTTACAGATGAGGAAACTAAGTCAGGGGAAGTTAGGTAAATTGCCCAAGAACCCATTAACACAGAGCCAGGATATGAACCCAAAACCATCTGATTCCCAAACCCTTGCTCTTTCCATCCTGTCCTGGATATTGTCATTGGTCTTCAGCTCTATACCTGCTGTTCTAAACTCTTCTGGGCACCTGTAGAGTGGGAAACCTATAACTACACTTCTAAGATTCCTGTGCCCACTGGGATCCAGTCTGATTCTACAACTGGAAAGCACACGTGTGTGATAAGAAGGCCAGAAGAAATTGATGTCATTTTCGGCTTCTGTTATCCACAAGAGTGTGAACTCTTGGGTTGTAGGAGCTGTGCCGATACCAGTTCCAGGAATGTCATGGGGGTGAAGCCTCCACTCCTCCCCCTTTTCCTTTTCTAGACCAAGAGCAGTGATGGCTTCCTTTTGGTACTGATTTCTGGGGAGCGCCCCCTTTATTTCCTCTTTTGTTTTCCAACCCCTCCAATAGCTTTATAACAAAGTCTCTTTGCTTGAAATACCTAGAGGGGTTTACTTCTCAACCAGACACTGGCTGACACAGTATTGCTTTCTACTCCTTCAATTAAAGGGAATAGCCAGTTATAGGATCAGTGTGTCTGCCAAACAGACTGAGGTCAAGGCTGAGGACTCTGTTGGATAATGGAGGTCTATCAGGGAAACTGAGGCAAGCATCCACTGGGCCAACACCAACAAAGGAAGATGTGGGAGAGTGCTGCCAGCTGGTATCCAACATACCAGGCTTGGGCTTTGGGCCTAATTCCAGAATCCACCCACTCTTGAGGTTGAGCCCCAAAGCCATCCCACCAACATCAAGATTGCTCAGGACTTGGGTAATGCAAGAGAACCTTGGGGCTGGCAGGTGAACAGGCCAGGAGATGCAAGGGTAACAGGATATCTTCTGCCTGCTTCCACTACCCCTAGTAACCTATCTACTTTGTGTTGTCTGTTCTCTTCATTTGGGAGCCTGACTGAGAATAAACTTTGGAAATTTGACAAACCTGGGTCCCCATTCTTTACCAGGTAGTTCTGTTAGTCACTTAGCCCCTCCACCCAACCCATGATCTCCTGGTTTATAAAAGGGAGGGGGCTGTCATGCCCACTGAACAAGTGTGAGGATTGAGTGAAATAATGTGTGTAAAGTACCTAGCCCAGCTCCTGGCCCATTGCAGATGCTTATGTACATCCCTGCTCTCTTCCCCCTTCTGAATCATAAGCTCCCTTATTTAGTTATTTAACAGATCCTGTATGTGTGTCTCTCAAGCTCCATTATAAGGTCTGGGATAGTAAAGATCATGTCATAGCTTTCTTTGCCTTACTCAGAGCACCTAGTTCATTTAAAAATAATAATATGCTTTTAATAATAAATAAACCTTCACATTCATAAAAAATAAAAAGAAGAAGATGGGAAAATAGAAATGAGGCTTCTCCACTCGGCATGAATATGGGGCATTGAGACAGGCTGCAACTTTAGAATCTGCATAATTTATTTTAGTATAATTCATTCCTTTTCTCCCTACCTTTCTCCTTGCTTCCCTCCCTTCCCTTTTTTCCCTTAAAGATTTATTTTCCAACCCTGTAAATGAATATAAATAGGTATAGCCCTTACCCTAAGAAGTCCAGATTCTAAGGTGGGAAACATCATGTAAACAGGTGCATATATGGGGCATCAACACATCCGCACAGCAGAGAACAGTGCCATGATGAAGGGAAACACACTGGTGTAGAAACCACAGTGGATGCTCCCTGGAAGAATACTGTTCTGTGCTAGTCATAATGGCAAAGTGGAAAGTATGACATGCAAGGGAAGGATGGGAAGACACAACAAAGGAGTCAGGCCAACTGCAGTTGAGAGCCCTCTCAGCTGTGTGGCCCAGGATAGCTCGTGCTTCCTGTATGAAACTCAGTTTCCTCTTCTGTAAGAGGAGTAATAATATTTGCTGGGCAAGGTTGTCATGGGTTTGATGGTGATACAGAAAGGATTTGGCATGAATTACGTGTCAGTGGATATCAGGTCCCTTCCACCATTACTGTGACAATGGCTTTTCCTGAAGGAGAAAGGAGATTAAAGTTGGAAGTGTGTGGGGCCAAGATACCTCTTAAAGACACTTTGCTGGCTTCTGCATGTGGAATGCTTCCCCACATTCCCCAGTGGGTCTCCCTTCTGAGGAGGACTTATTGTTAATTATAAAACATAAGACCCTGGGCTGGGGTGCCTGAGTGGCTCAGTCAGTTAAGCATCTGACTCTTGACTTTGGTTCAGGTCATGATCTCATGGTTTGTGAGTTCGAGCCCTGCATTAGGCTCTGTGCTGACAGTGTCGAGCCTGCTTGGGTTCTCTCTCTCTCTCTCTCTCTCTCTCTCTCTCTCTCTCTCTCCCTTTCTCTCTCTGCCCCTCCCCTGCCACCTCTCTCTCTCTCTCTCAAAATAAATAAATAAACTTAAAAAAATAAAACATAAAACACTGAATAATGAAGAATCCAATCCCTGCCCCCACTCCAACACACACATCCCTAAGGTTACAACCATCCAGAACATAGTCAGGCCAAGCGACTTACTGGATTTCAGCAAGCCCCTCTCAGCTCATACCTCCACTGCTTTTTAAGATTTTGGACATCACAACACAAGAAGAAACCAACCCTGACTTTTTCTCTCCCTTTTCAAACTAAACAAGTTCCTGAACTTGTCAAACATAAATGCAAAATTATGAAAAACAATCATAAGTGAAAATTCCAGTTATTAAAATGTATGGGGACTAATTATTGATCTGATGATATTCTGAATAAAAAGAAAAAGACACGCTTGGATAAACGGAAATCTTTTAAAGTCATTAATATACATGTGTTTATTTTTCGTCGTCCACACTGGAAGCTGCAGCAGGGCTGTATTGTCTAACAAATTAGAGGGGGTGACAATGCCATGTTCAGCCTGATGTGTGATGTCTCTCCACTCAGACTTATTAGTTTCTGCCAAATTAAAACAAGGGATCCCTCCCCACCGTAGTCCACAGGAACGTGTAATGCAAATATGAATGCTATTAGGAAGACTTTAACCAGGGAACCTGCACAATGTTGTTTTTGTACCAACAGAACACTGCTGGCCTGAAACTGGGCCCTGTCAGCAGGGAAGCTCTGCCAGGAGGGGGGCACTTGGTTCTGTTCCTGGAAGGCTGCCCCCCCAACGTGCCACTCCCTTGTTTTCCCCAGCACCTGTCCTTGCATCCTCCACGTGGCACCACTGCCCTGCAACTCCCTTCCAAAATGATCACTGCTCCTCTGATCCTTGGTTTTCCCATCTGCAAACTGGATCTCCTGGTGCCAGAGAGCAGAATGATGATGAAGAGCTGACAATCCAAAGTCAGGCAGATGCAATGTTCTAACTGTGGTCCCGAGTTGTGTAACTTCTCTGAGCCTCTGTTTTGTCAGTTAAACAAGGAAACAACTCTCATATAAACCCCAGTGGACTGTCTGAGGATCAAATCAGATAATACACGAAAAGCACTTAGTCAGAGCTTGGCTACATAGTAGATCGTCAATAATTTGTCAGCTATTGTTATTACTGTCTTTCTCACAGTTAAATAAAATCACATAAAGTATGCAGAAACAATAGACACAATGTCTCCTCAAAATATTTTCTCAACTAAAAAGAAACTGGCTCTGAAGTCACTCCCAGCATTTTTGGCTGAGCCAGGTGCTCTCTGACGGTTCTTTCTCTCTGTCTCTGTCTGTCTCTCTCTCTTCAGACTCCTGCAGGAAACTTCGGTTCAGGCCCTTCACATCAGGGTGTGTTTGCAACAGGCTTAAGTATCTCTGTTCATGTATGCAGTTCTCACCATGTGAGGCCACGTGGCAAATCCTGCCCGTCTCCAGGTGTGGATCTCTCTAGGAAGCCTTTGGAGAGGCCCCTACAGTATCCCCTCTGGTACCTTGAGTTCTGGCTGTTCCTGCAGGTGTCCATCTCCCCCACTGGAAAGTGAAGGCCTGAAGGGCAGCGCCTGAGTCTTTCCCAGCTCTGGGCTCCAGGGACGGCCAAGCACAAGGGCTAGTCTGGGAAAATGAACAGAGTAACTAACATCTATCAGGCATTTGCTCTGGGCCTGGCTCTGGGCTAACCAATTCACAAACACAATCTCACTGAACAGCACAGTACTTTATAAAGTAAGAAGAAGCATCACACAATTTTACATAGGCTCAGGGAAGTCAAGTCCCTTGCCCAAAGTCACACCTCCTGTGAGTGGGGCATCCCGATCACACTGCGCATCTGTCTCCTCCAGGGCTTTAACCACTCCAGAGCCACTCTGCTGAGAGGGGAGGCAGGAGGAAAGAGGAGGAATTGCTTCACCCCCCTCTCTCAGCTTTAACTGGGGTAGGGACATTGGTTGGGAAGCCAGTCGTAGCATATGCAAATGAAAGGTGACAAGAGTCTCAACAGGGTGTGCTGAGAATGGAGAGATGCTTAGGGAAGGGCGGGTCAGGATCCCTTCACTTGCTGAGTGAGAGAGTGCTGAGGGAGATAGCGATGGATAGATAGTGGTGCTGTGGTCAGAAATGTGGACTGTGAGCCATCACGTTCATCATCGGCATCGCCATAGGTGGATGTAATTTCATGCCAGGCATTGTACTAAGAGCTCCACATACGTGATCGCACTTGGGCCTCACAGAAACCTTGTGAGAAGGTATTATTGTCCCCGTTTTATAGATGAGAATATGGAGGCTTTCAAGCAATAACTTATCGGGACAATTTACATTGAAAATGACTCAAATCTCAGAAAATAAACATTTTACGATCCATTTAAGCCATGAAGTATGTGCCCTGTCTACTGAGTCCTTCCCCCTGACATATAGAGGTTGGGGTGTCTTGTGTCCCCACTTTTGCCTCTAAGTCACAATCTCAGCATCCTGCGACTCTCAGTCTAAAGCATTCCCCCAGCACCTCTCCCAGCAAGTTTACCAACTAGAAGTTGGAGGCATCCAAGAGTTCTCAAAGGGGGAAGGCAAATCAGCACCCCCCTCACTCATGTACCCAAATTTCTGATGTCCTCCTGAGGTCCACAGTCCAGTGCTCCTGAATCCCTGGCTTTTCTGCTGCACCGGCTGCAGGACTCACTCTGGCAGCCCGGGTGTCAGGCTCACAGCTACTTGGTGTCCCAGCCCCTGGAGTGCTATCAGAATTGGGTAAATGCAGCTGTTCTTTTGAAGGAGTAAGTTGAGGGCACTTATCAAATCAACTTCCTAATGAATCTTTTCAGGTCTGGATGGAAGCTGTTCTGTTACTATGGAACTTGGCTTGATTTGGAAATTAATGTGGTAATTTACAGCCACTCTGCCAGGCAAGAAGATTAAAAGAGAGTGAGAGAGAGAGAGAGAGAGAGAGAGAGAGAGAGAGAGAGAGAGAGAGAGAGAGGAGGGAGACCTGCAGGGGCAGAGCCTTAAGAAGCACCAGCCTGGGGTGTGTCTAGAGAGCTGGACCACACGCACTGGTAGAGCCGGCATTTGGGACTCAGGTAGAGAAAGGCACTCCTCAAAGCAGACCTAAAAGTCAACGCTCCACACCCTCTTCTCTTTAGGGATGATAGAAAGATGATAGATTAGATAAATGATGATGATGATGATGATGATGAGAGAGAGACATGTATATGATATATATATCAGAGAGAGAGAGAGAGAGAGAGAGAGAGAGAGAGAGAGAGAGAGAGAGAAATCATAGACAGACATTTACTGCTTCTAAGATTTTCTTAGTATTCCAGGATTTACTTCCCATTATTATTACTTTTGCCATGTCCACATGTCACCAATACCATTATTCATTTTCTATTTTTCTTTAGATTTATTCACTTTTATCTTAAATAAATTTTATACCACTATCATAAGTGGAAAACCAATATTACATACCAGGAAGGGAAAATAAATGTAAAATTAATTATACCGAAAACAAAAGTTGAGTATTAAATTCTGGAGAGGTCTTTGCCTGCCCAAGGTTCTCAGTCTGAAGCCTCACCCCATTTGGGGAAAAGCAAGTTTTAGAAAGATGCTCAAGACATATTAGTACAAAGTCAAGGTGTACACACCTCTTGGAATCCACTTTCTCACTGTATGAACCAGTGCTATTTAATGCGATGACCTTTGCAGTTTATTTAACAAACATTTACATAGCATATCTTATGAGTCAGAGCCCATTCTAAAAGTTCTTTTAAAAATTAACTCCTGGGGGCCTGGGTGGCTCAGTCAGTTAAGCATCTGACTTCTGCTCAGGTCATGATTTCACAGTTTGTGGGTTCGAGCCCCACGTCAGGCTCTGTGCTGACAGCTCAGAGCCTGGAGCCCACTTTGAATTCTGTGTCTCCCTTTCTCTCTGCTCCTCCCCTGCTCACACTCTGTCTCTCTCTCTCCTTCAAAAATAATAAACATTCCAAAAAAAATTGAAAATTAACTCCTTCTCTATTTAATTTGTATAATAACCTTGTGTGGTACAGCACTATTCCCATTTTAGAGAAAGGAAACTGAGGCACAGAAGAGGTTCAGTAACTTGCTAATGGTCACCTCAAAACATCTTACTATCGGGGCGCCTGGGTGGCTCAGTCGGTTAAGCGGCCGACTTAGGCTCAGGTCATGATCTCGCGGTCCGTGAGTTCGAGCCCCACGTCGGGCTCTGTGCTGACAGCTCAGAGCCTGGAGCCTGTTTCAGATTCTGTGTCTCCCTCTCTCTGACCCTCCCCTGTTTATGCTCTGTCTCTCCCTGTCTCAAAAATAAATAAACGTTAAAAAAAAAAACAAAAAACCTCTTACTATCATCTGAAGTCATGTGCACTTTGGTGAGTCAGAGCATCGCAGAGCTTCTCCAGCCACTGTCCTGGCCAGAGCTGCAGGAATGCGGCAAGAGATGCTGTTCAAACACAAGTTTTAGGTAGCTGCAGACCAATTCCTCACGGCTCAGCCCCGCCAGTGGTGACATCTGTAAGTGGCCCCCATCGGGCCTCCGTGCTCTCCATCTGACTTTGAGTCTGGGTTCTATGGCTGGTGGGTGACAGAGAGTTGGATGTTGATCCAGAGAAGCTTCTCCAGAAGGAAAGAAGAGAGTGGGGTATTTTTTATTTTTATTTTTTGTATTTAATAAAGAATTTTTTTTCCAGCGCCACTGGAGCTGCTGCTTTTCTTTTGAAAGAAATCTCTGAACAGAACAATGCTCTGAGAACCAGACCAGGGCTGCAGTTGGAGATCAGGTGGCTGGATCTGAGCGGGTAGCAGGTTCCCTTGGCACAGGGAGCAGCGGTGGGTGCAGATGAGGCCTGTGTAGAGATGAGGGGCCGTCTGGTGAGGGCTTCTGTGACCAGCTGCTTCTGCAACTGCAGCCAGGTGCCCTCAAGGGGCCCACTGCAGTCGTTCCACCCTGGACAGCCCATGCCTTGTTTGGCCTGGGGGTGTAAGATCGGCTGCAATCCTAACCACAGCCTGGAGTGGATGACAGGAGCCCTACATCATTCATATAATAATAAAAGGGTAGCAGAGGCAATATTTTGGAAATTGTTAATGCATTATACACTTTTGCTTCTCCAAGTACATGAGCCTTGCCCAGTCTGACTAATGTGAAGTTGAGAATCTTCCAGAAGGAATTCCAAGAGAAAGATGAGGTAATATGTAGATACTGACACTTAAAAAAAAAACAACACAGAATTTTATCCTGGCTGGAACTAAAAACTATATTTTCCCCCTTAGCAGTGGGGAGAGAGATGGGAGGCTCAAAAGTGAGGTTAGATCATCAATTGAAAACATGACGCAATCTTACTGCAGATTTGAGTTAGACTATGAGTTAAATCTGAGACCCTACTATGATAATTAACATTGCTGAGCATTTCCTTTGTGTCAGTTCATTCGTTTGCCAAGTGTTATACATGCACAGCCTCATGTAATCTTCTGAATAATCACGAGGTTGATGCTGTTATTAACCCTATTTTATGGAGGAGGAAAAGGAGGAAAGTTAAATAACTCGGCAAAGCTCAGATATCCAGGAGACAGAGTAGAGATTTGAAGCCTTGGTGCATTTCTCTAGACTGCAACATTTGTCCCTAAGGAGCTACCAGTCCCTTTAGCCACCACTACTCACCCCCCCAGGAGCAAACAGAACACTCCATAAGAGAGTCTATCACCAAGACCAACATTCTTGGGTTCATCTCAGTCAAGGACTCACCATGGGACACTCCAGGTAAGAATCTCTGTCCAGCTCCTCACAGATACCAGACCCTATAAAGATTGTAAAGGCAATTGAAAATGCATAGCCCCCACACAGGGGATTGTGGATTTAGAAGCATCTGCCTCCTCTGGTAACTCCTCAGATCTTTAACAGACCAGGTGCCTGCTCCCACATCCAGATTCCAGATCTGTAAGTAATACAGATCACACATCCTCATGAGGAGCCAATGTTTGGCTCATTTACTTGGCAGTTCAGTGAGCCCCTCAACTGTCAGAGGCTCCAAGCACATGAGAGCCACCACTCCCCTCTCCCCACGGTGCAGCTCAAAGGTCAAGCAGGACCTGGCTTTCCCTCTAACTCCTTAGATATTGGAGAAGGCCCACCTCACCTCTCCACTTTTACCCTGCCTTGTGCCCTCCAGAAACAGCCCCAGCAGAGAGGGCTGAGGCCATTTTCTTCGGCAGGCCCTATGCCTGGCATACCTAGAGCTTTCCCCGCCCCTCAGCCTTGGGCCTGGAGGCCAGCCACACTCTGCTACTGCTTGCTGCATAGCACTCAACAGAGAAGTTACTCTCTTTGCAGCTCTGTGTCTTCATCTGCTAAACAGAGAGCTAGATACAGCCTCTGCGGTTTACCACCTACTCTTCCCTCTGTCTGAAAATCCTTCCTCTTCTTGATCTTACTCCTAGACTTGATCTAACTTTCTAGACTCAACTCATGTTATTAGATCCCTCTGGAGGTCCTCCCCCCACCTTCCATCTTCTGACTCTTTTCCCAAGCTGGATTGCCTTCCTTCATAATAATAATAATTATAATTATATATTATATATTTATAATAATATAAATATAAGAATTATATACTATATATCTATAATAATTATAATTATTTATTATTATTATCATTATTTTATCAAGCACTTACCACATGCCAGGTACTGTGTTAAGCATGTCACATATATTTATTTAGTCCTTCACAACAATTCCATTAGGTGGATGCTATTATTGTCCTTATTTTACAGAGAAGAAAACTGAGAAATAGAGGCAAAATGAATTATCCTAGGTCACTTGGCAAATAAGTGTCAGAGCTGGGATTTGAACCCCTGCCTGGTTCTCATGAGTAATGAAAAAGTGTGATGAGGCATGAGAAGAGCTGCCTTGCCCAGCTTCCATTTTGATACATGATCCCGTTCAGGGAGGCCCATGCAAAGTTTTTAGCCAAAATACATCTTTTTTCCCAAGCAATTTAATTCCTCAGTGATGACCCCAAATCCATCCTTCTGGACTGAATTCCTGACATTGTAATTCTATCTGTTGCCATTGTTGCAATTACCCATAATTCACCCCAGAGCAAAAGTCCTATGTGTGGAGGCCCGAGGGCATGGTGGAGCTGTCAGAAAACTTGGGGTCAACATCTGACACTATGTATGACTTTGGACAAGTTCCTGCTACAATCTGAGCAAATTCCTCACCTGAAAAATAGAGATACAATACCTATATCAGAGATTTAGGGAGGGTCAAATAAAATAGTGGGCTTTAAAGCCCTGGACAAGCAAGAAGAACTCGTCAACAATTGCTCAGCAAGTACTTACCTGTGCCTGGCACTGTTACTGTCAAGCAGGACAAAAAAAGGACCTGTCCTCTCAGAGTTTATATTTGGAGGTGACATTTTTGCCCTGGAGTTATTTTCCAGACCAGCTCTTCCTGAAGGAGTCTCCTGTTTATGAAACCACCACATTCCCTATCATGTCAGAACCTCCGGATCCTCACTGACAGGTACCCACCTACTCACTGCTGTCCGGTCTCCTCTCTCCTCTGCCCCACCTAGGTCAAGGGTGTCCCCTGTCATTTCACTCCTTCTTTGGCCCTGACTCCTCCTCTCTAATTTAAGGAGCTGAGGTCACATGGATTTCCAGGCCCTTCCAGGTGGCCATCAATTATTGTATGGTTTGTTACTCCTTCATTGAGTGGAACTCTCCCCTGTATGGTGAAGTCAGAGGTGGGCAGGAAGATGAGCCCACAAGTCCAGTATGACCTTTGGAGTTTACCAGGCATGTCTTCACTGGGACTGAAACACCAAGTTTCACTCCCTGGCCACATCAAACACCTCCAAGTTCCCTTCACCTCCAGCTGAAATTACACCTTCCTTTGGCTGGGAGCTCCCCTCCATTCCTTGCTTTCCTGGCTAGTCCCTATATTACCTTTAAAACTCAGAGTAGAAGCCGCCTCCTCCCTAACGCTGTCTATTTTTGCAGTCAATGCACTAGGATATAATTTATTGATTTGAACATCTGTTCTCTCACCACACTGAGAGCTCCTCAAGGGCAGGGACTTTATTTTATAATACTGTTTCTCTAGGCCTTAGGTCAGCATGAGGCTCATAGCAAGTGCTCAGTTGCTATTGGATAGATTGAATTGAGTGTGATTTAAAGTCACCTGCTGAGGTTTCTAGTATCAGGAAATAACAGGGCTAGGACTGGAACCCAGACCTGAGTATGCAGAGTCCAGCACACCCCACCTCCCTGCAGTGACCAGAAGTGGCACAGAGGAGAGCTGCTGAGAGAAGAGGGGTGTCCAGACAGCTGTTTTCACCATCCTTCCACCTGAGCAGGGGAAGGCCTGGGGCAGAGATGGTCTCCAGGAGCCTGACTGTCTGAAAAGGATCCACAGGATGTCCTGAGCCTCTATAGCTACCCATCTTTTTTCCCTCCCTTTTCCCCTCTCAGCCCCCACCTGCCCAGCCCCTGGTTTTCTGGGAGCTGAAGTCAAGCCACCTTTTTCCCCTTATGCTCCCTTTCCCCAGACCTCTGTAAATATGTTGGGAACCTGGCTTTTTAAATGAGGTGGGAGGAGACAGAGAGAGCCACCCACCCCCCAATGCCTGTCGAGTGCCCAGTTCATATTCCTGCTGTGACTGTATCTAAATTTGCAAATCGTCACCCCGCGCCCCACCATCATGTGTCATCTTTTATGCATGGCCACCTCTGCCGTACTGCTCGGCCAGTTGCTACGCAACCGACAACGGCGCCGCAGGGGCCTGACATTAGTGAAAGCAAATTGACCAGAGGAGCCCTCATCCTGCATGCAAAGCAGCCAGAGCCTTCCCAAGCCACCCTCTTTCTATCTGGGGCCAGACCCTTGGACCACAGCCCCCCAGCCTAAGCTGCAGACACTGGCGCTCCTACTCCTCCAGAAAAAGCTGAACCCTGGCCACCTGGTGACAAGAGCCACCTCCAAAGGGAAAGCAGGGGCCAATGAACCTCCAGTGGAATGGTCATTTGTTGCTGCAGGAAGGGAAAAGAGGATTCCTACTCATTGAGCACTTACTATTTGGTAGGCACTGTGAAAACAGTACAATACAAAAAGCTCTAACTTCCTAGATTCCAGCCCAGCTCCACCATTTCTCATCTGTGTGTTGTGCATATAAATCACTTATTAGGACTGAGACCCAACCACTGAAGGAGGCTATCTTCAGACATCTTAGAGGGCAATAAAAGGCTAGATAACTGGATGGAGCAAGAAGGCCAGTAGAACATCAGGTGTGAGTAGATGAGAGAAAGGAAGGAGAATAGCAGACTGCCTTGCACACCTAGTATGGAAGGCCTCTGAGCCTCCTGTTGGGAGGAACAGAGGAAATTAGAAGCTGGATGTTGTGGTCTCCCCTTCTGCTCAGTCTCTCATGGCTCCCACCCCCAGGAACTTGACCTCACAATTTGCCATTTGAATATATATATATATAATTTTGCACTGGCAGGGGTGGGAGGGGTGCAGCAAGTTGTGCTGGAAAGAGTAAGGGTGTTAGAATTGATTAGAACTGACCTTAAATTCTCAAATCCTGGCTCTCACCTTTCCAAACTATGCAACTGCAGCAAGTTACTTCTGAAGTTTAATTTTTTAATCTATAAAATGCACATGATGATACCTACCTCACAAGGTTAAATGGCTGACATATGTACAGCTCCTAACAGAAAATCAATAAATGCCACTCTTCTCCCCCAAACTCTTCTATGGCTCTGAATTGTCAGAGGAGTTGGCTTCCTTAGGACCTGGCCCCCACCCCCCTTCCCTGGTTGTCACCTCCCTGCACCTCTGCACATTTGCTCAGAATGCTGATTCTTCCTAGCAAACCCTTCCTTTGGCTGTTTTCTTTTGGAAATCTGGTCTACCTCTCAGGACCCAGAAAAAAATACAATACAATTCCAATTTTAAAAGCTCCAACAGGCAAGGCTGCCCCATCAGACCATCCCCAAATCCATTGAAATTTCCTAGTGGAAGAAAGAGCAGGAAACCAAGGAGTGATCTTCCCTTCTTCAATGGAGTATCTGAGACGCTTTCTCAAACTTTATGACAAGATGTCTCAAAGCTCACTTATCTGCTGAGGAATGCTGTTCTTTGGCTCCTGAAAGCTCACTGCTACATCTCACCCCGAGAATGGGCATGGGAACACCTCAGAAGGCATAGCTCAGCGACCTACAGGGTGCCAAGAATGGTTCTAGGTGTTGTAACAACATCTTGGTCTTGACCAGTGTTTAAAACTTCACAGTCATTAATTAAAATAATTCACAACTTCTTATTAACATACTAATATGCTAACAACATCCTTCATTTTCATACAAATCAGTGAGGTAGATATTACCCCCACTTGCTGAAGAGGAAACAGAGTCTCAGAAAAGACGAGTGACAAGCACAAGATCACACAGTGGATTGACGATGGTAAAACTGGAGCAGGTATGCAATTCTACATGAAAATGGGCTACGAGGCTGTAATGTAGACTTTGTCTATATCATCAATCAACTTAATACTTCAGAGTGATTTTCCCATTAAAAAAAAAAACCTCACAATTTACTGGGGAAAGCCATTTATCTGTTCCTTGTAAGGGCAGAGCCTTTACCACATTCAGAAAGAGGCAGCATGGAGGTTGCAGAGAGCACAAGCTCAGCTGTGTGGCCCTGGGCAAATTAGTTCATTCCTTCAAGCCTGAATTTCCTCTCTCTGAAATGGAAGGTGAGGTTACCTATCCCTCTCCTGCTTCTATTCCAAAGGGTAAAATGATACAGACACCAAAGTGCTAAACTAAGAGGTCTTGGTAGGTGTTAGTATCCCCCTTAGGAGTGGCATTTCTCAGAACCAGGGGTATACAACCTATGTCTGACGTATGCATTTCTCTAATTATTCAATGTTGAGAACTGTGTTGTCATTGTTGTTTAAAAGGAGACGTGTCAATTGTATTGCCTTTGTGTTGTATTGAAAAGCATTTCTTCATCATTTGGACTAATTTCTAAACAAATTAAAAACTGTTGTAGCAGTCAAGCTCTGACTGCTTCATCTATTAGATTCAGAAGATGGCAAATTTCTTAAAACACAGATATAAACAATTCTGGTAACACGATCTGATTTATAATTAATTTTCTGCCTGGGAAGGCAAAAGTTCTCCTTCTCACTTCCTTTGCCCTCAACTTCCTGACTGTTCTCCCACTTCTGACAGACTCTTGATTAAGGAAAAGCAGATTCTGTTACCTGGGATTGTGCTGCATGTAAAAAAAGATATCTTTTCTCAAATGTCCTTTGATCACAGAGATGGCCAGGGTACAAGAAGTAGAGTTCCTTTATGATCTGACTATATTGGTTCCTGTTCCTCCCATGGTGCAGCCACAGTGCATCTTTATCAAGGCATGGTCACTCAGTGAACCCATTCTCATTAGCAGCCTTTAGAGGCCTCCCCTGTGCCAGCCTGTGGGACAGACACGCCCTAGGGGTGCTCAAGATCTAATAGAGTTACAAGGCTGAGATATAGGTGAAATAGGATGGACAAACATGTATGCAAGGAGGGTTTTTTAAGTTTCTATTTATTTGAGAGAGAGAGAGAGAGAAAGAGAGAGAGAGAGAGAAAGAAAATCTCAAGCAGGCTCCACACTGACAGCATGGAGTCTGATGTGGGGCTTAAACTCACAAACCACAAGATCATGACCTGAGCTGATATCCAGAGTGAGACGTTTAACCAACTAAGCCACCCAGGTAGCCTGCAAGGAGTCATTTAAACAGCAAGAGGGTTGGCTGGGCTGAGCCCCTTGTGAAATGACAGGTATATTAGATGGAGACAGGGTCTAGTTGAGGACCAAGATCAGGACTCAGTCTGAAGCCAGGTTTATGGTTCAATATACGGCCAAGATCCAAGCTCAGGCTGGGACCAACATCAGGGCTCAGGTTGTGACCAAGATCAAGGTTCAGACTATAACTAGGATTAGGGCTCAATCTGTGGCCAAGATTAGGGCTCAATTGGGACCTGAGTTCCAGGACTAGTCTCTGGCCAGGGCCAGGCTAAATTGTGGTCAGGATCATGGCTCAGTGTGTAACATGGCAATGGGATTTGTAAGTGATTAGGCCCAGTTTCTGCTCATGGATTTCATAGTCTAGTTTGGGAGACAAGTAAACTGAAATTCCTCTACCAACTATTAAAAGTTGTAACAGAAGGTAACATGAAACAGTAAGAACACAAGAAAGGACCAGATTGTCCCATCTGGGGCCCAGGGAACACCTTCTAGAGAAGGTGATGCTTGAACTGTGTCCAGGAGAACCTGAGCAGCTTCATTTCAATGTATTTTTTTAATATTGTTTTCAACATGTGGCCTCATTTGCTTTGCCATTCCCCAATTTCCCCCAGCATTCTGTGCTGTATGCAATGTTTGTTTTGAGGGATACTTTTACTCTTCCTTTGGCCATCAAGGTCCTGAAGAACACATAGTTTTCTTCAACTTCAGTACTTTCCATTATTTCCTGTTCACCATTCAGGTGCTCTATCTGACCCTGACACTAACTCCCAGACACCTTTGCTTCTCTGGTTTGGTTTGATGGGCTGGATTACTGTGCAGGAATCCATTTACTCCCTTGTACTATGCATCTCCATCTTGTAGCACAAAGGTGTGAAACTTTTCCCTAGGTCTAGATCCAGTAGCCCCAGAGGAACAGAATGGTGAAGACAGGCAGTGAAATCTAGGAAACCAGATAAGCTCGGTGGCCTCAGGCAAATCACCCAGTCACTCTGAGCTTCCTTGTCTGTTAAATGAGGCTGAAGCATGCTTTGCCCATATTGCAAGACATTTTGGATACCCAGTAAAATAACAGCTCTAAAAGTATTCTGGAAATGGTAAATATTACAATAAATCTCTCATGAATGAAGGAAACAGAAGTTCATTTCAGCTTCATGGGATTGGTTGATCCTCACTAGGGTCCTAAAAGGTAGGATCCGTGGTTTCTTGTATCTGTTCATCACCCAGGTATGTGGGGAGGTGATAATATGTGTTTCTGAGCTATTGCTTTGGGGTATGAGCACAATTTGTATGCCCATTTTATATTAATGTATGTACCCATGTATGTGTCTTAGATTGGTTTCTTCAGAGCAGACTCTGTGATGGGCATTTATGTACAAGTGATTAAGGAAATGCTTCCTGAAGAAACCAGTAATGGAGTAGGAAAAGCAGGAGGATAAGGAAAGGAGATAAACAAGGTAAAAGTCCTGCAGAGAGTAGATTTTAGCCTGATCCTGCAGGGGAACTCCTAAGTGTAAGTCGTCCCAACTCAAGAGTGGGGCTGGGCTTTCATTCTCTCCCTGCCAATAATCCAACAGTCATTGGTCAACTCCCAGACACATCTAGCTGTCTGTGATAGTAGGCTAGTTCTAGTCTAATAGCCTGAGGGCAGTCCCACTGAAGAAAAGCTACAGGTGCTATTAAAAGCACATGAAGTGAGGGGTGAGGATCGAAGGAGACTGGGGTAGAATACCATTATATACTAGAAGGTTTCCATTTGTGTTGGTTTCCCCAGGCCTGTGTATTGGTTTCCCAGCTTCTCTGGCTATCTCTTCTCATTTTCCTATAAGAGCTCCACTTTCTTTATTCCTTAAGTGATAACATTTCATTTGCTTAACCCATCCCTGGCTCTTGACTGCTTGCAGGATAAAGTCCAAGTCTCCAAATGACTAAGAAGCTCCTTCGTGATCTGTCCTCTGCTGACCATCCCTAAGGCTTATTACTCACATGGCCTCGTTACTCTACCCCACCCAAGAACTTTCTGGGTATGGGGATCATAATGGGGTTCTGGGAAGCCCTTACTCTCCTTGTAGCCCAAAGGGAAGACAGTGATATGACAAGAAAATTAAGGAGTTTGTGGAACAGAAATAAATACATAACTCAGCCTGTGTTCAATGAAGACTTCCCAGGGGATGAATGTGAAAGTGGAGAAAAGTGAGCTTGATAGGAATTGCAGCATAAGTAGAAGGTGGGAAGATGTGCAGGAGATTTGGCAGAGAGTGATCACAAATTAAATATTTGTGGAATAAATAAATGATTAAATGATAATACAGGCATTACACAGCCTGGGCTTTAGAATTCAACAGCCTCTCTTCTGCTTACTCACTAAGAAATCTCCAACAAGTCATTTAACCACACTAAGCCTCAGTTTCTTCATTTAGAAAATGGGGCTCTGGCGCCTGGGTGGCTCAGTTGGTTAAGCACCTGACTCTTGATTTCGTCTCAGGTCATGATCTCATGGTTCCTGGGACCAACCCTGCAACAGCCTCTGTGCTGGCAGAGCTGAGCCTCCTTGGGATTCTCTCTCTGCCCCTCCCCCATTCATGTACATACACATGCACATGCACTCACACTCTCTCACACACAATAAATAAATAAACTTTAAAAGAAAAAGAAAATGGGGCTAATGAGAGTATCTGGGACAATGGTTTCTCTGCAAGTTGGAAAACCCTGTTCAAATATTAGTGTTCATTCATTCAAAGAATATTTTTTAGTTGCTACACTAGAAATCAACCTACACAAATAGGAATTAGATGGAGACTCTACTTGGCAGGTAAGGAGGAGACAAGTTTAGGGGAAGAGATGAGACAAAGAAAGAAAAGTTTAGCTCATAATGAGACAAGGTGCTATAATTAAGATCTGGGGACTCAGAGACAGCTTGACCAATTGTCATCTAATGAGGAAGTTTTCCCCCAAAAGGTAAATTTGTATAATTTTGCCCTGAAGGATAAGTGGGGTTTTGCCAGATGAAGAAGAGGTCATGGTAGAGGGAACATATATGAAGACATAAGCATGAAAGAGAAGTGTGTTTAGACCATCAGGGCTGGTCTGGATGGCATAGTGTATGTGGTATGGTGTTGAGACATGAAAGAGAAAGGGGACATCCTTAAAGGTCAAGTAATATAGGGAGAATTTGAATACTTCCCTGACAAGAGAGTTGTGGTAGCATTAAGATGAGAGGAATAAGTGAGCAAAGCCTATCTGGGTCCCAGGAAGAATAATTGTGGGAACCCATAACTTAAGAAATTGAGAAACTTCTGGATTTTTATAATCATTACCACCAACTCCCAACCACTCCACCACCACCACCACCACCACCACCACCACCACCACCACCACCAAGCTCCAGCAATCTCTCCCTTAGACAGGTATCCATTACAGAAATATCTGCTTAGTATGGTTCTTCTTGAAAATGTTGCTCCTGGGACACCTGTATGGCTCAGTCAGTTAAGTGTCCAACTTCAGCTCAGGTCATGATCTCACGGTTTGTGAGTTTGAGCCCCACATCGGGCTCTGTGCTGACAGCTCGGAACCTGGAGCCTGCTTCAGATTCCGTGTCTCCTTCTCTCTCTGCCCCTCCCCAACTCTGCTTTGTCTCTGTCTCTCAAAAATAAATAAATGTAAAAAAAAAATTTTTTTAAATGTTGCTCCTACATCATGAGAGTCATTACATACTATCTATCTCCTGATGAGATTTGTTTGGTTATTTTAATTGTGTTTCTATTGGCAGGGTATAGGATGAAACACCTTCTAATTAGTCTTCAATATCCCCCTGAAGAGGTCTTTACCAGTTATCTATTGCTACATAACAAACCATCCAAAACCTAGTGTCTTAACACAACCATTTATTTAGTTCATGATCCTGTAGGTTGGCAATTTAGGCTATCCTCAGGTGGGCGATTCTCCTGCTGGTCTTGACTGGGCTCATTCATTTTTCTGTGTATAGCTGTGGAAGAGCTAGGAAGGTCTGTTTGTGGGGGTTAGATGGCTGTCAGCTGAGGGTTAATGGGGTCAATTGAACCACATGTTTTTCATCATCTAGCAGGCTCGCCTGGGTTTGGTCACATTGGTGGTAGTCTCAGTGTTTTAAGAATACCAAGAGAGGAAGCTGCCAAGGCCTCCTGAAGCCTAGACTTATAACTTACCCAATATTACTTATTCTACTGACCAAAACAAGATGCAAGCCAGCCTGAAGTGCTCTCCACATCTGGATGGGAGAATTTACAAAGTATTGTGGCTATTTTTGCAATCTGCCCTAAGGTTTATGAACTTACTTTTTTTTCTATAATCCTGGCATATGCAAGAAAGAAAGAATGAGCATTCCAAGGTTTTTGGGTTTTTTTTGTTAATTAAATTATTCCCTGTAACCATAACATATACTAAACACATGGTGAACTCCCAGTTATTTATTATTACGTATTATTATTATAGATCTCCCCCACATCCGAAAGTAGACCTGTCCTATGAAAACTTTTATAAGCCAAAATGATACAAGGTGAAGCAGCAATTACCATTAATTTATATGGAAAAATTTTATCATTCTCAGACCCCCAAAAAAACAACCTCTCTTTGGCCTGACACCTTAATATATCTTGCTCAAGGATGCAGAAAATAAATTGAGATACAGCACAGATGCTCACAAAGTTCAAAGCTATGGCAGCGAGTTGCTGAGTAGAGTTCCCAGGAAGGAACTGACTGCATTGCCACTCTGACTGCTCCATGCCTGCTGCCTCTATAATGGCTCACTGCAACACAAGTGCTGAAAACTATTTTCGCTTTTATTTATGAAAGCAAAAATCCTCTCCAGATATTTTCTGCTTACCCAAAACAGGTACTAATGTAAGTCTTTCATAAAAGCAAAGTGGCCTAATGCAAACTCTTGAAAAGTTGGGGGATACCTGCATTATTTGAGTACCTGCTATGCACCAGAGACTAGTCAAAAAAACAGTGGAAAAGGTATACACAGCACTTGATCCCATGGAGTTCACAGCCCATTATGGAAAATACCTTAAGCAAGTAATTATAATAGTTACATAATATTATGTCTAAAAGTTTTATAGCTTTATTAATCTTTTTCTTTATGATTTTTGTTCTTGGAGACTTGACTTTTAAAGCCTTCCAGGGGCGCCTGGGTGGCGCAGTCGGTTAAGCGTCCGACTTCAGCCAGGTCACGATCTCGCGGTCCGGGAGTTCGAGCCCCGCGTCGGGCTCTGGGCTGATGGCTCAGAGCCTGGAGCCTGTTTCGGATTCTGTGTCTCCCTCTCTCTCTGCCCCTCCCCCGTTCATGCTCTGTCTCTCTCTGTCCCCAAAAAATAAATAAACGTTGAAAAAAAAATTAAAAAAATAAAATAAAATAAAGCCTTCCATGATCCACAAATTAACATTCACCTGTCCAAATGGGTTTTTGAAAGAAGGAAGTTGTACCCCTGCCTGGAGGCCCTCTTAACTTGGGTCTCCAATGAGCAAACCTGGGCCCAGCCAAAAGGCTAAGACCAAAATGGGGGGAAACCCCTGTTCATCTCCAGACCCAGGTCTTGGCCCATCCTGGAAGAGGCTGGTGCTATCCTCCCTTAGCATTGTGTTACCTCCCCAGGTGGAAACCATTAGAGGGAGATTAGAGGCCCTACTTCAGTCAGCCTAGAGTTGATGTCCACTGAGCTCCCTATTACCAGATCGCCTGTTGGGCCCCTCTCAGAGGTGTTTTAATGCACACTCTGACTGATAACTGGATCCCTCAGAAGCATTTTACTGGATTTCATTCAAGTGTATATATACATACCTACATACCTACACTAACTACAGATGATAGTTTCGTATCTCTTTTCCTTTTGTTTTTCACTTAACAATGTTTCAAGTTTTCACTTAAAAAATTTTTAGTTAAGATATAGCATAATATTGGTTTCAGGAGTAGAATTTAGTAATCCATCACTTACATATATCACCCAGTGCTTATCACAAGTGCCCTCCTTAATACTCATAACCCATTTAGCCCATCCCCCACCCACCTCCTCTCCAACAATGCTCAGTTTATTCTCTATAGTTAATACTTTCTTATAATTTGCCTCCCTCTCTCCTTTTTTCCCCCTTCCCCCATGTTCATCTGTTTTGTTTCTTAAATTCCACATATGAATGAAATCATATGGTATTTGTCTTTCCCTGACTGACTTGTTTCACTTAGCATAATACATTCTAGCTCCATTCGTGTCATTGCAAATGGCAAGATTTCATCATTTTTATGGCTGAATAATATTCCTTTGTATACAGAAAACACATCTTCTTTATCCATTTATCAGTCGAGGGACATGTGGGCTCTTTCCATAATTCGGCTATTGTTGATAGCGCTGCTATAAACATCAGGGTGCAGGTGCCCCATTGAATCAGTATTTTTGTATCCTTTGCGTAAACACCTAGTAGTGCAATTGTTGGATCATAGGATAGTCCTATTTTTAACTTTTTGAGGAAACTCCATACAGTTTTCCAGAGTGACTGCATCAGTTTGCATTCCCACCAATAGTGCAAGAGGGTTCCTCTTTCTCCTCATCCTTGTCAACATCTGTTGTTTCCTGTGTTGTTAATTTTAGCCATTCTGACAGGTGTGAGGTGGTAGCTCATCGTGGTTTTCATTTGTATTTCCCAGATGATGAGTGATGTTGAGCAGTTTTTCATGTGTCTATTAGCCATCTGGATGTCTTCTTTAGCAAAATATCTGCTCAGGTCTTCTGCCCATTTCTTCACTGGATTATTTGTTTTTTGGAGTTCAATAAGTTCTTCATAGATTTTGGATACTAACCCAAAATCTAACCCATAGATTTTGGATACATACCCTATTAGATATGTCATTTGCAAATATTTTCTCCCATTCTGTTGGTTGCCTTTTAGTTTTGTTGATTGTTTCCTTTGCTGTGCAGAAGCTTTTTATCTCGATGAAGCCCCAATAGTTCATGTTTGCTTTTGTTTCTCTTGTCTCCGGAAATGTGTCTAGTAAGAAGCTGCTACAGCTGATGTCAAAGAGGTTGCTGCCTGTTTTCTCCTGTAGGATTTTGATGGTTTTGTGTCTCACATTTAGGTCTTTCATCCATTTTGAATTTATTTTTGTGTATGGTATAAGAAAGTGGTCCAGTCTGATTCTTCTGAATGTTGCTGTCCAGTTTCCCCAACACCATTTGTTGAAGAGACTGTCTTTTTTCTGTTGCATATTCTTTCCTGTTTTTTGAAGATTAGTCGACCATATAGTTACTTTTCTATTTAATTTTTTTTAATCTTTATTTTTGAGAGAGAGAGAGGCAGAGTGTGAGTGGGGGAGGGGCAGAGAGAGAGGAAGACACAGAATCAGAAGCAGGCTCCAGGCTCCAAGCTGTCTGCACAGAGTCTGACGCGGGGCTCGAACTCACAAACTGGGAGATCATGACCTGAGCCAAAGTCAGACGCTTAACCGACTGAGCCACCCAGGCACCCCGTTACTTTTCCATTTAATAATGTATTAAGAAAATTGTCTTACACTGTTAAAAAAAAAAAAAACTCTACCCTGAGAGATATAGAATGAATAAATAAATATGTTCATGAAACTTCATAGCATTTCATGGAATGCTATAAGGAGGCCCACTTCATCCATCTATCTGTTCAATAAATATTGTCTCCTATGTGCTAGGCCCTCTTCTAGATGACCATTTCTGTATCCTAGGGTATGTGGCCATCTGGCCACCTTATAATGGACTTTCTTTTCTTTACAGATGAAGGATTTGTTGATGTTTTTTTCCATTATTTCCCACCTACAAAATCTTTCTAAACATTTTTTTCTCTTAATTACCACCCCCCATAAATTTTAATACCAGTGATATTATGTATTTGCTTTTATACTGTTTATTTCTGTGTTTTATACGTTTTTTAAAAAGTAAGCTTTCTTCCACCCCCCAAGAACCACTTTTCACCCTCTTGTGGGCGATATCACCCTCTTTGAGAAACCTTTTCATTTCACAGTTGAAGAAACTGATGCCAGAGAAGGGAAAGGATTGCCTCAAGGTCATTTAGTTCAGACCCCTGGAGTCCAAAGCAGATCTCAGGGCTGCTGGTCCTTCACTCTGCACTGCCTCAAACATATCCATGGAGGCCACTGTTACCCCCTCCCTCACCATCACTCCTGCCTTTGCTTCCCCAACTCAGGGCTCCCTCCAAACTCAGGCCCTCAACTTTCTAAGAGTGAGATTATCTATACCTAAGTATCCAAGTGCCTCCTAGACTCAGCCATGGACCAGTCCATTAGGAAACCCAAAGGCCCAGTTGGGGCTTCCCTCACAGAGTCCAGCATTAAGGGACAAGCACTGCTCAGCTCAGGTCTTCGCTATGGGCCAGCAGATCACACCGCAGCTTCCTGGGAGGTTCAGCTCCATCACCTTTTCCAAATGCAAGACAAGCATAAAACTACTGCAGCAATGAACAACAAAAAAAATCAACTTGGAAATAATTAAACAGTGAGGCAGCCACCCATAATGATATTCTGCAGCACACTTTGGGGACAGTTTGCTGCAAAAGCGCCCGAGCACTCCGGTTGTTTAATTAACATTGAAACGGCAGTTCCACAAGAACTAAAAACCCTGTTAATTTATGTGTCTCTTAATGATGCTCATTTAAATACTGTCAACTTTCCCTCGGTTTAATATTCATGATTTTGAGTCATTAAAACACCATGATCAGCTGGGGAGGGGGGATGTCTCTCTCATCTACCCAGAAACACAAACTGTCTGGAAACACAAATTGTTGGAATCAACAATTTCCAAATTCCTACCTTTTTACCCCTCTCCCCAAATGTTCAGCCTCTTAGAGAAGCTACAAACCAGTTGGAGCATTTTCAGAGCTGCAGGCAGTACAGGGGGCTGAGTGTAGTTTATCATTTACTGCCCATCTCCCTTCAGAACCAACAGGCCCTCTCACATTTTCAGCAGTCACATAGCTGGGAGCTCAGCTGGCAAATACAGGCTCTTGATATGCACCAAGAGGCCAGTCTCCAAACCCCAGAGTGCTGAACTATTTCAAACAAGACTAGGAGACACAAGTTACCCTGAAATGTATTTCTAGAAGAAAGGGACATTTGGGTCAGAATACGATGCTGATGAGGTGAGAAGGCATACATAGGGTTTAGAAGGGGCTGTGGACACCCTTGTAGGAAACACACAGAGTCAATGCAAGGCCCCACTTGGGAGCTACACACACATAATGGAAGCTATGGGTTAGCCATTACAAAAACCCAGGCTCAACATGCACAAATACTCACTGAGACACATGCAAATTCCATGAAAGCATGTGGAAATCAATAAGGAAAATTCAAATCAATCCAATTCAGGATTACCAAACTCTGATAATAGCCCACATGCTATACCTAATTTTCTAAACTGATTGAGTAAGGAAGACAGAGATAGAAAAATGAATGCGTAGTGACCAAGAGTCATTCACCATGATAAGAAGAGCCAATGTAGATGTGGATGGGAGGGTTTTAGGATCCCAGAGAAAGGGGCACATGTGTAGAAAGTGGGTCTGGCACCAGAACACTAGGCTGACACTCAGGAGGTACTTCCTAAATGCTAGTTCCCATCTTTTCACAAGATTTCTCTCTGTAAGACCCCTTCACAACACTGGATTCTACTTTCAATAAACTAAAAACAAGGTATGGGAGTAAGTCAAATCTACCAGCATTTCTTTTTTTATATATCCTCAAGACAGATAAGTGGTAAGTGTCATGGGAGCTGACTGGAGCAGGAGACAAAACACTGACTTCAATGCCACCCAGAACAGGGTTCCTTTTAGGAACCTGGGTAAAGTCAGTTAATAAATAAATATAAGTCTAGTTCCTCATCTGCAAAGCAAAGACATAGTCCCCAATATCATTTTTTTAAGTATCTGTTAATAGGTGTGTCTTCCCACTAGAATGTGAGCTATCTGAAGGCAGGAACAATGTCTGATTTCTCTCTGTATTTTTAGAGTATGGCACATAGTAAGGACTGGATATTTGTTGAACTGAACTGAACTATTAACTTCACAGGGATGTTGTAATGAATAAATGAAATAAATATGTAAAGAGAAATCAGTCATGCTCAATAAATTACTTGAGACCGACCACAGGATCAAGGAAGACTTCAAGAGTTTGAATTTAAAATGGACCTCAAAGTAAAGTGGACCAAAAAGAAAAGTGTCTTCAGTTGAAAGAGCAGAGTGCATAAAGAGCCAGGCCACAAAAGCCCAGCCCTGCCTGTCTCCTTCTCCCCTAGTTCCACCCACAGACCTCCCTGCACATATCATGCTCTTTCACAACCCCCTTTCCATCCTCATAATAATCTGTTCTCCTTCAATCAGCCAGCTAACTCCTACCTAGGCTTCAAGAACTGGTTCTGCAGTCTCCTTTTCCAGGAAGCCTCCCCTGATTGCCAACTTCCTTCTGGTGCCCTCTCTGGAGTCCTGCAACCCCTCTAATCCAGCTGCATTACACCGTATGGTCATCACTATTTATATGCCTGTCTCCTCACTTGGAGGGAAAGGACTGCTTCTGAGTGGTCACTACATACCCAGTGCCCAGCCCCAAGGCTGACACAGAAAAGTTTTTGCCTAGTGGATGGGATGGCAAGCAGCCTGAGTAGGAACGGTGATTAGAGAATAAGGCCCTCAAATCCACTGTGCACAGACAAGTGTCAATAGTGGCCACCAGGGCCAAGCCACCAAGGCCTGGGCCAAGCCAGCTTTTTCCTCTCCCTCCCCCCACCCACCATCCAATAATCATCCATAAAGGAGCCCTATTGTCTAATAGGAAGGATTATGTTCCATCCCTCTACCCTCTCTGCCACCTCTATCCCCATCCCACTGCCCTGCCTCAGGCCCCACCAACTCTCCCTGCCTCAGGCTGCTGCTCCCAGCAATCCTTGTAGTCCATTCTCTATGCATAGCCAGAGAAAGTGAGCTAACAACCAGACTTCTGCAAAAGGAAATCTGACTGCTCTGCCTGACCCAAAGACCCTGTGGGATATGAGCACTGCCAGCCCCTGCTCTTCCCCTCATCATTTCTCAAATCTGCTGGCTCCACCCATTCTCTCCCTCCCCTCCAGGCCTTTCACCCACTGCCTTCTCTGCCCAGAAAATGTCTTCTCCTCCTCACCTCCCCTTTACCCAGATAACATCTCTTCACCTGTCAATTCTTATCTTCCATGTCACCTCCTCTAGGAAGCCTTTTCTGGTCCCCCTCAGGCTGGGCCAGGCCTTCTCCTGTCTTCCCTGGATGTCTCTCCTAGGACTCTCAGTGTGTGTCAGTTGAAAGGGAAGGTACTCAGGTGGTCACATTATGGGAATGGAAAGAGTCCTCTGTGGATCCTGCTCTTTTTCAGTTTATTTCACTCCCAGGGCGACCTCTGAGTAGACCCCCACCCCAGTACTGAGTGGGCTTTGCCAGGGGGAGGGGAGCTGCCCGAGCAACAACGCCTTCCTCCTGACCTTCTGCCTCTGCAGGTTCCCGTGACTCACTGATGGAAAACATCCACCCCTTCTGGGCCTCTTCCTTATTTCATCACTTTAATAAATTAAGAACAGATTGAAAAGCAGGAAACATTGTCTCCTGGTCCCCAGCACCCACATTCCAACTCAATTACAGGATTTGTTTTTCGGGTCTGGCCAGAGGCAGCTGGGATGCGGCAGAAAGAGGGAGAGAAAGAGTTTGAACCAAGAGGCCAGAGATGGCAATTCAGATCCCATCTCAGTTGCTGACCAAGGGCTTCAGGCCCATCCATTCACCCCTCTGAGGTTCCTCATTCATGTCTGGAAAATGGGAGATAATAATGACACATCCCTCACAGGGCGGGGGCAGCATGTCAAATGAGATTGGGAGTGTAAAAATGCTTTGTAAACAGTCAAGTCCTAGACCATGTGAGAAATAGATTACTGCCAATTCTCTTGGTTAAAGCTAATGTGGCATCAGACCCCCTCCTGCCTAATAACTTGGCTCTAGGACTTTGAACTGAAACTCCTGAATTCCTTGAGCAAGGGTCTCCTTCATTCTCCCACTCCTTGAAATCAGCACCAGGAAGAGGGACTCAGTGGATCTTTAGTCATATATTCAACTGTTGTTCTTGCTGTTTTCAGTTGACATCCAGAGTGCTGTGTTGGAAAATAAAATGGGAGTGGGGGGGGGGGGTCCTCAGTGGAAACTAGGAGACATAGCTTTTCTCCTGACTGCACTACTTGATTTCTTGCCAATTGCGTCAGTTTTGTGGTTTGCAGTTTCGGTTTCTCCATGTATAAAATGAGGGCGAGGGGGAATGAGTTAATAATCCTTGTCTTGATAACCTCACAGGGTGGCGATTAAGATCAAATTAGACCTTTTACAAGCTGTAAAGCTCTATACAAATGTAAACTGCTGTTAAAAGGATATTAATAATTCAATTATTATAATAGTGACTAAGTAGTGATGAAGAAGGAGAATATTCCAGCTAGATGATAATATCTCTTTCAGCAAAGAGAATTGCATGGCTTTTCTTGATCACCTCTCCTGAGTTTCTTACAGGAAACTCTCCTGAGTTTCTATGATAGTGAAGTTCTTCCTTCTCTAATCCAATTATCTCATGCTTTAGGTTAAGCCATTCTCATTTTCTGCTCTCACTTGGAAAGGAGAATAAGGTCACCACATCCTTTCCAAAAACTTCTACCCAGTTTAAGACCATTCATAAGACACACTTCTTCCTTCTAACATGTCACCTGAAAAGAGCACATTGGAGGAAAGTGGTAAATTCTGTTTTGGAAAGGTGGGTCAGAGGTGCATGTAGATCTTTCAACTGAGATGCACAATAGGCTAGCTGGAAATAAAGTCTGGAGGTTCAACAGAGTGCTCTGTGCTGAAAATAGTGGTTTAGGAGACCTCAGAATAAAAGTGGCAGCTGTATAGCTTCAATCTTATTAAACTACTCTCCATTTCCTGGGCCAGCCATCCACTCTCATGCCTCTCTACCTTTGCTCTTGCTGTTTTTTCTGTCTAAAATGACATATTCCCTTTATCTGCCTGTGAGATACTATGCCTCACCTCCAGAGAAGCCCTAACATTGCTAGAGATTTCACTTACCCTTCAACAAAGTGTTGCAATCTAGCTTTTTATGTTGCAGGCACTGCACAAGATGCTTTGCTAATTCCATCCTATTTAGTTCTCACAACATCGCTATAAGTTCATTATCTTCACTTTACATATGAAAAACTAACCTGTCCAAACCTGTGCAGATGGCTTCTGGTATAACTATGATTCAAACCCAGATCTTTGGATAACAGTTCTAGAGATATTGCCACCAGATTCTGCCAACAACTACGATAGCAAGAGATGTAAGGCAGGGGTGCACTAGCTTCCAATTCTGAGACTGACACTCAGATTCAGACAGCAGCCTGGCCTGAATTTAACAGTTACTCTGTTTGGGCGTTGAATTGGCCAGGCAAAATCAGCTGGTCATATGCCAGGGCTCTCTTATGCTTCAAGAGGTCTTTCCAGAAGTTGGCCTCCCTTGTAGCTCTCCATGGTACTGACATGACTTACATCTGCCAGCCCTAAAAGCCTGACACATTCTCCCCATAGGCACTATTTCCCCAAGTGTGTCCCCCATCTCCAACTTCGAATTTTGTTTTTCCCTATGCCAGATACTCCTCTCTCACATACCTAGTGAGTTTCTCATCATTCTTCAATACTTGGCTCCCATTGGCTTTCCAAGGTGAAGATGCCACATTAGCTTTTTAGAAAGAGTTCTTGGATACCTTCTATGTATCAGGCACTGTGGTGATGACTTTCAGAGGCAATACCTCTTATTACATACTAACATACTCTATGGCTTACTTACATATTATACTTATTATTTATTGTCTGTCTTCCACCACAAGGCCCACAAGGGCAAGGATTATTGTCTGTCCACTGATTTATTCTTGGTAACTAGAAAAGTGCCTGGCACATAGTAGTTGGGCAATCAATAACTGCTGAATGATTAAATAATTACTAAGGTATAGACAAACAACAAAAAATATTAAAAAAGCATTATGATTGCATTTCATATATAAGGGCTTGGGCAAAATGTCTTCCCCTTGGTGTTTCTTGTCCCCTTCCAGGTCCAAACTCACAGTGGGCACTGAGAGAACTGAAATGTCAGAGCCAACCTGGATAGAGATCAGAGCTTTTTACAAGGGATTGGTAGAATGAGGAGCCATTGTTCACCTACACAAGTAAATCTCAGAAGAATATATAGTCTTCAGTTGATGCCATTGAGACGCTCAACTTCTATTTATTTTTTAAATGTGTATTTATTTTTGAGAAAGAGAGAGACAGAGTGCAAGCAGGGGGGTAGAGGTAGGGCAAAGAGAGAGGGAGACACAGAATCGGAGGCAGGTTCCAGGCTCCAAGCTATCAGCAGAGTCCAATGCAGGGCCCAAACCATGCACCACAAGATCATGACCTGAGCAGAAGTTGGTCATGAGCCACCCAGATGCCCCAAGACTCTCAGCTTTTAAAAAGGAGAACTGAGACCAAGAGAAAGTTGTTAGTCACAAAATCTTTAAAGGAGTTTACTATGGTGGAAATAGGATGTATTGAATGAGCTCTACTCTTATTTATGTGACTCAGTGCATCCTGGCATCAGAGTTTAACCTGAAATCACAGTTAGAGCTCAGTATCTGCACAGAGACATCTCAGTCTGATAACAGGGTTCAGGTTTGTGTATGGGATCAGAGTTTAGTGAGTGGGTCCAAATCAATTAAGCCATTAAATCAAATAATATACACAAAATACTTGTACCAAAACTCGATCCCATTTGGTGAAATCCTTAATAAATCAGTCCCTCTTCCCCCAAATTAAATGGAATTCTACACAATTTTAAATGTTCCCTTATTAACCTTCTTCTTTCCTGGGCTCCTTTCTCTTCTTTAAGGAGCCCTTCTGGAGGTGCCTACATTAGGAAGGATCTGGAACATTATGATAGTAATTTTGGATTTTGTTTTAAAGATTATGAGAGTTAAAAGAGCCAGGGATAGATTCCAGGAATCCTGAACTCTTCATCACTGTCCTCCACTCTGTCTACCAACCCTGCAAATTCCATACCCCAAGGCCTGGAGCTAGACACACATTTTCTTAAAAATGTCCCTATTTACTGCCTCCCTGGGAACTTCCACTTGTAGGCAAGATGGAGTAATAGGGATAGGGTTTATCTTATTACCTGAAACAACAACAACAACAACATCCAGACAAAGATATGAAACAATGGTTTTCAAGACAGTTCATGACAAGCAACAAAAGACAAAGACCCCCTGAGAACAAGACACAAGCAAGGCAGACCTTACAACTTCCCCAGCTTACTTCACTGAGAGAGATTCTAGGCTTCAGAACAGGAGGGGGAACCCAAGGACAATCTGATGGACTCCCTGATTTGGGAAGTCAGAGCTGACAGTCCAAGGATAGCAAGACAGTGAGAGTTCATAAGACAGAGCACTCGAGAGAGAGAGAGCACTGCACAGAGAGAAATACAGAGATCTATAGAGGTTTCACCTCAAGTATTGAGTGCATATGTGTGAGGAAACTACACGAGGCACAGGAAAGATCCATTAGTTCCCACCATTCACACAGCATCAAAAATAGTACCTGTTCTCCCCAAGAAACTTGAAGAAAAAAATGATTATAATTCACAGAGCATGGGTAGAACATTCAGAAGGGTCTTACCTCAATAATGGGTATTAATTAGCTCTAGACTAGAAGATGCTCTGGTCCTGCCTTAAAAACCTTCAAATCAAAACCCAAAAGGATCAACTGTTTACAAGTATCTTAACTGCATCCCAGAACAAAGCTCAAGAATATTTTACAAAACGCAAAAAATATCCAGCCCCCAACAAGGTAAAATTCAGTGTCTAGAACCCAGTCAAAGATCACCAGGCATGCAAAGAAGCAAGAGAATATGACCCACACTGAGGAGAAACATCAATCAGAACTGACACAGATATTAGAATTAGGAAACAAAGACATAAAACAGACACACAATTATATTCCTTATGTTTAAAAAGTTTAAATAAAGTCATGGAAGATACAAACAAAAGGCTCAAATTTTAAACTTCTAAAGGTGAAAACTGTGAGGTCTGAGATAAAAAATACATTGGGTTGAAGGCAGATTAAACCCTACAGAAAAATCTGTTAGTGAAGTTGAAGAACTAGAAATAGAAGCTATTTAAGGTGAAACACAGAAAAAATAACAGGCAATTTTAAAATGAGAAGATCATCAATAACCTGTGGGGCAACTTCGTTCAACCTTAAATATGTACAATTAGAACCCATAAAGGAGGGGAGAAGACAGAAAAATTATTTGAAGAAATAATGCCTGAAACTTTTTCCAAATTTGATGAAGACTGTAAACTCACAGATCTACGAAGCCCAATGAACCCCAAACACAAGAAAAATGAAGAAAACTATATCAAGACACATCATAATCAAATTTTTCAAAACTAGTAATAAAAGAAAATATTAAAAGCAATCATAGGCAAAGGAAACATCATATACAGAGGAACAAAGATGAAGTGAAAACAGATTTCTCATCAGAAACAATGCAAACCAAAAGACACTGAAGTATCATCTTTAAAGTATAGAAAGCAAGCTGTCGACCTATAAGAATACATAGTGAAAATACCTTTCAAAGGGGAAAGTAAAAGAAAATTTTTTTCAGACACACAGAATCTGAAAGAATTCATCACCAACAAAACAGCACTATAAGAAATGTTGTAGGAAATACTTTAGTCAGAAAGAAAATGAAACCAGATAGAAATAGAAATCTCCAAGATGGAATGAAAAATATGAGAAATGGCCACTACATGGGTAAATGTACAAGATTTCTAAATTATTGTTTAAATCCCTTTAAAAAAATAATTGACTTTAGGGTGTATAGAGTTTTAGCTTTATAAGATGAAATGAGTTATGGAGAAGGATGGTGATGGTTGCACAGCATTATGAATGTGTTTAATGCCACTGAACTATACACTTATAATGGTTAAGATGGCTAATTTTAGGTTATGTGTATTTTACTACAATAAGAACTAAATTTTACTACAATAAGAATTAAAAAATCATTGTTTAAACAAAAATAATAACAATGTATTGCGGTATTTATAAGTAAAATGTATGACAAAGTCAGCCTAAATGTCAGGAGAGAAGAAATGGAACTATATACTATTTTAAGAGTCCCATACTCTATCTAAAGTGCTACAATCTCACTTGAAGGTAATGCAATGTTGAAGATATATACTATAAACCCTAAAGCAGCCACTACAATACATACCAAAGAGTTAATAAGCCAACAAAAGAGATGAAATGGAGCCATGAAAAAATGCTGTCCATCCAAAAGATGATAGGTGTAAACCTACCCCACTCTGCATCAATAATTACATGAAATGTAAATGGCTCCCTGCCTCCCTGGGCCTGTTGAAATGACCATATGAAGAGCACTCATCTCTCATAGCTGGATTCAATCCTCAAAGCCATCTCTGAAATAGATCACAGTTATTGTCTCCTACCACAGATTAGGAAACTGAGACCTCCTCTGGGAAAGTAACTTGCTCAGGTCAACAGCAAGTTAGCAAATGAATCACCACCCTCCTTCTTCCCAAATCAAAGCTGCTTCAACCCAACCCTAAAACAGACTCCTCCCTTCAGAAACTCATTTATTCCTATCTACCCCCACCTCTTCTCTCTCTCTCTCTCCCTCAAAAGAAGAAATACAATTTGACATGAATTAATGATGAGCCTGCCTGGCCAATTACCAGGGCTAAGTGCCCTCCTGCTGGGAGCGGCTCCCACAAAGCACTAAGTGATGTGGGCCAAGCTGAGCCCCCCCTCCCCCAGCCAGTCCCAGCGCCCTCCTGGGTCCAGGCTTAGAGGAAGCAGCTTTCCAATTAGCTCTTGCCAGACAGACTGGCTTCTCTACACAGCAAATTGGGTTACAGAGCTCTCCTCCAGCTGGCCTCGTTGTCTGGTCCCACTCGCCCCAGCAGAGAGGAAGCTAATCAACTGTGAGGCCAAGCCTGCAGGTTTCAGGCATCCATGAAGGAAGGTCCATGCAGACCTCAGCCCTGTCCCACTAAGGTGGCATTCCATAGCCGAGTAGATTTCCCCTATAATGGACAGATAATGGCCTCAGAGCCCTGGAATCCAGGCTTCTGAGCTAAACAGAGCAAACAGTGCTCAAGGGAAAGAACCCCGGTGTCCTATACTTTCACCCATCTCATAGCCACTTCCAGGAATAATGTAGGAGGTTGCTGGGCTTTTTTCTTTCTTACTTTTCTAGCACGTCAACGATAGCCCAGATGTCACTTGAATTTGAAGGGAAACGTGAGGAAATGGGAGCCTGGGACCTCATGGCGATGTCTTAGACTCCGTGTTCCCTCTTTCTGGACCAGCCACGGGGCTCTGACGAGGGCCTGTCCTGCTGCTCAGCTGCTCCCTCTAGTGGGCATTGCCACATCACAGTGCTGAGCACCACTTCCCTCCACCGCCCTCCCCACCCCCCCCCCCACCCCCGCCAGAGCGAAAATACAGGCTCAGCCCTTAACAGTTTAAGCAATAATTTCAGAGACACTGTCACACAAGTCCTCACAATCACTCTGTAAAGTAGCTGAGCAAGGGTTGTGGTTCCCATTTTAGAGATCAGGAAGCACGTTTGGACAGATGAGGAGAAAGCTCAGAGTCAGTGTGAAGCAGGGCTGGTCCTAAAGCCCAGGTCTCTCTCCAAACCAGTGCTGTACTGGGAATGCTCTCAGCCGCCTTTCACTGACAGTGTGTTTTACTTACCCTGCAGGCCTGAGGGTTGGGTGTGCCCTCTTATAGACTGTAACCCTCACCCTTACACAATATGCACATTGCAGTTAGACTGAGCAAGAGGGAAGGGTCCTAGCACCACATACCCCGTAACCATCATACCAGCTAGCCAGCCAACACATACTTGTGAGCATCTAGCATGATCCAGGTGATAGGGACTCCAAAGTGAATTAGACCAACTCCCTGTCCTCAGGGACCCCACAGGCCTATTGAGAAAATAAACAGGTAATGGTAATGTTGTATGAACAGTGCAACGATGGGGGTGACACAGAGCCTGGGAGGTATACAGGACAGGCTCTTGGCCCAGAGGAGAGGTGACACCTGACCTAACCAGAAGAGCCAGTAGGAATCCACTGGCAAAGATGGAGGGCTGAGCAGGTAGAGAATATTCCAGGCAGAAGAAATTGTTTTTAAAATTTTTTTTTCAACGTTTATTTATTTTTGGGACAGAGAGAGACAGAGCATGAATGGGCGAGGGGCAGAGAGAGAGGGAGACACAGAATCGGAAACAGGCTCCAGGCTCCGAGCCATCAGCCCAGAGCCTGACGCGGGGCTCGAACTCACGGACCGCGAGATCGTGACCTGGCTGAAGTCGGACGCTTAACCGACTGCGCCACCCAGGCGCCCCAGAAATTGTTTTTAAAAAGAGAAGTCACAGGATGTCTTCAGAAAACTTTCAGTCTGGCTGTAGCCTAGAGCATGAGGGTGCAGAGAGGCATGGCATGGGACTGAGATGCAGCAGGGTCAGACCATGAGACTCCCTGCATGTCCAGCTGCACAGGTCAAGGCTTTGTCAGAGTCAGCTCCCTATGAAGTGGTGGCTGCAATCCCATAGCTAGGTAGGTTTATAGCCAAATGTTCTTATACCCATCAGGGAGCTGAGCAGAGACAGGGCCTCTGGGGAGTGAGCAGCTGGTGATGCTGAAAAGCGTCTGCCAGGAGAATTCAGCTGCGAACACTTCCCATTCCCAAGAGGTCAAGAGGCCCTGTTGTTCCTCCCTAGTGGAGGCCCTGAGATCACACTGTCATCCATAATTCAGTCAACAAACACTCACTGGGCCTCCTGTCTGTGCCAGGCTCTGAGCTAAGCTCCAGGGGCACAGAAATAAAAAGACATGGTTCTTGCCCTTGAGAGAGATGTACAGTCCTGGGGGAAAGGGAGCCAGAGGGGAACAGACTGGGAATTTATCACAGTGTAGTGAGATGGAAGATGGGTACAGAGGAGGAACAGCAAATCTTATATGGGAGCCAAAGGGGTGAGGGGATTTGAGAGCTAGGCTTTAGAGTATAGGTAGGCATTTGCCATGCAGGAAAAGGAATTGTAGGAACCAGGAATGGTACATAAAGCATAAAGTCATGAAGGCACATTGAGGAACAGGGAGAAGCAGACGGTGGCTGTGTGATGAGCTGCCTGGTCAGACCATGGGAAACTAGACTTGCCAAGCCAAAAAGCTGGGATGCTCGCCTAGTCAGGTTTCAGTTTTATAAAGGTGACTCTGGCAGAGACCAAGTGGCTGAAGCAGAGGGCTAGAGTGGAAGGATTGGATCCAAAAGGCAGTACTGAGGCAGAATTGACAGGGCCAGGGGCCAGACGGACTGACTGTCTATAGGAGGAAACATTCATTTGTATTTTGCTCTTTTAATTGCCAAGTTCTGCTAAGCAAACCTCTTCTGCAGCGCACATGTGAATATTGGATAAGCTAGGGTAAGTGAAAATCCCTAGTACGCACACCCCCACCCCCACCCCCAGTAAACATGAAGTCAACACTCAGTGAGGATCTACTGTAGCTGACTCCCTCTACATGATTCAAGGAGTGAGTAGATGAATGAGTAATAAGCAAACAAATGGATGAAGGAATTGGTGGCCTGTGGACCCCCAGCAGGCAGCATCAGAGCCACACAAGTCTCTATGCCAAAAGTCCTGGGGAGATGCTATCCAGGAAACTAGCTTGGTAGTATGTGTTGCTTAGGGAGGCTGGGGGTGGGGGTAGGGGGTGTGGTGGTGGTAGAAGCACGGGGAGTAAATTTCAGAGTTTGCCTTGGGGCTTGGGGTCCGGTTGACCCTCTCTAGCCTTCATTCTTTTGGCTTGTATCAGGCAATGGAGGGTTGACGGGTCTACACCTGACCTAAGGAGACTCCATCTCTGGAATACAGGTTTGGATGTGGCTGTCCCACCCTCACTGTGGCAAACCTCAATAAGTCAGAAGATAACCTGTGAGAAATGGAAGAAACCTCAGGGGAGTAATTGACATCACTTAGTCCTATGATGCATAGGCACTGTGCAAGGTACATTATACCTACTATCTCATTAAATATAGCAGTCCTGAAAAGAAGAGAGTCTTATTGACATTTTACTGATTAGGAAACTGAGGCATGGAAAGGCCTAACCTTTCTTAGGCCATCAAATAATATCCTGGACCAAGTCCACCAACTTATCCATAATTAAAGCATTAGGGCATCTGGGTGGCTCAGTCTGTTAAGAGTCCAACTTTGGCTCAGGTCATGATCTCACAGTTCATGGGTTTGAGCCCCGCATCGGGCCCTCTGCTTATGGCACAGAGCCCGCTTTGGATCCTCTGTCCCCCTCCCCCACTCGTGTGCATGCTCTCTCTCTCAAAAATAAACATTTAAAAAAATATGTAAGATTAAATAGCATTATAGAAAGTTGGAAAAACAGAGAAAAAGTGCTTACAATTTTATCATCCTAACACAGCAGCTGTTCTTTCACATAGCTCCGATATACTTGGTACATACTTGAGGTTTTATTATTCGTGAAATTTTGTCTTACTTTTTTCCTTATTTAACACTGTAACATAAGTATTTTTCCAGACTACTATGTCACCTTCAGAACCACTATTTTTGATGGCTTCAGACTGTCAAATCAGGTGTAAACACCAGATTTTATTTAACCATTTCCCATAGTTGGGTACTTAAATTGCTTCCAATCATTTGATATTATAATCAATCTTTTCTTTTATTAGAATTGCCTTTTTGTAGCAGTATTATTTCCTTAGGGCAGATTCCCAGAAACAGAAATACCAAGTCAGAGGGTCTGAACATTTTTAAGGCTTTTGATATCTGCTGCAGATAACTTTCTCATGGGATCTTTCTACTTCATTCCCCATATCTGGATGCCTTCTTTAACTCTCTTTCAAGCCCACTTTCCCTAACACAGCACCTCCCTCACCCTCAGTCCCTCCTTATCTGTGAGGTGGAGCTAATGACCCTCCCCTACTAACCTCATGAGCTGTAGATAAAATGATTTGGAGACCCTCGTAAAGAATAGCAGGTTATACAGCATAGTGATTATATAGCACAACTTTTGGCACCAGACTACACAGCTCTGAAGCCCGTATCTGCCACTCCGAAGCTGTGTGACCTTGGGCAAGTTAATTAACCTCTCTGTACTTCAGTGTCCTCATCTGCAAAGCAAGAGTGATGAAAATAATAGCAACCCCTTTGGGTTGTAGATGAAGCTTTAAGAAGTTATTTTGTGCAGAAAGCACAGTGAAAGCCATGGTTGTAATAAGGTGATGTATGATGTGGGAGGCAGCCATAGCAGAAAAGGCTTCAGCATTCCTTGCTATAGGGGCTGCCCAGAGGGCAGGGGCCAGTAGCCAGGTGTCTGACAAAAGTACTTTCTGTGGTAACAACTCATCTAGCTCCATGGCAGTGACCATTACTCCCTCCCTGAAGCCTGCATAGTGCAAGTCTGGGTCTCTCTTACTCCCCCCTCCACTCCACCCTCTGGCTGCTGTGGCCTGATCTTATCCCTTTTTCATCAGGCTGCCTAACTGACCGGAAAATGCAAACGCATCCCTAAACGCGTGCAACTGCCCCCTCCCTCAGCCCTCTCCCCCTTCCGGGAAACCAGCCCCAGCGCCAGCCTGACGAGCAGCACTTAATTCTTTATTGAAAACCATTAACTGGAGTTCAGTTCTCTGAGCCCCAGTTTCAAATTACCCACAGGAAACGCCAGGCCGAGAGAGTGGCTTTCAAGGGCAGAGCCATCTCCTCTAAGAGACTGGCTCCAAGACCCTGACTGTGGGGACTCTTTTGAGAGACAATGACAACAACCACAACAGCAACAACAACCATCAGTTTAATTCCTAGAAGCACAAGAACTGATGAAGCACCCTGCTCTTCTTCCTCTTCCTCTCCCGCTTCAGTAATAGCCCAGCGCAGTAGGCCTGGAAAGAAATATTATTGCCCCATGATGGATGAGAAAGCTGACAGCCATGGGATCACAGGCAAGCAGGGTTGAACTGAGAACTTCAGATCTCCCCAACTGAGCCCTATCACCCTCCAGTCAACACCTCATGGGCTACCCACAGTAGGGAGACAGGTGAAGAAGATGGGACTGAGCCCTTGATGAGCTAAAGTCCTGATTGGGAGGGGAGACATGAAAAATGCCTAAACTAGAGCCTCAGAAACCCAGTGCTACCTCTGGGCCTGCCACTAACTACCTGGCACATTGTGCGGTTAGTTATTATTCTGGGAATATGGACAGGAGTGAGGAAACTGAAGATTTGAAAATGTGTCTTCAGTCTTCTTTACCAAGATTTCTAACCAACCAGAAACTTCATTCATTCATTCATTCATTCATTCATTCATTCATTCATTCTGAATTGTTTACTGTCACCTATGTGCCTAGGCACTGAGCAAAGTAATTTGCAAATAGTACTCCCTGACTCCTCCAAACAGTCTTTGGAGGTAGGTAATATCACCATCCTCACTGCCCAATGAGGAAAGTGAGGCTCGTGGAGGAAAATGAGACTCATTCATGATTGTACATCAGTGGTAAGATCTGAACCCAAGTCAACCTGACTCCCTGATTCTTGCTGCTTTTTTGTTACTATTACAGTTACAGTTCTACAAAAAGTACACTATGGCCCCACAAGAGCACAGAGAGAATAAAGACCTGTGTGGGTCTCCAGGAAGGTTTTCCAGAAGTGGTGGCATCTGAGTTGAAGGATCAGTAAGACTTGGCCAAATGGGAAAGGCAGGGAAGAAGGTTCTGCAAAGGCACAAGAGCACAGGCCAGGGCTAGTAACCATCCAAGGATATGGCACATTAAGACAAGTCAGGAATTGCTAAGCCATTGGAACTGAGCACAGAGGGTACAAAGGAACAATGCCCTCTGGGAATGCACAGTCCAGGAGAGAGACAGAAATGTATAAAATGACTTGGTATTTGAGGCAAACTGGGTAATTTTTATCTAAGAACAAAGAGCTATCTGCTTCTGTGTCTCACCTTCTGCTCACAGTAGCCCAAGAAGCCACTGAACAAGAGGGCCTGGGGCTGGGGGGCAGGTAAGAAGTTTTGACTTCAGAGACCAGGAGCCTGCTTCCCAGAGGTTGTGCAACTTACCACCTCTCTGAACCTCAGAAGGGGAACTTCTCTACAAAGCAGTCACCAATACCTGCTTCCCAGCACTGCACATTACTATACCTGATCCTAGTTAGAAAATAATAAAAAGATTGGATTTTATTCTAACTTACCTAATTATACAAATGTAGATGCTGAGGCTCAGAGGCATTAATAACTTGCCTATGGACACACCAGAAAATGCTTGATCTGAAATTTGATCTCATATCTGGTAGATTCCTCTGCCTACTGTCACTTCCACCCACAGATCCTAGTTTAGCCCTCTGGTGCCCAATGTAATAAGCCTGCTCCTCTGCCCACAATGCCCCTTTGGATGGATGAAGACAACAGCTGTGTCCCAAAATCTCTACTTCCCAGCCAAAAACTCCCAGATTTTCACAATATGATTTCAGCCCTCAACAGGGTTTAGCTGTCCTTGAGAAAGAAACAGGGAAGAATAAACAATAGAAGGAGCTCCTTAGTGCCCTGACCAGATGTGAAACATCCCCTGCTTCAGGACCAACAGCCAGAATCGCACAAACTCCTCATGGAAAACAATAGTAACAGCCTGTTTGCTTTCCCCAGTCCATAAACTGTCACAGCCAAGCTGGACACCAGCTTTGAAACCCAAGGGACCTGTCTCCACCTAAACCTTGTCTCTTCTCTGCCCCAGATGGTCCTTATTTGAGCTGGATCCATTTTTTTGGCCACCTTGCTGAATGCGGTATACACTCATTCCAGAAAATGCTGACCTCTGCTCCAGGCCGCCTTGTCGGCAGTTTCCCAGACATGGCTCGACTGTTTATTTATTTATTTTTGTGTTAGCAAAGAGGAGAAAATCACATCGGCCTAAAATGAATACTAATGAAATGCCTTCGTTAGCTTCCTTTGTGATGAGAATGAAAAATCGGATTTCCGCAGAATTGCAAGCCATATATTTCTTTCCCCCAACCTTTTTTTTTTTTTTTGCCCTTTCCTCTGATAGGAAGATTACGGACAGCCAAGAAGGAGAGTAAAGTCATTTCATAAAAAATATCTGCATTTTTAAGGGCGCCTTTGTTGCAGAGGGACGTGGCAGTGCAATTTCTCCAAACCCACTTTTCCCAGCCTGTAAAGCAAATGTACCTATTTGTCCTCTGCTGCAACAATGCCAGCTGCATTCAATCAACTGAGAAGCTGCAAGCCATAAACCTTCTTCCCCAGCTAGGGGGGTGAGGTGGGGGGAGGGAGCAAGCAAGAGAGGAGGCATGCCATAAAAATTCATCAGAATAATGTAGGGATGAGACGCGCTCCGATCGCCGGCAAGCAATCAACCAATCACTCATTCTGTGGCATTTACAGCACGTCTCATTCCCCTGTTCCTTAAGGACAATTGATTTTTCCTGATTCCATTAGCATAACGGCGTGGAAAATGTCTGCAGTGCAATATTTCTGGAAAGTTCCAACAAGTAGGCTGGGCACTGGAGTGTGACCATCTCCATAAAGCTTCCTCAGGCTCTGCGGCAGACATCACCACAGCCGCAGCAAAGTGCCCAGAGAGAATGATACAGCCTCCAAAACTTGGGGGCCAAGGGCACCTGAGGGGTGTCAGAGCAGGTAATTGGCACCAATATGAAACCCCTCAATTTCTCATTCCTGGACAAAGAAGCACTCTTTTCTGCAAGACGGGGTCCTATGGTATGGTAAGGAACAAGCAAAATGCACCCAGCCCAGGAGGGGCTGAGTCACAGATCCTATGTCTACTTGCGGCCTTCCAAGTCTTCTGGATTTAGGAACTGAGAAAACAATACTTAATATAATTATTCCTTTGTGTGTGAACAGGAGGCTGCGGTAGTGGGTGCCCAGAAGCCGTTATTCTACTCCTCTGTCAGCTGGGTCCCCACCAAAACAGCATGTGCATGAAGAGGGAATGTGAGGAGTTTGGGGACATGCAGATCTGAATTCAAATTCTGGCTCTCCCTTTTATTTTGTGTGTGGCCATAGGCCACAGTTAATTGGCATCTCTGATCCTCTTCCATAAAGTTTCTTTTTATGGAAACTGGGGACCTCATTACTTCACAAGTTGTTGGGAGAATTAAATGAGAATATGTGAAAAGCACCTAGCATGGTGCTGATGCATAGTGACTGTTCAGCAAATCAAATTCTCCTTCCTCTCTCTATCCCCAAATTTCAATTCCCTCCTTTCCACCAGCAACACAGTTCTCTCACAGTGTCAGCTTCAGCTGGCAAGGTGGTAAATCTTTCAGTGCCAAAAGGAAACATGTAAAACCCAGGATATTTCCATCTACTGTTGCAAGTGAGATGAAAACCTGGCTGTGCCTTTTAGAATGAGCTTGGGGGGACTCCTTCCTCTTGCTCAGTCTCCTGAGTCAGCCCCTGCCTCTCTCTCACCCCCTCCTTTATTCTCACAATGCACCAGAGGGACCTTTCTAAAACACACATGTGACGTTTTCAAGCCCCTGCTTAAAACTACCCAGTAACTCCTCACTGCCATCTGGTCTCTCCAAGATTCAGCTCAGGCTGGTCCTCCTCCAGGAACCCTTCTTTGATCCCACAACCTTTGTGCATATCTCACACTCTGCTGTGATTATCTGTGTCCACGTTTTCTCCATCCTAGATGGTAGGTTCCCTAAGGTCAGTTTTCCAGTTCTGAGTCTCTGGCATCTCTCACAGCACCTGATACTTAATAGATGTTTGGTTTATGTTGTTGAGAAAACCAACTTACAAAGGCAGTGCTGATCTCTTTGGCTAAGACTCTAAGCTTATTTCAGAATTTGTAGGCTGCTTCGGTGCTGGCCATGGTCCTGAATCCTTCAGTACTGAGGAGAGAAGGAAGAAGTAATAAAGAAACCCTGAGTATGGTGAAAACAATACACATTCATTCAGATAACCTCTAAACAAACAGTGTTTGCAGAGCATAAGGAAGGCAGGGATTCTGGGGGAATTAAGTTCCAGTCCTGGCTGTGCTGTGAATACTCTGCTCAAGACACAAAACCTTGCTGGGTCTCCATTTTTCTCATCTGTCAAATGTGAATTTGACCTTCCCATGTCACAAGATTGTTCTAAGGATTACAAAGATGATGTCTGTGAATCTATTTGTAACCTTTCTCTTGTTAAAAAATGTTTATTTATTTTTATTTTGAGATAAAGAGAGACAGAAAGAGTATGAGTGAGGGAGGAGCAGAGAGAGAGAGGGGAGAGAGAGAATCCCAAGCAGGCTCCATGCTGTCAGCACAGAGTCCAATGCAGGGCTTGATCTCACAAACCTGAGATGACGACCTGAGCTGAAATCAAGAGTCAGATGCTCAATGGACTGAGCAACTCAGGAGCCTCACTTTGTGACCTTTCTTAAAGTGCCTTCCATGAAAGAACTCTGAAGTTCCTTCCAGCTCATTCAGTGCTCACTGATTGAGAGTTACCTACATTGACCATCTCCACTTCTTTACCTCCAATTTAAATTTAGCCCACTCCTGTGTGGCTTTTGGACCTATGACTCTGACAAAACAGCCCTCAGTAATGACCTTATGCTGCTAAATCTATTGATATTTTTCAGTCCTTACTATACCTGCTCTCCTAGAACCATGCCTCTTGTTTTTGAGCACTTATCTTAGGCTGTAATTATACATTCATTTGTTGACCATTTTATTAAGGCTCACTCCCCAACTAGACTGTAAACTCCATGAGAATAGAAACTGCATCTATTTTTGCTTAACACTGCATCCCCGGGTCCTGACATGATGTTTACAGGGAGCAGCCTCCCCAGTGAAATAGGAGGAAGGCAGGCAATGCTCAGAGCAGACATGGCCATTCCAGCACTGACAGACACCAATAGATGACCTGAAACCTCTCTGTAAGTCCCTGAGTCAACAACCTAATACCAGAGCTTCTCTGCCTGATGAGACCTGGAGCCCTGAGGAGGCCCCTCTTGAGAAACATTGAGGGAATTATGATGACTGGCATTGTGCCCAGCAGCATGAGTACAGAGGCATCAATACTTACTTACAGAGTTAAATATTGTGGGATAAGATCTGGGGGGATCATTGACCCCAGATACCTTGCTGTACAGAGAATGAAAATCAAGGTCAGAGAATAAATGTGATATGTCTAAGATCTCACAATGAGTCAATGTACTCCACAGTCCAGAAAGAGCAAGAGGCAGAAAGTGTGATCTCTCAGATCCCCTGGGCCCTCTGCTCTGGGCCACCACAACACCTAGGTTTTCCTCTACCATAACATATATCTCCATAGGCTTTCATTATCTGTTCACATATCTGCCTCCCCCTAGAGGATAAAGATGGTGTCTGGTTAATCTTTGTATTTTCAGGACCTAGTTCAATGCAAGATATATAGAAGTCACACTGGATGGTGAAAAGATTGGAAGAGTGGATGTTGAGGTATAAGAAGGGTGACTGGGAACCAGTACAGATCCCCACACAGCCTCAGAATCCCACCCAGCTGAAGATCCCAGGAACAAGGGATGGTCAGTCTCAGGCCTGGATGTCCCCCAAATCCAGACTTGGGCTCCATGGTGAAATCTCTGACATAGATCTGCAACTGAGTTCCTGCTGAATTTCCCACCTGGCCATCCAAGAAAGCCAGAGTCATCCCATAATCTCCTGAGAATGACAGAACTTCAGAGTTTACGATTCATCTTTACAGGTAACACAAAGTACAAAATACTATCAGCATTTGAAATTGAAGTTATTTTATCCATTCCATAGGATACAGAAGCAGGGGCTTTGCAGTCAAAACCCCCAAGTATAAATTCCAACTTCTCCACTTACATCTGTACACCCAAGTCTATAATGTGGATTTATAAGTATATAGAAAATATTGACTTTGCCTTCAAGAAGCTTATAATCTAGTAATAGGAAAAAGACATGTCTACAAGAATTCTAATGCCAGGTAGGATGTGACTAAAAATCTCTCAAAGAGATGATAGGGGAGGCTCACAGCCAGCTGAGAAGAAAGCTTTATGGAGAAAATAGCCTCTCATCCGATCTTGAAAGATACATGGGATTTTTTTTAATTTTTAAAGTTTATTTATTTTGAGAGAGAGAGAGAGCACAAGCTGGAGAGGGGCAGAGAGAAGGAGAGACAGAGTCCCAAGCAGTCTCCACACCATTAGCACAAAGCCAGATGCAGTGCTCAAACTCACATACTATGAGATCATGACCTGAACTGAGATCAAGAGTCAGATGCTTAACCAACTGCACCATGCAGATGCCCCATTTTTCATGGGATTTTAAGGCAAAGAAAGAGCATTCCTAGTGAAGGAGGAAGGAGAAAAGAATGGAGCATGTTCCTGGAATGGGAAGTAAGCATGTTTGACTGAAGGGTTTAGGTAATCTATGGAATATAAGCAGAAGCTGGAGCTATAAAAGGAAGTTAAGCCAAAGTAGAGACTTGAATGACATTCAAGAAGTTTAAAAAATTTGTGCAAGGACACATAAAGTCAGTGGGGGAAATCTATGATTGGAATTCAATTCTCTTCTCTTTAACCACTTTGCCTTCATCTTCAACATGAGTAATGGCACAGCAATTGGCATGGGCAGAGGACTGTCCCATTATAAAAAGTACATGAAAAATAAATAATCAGAATTAGTGTGACTGGCTGTGGGGCAGAGGCTCAGAGCCTCTGACAAATAAAAGTGTGAATTACAGGATGAAAGCAAGGAAATATGTTCTTCCCCCACATCTCTACAAGTGGCATATTCTACTGCCCATCAAAACCATGCTTAGAATAGCTAACTCTTATGAATGAATATAAATCTTTGCCATGGGCACATAATGTTGATACATTTAGTGTCAATTAAACATCCAAATAGCAGGGCTTTTTTCTTCAAAAATATGTACCTCTGCTGAGACTTTTCATGGCAAAGGCAAAGGTAAATTTCAGGCCAGCTCACAAATTCTGAATTATCACAAAGTGAAAATTTGTTAGTAGAAAGAAGGTAAGATTGAAGCCAGGTTGATTGTTGAGATATTCAGCAACTTTAGAATCTTCTATCCAAATGTTTTAGCATCTCCAAGGCTTTAACAAATTGATTTATTAGAATGGCACCATGGGCTCAGCCAGTCCCAGGTCCAAGGATCTGCTCAAACATTACCTGACTGTGTGACCCTGAGACCTTTGCTCCACCTATTCAATATTGTGGGCCTATCTAATATTGTGAGGACAAAATAAATCAGATAATAAAATACAAGAGTTTCACTGGGAGAAACTAAAGAATACCCAGAGTTCATATAGTTGGGACAGGAGCTCCAGCTCAGGAATTCAAAAGCAAAGTGGGGATGGGGGTGGGGCAGTGCTGGTCCCAGGCTCTCAGCTACTTTCTCTTCCCACCAGAATGGGGTGAGACTCAAGGTGTGGCTGAGGATGGGGATAGAGCCTGAGCATATCTAGCTTTGGAGGAGTCTGAATTAGGGGAAGAAGTTGAAAGTGTGGCAGAGTCTGATGCTCATTCTCTATGAAGGCACACACCTAGTCAAGGAAGAGCAGTACCCAACTTTTCTGCATCCTTCAAAACCCTGTTTAGATTACATTGGCTCTGAGATGCTTTCCATGACCTGTTCCCTAGATTTGATTAATCCCTCCCTCTGCCTTTCTGTTGTGACATCTTCCTCACCATATAAATCAATGTCAGTTTACACGCCCATCTCTTCTTCCAGAGTGAGAGTTTCCCCTGGAGGCACAGACTCACATCTGAGGCATCCTTGGGTCTCCAGGGCCTGCTCAAGAGTTCCACTCAAGTACAACTCAGGAACTGTTTGCTGAACTGAAAGAGAGTACACATCCAAAAGGAACTTCAGGGACTTGAGAAGAGCAGTGATTTATATGTAGAAGAGATGCTTCTTGGAGGAGGAACATGAGGAAAAGAAAGCCTTGTTCAGGGGTTCAGAGAGAGGAAGAGGACAGATCCTGTCCCTGCTCTTTGAGGGAGGCAGAGGTCATTTCTAGGACTGAGCTGAGCCTCTTGCCTGTACCAAAGAATGTTCAAAGAATGTTCAGATGCCCTCACAGTCTCTAGGCTGAGCCTTTCATAATGAGGTCCATCAGCAATTATGTTTTTCTAATGAAATTCAACTATTTAAAACCAACCTTAAGCTGATGAACACCTTTGGAACCTTACAGGAAAAATGCAGATGAACACCCCACTTTTTGCAGACGGTCCTCAAATATTAAATTGAGACTACTGTCTGGGCAGAGTGTTCCTTATGGCCATCTGAGGGATCTTTCCTAAACCTGTCCATATCACAGCCAAAGTAAAAGTCAAACTAGCCCAGCAATACTCCTCTCCTCAAACTTCACCAAACACAATTCATATCTCTGTGCCTTTGCAGATGCTGTTCCCTCTGCCAGGAATTCTCTCCTCATTTTCCCAACTCTACTTCACCTGCCTACTCAGCCCCAAACATAAGATCTGATACACATTAGAAACTACCTGAGTTTGGGTTTCCTCAGAAACAGATTCTAAAACAAGGATTAAACTGCAGGTAGTGTATTTGGAAAGTGGTTTCAGGAAACTCTAGAAGGGATATTGGGAAGTGAGCTAAGGAAAGGAAGGCACCAATAGAGGGTGTATTTTTAAGCAAGTTACCTCTACAAGTTGGTGGAACGTAACTGCAGGAACCAGTGTAGAACTTCTGTCTCAGGATATCCCACCTGAGGGGTGAGAGAGCTGGGGTATGTATCCACCAGCTGCCATTACTTATTGGCTGAAAGCTGCTCTCTGTATGCTAACACCCTGGTACTTCTGGCCTGCCCGTTATGCTCAGAAATGGTAAATTCTGGGGGCATATGTGTGGGCACTGACAGCATCTGCTTCAGACACCTATAAATTTTGCTGAATGAATGACACACAAACAACTCAATAATGATAATAATAATTAACTAATATTTGTAATAAATAATAATTACTAATATTTTTGCTATATGTCAGACAGAGTATAAGTACTTTATACATACTTTTTCAGTCTCCCAACAACCCTGCAAGGTAAGTTGCTAGTATGTCTATTTTACAGATAAGAAAATAGAGGCACAAAGAGCTAAGTAACTTGCCCAAGGTCACGCAGCTAATAAATGACAGAACCAGGAGTGAATCTTGACAGCCTGGCATGTAGGTGACCCATTCACTCTACCTACACACTCTGGAGATGCTCCACTTTGAAACCCTGGGGCTGCCATTTCATGGCAATGTAACCTTGGACAAGTTGCTAGTCTTCTAAGTCTTAATTTCCTGATCTGTGAAGTGGGGATCATGTCACATGATTCCTGCACACACAGCAGAAGTTAACATATCAGGGCTGGGCTAGACCTTGGTCTCCATTTGTACAAGGAACTATAAAGCCTCTCCCAGCTCTAATGCTCTGTAGTTTTAAAACTCAAACAACATCTGCCATCCTCCTGTGACAACCTCATTCAGGCACACAGTCCTTTAAGAACCTCATTTGTCTGTTCCATGAAAGTAGAAGTGAGCCCAGAGTAATAAGGTGGAGAGGAGCCTGTCTTTGTGCCTACCACTCCTCCCACTGAGCTAAGGATCTTGACATACTGGCTACAGGAAATTCCAACCCAGAGCCTGGGCTAGGGATCAGATTCAAATCTCAGCCTTCACTGTGTGGCCTTTAGCAAGTCACTTCACTCATTCAAGTGTCAATTTCCTCATCTGTAATGTGGTGATCACAATTCCTACCCCAGAGGATTGTGATGAGTGTGATGGAAAGCCCCAGAACACAGTAGGTGCTCAAGGACAGGCAGCTACACATTCTTTGTTATGAAGAAGTATGCTATATATTTCCATTAGGGTAGAAAAAAAATCTCAATGTTCACTTTAATTCTAAGCCCCGGAGGCCTTTAGCAGGGCTGACAACTTCGTCTGGAGTATGGTAAATATTTGTCTATTTCAGAGGCAGCATTTATCTTCTAAGGCGCTCGTGCCAGTCCCTGTGCTGACAAGCAACTTGTTTATTTATTACCCTAATAACAAATAGATTGTCAGGCCTGGAGGCTCCACATGCACATGGAGTTCGGGCCTGCTTCAAGCCCCAGCTGCCCAGGCCCTGGCCAGCTCTGTGGGGTCTGGGGAGCTGGGGGCGGGGGGGGGGGGGCACCAGAGACCTGGCTCCTTCCATGTCCTGCCTTTTGTTTTTCTATTTGTTCTATCCAAAAACTCCCTTACAGAGCCTACACTGTGAAGCCTTGCCCTGGGCTGGCTCTGGGCTGCAGGGAAGAACCACATACAGCCATTGTCCTCAAAGGGCTTGAAGTCTAGAGAGAAGGAGATGATGATTATAAAAATATTAATAGTGATACTAGTAGTAGCAGCAAATACTCTGTACCAGGTGCTATGCAAAGTACTTTACATATACTAACTCATCTGATCTAACCAACAAGTGGATACTATTATTATCCCCATTTTACTGATGAGGAAACTGAGGTACAGAGAGGTTAAGGGACTTGCCCAAGATCACTTCTACAAAAATCATTGCAGTACAGAGCAGGGGTAGATACTAAAAATTTATATAATAACTATATAACAATAATACTTATACAATATTGGTGATAACTGCATGGCCTCCCAGCTATTCCTCCCACGTGCCATGCACAGCCTACTTTAGGACCGCTTGCTGTTTCCTCTTCCTAGAACAGTCTTCCCCCAGATATCCACCTCACTCACCTCCTTCAAATCTTTGTTCAAATATAACCTCAATGAGGCCCCCACATTTACAATTGCAGCTCTCCACTTCAACCCTCCCTAGCCACCCCCCATCCTTTGCTTAATTAGCCTCCAGAACACTTAACCACCACCTGTCCTGCTACATATTTTACTTTGGTTTATGTCCACCTCTCTCCACTAGAATGTACCTCCATGGTCAGAGGTTTTCTCACTTCCTGCTGCATTCATAGCATAAAGAACAGAGCCTGGCAGATAGGAAGTGATCAGTCTGTTGAATGAATGACTCATACCTGACAGTTTGAAGATATCATCCATGTGGCCTGCCCCTGAACTGCTAGCCTCCCTCAGGGTCCACTCTCTGGTTCTCCTTCATGGTGTCATTGGCACCTTCTCTTTAGGGAATTTTATCCCCTCCCATGGCTTCACATTCTTCCCTCCTCTGAGGACTCTAGGATCTTTATTTCTAGACCAAAGCCCACTCTTGAGCTCACCTGTGTAGGTAACAATCCAGGGCACATTGGCACCTGGGCCCCACCTGAGTCACCGTCCAAAACAGATAGATCTCACTACTTTATACCCAAATGTATCCCTTCTCCTGGCACCAGCCCCAAGTCATCCAAGCCAGGAGCCTGAGCCAGGGGCCAACTCCTCCTGCCTTCACCCCACAATCAGCAGTCTCAAGTCCTTAGAAGCATTTCTTGGCTGCCCCCTTCTCTTTCACCATGTTAATTTAAGCTATTATTGTATAAGAACTATGGCACAGCTTCCCTCCTGGCTGCCCCACCGCCAGTCCATTCCTAGGAAACCATGCTCTATGGTATGTCTAAAACACCAATACGTCCATGCAATTCCACTATTCCATATTCTTCAGTGACTCCCCATTGCCCAATGACTGAAGGCAAAGGTCATATCCTCTATTTACCTTCCCAGCCTCATCACTGACCCTGACTCTCCTCATTCCCCAAACACATCATACTATTTCACACTCCCAGTGCTAGTCTGTGCTTGGGAAGCTCTCTCTACCTGAAAGGTTTGTGCTCCTCTCCTCTGCATGAAAAACTCCTCACCCTTCACAATCCAATTTAGATGTCACCTCCTCCATGCAGGCTCCTGTGAAAGAAGAGGAGGGAGCATTGCGAGGACACAGATGCAAGAAAGGGTGAGGCCAGCTTGGGCAATAATGACTCTTGCAGGTTTGGGAATCCTCTGTTAGACCTGGGCTCCTGGAGCTCTTGTAGGTTGTGATGTTATGCTGGCTTCAAGGGTGGGAGTGGGGGGGGGTGCGATTGCCCATGGCTAAACCCTCACTGTGAGCTCCAACAGATACATGTAGCACCTGGGATCTCAAGGAGCTTGTGTCAAAAGGTGCCTGAGACTGTGGGGACTACAAACCACATGATACATTCCAGAGGAAAAGACCACCTCGTGTTCTCACCACAGAGATGAGGACCCCAGCTGTGATATTTGGAGATGGTTTGAGGTAGAGTGGTATGGTGGCTAAAATACCTCTATGCTAGAACTAGGCTGCCTAGCTGCTCTGCCACATTCTCCCTCCACAACTTCGGACAAATTACAAAAATATTCTTTGCCTCAGTTTCCCCATCTATAAAACAGGAACATTTATTGCAGCTGCCTCATAGGATCACTGTGAGGATTAAATGGGTTATTATATATAAAGCACTTATACATGGTAAGCACAATTTAAGCTTTTTTAATATTTATTTTGAGAGAGAGAAGAAGAGAGGAACAGGGAGGGAGAGAGGAGAGAGAATGCTAAGCAGTCTCTGCACTGTCAGCACAGAGCCCAATGCAGGGCTCCATGTCACAACCATGAGATCATGACCTGAGCTGAGATCAAGAGTCAGACACTTAACCAACTGAGCCACTCAGGCACCCCTAAGTTTTGATTATTGTTGTTTTCACACTGTGGTTTGACAGGAGAAGACCAGCAATGACAGAGACAGAGCAATGACTGGGCATTGCTGCTCTAGGAGGGTAGTGGTCTGGAAGGGGTGACCCTGGGCTCAGGGAAAGACTCCTCTGTGCAGTCCTTCAGAACTCAGGTCCAGCTGGCCTTCTCTATTCTCCAAGTGGCCCTCCCTGACTCTGGGCCTCTCAAGGCCCCATCGCACACCCACCTCTATCATGACCCCATGCTGTCATTGTTTGTTTACATGCCTGTCTCCCCATCCAGGCTGTGAACTCCAAAAGGTCTACCCTGATGTAGCTGTAGAGGCCCAGTGCCTCACTTGGTGCCAGGCATGCAGTATGGGTTCCATAACTGAGTGGAACTATCAAGCCCTCCACAACCTTTGGTCCTGAAATCTCAAGCTGTTAATACCTGCCTCCATGTTAGGCCACCAGAGAAGGGCCACACTTTCCCATGCTCTCAGACCTGGGCATCTTGAAGGGAAGGCTTCTGTTACTTTCCAGAGAGCAGGGGCTCCCAAGCCACTGCTCAAGACTCTTCATAAAGTCAAGACCTTGGAGGAACCTGGGGTGTTCATCTGGTAGAGAAGAACGAAATGGGTCCCATTCCTTGTGAAAGGTTTTTCATAGTGAAATTAGAAGTGTAACAGCCAGGTTGACCAAGTGGGAGCCCTCAGCTATGCCCAGTATTAAGTCTTTACTTGCTGGACCACAGGAAGGCTAAGGGTCCTGGGGGAAAGGCCAGGATAGCTATTGCCAAATAGTACAAAAATATTTCCATATTTTGGCAATCAGCTGGGCTCAGTTTGACAAACAACCCAGCCATTACACCTAGACACACCATGCCTTGTCTTCCAGGAATCTAGTGCCCAGTGGGGAACTAAGAAGCCAAGCAAAGAGGTCAACATCAGTTACCACCCAATGAGACAAGAGCAAAGCATGCTAAGAGTCCCATGCAGAAGGATCTGAGCAGTTACGGGAAGGGAAAGTATTTTTTTTTAGGGCTTGGAGTTTGGACCAGGCAGCTGAAGGGAACCAGTAGTGCAGGCAGTGAGAACAAGGACCTGAAAATGTGTGGGGCCTGTTGAGGGATTGGGGCCAGCACGAATGTGGGAAATGATGCAAGAGGGACCAGGAGGCTTCGTTTTATTAATGTTTATTTATTTTGAGAGAGAGAGAGAGAGAGCATGAGCATGGGAGGGGTAGAGAAAGAGGGGCACAGAGGATCCAAAGCGGGCTCTGACAGCAGCCAGCCCAATACAGGGCTCAGACTCATGAACCATGAGATCATGACCTGGGTTGAAGTTGGATGATCAACCAACTGAGCCACCCAGGCAGTCCCTTAAAGTGTTTCTTAAACAGGCAAGTGATGGCAAGAAATCTAATTCTGGCTTCAGTGTAGATAGTGGGCTAAAGAGCCAATGGGGGAGGCAGTGAGGCCAAGTAGAGGCTGTAGCAGGCTTCAGGTCAGGGAAGATGATGGCTGGTCAGGGAGGTGAATGACCAGTGAGATGGAGTATGGAAGCCAGGGGATGTGAGTGGGCAGCACTATCTCAGAAGAACATCAGCCACGTAAGGCCAGACTTGGCCAACAGGAATATTTCAGCTTCTAGAACAAGGCAACCTTTAACCTTGAAGACATCTAAGAGTCAAGGGGAATGTGATAGGTGAGGAGTTTTATCTTCATGCATTTAGCCAACAAATAAGAAAATTACTGATGGGTCCTCACAGTACAGCTCCCAGACCATTGCTATTTATTGGAGTCACCCATTGTGACCCCCTAGACCTTGCAAAAGAAAGGGAGAAGTAGTTCCAACTCACTGCAGAAGGTTCACTCACTATTTATCTTTCAACAAAGGATGTGGGCCAGAGTAATTCTTAGGGGCCCCTGGATCATCATTCAACCCATCAGAGAAGAGCTGAAAAGTGTAGAATCCAAAGGCTGTTATTTGAGGCTGAGCTGTGGAAAGATCTCGGCAAGGAGTCCTGCTGCCACCACTAACTGGCCGTGTGACCTTGGGAAAGTAAATCGCCTGCCCCCTAGACTGTTTCCTCACCTTTAAAGGAGGACTGTTCTTCACCTCACCTGAGGATAGCTCTTCTGTTCTCAACCCACCTTCTGTTCTGTGGTATTAAGCCAGCTATCCAACCCCTCAGCTGTCACACAAGAGCAACCATTTATTACGTACCTACTGTGTTCCAGACTCTCTAAAGGACAACACACACACATGCGCGCACACACACACACCTACCTAAAATGCAGACAGACTGTAGTATCACCACTTTAGAAATAAGAAAATAAGACTCAGTCTCATTCAAGATCAAGGGCAAATCTGGGATTTACACATGAGTATTTCAAATGCTAACATGCACAAGTTTTCTGCAAGGTGATATAGGCTCCTGAGTGCAAGAATGCAAGTGGGACTCAGAAGGATTCAATATTCCTTGTCACAGTCAGCAAAGTGGAGGGCCTTCCATTTCCTCAGTGCTTGCTCTCCCTCTCTAAAATATACACAAACCACCTGAAATGACACACTAACCATATGCCTTCCCATTCTTTAAAATGAGTCCTTCCTTCATCACATCAATAAAAGAAAGGACAAGAACCATATGATCCTCTCAATAGTTGCAGAGAAAGCATTTGACAAAATACAGCATCCTTTCTTGATAAAAAAAAAAAAACCCTCAAGAAAGTAGGGATAGAAGGAGCATACCTCGAGATCATAAAAGCCATATATGAATGAGCCAACACTAATATCATCCTCAATGGGGAAAAACTGAGAGTGTTCCCCCTAAGGTTAGGAAGAAGACAAGGATGTCCACTCTCACCACTGTTATTCAACATAATATTGGAGGGCTTAGCCTCTGCAATCAGACAACATAAAGAAATAAAAGGCATCCCAATCAGCCAGGAGGAGGTCAACCTTTCACTCTTCCCAGATATGATCCTCTATATGGAAAACCCAAAGATTCCACCAAAAAACTGCTAGAACTGATCCATGAATTCAGCAAAGTTGCAGGATATAAAATCAATGCACAGAAATTGGCTGCATTCCTATACACCAACAATGAAGCAACAGAAAGAGAAATCAAGGAATCGATCCCATTTATAATTGCACCAAAACCCATAAAATACCTAGGAATAAATCTAACCAAAGAGGTGAAAAATCTATACACTGAAAACTATAGGAATCTTACGGAAGACATTAAAGATGACACAAAAAAATGGAAGAATATTTTATGTTCCTGGATAGGAATAACAAATATTGTTAAAATGTCGATACTGCCCAAAGCAATCTACATATTCAATGCAATCCCGATCAAAATAACACCAGCATTCTTCACAGAGCTAAAACAAATAATCCTAAAGTTTGTATGGAACCAAAAAAGACCCCGAATAGCCAAAGCAATCTTGAAAAAGAAAACCAAAGCAGGAGGCATCACAATCCCAGACTTCAAGCTATACTACAAAGCTGTAATCATCAAGACAGTATGGTACTGGCACAAGAACAGACACTCAGATCAATGGAACAGATAGAGAACCCAGAAATGGACCCACAAACGTATGGCCAACTAATCTTTGACAAAGCAGGAAAGAATATCCAATGGAATAAAGACAGTTTCTCCAGCAAGTGGTGCTGGGAAAACTAGACAGCAACATGCAGAAAAATGAACCTGGACCACTTTCTTATACTATACACAAAAATAAACTCAAAATGGATGAAAGACCTAAATGTAAGACAGGAAGCCATTAAAATCCTTGAGGAGATAGCAGGCAAAACCCTCTTTGATCTTGCCCACAGAAACTTCTTACTCAACACATCTCTGGAGGCAAGGGAAACAAAGCAAAAATGAACTACTGGGACCTCTAAAAAGCTTCTGCACAGCGAAGGAAACAATCAGCAAAACTAAAAGGCAACCGACAGAATGGGAGAAGATATTTGCAAACGACATATCAGATAAAGGGTTAGTATCCAAAATCTATAAAGAACTTATCAAACTCAACACCCAAAAAAACAAATAATTCAGTGAAGAAATGGGCAAAAGACATGAATAGACACTTTTCCAAGGAAGACATCCAGATGGCCAACCGACACATGAAAAAATGCTTAACATCACTCATCATCAGGGAAATACACATCAAAACCACAATGAGATACCACCTTCACCTGCCAGAATGGCTAAGATTAACAACTCAGGCAACAACAGATGTTGGCGATGATGCGTAGGAAGAGTATCTCTTTTGCATTGTTGGTGACAATGCAAGCTGGTGCAGCCACTTTGGGAAAAAGTATGGAGGTTCCTTGAAAAACTAAAAATAGAACTACCCTATGACCCAGCAATTGCACTACTAGGCATTTATCCACGGGATACAGATGTGCTGTTTTGAAGGGACACATGCACCCCCATGTTTTTATAGCAGCACTGTCAACAATAGCCAAAGTATGGAAAGAGCCCAAATGTCCATCGATGGATGAATGGATAAAGAAGATGTGGTATATATATATACAATGGAGTATTATTTGGCAATCAAAAAGAATGAAATCTTGCCGTTTGCACCTACGTGGATGGAACTATAGGGTATTATGCTAAGTGAACTTAGTCAGAGAAAGACAAAAATCATATGACTTCACTCATATGAGGACTTTATGAGACAAAACAGATGAAATAACAGAAGGGAAACAAAAATAATATAAAAACAGGGAGGGGGACAAAACAGAAGAGACTCATAAATATGGAGAACAAACTGAGGGTTACTGGAGGGGTTGTGGGAGGCGGGATGAGCTAAATGGGTAAGAGGCACTAAGGAATCTACCCCTGAAATCATTGTTGCACTATATAGTAACGAATTTGGATGTAAATTTTAAAAAATTTTAAAAAATAAATTAAAAAAAAAACATTTAAAAAAATAAATAAATAATAAAAAAATAAAATGAATCCTTCTTCTTCCCCGTGGGAATGAAAATACCATCTCACTGTTCTTAGAGTTTAGACTTTGGTCTCATTCAGACCTGTCACTTAATAGCTGTGTGACCTTGGACAGGTTGTTTAACACCTCTGAGCCTGGAGCACCTTATATGTAAAGTAAGGACAATGACAATTATCTACTCCTCATAGGTTTGTAGTTAATCCATATGGAGCATTTAGCTCTGAGTCCGACACACAATACTACTCAATAATAATATAGTCCACAGCAGAGATTTCTGGAGCCAGACTGACTAGATTCCAGTTCTGGCTACACCATTGAGTGGCCTTGGACAAGTTACTTAACCTTTTTGTAGTTCAGTTTTCTCATCTGTAAAATCGGATTCTTACAGAACTTACCTCATAAATGGTTGTGAAGATTAAATGAGTTAATATGTATAAAATGCTTGGAAAAACACATTATCAGCACTCAGTAAGTTTTGCCTATTGTTATAGATAACTCTCACCATCTACTGTAAGATAAAGAACAGAAAACCCTTTACAAGATGCATTGAATATTATACAAATATCTGGCACCCTATAGGAAATAATTAGAACAAGGGAAATTGGTGGGGAAAGGAAAGAAGAAAAGGGGTTCCACTGAGATCATCAGGGTTAAAGGGCCAGGCAGATATTGGAAGATTGAAAAGGAATTCATGGCAAAGTGCTGGCTAAGACAGAAGGAGCAATCTCTCTTCTCTCTCTCCCTCTCTCTCTCCCTCCCTCCCTCCCTCCCTCAATTGTTGTAAGAATAAAACAGAATGATGACACATGACAGAGACTTCCTAGCTCTTTACCAAACCCATGTCTTCTTCTCCTGGGCACATCACTAGACTAAACTTCCCAGTCTTCTGTCATTAGGAGAAACCACATGACTGAATTCCAGCAAATGGAACATGAGTAGAAGTGATGTGTGCCACTTCCTGACCTGGTACACAAAAACCTCCATCCTCTGTGCTCTTTCCTCCTTCTGCCACTGCGCATAGATGAGATGAACCTGACAGACCCACAATATGTAAGGAGCCGGGGTCTCTGACTCACCAGCTGGAGGAGAGCTTCCTATCAATCAGGAACACCCATCCTGGACTTGACCTGAGAATGAAATAAATTTTCATAGTGTTTGAACCATATGCTTTCATGGGTTTTTTGTTACAGCAGCTAGTGCTAATGTTTGAGAAGAGTTTAATGCAGTACCTGGAACATGGCGAGCACTCAGTTTATGGTAGCCAAGAATGCAGGAGACCAGAAAGCCCAACAGTGTTGCAGAACATAAAATATCAAGGCTTATATGGGTTCCAGAAAGCAAGTCTTTTGTTCTCTGTCTTTTCTAAATCCTCAAAGGCACAGAGGGGCACATTTCTGGATCCCTGTAAAATAAGATAGATAATCCCCATCTGTCATGGTGACCCTGAAGAATAAAGGAAATAATTATAACTACCATTTTGTCAAGATACTGTGCATCAGGCATTTAACTAATGGCTTTATTTACCTACATTATCTTATTTTTTTCTCTCAAGTATACTAATTCTTATTTTACAGATGAAGAAACTGAGGCTAGGAAGTTAATAGCATGTCTGAGCCACACAGATAGTAAATAGGCAACCAAGCCAGGTCTGACTGACTGCAGAGAATCCTTAACCACTGGCCTTCCCTAAGTGAAGTGATGCCCTCCAGGGCTCACCTCAGGCCAATTGGCTCCACACAAGGAATTCAGCCAACAAGGGAGGACAGTTAGGTCTGGGGTCACAAGGGCTGATAAATTGAGTCTCAGTGTGGGATGTGTAGGATTTGGGGTCTTGCTGGCTCAATCCATCTCTCCAGGTCAGCCCCATCCTCAGCTCCTGAGACCTGGCCAGCTGATGCCAGACCAGCATTGGTGCAACATGTAAAATGCTGAAAAGAAAATGGAGGAAAATAGCTCAGCAGTAGGGAGGAGGGAACTTGTCACCCCATTTCCTTCCATCCCATGCCCAGGCTCCCAGGAGGCAGCTAGAGGTTGGACCCTGGCTCTCTCCCAAGGTCACCTTCACAACAGTTCCACCAGGGCTCCGGCTGGCAGCACCCGCCAACGCCAGGCCGTGATGGATTACTGCTCGCTCTGGCTACTGTTCACTGCACAATCCAATCTAGGAGACACACATATTTCTCAATTCAGGGACTTCTTTTATTTTATGAAAAATCAGCCAGCTGCTCAGGCATGAGTGGCCAGGCTTGGCAAGCGCTTGGATTTTGTTAGACTTCTCCAGCCCTGTTGCCTTCCTAAATTATCTTCCCTCTACCCTAGTCTACCCATTACCCACTCTTGGCCCTATGGAGGGTGGAAGAAAGAGCACAGATTTGGGAGTCAGTCCTGGGTTAATGCCCCACTTCTGCCACTCGTTCTTTGTGAACCTCAGCTTCCTTGTGCATAAGGTGATGATGATACAACCCACACTTCAGAGTTATTATGCAGAATAAATTAGTCATCAGTTTGGAGTTCCTGGCACAATAAATACCTCACCTGTACCTCCTATGCACAGGAACTTATTCAGTTTCCTCTTCTCCATCTCCATTCTTACTCACTTGCTTCTCATTCTCTCCGTCCTTTGCTGTCTGTCCCTCCTTCTCCCTTCTTCTCTCTTCTCTGTTCAGGTCAACTTTTATACTTTCAGAGGATGTCCCAGACTGCTGTTTTAAAAGGCAGAGCAATTACTACCACAGGCCTCACTGAATTATACTTGTTCTTTATTTTCCACCTTTACCTGGACAACCATGGTCTGTCTTGTGTTGTCATTAGGACATAATTCTTATGACTCAGACAACAGTGATTCTGAGTCCGACTTCTGAAGAGGCTGATTCCAATGCACGCTTAAGATCTCTTGTCATTATCCTGGGGTGACTGGGTGGTTCAGTCAGTTAAGTGTCTGACTCTTGGTTTCAGCTTAGGTCATGACCTTGCAGCTTTGTGAATTTGAGCCCTGCATTGGGCTCTGCTCTGGTAGTGTGGAGTCCGCTTGGGATTCTCTCTCTTTGCCCACTCACACTGTCTCTCTCTCAAAATAAATAAACTTAAAAAAATATCCTTTGTCATTATCCTTTTAAATTCTAGTGACTCATTATTCCCAGTTCTTTACCTCCTCTTTATACTTAACCGTTCTGATTTGAATAGGATACCCCCACTGGCTCAAAGAGGGGGGAAAGTATTCTCTTGTTGGAAGTGACCAGAAGATTACATTCATGGAACTGGGTAAAAGCAAAATAGCAGCCCAATCTATGCCATGAGTTCAAGTTCCTCACCACTTCATGCATCATTTGAGTCATCTCAATGATGACCTTCTAAATGGGCAGAAAATCAAGAAGGGTTACATTTAAAAATCAAAGCTGAATTGGTGCTCTAAGAGAAGATAAAAATTGAGCATATCCTTATAAGAAACCCCTTATAAGGGTCTCCTTGTGACGATGCCAGCTTAAAGGTTGGAAGACATTGGTCTTTCAACCTAAGGGAGACCAGAGACCCTGGTCCAGAGCAGTCACACTCCAAGCACTGGCACAAGCAGCTAGAATGGAGTCAGTGGATTTGGGTGCCTGACTCGTCTGTCATACATGTCAACACCAGAACACAGCATCTTCCCAAACATCCTTGACTTCTCTAGTGGACCTTCCTCACTCAGAAACCCAGCTATTCTTCAAGCACTACTGAATCCATGTTCCTTTCTTCATCCACAATGCTTCTGCCTTAATCCGGGGCATAATCTTTCACCTGAGTCCTGCACCAGCCTTCTTCCTGCACCTTCAGACACCTCCCAACCCCCATCCTCACTACACAGCAATGGTGGTCTTTTCAAAATGCAAATCTGACCCATGTCCCTCTACTCCTTGAAACTCTCCAATGCCTGCCACTGTTCTCAGGCTGGTATTACTAGTTAGAACAGCAAACGTTTTCTATAAAGGGCCAGGTAGTAAATATTTTAGGCTTTGTGGGATATCTATACTCTGTTGCGACCACTCAGCTGGGCCATTGTAGCAAAAGCAACCATTGACAATAAGTAAGCAAATGGGTGTGGAATGTTTCAATAAAATTCTGTTTATAAAAATAGGCAGGGAGCCAGATTTGGCCAGCAAGCCATAGGGTGCCAACCCCTGAGATTTAGACCAATACCTGAGTGACTTGGCCACTGCCTCAGAGAGGTTAGCCCCATCACTCACCATGCAATTTTTGCTTTATAGTTCAGCCACACAGTACAATTCATTTTCTCCAAGCAGGCTGTGTTCTATCAAGCCGTCATGCCTCTACTCATGCTGCTCATTATGCTCAGGCCTTTACCTTACTAGTTCCTACTTATATTAGAAGGCTTAGCTCAGTCTTTGAAGGGAAATTTGGTCATGTGCATCAAACTTTGAAACACATGTTTCTGTTTGACTCACCAATTCAACTTCTGGGAATTTATCCCACAGACAACTAACTCACCAAAAGCTTTCAAAGATATACCTATAAAGGTGTTTGTGGCAGTACTGTTTAGAGTGTTAAGATAAATTGGAAACAACCTAAATGTTCATCAATGGGGGAGTAATTAAATTATGGTACACACATATAATATGAATAGTGTGCTAGTATTGAAAATAATGAAGTAGATCCCCGGATGTTCTGATATAAAGTTATTTTCAAGATATATTAAGAAAACAAGATGCAAAAGATTGTGTATAACATAATCCGATGTGTGTGAAGAAAGGATACACACTCACAAATGCTTGGTATGTGTAAAGCATCTAAAATGATACACAAGAAATGTAACAGTGCTACCTCTGGGGAATGGAACTTCAGCTGAGGGATTGGAGCAGGACTGCCAGATATGGTTGTAAAGCCTGTGCACTATACAAGCCCAGGTGGAGCCACGTGTCTAGACGACAGTGGCAATGGCCTGTCTGGAGTTGTGCAGTATAGCAGCAGCTCTGGTTTTGGAGAAGATAAACCTTTTGTTAGCTACCCTTTTATACTATTTGAATTTTTATGACACCAAAGCCTGAAGCTTGAGAGTCAACCCTGGATTTGAAGACTGTGCTGTAGCTGTTTGCTTGCTTGCTAAGCTGTAAGTCTTTTGAGAGGAAAATGCCTGCCTTATTCACAGCACAGTGTGAATGATAACATCAAAGACAGGAGCTCAAGATACAGAGAGAGCACAGATTAACCTGATGTGGAGCTGGATCTTGCCAGAGAAAAAAGCAAGGAAGGGTACTTAAGCCAAGGGAAGAGCAAATGCAAAAGCATCGATGGGTGAAAAAAGTTGCTCATTCATGTGTTCAGAGTGATATAGAGAAATAGACTGCATGTGTACAGATGGGTATTAGATTTAACACAGTTCCTCAGACCTACTGTGTGCTAGAAAGTCAAGGCCAGCTGTCCAGAACTGGACATGTCATGGTCTTCTGTGATTCCAGTGATCTTGAACAGGAAAAGGAGAACAAGTTCAAATTCCCTTAATATAAGGTAAGATGTTGTTAGCATCCTGTAGGTCAGAGGCAAAAGACAACTGCTGATAGAGACTATAAGAAAAACTTCATGAAGAAGCTAGTATATGACATGAGGAGGATTTTAACAGGCAGAGATGGAACACAGTAGGGCAGAAGGGAGCAGCATTTTAAGCAAAGGAAAGGAAATAAGAGAGCCCAGGACACGCTCAGGTTGCTGGAGCATAGAGCCACATGAGAGAAGGTTATAGATGAAGCGAGTAGGATTGGTTGGCTAAATGGAGAGGGCTTTGAACATGAGGCCAAGGATGCTGGCCTGTTTCCACACTGTTGGTAGAGTCTGGATTTCCAGCTGACATTCTCAGAAGCCGAGGGTTATTATCCAGGACATTAAGTGGCTAATGGGCCCATCCCAGTGCCCTGCGCAGCCTGGAGCACAAATGTTTTCCAAATGCTGTTTTTATCTCTTGGCAACAGTGAGGCCAAGCCCTCTGAGCTAAAAGCCCTGTATTTGCTGTGGTCCATTCTCCTTTCTACTGCCCATGGCCTAAAGCCGTGAGAATTGTCTCTTCATCATCACCACCCCACCCCAGCCACAGCCCAGCCTAGCCCTTCCCCGGAAACAAAGCCAAGCCCACACCTGCTCTCTCTGACCTCATTTCTTCCCCACTAATTGATCAGAGCACAATAATAGCAGGCAGCAGGAGGACTAGTCCCTGATGGACGCAAAGCTCAGGAGAGAGCCTCAATTATTAATCCTGCACCAGCTGCTGGAGGCAACAGGCCTCCTGAGTGCCCAGAAGAGTAGCCTGGTCCCAGGTGGGGACGGGGTCAGAGGTGGGGAGGGTGGCTGAGTAATACCCGGCAGCTTCTAGGCCACATCTGGAGCCCCTGGGGCAACAGGATCCGATGCCTGGCCTGAATGGATAGATCTGCTAGCCATCTTGGCAACGCTTAGGGGTGGGCCATTTGGAAGGTCCTGAAGACAGGGTCACTTCCCTTCTGCTCATCTGTGGCTAATGCCCTTCCTGCTGCCTCCCCTTCCCAAAGAGTTCCTCTGGACAGAATCAGAGGGAGAACAGCAGCGAGTTTTTCCAGCCATCCTAGCCAGGTCCAAGCCTAATGTCTCACAAGTGTTCTCTCCATGGTTCAAGTCTTCTTCCCATAGTTCAGATCATAGTCTTCCTAGGGAGCTGGGAGTGGAGACACAAATATAACTCCCCCACCTCTGCCTATCCCAACTGTACCCAACTTCTGTGTCTAACCTACCCAGCCTCACCTCCTCCAGGAAATCTTTCCTGACTGCTTCTGCCATTCCTGGCTCAGTTCTCCTCTGAATTCCTTTTATTCTGAGCCACCTCTTGGAGTCTACATGACTATAAGCTGTTTTTCAGTGCTCTTTTTTTTTAAGTTTATTTATTTATTTTGAGAGAGAGAGAGAAAGAGACAGAGAGAGAGAGAGAGAGAGAGAGAGAACGATTGGGGAAGGGGCAGAGAGGAGAGACAATTCCAAGCAGGGTCCTCACTATCAGCCCAGAGCCCAACGTAGGGCTCAAACTCATGAACCATGAGATCATGACCTGAGCCGAGATCAAGAGTTGGACACCTAACTGACTACACCACCCAAGCACCCCTTCAGTGCTCTTTTAAGGCTATGAGCCATTTGCTGTATCCCTGTAAACTTTTCAAGGGTGGGACTCTGTCCTCTCTTTGCTTGTGGGAAAAAGGAAAAGACATGGCATTGAGAGCCAGAAGAACAGAGTTCAAGCTTGATCTCTACCCACTAACAAGCTGTGTGCCCTCAAGGAGGCTGCCCAACCCCTATAAACCTCAGGTTCTCAATCTGCAAAATGGAGAAGATAATAATCCCAGCCTCCCAGGTAAATTGTGACAGGCCATTGGGGTTGTTCTTTCCATATCTCAGTACAGAGCCTGCTTTGGATCTTCTGTCCCTCTCTCTCTCTCTCTCTCTCTCTCTCTCTCTCTGCCCCTCCCCCACTCATGCTCGCTCGCTCTCACTAGGCTACAAGAAAGGACTGAGGGATTTGAGAATCAATGCAGCCATCCAGAAGTAGCCCAAGTCCTGGAGTCATCAGACATGGATTCAAACCCTACCTCTTATTTGAAAGCTGTCATTTCCTCTCTGAATTTAGCCTTCCCCATGTGGGGATAATTCTAACTTGAAGGAGTAGTAAAAAGAAGGGGTGCAATCTCTGTAAAATGCCTGGCAAATTGTGAAGACTCAACGAACAGTACCTATGGGGTTTGGTTTTTGAGAGTTTCCTTTGGTCAGCTTTCTTGAGGTATAATTTACACAGCATAAATGTCACCAATTTTACATGTATAATTCAATGATTTTTTGACAAATATATCCACTCACATATCACCACAATCATGGCACAGAAAATTTCCATCACCCTTTCCATAATACTTTGCTCAAGCCCCCTTTCAATAAATACCCCCTCCCACTCATAGCCCCTAGCAACCATCGATCTGATTTCTGTCCTTATAGTTTTTCTTTTCTATAATTTCATATCAATAGCATAACATATTATGCCATCTTTTGTGTCTTTTTTCATTTAGCATAATACATTTGAGATTCATCAAATGTATTTGATAAATTTATCAAATATATCAATAGTTCAGTCCTTTTTATTAATGAGTAGTTTTCCATGATATGAGTATACCACAATTTGCTCATTCTTTCACTAGTTTGATGGATGTTTGGGTTGTCTCTATACTTTGGCTATTAAGGATAAAGATGGAGAGTGCCTGGGTGGTTCAGTCAGTTAAGCATCTGACTCTTGGATTCGGCTCAGGTCATGATCTCATGGTTTGTGAGTTCAAACCCCGCATCAGGCTCTGTGCTAACACCATGGAGCCTGCTTGGGATTCTCTCTCCCTCCTTCTCTCTCTGCCCCTCCCCTGCTTGCTCTCTCTTAAAATAAATAAATAAACTTTTTTAAAAAAGAATAAATATGCTATAAACATCAGCTACAAAAGCCATCATTATCATTTATTATGGAATCACAGAAAATCAGAGTTGGACAGGTCCTCAGAGGTCACCAAATCTAGCATCTTCATCCTGAAGATAAAGAAGATGAGGCGCAGAGGGGAAGTTTATAGTTTAGCTCCTTGCTGCTCCAAGTGTGGTCCATGAATCAACAGCATTACTGTCACCTGAGAGTTCATTCAAAATGCAGAATCCCAGGCCCCACCCCAGGCTTTCTTTTTTTTTTTTTAATGTTTATTTATTTTTGAGAGAGAGAAAGCATGCACACAAGCAGGGGAGGGGCAGAGAGAGAGGGAAACAGAGAATCTGAAGCAAGCTCCAGGCTCTGAGCTCTCAGCACAGAGCCCAATGTGGGTCCCAAACCTATGAACCATGAGATCATGACCTGAGCCAAAGTCGGACACTTAACTAACTGAGCCACCCAGGCACCCCACCCCCACCCCAGACTTAATGAGACAGAATCTGCTTATTAGCAACACCCCCAAGTGCTTCATAGGCACATTCAGGTTTGAGGAGCACTGTTCTAATAGGCAAGAGATGAATATGGAACTACTACCAAGGCATCTGACTCCCAGGCCAGAGGGGCATTCTCCAAGTCACACTGATTGGCAGTGGAGGTGGTGGGCAATAAGGGTCCAAGGCTTCAGTCTCTGGAGAGCCCTTTGACACTGGGATGGGTCTGGCTGGTCTAGCTAAGGACAGACTGCAGCTGCCTCTGTAGCCTTTTGCGGCTGTGGGGCCTCTTGGTATCTGGGTCAACTTGGACAAATTGCATACGGTCCTGGGCTCCTTAATTGAAAAGCATAATAATATATTTAGGTAACAAAGCTGTTAGCATGCAGAATTAATGACAGCTATATGGCTTAGGTTGGGGGAGGCAGAAGAGGAGGGCAAAGGAGTCCTGGGTGATTTCAGAGCCCAGAAGTACTCAATAGACTCATCTCCTGCAGACACACCTTAACAGTGTAATTATGTCTATTAAACAGATACGCATGAGCATAATAAGCACACTTTCCCTTAAATAGCTAAGGGAAATAATAATCACTATAATTATTGAATTATATAATATTTTATAATATTATTAAATAACAACTACAAATTGTTTATAGTTTTTACAAATTTTAAAAGTCTTTTGTTCACATTAATGGGTGATAATTTCAGGATAGGTTTAGAAGTGAAAATAATATTGCTAGTCATGAAATTTTCTTTTATTTTGTAATTGGCTATTACAGTGTATTTTCCAGCTAGGACAGAAACAATACACTTGATTCACCCCAAGATGGACAACCAATTAGCAAGTCTAGGACCCAATACTCTAAAGGAGGTCTGATCATATCAGACCATATCTTCAGATATTTTTTGAATGTCTACGGTGTTCTGCTAACTGAAAGCAGGGGGTGGGCAAACTTGAATGAATCATTTCCTTCCAGGAACATATAGTCTAATGGGGGGAGCAGGATAAAGCTAAGACACAAATAAATAACCATACCTGGCAGTCTGTCCATGATGAGTGAGTGGTACCAAGTGTCAGTGCTTCTGTAGCTCAGAGGAAAACAGAATCTCTGGCTGGAGTAATTATGCAATACTTCCAGGAAGAAGTAAGACTGAGAAAGAGAATAACGGAAAGAAAAGGGGAGAAAGTTCTCCATCAGAAAAGGAGGATGGCTGCAATAGAAGAGTGGAGGTTGGGGGTGCCTGGGTGGCTCTGTCGGTTGAACATCCAGCTTCAGCTCAGGTCATGATCTCATGGTTTGTGAGTTCGAGCCCCACATCAGGCTCTGTGCTGACAGCTAAGAGCCTGGAGCCTGCTTCAGACTCTGTGTTTTCTTCTCTCTCTCTGTCCCTCCCCTGCATCTCTCTCTCAAAAATAAATAACATTTAAAAAAATTAAAAAGAAAAAGAGTGGAGGTGGGAAAGATATGCTGCAAACAGTTCTTGTATGACTGGAGAATGTAGTGGAAGAGAACAATGGTGTGAGATGAGTGCAGTGCAAAGTTAGGGCCAGCACTCAAGCCAGGCTGGGAAAGCAGGACTTAATCCTAAAAACAACGGGAGTCAGTGAAGAGTTTTAAACAAGGGCCTGATATGGTCAGATTTGTAACTTAACCTTGAGAAAATTAAAGGCCCATAACATATTAAATCCAGGAAGACTTTGTTCACATGGTCACAATCACATGCTTGTTTTGGAAGCACAGGTTCCTAGGCCCCATTCCTGGCCCAAGTAATTAAAGTCTCTGAAGTGGAAATCTGCTTTAGTTTAAGAATGCTGATTTTAGTTTTATTTAAGAACATTGATTTTAAGCCTCTCACTTTTCCAGAAGAGGAAGCTGAGGTTTAAATAGCAAATGAATTTCCCAAAGATCATAGAACCAGTAACTGGCAGAGCCAAGACTTCCAGACTCTAAAGTCTGTTCTAGGACTCCTCCATTGGAGATGTATTGTATTGTGTTGTGTTGTATTATTTTATTCTATTTTACAAAGACCTATGTAGTTCCAGATTCTCTGTCTTTTAGACATATACAGTAGGACTATCCTACCCAAAGCCTCCCCAGGAGGAAGCATTCTTGTACTTTCTGCTTCCCTTCTCCACTGGCTGCCCTCCAACCTCCCCTCCCACCCAGGTCACCCAACACAGACCAGCAAAGGCCAGTTTGGATCAGTCTTCAGAAGGCCTTCCTGTTGCTATACAGAACACTAATGATTTTCAGCATCTTCTGGACCCAAGTGATGGGTATCACTTGAGCAGATTAAGTGTAAAGAAAGGAGGAGTCAGTTTAATTGCATTTCATGTCACAGAAGACAGGGGCTTCGTTAGGGGTCAAATTTTGCAAAAACAGCAATAACTTCTCTTGTGCAATCTTCCTCAGCCTACCCTGCCTTCCAGCCCCAGTCACTTGGAACTCATTCCCACAGCTAAACTGGTGGCAAGGAGGGTGGGGGTGGGGGACAGGGCATGGAATCATACTTCCTAATAAGAAGAGATCCAAAATGCAGAATCAAGATTTAAGTAATAATATCCAACTCTTATACACTACTTACTCTATGCTAGACACTATTTAAAATGCTTTATATTTTTAACCCTTATAAGAACTCTCTGAGGTATTTACCATTATTATTCCCACTTCATAGTTGAGGAAATAAACACCCAAAGAACTTAAATGACTGGCCCTGGGTCTTCACGCTAATGAGGGGTCAAGCTGGGAATGAAATACAGGCAGTCTGGCTCCAGAGCTGATGCTCCTAACTATAATGCTAAACCCACTGTGTGCCTAGCCTTGTGTTAGGAACTGAATACAAAGATGAGTTACAGCCAGCATTAGGGAAGCTCCCAATCTAGTGGTGGGAGGTAATTACTAACACAGACAATAATAGCACAGTGTGATAAAGGCTGAGACAGAGAGCCCAGGGATCTGGAAGCCCAGAGAAGAGCCCTTCCCTCCCACCCCCCGCAACCCAGCCTGGAGATCAGGGAAGCATCCTGAATAAGGGGTGCCTGAGCTGCCCAAGGAAGATAATCATCTGCCAATAATTGTTCCCCAGGAGGCTGGCATTAGCATGTCCTGTGCCTGGACCAACTCTGGTCCTGATAATCCCTTCCCCTCCTAATTGGATCTGTATGCTTCACAACCAGATTCTGCCCCAGATGAGAGAAGATTCAGCCAAGCTCTACTTCCTGGATTCTGTATATTCAGCTCCCACTGGAAGGCTCCAGTTTAACAGTCTCCCAAACTTCCATGGCCACAGTGTGGAAGAGATTCTTTGCAGTAAATTTTCTAACAAAACGCAATTCAATTATGTCCTCAAACCCCAAAATAGAGTGATTTTCTTATTCTCTCTTCTTTAGTATCTTTATGGGGAAGGGAACACGCATGGGGACTGGTGTAATCCAGCCACTGGAGGGTTTCAGCAAAGGAGGGACATGAGCAGAGTAGACAATAACTCCTAAGGTCCTGCCTGCATAATGGGGAAGACAGTCCTCAACTGAGATCAGGAACAAAGGAAAGCATGTCTTGGCTGAGACAGCTTGAGCAAGTGAAGGCATCCTAAGGAGTGTTCCGCTGTTCCAGTGTTGCATCTGGCATCCTTTGAACAAAGAAAAATTTACAGATGGCTCTGTTTATTAGTTTGCAGGGGCATCCCATGCAGGTGAGGCCTCCAACACATTTCCGGGGAAAAGATGTTATCAAGCACTCCCAGGGATAAGTACTGAATGAACAGGGGGGAAAGACCAGTACTGCTCCTCAAGGCAAGAGGGAAGTCCAAGAGAGCATGACTTTGGCCTGTCTTCCAAACTGACTTGCATGAAGACAGAGTTCTGAGCACTAGGAAACTAGGCGATGGCTGGAAAGGAAGAAGGGGAGATGACCCTGAGGCCATACTGAGATTTAGCCTCTGAGCTCATCACTTTCTGGAGTCTCAGTTTTCTCATCTGTGAGATGTGGCTAATCATCTGTGATAGGCTCATCCCTATAGGCTCATCTCACAGAGCTGTTGAGGGAATTGGATGGGATAATAGCTGTGAATGTGCTTTGTAAATGGATTCAAGGTACAAATGTGAGTTTACAGTAACAATACCCAGTTTGCCTTCTACTCAATCACTGATTCCCCTCCAGGAATACAGTCACACTTTTTGTTTGTTTATACCTATCATTTTATTATTATGGGTATTATTCACTTTATGCCATTTCCATTTTTTAAATTTATTTATTTAAATTCAAGCTAGTTAATATACAGTCGTGTATTTGTTTCAGGAGAAGAATCCAAGGATTCATTGCTTACATATAACACCCAGTGCTCATCCCAAGTGCCCTTCTTAATGCCCATCACCCATTTAGCCCATCTCCCCACCCAACACCCCTCCAGCAACCCTCAATTTGTTCTCGGTATTTAAGAGTCTCTTATTGTTTGCCTTCCTCTCTGTTTTGATCTTATTTTTCCTTCCCTTCCCCTATGTTCATCTGTTGTTGTGTTTCTTAAATTCCACATATGAGCGGAATTATACATTTGTCTTTCTCTGATGGACTTATTTCACTTAGCACAGCATACTCTAGTTCCATCCGTGTTGTTGCAAGTGGCAAGAATTCATTCTTTTTTTTTTTTTAATTTTTTTTCAACGTTTTTATTTATTTTTGGGACAGAGAGAGACAGAGCATGAACAGGGAAGGGGCAGAGAGAGAGGGAGACACAGAATCGGAAACAGGCTCCAGGCTCTGAGCCATCAGCCCAGAGCCTGACGCGGGGCTCGAACACACGGACCGCGAGATCGTGACCTGGCTGAAGTCGGACGCTTAACCGACTGCACCACCCAGGCGCCCCAAGAATTCATTCTTTTTGATCACCAAGTAGTATTCCACTGTGTGTGTGTGCGTGTGTGTGTGTGTGTACTGCATCTTCTTTATCCCTTCATCATTTGATGGACATGTGGACTCTTTCCACAAATGGGCTATTGTTGATATGCTACTATAAACATTGAGGTGCATGTTTATACAATTTTTGTATCCTTTGGATAAATACCTAGTAGTGCAATTGCTGGGTCATAGGGTAGTTCTATTTTTAATTTTTTAAAGAACTTCTATACCATTTTCCAGAGTGACTACACCAGTTTGCATTCCCACCAACAGTGCAAAAGAGTTCCCCTTTCTCCACATCATCACCAATATCTGTTGTTTCCTGAGTTGTTAATTTTAGCCATTCTGACAGGCGTGAGGTGGTATCTCTGTGGTTTTGATTTGTATTTCTCTGATGATGAGTGACGTTTGAGCATCACTGATGATTGAGCATCTTTTCATGTGTCTGCTAGCCATCTGGATGTCTTCTTTGGAAAAATATCCATTCATGTCTTCTGCCCATTTCTTCACTGGATTATTTCATTTTTGGGTGTTGAATTTGATAAGTTCTTTATAGGTTTTGGATACCAACCCTTTATCTGATATGTCATTTGCAAATATCTTCTCCCATTCCAAAGGCTGCCTTTTAGTTTTGTTGATTGTTTCCTTCACTGTGCAGAAGCTTTTTACCTTGATGACGTCCAATTGTTCATTTTTGCTTTTATTTCCCTTGCCTCTGAAGTTGTCTAGTAAGACATTGCTGTGGCAAAGGTCAAAGAGGTTGCTGCTTCTTTTCTCCTGTAGGATTTTGATGGTTTCCTGTCTCACATTAGGTCTTTCATCCATTTTGAATTTATTTTTTTTTAATTTTTTTTTTCAATGTTTATTTATTTTTGGGACAGAGAGAGAAAGAGCATGAACGGGGGAGGGGCAGAGAGAGAGGGAGACACAGAATCGGAAACAGGCTCCAGGCTCTGAGCCATCAGCCCAGAGCCCGACGCGGGGCTCGAACTCACAGACCGCGAGATCGTGACCTGGCTGAAGTCGGACGCTTAACCGACTGCGCCACCCAGGCGCCCCATTTTGAATTTATTTTTAATGGTGTAAGAAAGTGGTCCAGTTTCATTCTTCTGCATGTCGCTGTCCAGTTTTCCCAGAACCATTTGCTAAAGAAACTGTCTTTTTTCCATTGGATACTCTTTCCTGCTTTGTCAAAGATTAGATGGACACACATCTGTGGGTCCATTTCTAGGTTCTCTATTCTGTTCCATTGATTTATGTGTCTGTTTTGTTACTTTAAACCATTTCTGTAAGACAGATGAGACCAGTATCATCTCATTCCATAAACAAGAAAGCAGGGTCCCAGAGAGGTGACTCAACTATAATCCCGGACTTTTTCTTCTATACTAGAGAAATAATAACAATTAAAATATATACTGCTTTATCACTTTATAATTAACTAAGCATTTATACTTAGATGTTTCTTCTAATCACCCCCACAACCTTAAAAAAGGGCAAAGTAGCCCCTCCCTCCTTTTTATAATGAAACTGATGCTCCTTGCACTGAGAATAGCAAGTCAATGCCACATAGCCAGAAAGAGACAGAACCAGAGCTGGAACCCAGCCTTTCAGATTCCAGAGTCCATGCCTGCTTCTCTCTATTGTTACAGCTCCTTTCTTCTAGTCATTGGTTTCAGAGTTAGAGAAAAGAATTTTGACATATGGTGCCTGACCTTGATTGATCTTGACCACTTCAAATGCAGTCTTTTGAACTTTGAATATGTTACTGTATAAAATGAGTGCACCTCCTTTGCAACTACATGAGGCCCCACATAAATTCTATCACTGTGACACTTGAATGCACCTACTCATTTCCATGTTCCTCCTTCTACTAGCTTGGGAAATTTCTGAGGGCAGGGACCCTGTCCTACCTGCCCTGTGTCCCCAGTGACTACATATAAAAGTCTGCCACAAGTGGCTTTATAATATTGAACAAATCCCTCATTTCTCTTCATTTCAGTTTTACTATCCATAAAATTAAGGAGTGGGCCACCTGGGTGGCTCAGTCAGTTAAGTGTCTGACTGCAGCTCATGTCATGATTTCATGGCTGGTGAGTTTAAGCCCGGTGTCAGGCTCTGTGCTGACAGCTCAGAGCCTGAAGCCTGCTTCAGATTCTGTGTCTCCATCTCTCTCTGCCCCTCCCCTGCTCATACTCTCTCTCAAAAATAAATACATATTTTTAAAAATTTATAAAATGAAGGAGGAGATGTTCACTTCTAAGTTTCTTCCAGCATTAAAATGCTTTGATTTCATAAGAATGCTGTTTTCTCTACCTATCAAAATCACACCTTCCAGTGCCAGTTTGGCTACCAGGACTTCTCTAATCTCCCACAAGCCTTTGGGACTCCTTTCTCTCCTGAAATGCTAGAGTAGTCACTATCTGTGCCACCCACCTGTCCTTAGTCCATGCTATCTCATCCATTACATGTTTCTAAGTACCTGTACCTTGTTTCCACACATTAGGATTGCAGTTTGTGAGCAAGGGCAACTTAATACCTTGTGTTTTTGTCCCCTCATGTGCTAAGTGCAGCCATGGGCTCATGGCTAGGCATCAGGAGAGCTGGATCTTATTCCCAGCTTCTTCACTGACTCTCCTTGTGACCTTGGACAAACCACTAGACCCCTGAGCCTCAGTTTCCTATGATAGAATATGGTACTAACATTAATGCTTCCAGAATTATTTTGATACTCAAGTTAGATAACAGACAAAAAGCACTCTGTTAACTATAAAATCCTATAAATGCAAAAGATTACATTAGTGTAATTGGCATTATGATATGATTACTATTGAATATATTTGACTATGGAGGAATATAAAGATTATGCATGTATTCATTTGTTCAAAAAATTTTCCAGACAATAAGATGGATTCCAGAAGAAAACGAAGGTAAACAAGACCAGTCCCTGCCCTCAAAGGCTTCTCTGACTACAAGAACATCTTAGCAAAAAGAGCACTGAATTTAGAGTCAGAGACTTGGGCTTGAAAAGTCTGATTTCTGTTCTTGTGTAGCCTTGGGCCAAGCCATTTGAATACTTTGAAGATCAATTTCCTTTATTTATAATGAAGAAGCCATACTAGGCCATGCTTCCCAGCCATGAGAGTTTAGGATTCCATAAATATAAGAAAATTCATGGCATCTTTTCAAACTCTAGTGGATCTGTGGGGATGGGGAGAATACATGGTTAACTTCTAAGTGGCTGCTGTCAAGCATAGGAATAGAAAGGTGCACCCTGCCTAGAACGGAAGATGCTGTCCTCAAATAGCGTATTTCCTAAGCACCACTGGGCCCTGGCCTGCCTGTGTCCTTTATTGCGGCCGTGAGGCAGAGGCTGTTTCAGCACCATGGATAGCTCCACCGTGGTGCTGCCTCCATGGCCTGGAGCCTAAACAGGCCTTTCCACCACCAACCAGATGTTCCCGCTTTCTCAGCCAGCTTAAGGCTAAAACAAACCTTTTCAACCAGGGTTTATCAGAGTTTCTAAATTACATACTGGGAAGAAATTTAATTGGTTTAATTAAGAAAGTTTATTTCATGGTAATTCAGTTTTGTTATGCTGCAAGACTTAATGTGTCCTCTGGTGGGAGCGTCTGTTATAAATATTCATTGCCTCACTCAAATACCCTCTCCTGGCCCTAATCTCCCTCCCTTACCCCATAGAGTTTGAAAATGTGTCTGAAGAATATTGAGGAAAGTGAGGCCTTCCTGAGCAAGGACACCAGGCCAGGACAAGGTCAACTGAATTTAGCGAGGAAGGCACAGAAGATCAGAACTAAAAGAGACCTTTATAAATATAGTGTGCCACTCCTCCTGCATTTTACAAATAGGGAAGATTGAGGTCTGGAGGAGAAAGGGCAGGTCATACACCTAGCTAGTGGTAGAGATGGAACTAGGGACCAAGTCTCCTGATTTCCAATCCACTGCTCTTATCTCCCAAATTCTAAATTCAGGCTATCTCCAAGCTAAGTCTGGACATCATCTGGTCAACTTTCTTACTACAGAGGAGGAAACTAAGGCCCAGACAGGGGCCTATTGCCCTAAGCCATATACTGACCCATCTGCCTCCCTCCCACTTCAGGATTCCCCAAAAGAAACATGCAACTTCTGCTGGATCCTCTCTAGTTAAAAGCATCTCAGTATTATATTTTTACAACTATGCTAGTTGTAGGGAGGGGATAAAATGGATATTTGACATTGCCCTTCCTTGAAGAAGTGTGCAATCCAGTTGGGCAAAGGAGATAAAATTAAAGCAGGAGACAAAATGGCAGTAACGAGTACCCCTCATGCATTGTTCAAACACACTCCTCACAGTTACCCTAATGTGTCCCAGTATTTCATGTTTTTGTGCCTTTGTAGTTAGATATCCTTCACCAATGCAACTACCTAGTCAACTCCCACTCATTCTTCAAGACCCCCCAAATCATTCCAATCCATCCCCTGACACACAGAACCATAACTGAGTTCCTCTCTCCTCCATGCCCCAATGTACTCTACCATCTTATCACATAAATCCTATCTCACAGCATTTACTTGTCTGTTTCCTCACCAGGGTAAACTCCTTGGACTCACTAGTGCCAAGAGCATTGTCTGGCAAAGACTAGAAGCTCAGAAAATAGTAGTTAAATGGATGAATATGAAACTGATTTACTGTGGGGTTTCAGTTCATTGGGGTATAAACCTGGAATAGTTTTATTTTTCCAATAACTGCTACCAACTGTGCTCTGTTGAACCCTCTCTTTTCCTGCTGGGTAGCAGGCTGCCCTACAAACTCTCAGTCTGAAGCCATAACTTTTGAGTCACTTTTAGTTATTAGAACAGTCTCATTTGAGTTCTTTAGGATTCAATCCTATTTACTTATTTTTTCCTTATTCTTATATTTTATTCAAATCTCTTGCTACCCCACCACTGTCATTCCCTGCCTTATACCCCACCACCTCTAACCCAGTTAAAGCATCTGGCTCTTGTTATGAGAGGCGGAGTATGCTCTCACTACATTCTCCTCCCTCTTCCACTGCTCTGGTATGGGGGTGCAAGGAGGGAAGCAGGAGGTAGTGGATTCCTAATGTGACAGCTCATGGTGAGGTAGTCCTCTCCTAATTGTGCCTTAGCTGTAGCCACTGACCTGGTTTATGGTCTGTGCAATCCTTATGGTGATGCGGAGTCTCCCCTAAACTCTGCAGAGGAAGGCCCTCCCCAAGAAGCTCTTCTATGCACTGTTCCCCCTGAGATTTGCCTCATCATTGGCTGACACACCCTATCATGGTCTCACAACTGAATCCCCTGATGCCTCTCAATGATGAGGTCCCTAATCTCATCTAATCTCTGTGGACCTCCACTCAGAGGCCTGTGAACACATTCGAGAACTGAAAGGTGTAGGGGGCTTGTCCTTGCCTTTTATGCCTGGCCAAACGACCACCTAGCTCTTCTCTGCTCTTCTACTGCTACACCAGAGCCAGGCCAGTTAGTTAAGTGGAGAAGCAAAATGTCAGTCTATTCTTTCCTTGGGGTCTTGTCTCAGGGAGGGGAAATCCTTTGTCTCCTCCAGGGCAATGGGGTGGGAGGTAACAGCTTTTCCCTTTCCCATTCCTCCTTTTCTAGTGAGGAAGAGGTCAGAGTGGGGCTTGTTTTCTAAACCAGGAGTCTCAGCCAGCAGTGGCCCTGACACCCCATCAGTCTCTGTAAAACGTGGGGACTTAGGGGCACCTGGGTGGCTCAGTCAATTAAGTGTCTGACTCTTGATTTCAGCTCAGGTCATGATCTCACGGTTTGTGGAATCAAGCCCCTCATCAGGTGCAGAACCTGCTTGGGATATATTCATTCATTCATTCGCTCTCTCTCTCTCTCTCTCTCTCTCTCTCAAAATAAATAAATAAACATTTAAAAATAAAATAGGGGCACCTGGATGGCTCAGTCAGTTAAGCAGCCAGCTTCAGCTCAGGTCATGATCCTGTGCTTCACGAGTTCGAGCCTCACATCAGGCTCTGTGCTGACAGCTCAGAGCCTGGAGACCGCTTCAGATTCTGTGTCTCCCTCTCTCTCTGCCCCTCCACCACTTACATTCTGTCTTTCTCTCTCTCTCAAAAAAAAAGTAAACATTAAAAAATATTTAATAAAATAAAATGCGGGGACTTGGTATTTTTTTTCTAAGTCATGAATTTCAGTTGTCAATTCCTGGACCAAAAAAAGGATCCACTCTGCACCTTACGCTCTCCTGCACATAATTTCCTGGAATTGAAGCTAGTGCAAGAGACGTTCAGAAAAGAGTGACTTCCAGGGGTAATCAGGGGAAACTTCCTGAAGGGAACAGTCTGAAGCCGAACTTTAAGGACCAGACAGAATTAGAATTTCTGTGGAAATAAAGGTAGTCTAGGCATGCAGAAGAGGAAAAGGAATGGTTATGACATTTTACAGGAGATAGTACAGTGCTCAGCATTTAATGGACCCTCAATAAATAACATGAGTTAAACTGATCCATTCATAGCTAGGAGTTTTCTCTGGAAAAAAAATTAAATTTTAGGAACTTTGCAGCTATACTGACTGAATTCAGATCACTACCCTCCCTTCAATCTGGCATCTTTATCTTGTAAGTCCTCCGACCTCTCTGAGTCTCTATTTCTTCATCTAGAAAAAAAGTGGGGGTGATAAAACAATTTAGAGGACTGTTATGAGGATTAACAAGGTGCATGGTACCCTGTAGCTGAGAAAATGCCATGTATCCACCAAATAGGTTTATTTCCTCCTGTGCTCAGAGCTTGACTTCATTTCCCAGTTCCCATGAGGAACCATGAGACTGAACTCTGACCAATGGAATGTGGATAAAAGAGAAGAATATACCTTCAACCTTGGCCCTAAATCCACCATGCATCTTCCAGGTTTCTCTCACCCCTATCAGTGAGGCCCAAAGGGAACACTCCAAGAAAATAAATTTAGGAAAGAGCTCCTCTTGAGAGCCACCTGGCCAACCTCTGATTATGGCAGGTAAGAATAAACTCTTGTTGCTTAATCCACTGAGATTTGAAGGTCATGTGTTTCAGCAGCAAGCATTAATACCTCAACTAGCACACACATAGAAAGTGCTTGATAAATGCTGGCCATTATTACTAATAATATGTTTATATCACTCTTCAGATTACAAGCACTTTTTATTTCTTCATGTAATTTGTCCACAGTGCCTTTGTGAATGGGGTATGGAGAAAAAAAAGTACTGCTCCATTTTATAAGTGAGGAATCAAACCAAGACCTACTGGTGAATGGAGGTACCCACAAATCACACACAAGCAAGGAAGTCACATGACCAAGACCAAAACAATTATACTTGACTCAAGCCCCTCTTAACCTGCTTGACCCTGAACACTTGCTCTGCTGGGTCCCATAACCAGCATCAGCCCCCCTGGGATCTGTCCAGACCAGAGGGTAACAGTAATCTTAGAGTCACTAGCAGGACACAAAAAGTTAGTAATTCCTGACAAGACTTGTGCATGGGCAGGCAGGCCAGATACCAGATACTAAAGTGAGATGTGGTGACATCATCATTGGTTCAGAAAACCACATGCCACCATAGAAAGAACTAGAAGATGTAGATTCTAGCTCTGGCTCTGCCACCATCTTGCTGAGTGACTTTGGGCAAGTCACTGTGCATCTCAGAACCATAGTTGTGCATCAAAATCTACAAGGTAGCATCAGAACTTAGGGGTTAGCCTTATCCGAGAGGTCAAGGACCCCATGATTGCAGGGTAGGCTGAGTGTCCCCCACCTCCAGGAGACTTTGGGAATCTCCTCAGAGGCCAGCTGAGAATGGGCCAGCTCCATCTCCCACCTCCACCCCAAGCAGCTGCACATGCTTCAAAACCCCAGTCAAAAGGCATCTGTCACCAAAACAAGTGGGCCGCCATTCCAGCAGGGAGCAAAAGCTGGGAACAAATGGTGTTTTGTCTAAACAATTGTTTCCAATAGCAATTCCCTTTCCAGAGTGGCTTTATTATTATTATTATGTTTGTTCACTAATTAGGTTGAGATACATAAATATTTCCAATGTACAGATAACAAATACCTCTATATGAGGGAATCAACTGCCATCCCCGGTGAATCACCATCTGCCAGGGCTGGGGGGACCTTAGAACCACAAACTGCAACATGAAATCCCAAGAGGGGAGGCACTTGAAAAAGATCACATGTAGATCAGAGGCAGCGCCAAGATGATTCAAGTTATCTTGTTCCTGAGAGCAGTGTCTAACTAGTTACTAATATGAATATTGTCATATTGTCATTACCATTGTTATTTTAGAATATATCTAGGTTTGAACCCTGACTCTCCATTCATTAGCTGTGTACTCCTCTTCAAGTCTCAATTTTCTCTGCAAAATGGGTAAATAATTGCCATCATCTCAGGAAGATCAAATGAAAAAAAATATATGTTAAGTGCCTGGCATTTAGTAAGCAACTGACCCTTCTTAATCAACATTTAAAAATAAGTGGGGATGGGGTGGCTGGGGGGCACAGTTGGTTAAGCGTCTAACTCTTGATCTCAGCTCAGGTCATCATCTCACAGTTCGTGAGTTCGAGCCCTGCATTCAGCTCTGCACTGATGGTACAGAACCTGTTTGGGATTCTGTCTTTCCTTCTCTCTGCCCTTCTCTTGCTTGTTCTCTCTTTCTCTCTCAAAAACAAATAAAGAAAATTTTACAAAAATAAGTGGGAAACGTTCCAGAAGAAAAAACAGCCTTGTAGTTAAGAGAACAGATATACAGGGGAATTGTGAGGGTTTGAACTTGGCTCTACTATTTATTAGCTGCATGCCCTTAGGCAAGCTTCTAAGTGCTAGCAACTCTTCTTTCCAATTTTGCCTCACTCCTGTTCAGCTTTTAAAGAATTTTCACATCAACTCTCATTGTGGACTGGATGGTGTTTGGGGGTTGGGAGCAAAAATTATTTTACCCATTTCACAGAGGAGACTGAGAGAGGCCTAGATGCTTGCTCAGGTCACCCAGTCAGGAGGTGGCAGAGCTAGGATTTGAACTCAGGGTTCAGCTATGAGTCCTAAGCCCTTCCCTGTCTTCTAACAACAGCTGGCCCAAGCCATAGAACAGAGCAAAGACTGAGGCTCAGCCCCACCCCAGTTCTGTAATTCTGTGCCAATCACCCCCATCGGTGACAGTGGGTTGAGGGGAGCATGATCCGAGGAGGTGAATGAGAACAGATAATGCCGCACCGCTAGCTTCTAAAGTGAGCAGGTGAAGGAGAGGGCAGTAATTTTAACTGGATTGATTTCACCTGTAGGGCCATTAACTTAATGTCTCCCACTTGGTTAGGAGCAAAGCCAAGACTGGTTTCGGGTTCTTGCAGCCTGCTGCCTCTGCTGCTGGGGAGGGTAAAGAGAAGAGAGGAGTCACCCTCAGATGTGGTCAGACTGGCTGGGGCAAGGGTGAGACAAGAAAGGAGGCACTAATGCTCAGGATTGTGAGCATGCCTCTCTCAACTTTGTACCCTAGGCACCTCACTGCTGAGAAAAGTCCACAGACTGAGGATCAGGAAGGAGCCTTGAGTTCAAGTCCTGACTCTGCCACTTACCAGACAATTAAATTAAGCAACTGGTTTTACCACTCCCCAGAACTAGGGGTGTGCATCCCTATGTGGAAGGGTTGAAGGGTGACTGAAAGGTGCTGAGCTGAATGGATGGCAGCCCTTAGTGACCACCTACTCTGCAAACAGGGAGACCTGCTCTCCACTCCAAGGTCAAGGCAGGCTGAGCTCACCATCCTCCCCTTTACTCATCCCCCTCCATAGCCCAGCCTGTGTTTTACACTTAGTGCAGCCTCCGAACAAAAAGGGAGGCTCCACCCGCCTAGCCTTCACTGTAGGTCACTAAAACCCTCCCCTTCTCACCCTTGACTATTCCCATCTTCTGCCTCTACTTCTCTAACCACCAAGCTCCTCCTTGCACCTCCACAGGACACACATGGCACCATCTTGCCACTAAACAATTTTCTGCCTGTTAGCCTTGGATCTCCAGCAATAAGAGTATTATAGACTGAATTATGTTCCTCTACAATGAATATGCTGAAGCCCCAGGCCCCAGTGTGACTGTATTTGGAGACAGGACCTTTGAGGAGGTAATTGGGTTAAATGAGATCCTAAGGGTGGGACCTTAATCTAAAAGGACGGGTGTCCTTACAGAAGAAGAGATACCAGGAGTGTTCAAGCACACAGAAAAGGTCACATGAGGACACAGCAAGAAGCAGGCCATCTGCAAGCCAGGAAACGAGGCCTCACCAGAAACCAACACTGCTGGCACCTTGGCCTTGGACTTGCAGCCTCCAGAACTGTGAGAAAATAAATGTCTGTTGTTTAAGTCATCCACTCTTTGTATTTTGTGGCAGCTCCTACAGACTAATATAGAGGGTCTGTGTCACATTTCATTTGTGACCTTGGGTGGTCACTTCCTTTCTCCAAGACTATTTCTACAGCTGATAAAAGGAGTCAGGTCTGCTGAGAGAAACTCAGGAATGTCCTTGTAGAGAAGGTGATGGCCAAAATTGAGTAGATGCTGGCAGGAGACACGAAATCCAGCATAGGGAGGGTGCCCAGCAATGTCAAAGAGGCTTGAAACAGCCCATCCTGAACTGCCAGGATCTGAAGGAGTCATGTGTGATGAAGCTGAAGTGGGCAGAGCAGGACATGGAGTCTCTGCTAAGCCACACAAAGGGCTGTGTCCTTTCTGCTGAGGGCAGAAGGAAGCCACTGAAGAGTCTTGAGCAGGACAGTGGCATGATTTGTATCTTAGAAGGATTGCTCAGATGGTATGTGGAACCTGCTTTGGAAATGTAGGAAGGAGACTGATGTCAACTCCCTGACATAGGGTGATGGTCTCAAACAGTACAGCAGGAGGAGGGTCAGTGTGGGTGATAGCAGGAGAACAGATGGACCAGATGTGGTGCTTGTCTGGATGCAGGGGGAGGGAGAAGAATGCTGCACCCATTCTCCACTTGGCAGCTACTGCACGGGGCTGGCCAAGGGTGGAGAGGAGCCTGTGGATATGGAGGTGCTTTTCCACATTGTAGAAGGGGCTGTTGTCCACCCCAGTAACCAGCAAAATGCTAGGTACATGACGTGTGTTCAGTAAATACTAACTCAATAAATAAATGTAAAGAAACAAAATGGTTATCATTTTGACCACACCCTTGGTCTAAAATGGCAATCATAACTCCCCGTCGTGAAACTGGCAATCCCCCAAATTACCTCTTTGACCCCCCTGGACAGCCACATCCTATAAGGACCAGAACCAGAACTCAGATTTTCCTAGTTAGGGATCATGAACTATGAGACAGCTATGCTGTCACACTCCAAATTTCACTTAATCCCTGCAATGACCATTGTAGGTGGAAAGATCAGCCCCATTTTAGAGATGAAGAAACTGGGGCTCAGTGGGATTCAGCAAATGGCCCAAAACCACCTGAGCCAGACTCCCTCAGTCCATCCTACAGCTTCTTGTTTCCCTGAAGGCTCTGAACTCTTCACCTTTGATCGAGAACAAGAACAAATTCCTGGAAATCATCTGCTACATCGTTTGGCTGGAAAATATTTCTTTGAAAAAATATCCTGTCATCTTCTCCTTTTTTCTTCATATTTCAGAGTCTTGGGCCACAGCTTTTAACTTAATCTGCTGGAAAATATGGCCTGGCCATGTACCCTGTCACTCTGATCTGAGGTACAGATCCCAACCACAAATGATTTCCGCTTCTCGTTAAGAACATTCATTCATCACATCCCATCCAGGGCCTAGTTGCTCCTCCCTGAGACATGTAATTAGAATAAAATTAGAAATTCAGAGTATCAGAATTTCCCATGGACTGCTTCCAAAGCCAAGGCCCAGGGAGGGGAAAGGACTGGCCCAGAATCACACAGCCACATAGTGGCAGAGCTGGATCTCAAACCTCCGTCTCCCAGCTCTGCATTCAGTTTTCTTCCCTCAGCTCTTGCACACGCTAAATGAAGTCAGAAACCAGCAGGTCCCTGTGGGTCAATTAGCTGTCTCCTTTGAGATGAATTTTTGTGGTGTGATTACTGAGGTTCTGAGCTGCCCACTGAATTCCCCTTCTACTTACTTGCTTTTGAAAACAAGAACTATGTAGCAGAGCCACATGCTGATACCATCATATAAAAAGCTTGAAGAACAAGAAAAGGTGAGCTTAAAGGGAGTTGGAACAGTTGAAAAAAAAAAGAGAAGAGACAAAGATTAAAGAAGCAAATGAACCCACGTTTTGAAACATCTATCCTTGCCGGGCACTGTGCTAGATGAGGTGCATTCATTTCCTCATTTAATCCCCACATCAACCCTAACGGGGTAGAGACAATTAATATTCCCATTTTTTAAATAAGCAAATTGAGGCTGAGGGAGGCTAAAGTAACTTGTCCAAGGTCATGGTGCTGCCAATGGTAGAAGGGATCACAGTCTGACCTCAAGTACAGCACTAGATCTATTATGCCTGGCTCTCCTCATGCACAGGCTGTGTGCCCTTGAGTGGGTCTTATCTCTCTGTGGGCCTCAGTGGCCCCCTGTGTAAAATGAAACAAGTGTAGCTCCACCATTGGAGAGATCTATGGAAAAATAGGACAATAAGAGGAACAACCAGAAGAAGGCAAGGGAGCACAGAGCCACTCTGCCCACTGAGGCCATCAACAGAAAACTCTGTTAATCAGAGCAGAGGCAGGATTTGCACATTGTCATTACCATTCCCCATTCCACCTTCCACTTTAATCTGACTCCAATCTTCGTATATCACTCTTTGGCTCCTTGGAATGTCCCCCCCACTGTGGGTGGGGCTTCTGATGGGCTTTGGAGGCCCTCACTGCCAGCCCAACAATGGATTCACACCCTCCTTTTCTGCCAGGGAGGCCAGGAAGGAGAAGGGAAGGGGCTGGGAAGCCTGAGTCTCTCCCACATGCCCTGTGAACAGGGCCAAGTCACCACCATGCCACGTAATACAATTTTAGTCATTCAAGTGTCTGTCCTGTGTGAGGCCCTGTACAGGGACAGAGAAATACAAAGGTATAAAGAACATTAACCTAATTGAGCCTCAGTTTCCTCATCTGGAAAGTAGGGACAAACCTCTTCATTTAATCCACATACAACCCTATGAAATAAATATAATTGTTTATCCTATGGAAGTTCTGCTCAGTTCGTAAAAAATGCTCAGTATACATAACTATTATATTACACAAAAGCATAATCCTCCCCTCAGAGATCTCCCAGCGCAGTGAGGAAGGCAGGTCTACATACCCAAGTAATAATATGTGCTACCATTCATTGAACAACTTCTCTTTTCCAAGCATTGCATCTATAGTATTTCTAACCTTCACAAAATCCTACAAGTCCTAGCATCCTTGCTTTTGGCACCCAAGGAGACTGAGGCTCCCAAAAAGGACAGGCAATTTGCTTCAGACCACCTCCTTAGGAATTTTACCCCAAGATTCCAACTGTCTCTTCTTGGCTCACTCTGTTTCAAAGCAGGCTTCAGTAAGCTCTGGAGTTGAGGTCTAGGCCAGGATCTGTATCATCCAACACTAGCCCTTTTGGAGGACAGATATTAACAGCTGGAAGAAACCAAGCCAGAAGGAATCCCCAGTGGCAACTGACCCAGAATGCCTGGGCAACAGAGTACAAAGGTACAACATGCCAGGTACAAAGAGGGGGTGGGGGCGCCCAGAGAGAGTGCCCATGGAACATTGTGGAGTTTTGAGAAGGAGCCATTTTAAGGGCCAGTCTTCCTCCCTGCATGACCTATGAGAGGAACTGGCAAGACCCAGAAGGAGGCTGGGGCTACAGCCCAGGTGGCAGAGGATGAAGCCTCACCTGATGGCTGTGGAGATGGAGAGGAGGGGATGCCCCAACAGCAGGCATCCACAGGACACCATCTGCATCCCCAACCCTGTGGGGAATACAAAAAATCCCTGCCCTCCTGGGGGCTTCACTTCCTCCGTGGGAGGAAGCCTAACCATGGGAGACAAAATTGAATTCTTCTTCATAACCACTCCATGAGGCAGAAGTTATCATCAACCCTGATTGTCAGATGAGGAAACAAGGCTCAAAGAGGGGATGCAATTTTCCCAGGTCAGTCTGTCCCTGCCCTGAGGCCTTCTAGTTCTTACTACTCTGAGTCATGTCCCTTGGCCCCTCCTTGTCCAGCTCCTCTAGCTTTCAGAGGAGGAGAGGGACACAGGGGCCTCCCTCACAGAGGCCTAGAGACAGGCTGTATGACATACACTTCTGAAGCTTTTTAAAAATACTGATCCCCAGATCCTGTCCCTAAAGATTCTGATTTGGATGGTTTGGGCAGGGCCCAGGAATCTGAGTTTTAAAATAAATGCCAAACTGCTTCCAATTTGCAGTGGTGGCTAAAAATGAGAGGACTTCCTTGAAATGTTCTTTGATCTCTATCCCAAGGCCCAGTGAGGAGTGTGGAAAAGTCACCACCACAGTATGAGCTGAGAGGGCTTCATATCTGTCACACAGGGTTTTTGCTAAAGTTGGTGAGAATTCAGATTTAATCTTCATCTGGGTCACTAACTCCAAGAGATTGAGATTCTATGACACTGAGATTTTGCCCTGAGGTCTGGCAAAGCAAGGGATGGTGGTGGATTCTGCAGTTTCCTGCTAAGGAGTGAAGACGAGGCAGGCAGGACAGGCCTGGGGTATTGAAAACAGCCTTTGCAATCTGTTACAACATTTGGCTAGCATCTAGCTCAGTGGCTAGCACAGCATAGATGTTCAATAAATACTCGTTAAATGATAATGTATTTGTCAAGGTTACAGGTGTAAGAAACCCAGTTGAAACTCGCCCAGGTAAGGACACTAGGGTATCTCTCATGTCTGAGGCACAGCTGGGCCTTGGGAACCACAGGAGCCATGGGCTCAAATGCCACTGGCGTCTCTCTGCATATCAGCATCATTCCATCCAACAAAAACCTGGCTTTCCCCCATATGGCATGAAATGTGATGACCTCCTCCTCCCAAACCTCACATCCCATAACTCCCAGTATCAGACAGGATCTAGGATTTTCCTTTGAAAAATCCCCAGGAAGCCCTCTGACTGGCCCAGCTGAGTTAGGGGTGCACCTCTGGTCAGGCGGGTGGAGTGACATAGCACTGACACTATTCCTTGAGCAGAAGGAATTGTTATGAGTCCGGTACTTACTCCTACTGGTGTCTATTGCCAAAAAAATTATATGAGTCCTTTCCACTGTACAGCATAGTTTAGTCAATTGTTCATCTTCACGTTATGTTGTTTGGTCCTCAGAATAACCATGATTGGGGGCAATAGGAGAGATACCTTCTCAAACAGGTTAAGAGGGGGCCCAAGGACACACAGCTAGGTTCCAGGGTGAGGGACTAGACCCCATGTATTCTGACTCCTATGTCACATATTTTTTGAAATAAAATAACAACCAAGGCGCCTGAGTGGCTCAGTAAGCGTCAGACTCTCGAATTCAGCTCAGGTCAAGATCTCATAGTTTGTGAGCTTGAGCCCCACATTGGGCTCTGCACTGACAATGTAGAGCCTTTTTGGGATTCTCTCTACCACCCCCTCTTCCCCTCACCTGCTCGCTCTCTCTCTCTCTCTCTCTCTCTCTCTCAAAATAAATAAATTAACATTTAAAAAACAATAACAGGTGTGTGTGGCTGGCTCAGTTGATTAAGGGTCCAACTTTGGCTCAGGTCATGATCTCACAGTTACTGAGTTTAAGCCCTGCATTGGGCTCTGTGCTGACAGCTTGGAGACTGGAGCCTGCTTCAGATTCTGTGTCTCCCTCTCTCTCTGTCCCTCCCCTGTTTTTTCTCTCTCTCAAAAATAAATAAACATTAAAAAAAATTTTTTTAAATGCCACCACCACCAATAATAGCTGTCATATTTTTTTAATTTTTTTTAAGTTTATTCATTTTTCAGAGAGAGAGAGACAGAGTATGAGCAGGGGAGGGGTAGAGACAGAGGGAGACACAGAATCCGAAGTAGGCTACAGGCTCCGAGCTGTCAGCACAGAGTCCGACACGGGGCTCAAACCCACAAACTGTGAGATCATGACCTGAGCTGAAGTCGGACGCTCAACCGACTGCGCCACCCAGGCGCCCCAATAGCTGTCATATATTAAGTGCCAGTTCCTTTACATAAATGATTACATTTAACTCCAACTACCCTGCAGGTATTATTTTCACTCCCATTTTATGAATGAGCAACTTGAAACCCAGAGTTCTTATGTGGTTTGCTCAAAATTGGCTTAGAAAGGAAAAAGCCAGGATTGGATTCATGATGTCTCCAATGTGAAAATCTGAGCCCTTCTTCTTCCACATGCTGCTGAAAAGCCATAATACCAGCACCATGTAATTTGGGAAATGCCAAAAAGTTCCTCAGCTCTATTCCTCCCCCACTTGCCAGTTATAAGTGAATGGCATTCCCTTCAATTGACACTATAATTCTTGGAGCACAAGTCTGCTTCTGTTCAAGTGCATCCATACCAGGGAGAGAGATAACCACTCTAAGCCAGTGGTTTTCTAGGTGTGGTTGGTCCCTGAACAAGCATCACCTGGGAACTTATTAAAAAATGCACATTCTAAGGCTCCACCCCAGACCTACAGTTATGGGTTGAATTGTGTCCCCCTCAAATTCATATGTTGAAGTCCTAACTCCCAGTACTCAAAATGTGACTATATTCAGAAACAGGGTCTTTAAAGAGGTGATTAAGCTTAACTGAGGTCATTGAAGTAGGCCCTAATCTAATATGACTAGTGTCCTTAGAAGAAGAAAAGATTAGGATACAGACACACACAGAGCAAAGACCATGTTAAGCTACCAGAAGATAGTCATCTATAATCCAAGGAGAGAGGCCCTTAGAAGAAACCTACCAACCCTACAAATACCTTGATCTCAGACTTCTGGTCTCTAGAAGTATAAGAAAATAAGTTTCTGTGTCTAAGCCACCCCAGTCTGTAGTACTTTGTTATGCAGCCCTTGCAAGCTAATACACCTACTAAATCAGAAAGTTGGGGACCCAGCAGTCATGTTCTAACAAGCCCACAAGGTGATTCTGAGTACACTAAAGTGTGACAACCACTGCTCTAAGCCATTGTCAGACATTGATACCTCTTTGTTGCTGGAATGTGTGAATATAAGCCTGACCTGGCTTCAGCTATAATTCTAGCCTAGTGGGGCCAACCTGCCTGAGAGACTGCAGTCAAATACAGTGGGAAGCAAAGATGAAACATGGCATGGAAGAACAGACTGAGAGTGACAGCGAGCAGAGATGGGATGACATAGATGACAGTGTTCAAGTCCACAGAAGGCTACTCTAGGATAACCCAGGCCAGCTCACTCCCAAGTTTTGACAATTGAAAGTTACCTTTGTCAGTCTCATGTCTGTAAATACAGTGTATACTCCCAACAGATTAGACATGGTTCATTTCCTATACATGCTCCAGGGCACTGGGCACCAGGATCATGGAATACAGGTGTCTTCTCATGGGGAAGCCACCCCTCCTCCCCATCCTCATGACCGTGGCTAAGTGCTGGCCTCATGAACTCTTGTCTAGATCCCTGCAACAGCCCTAACTGGTCTTTTACACCTAACCTCTCCTCCTCTCCCTCCTACATCCCTCCACCTGACTTGTTTGGGAGCCTCAAAAGAGCCTCTGACTCATCCTCCTGTCCAATCCCATTCACCCTTCAGTCCAGCTCCAGTTTCCCCTCCTCCCCAGTGACTTTCTTTGTTCCCCGTGTCCCACACCCCAGACTCAGTGGATCTCTCCTCCCTCTGCACTGTTAGAGAGCTAACATTTACTGAGTATTCACTATGTGCCAGGCTCTGTGTAAGACTTTACAATCACTACCTCTTTGAAACTTACAACCATGGATGAAACACAGAAGGCTAAGTGACTTGCCCAAGGCCACACAAAGTGGCAAAGTTAGAATTTCAACCCACAAAGACTGGCTCCAGAGTCCTCACTCTTAATTGTGCCACAACACTGCCTCCACATGCTCTCATTTCTGTCCTTATACCAGGTAAGAATTTCTCCTATGGTAAGCTTTTTAAGTGTAAATTCAATATGATGTGATCTTTTAATTAGAGAGTGCAATTTGCACTGGGCAGATCAGATTGGAGAGAGAGAGTCTGCTACAGGGGAACTAGTGAAGGGGATGGTGGGGACTGGAGTTGGCAGTGTCTGATGTCTTTAGGATGCTTTAGCAGGGCTTGGCCCTTGGTTCTCCAGCAGTGTATGGTCAAGATGAATGGAAGGTGAGAGAAGTCTGCCCTAGTGACAGTGCTAGGGGGCACAGAAAAAGAAAAGATGTTCCTCTTGAGCAAAAGTGTGGGGATGTCTAAGGCTGGATTTGCTCTGTGATGTTCAGGTTTTACAGCCATACACTTAGAGCTATAAAAGCACCTTTATTATTGCCATTCCTGAAGGAAAAATAACTTTGTTATGGCTAGTCTGAAACTATCCAGCCCTTAACCTCTTTTGCCCCGTTGAAGCAATTGTCTCCATAATTCCATTTCTTATAACACAAGATTTTTTTTAGGAATGCAACTTCTGCATCCTAATAGAACATAGCACACGACTGGTGTCTGGTAGGATGTCTGTGCCCCTTGATTGAGCACCCTGAGAGTGAGATCAGGTCAGCTCCATTGCCAGACTTCAGAGCACAGAGCAGGTGCCCAATAGCTGTCTGCTGTGTGCTGCCTCTGCCAATACCCACCATCCCACCACCCTGTATTTCTCTTCTCTGTCACTTCTTTTGGCAAATGTAATATCACCAGCTGGTCTGACCCACCCTGCCCTGTCTCCTTGCAAATGGCTTGGCTCATTTGCAAACCAGCATTGCCCAGAGCCCATATTCACATGAAACCACAACACACACCATCACACGCTGCCATCATTACCATTACAAAATTCTTAGCAGCCCAAAAAGACCTGGGTTCAAACTCCAGCTCTACTACTCCCCAGCTCAGAGATCTTGGGCAAGTCACACAGCTTCTCCAAGCCTCGGTTTTCTCATCTGCAAAATGGAGATAATAAAATACCTCATGCAGATGGTTGTCGTGAAGATTAAATGAGATACGGTATAAAGACTGGTGTAGGACATGACATATAGGCATTAAATGGATGAAGGTTGTTGTTTAGCACTGTTTCTTCCTCACAGAAGTTCTGGGAAAGCAGCAGAGATGGTCCTGGTATTAGTTTACAGAAGAAGAAACTGAGGCTTAGGAAGCCTAGGTGTCACCTAAGCCTGTGAACTCTGGACCACACAGACCCCTCCAGCCCCCTTCCTGCTTCCATACCCAGCAGGCTCCAAAAGCCTACTAGAGGAAGCAAATAGTTCCCTGAGGGGAGGGCAAGTGGCTTTTGTGGTGGCCTAGAGTTTAGATGAGCCAGCTAAGTCTGAAGACTTTGGCCCTGGGAACTGAATCTACACTTGACCTCAACTTCTCTCACAAAGCCCAAGACCACATTAGCCATGGGATGCTGACCCCCTGCTCTGGCTACTCACAGTCCTGCACCAAGATGTGTGAGCACTGGGCTCTCTCTTCCACTCCACAGATCAGCAGGTATGTGACTTTGGGAAAGTCACTTTCCCTCTCTGAGCCTCCATTTCCTCACTCGTCTGTCTCCACAGATAATAACACCTGATCTGTAAAGTCATTCAAGGATCCAATAAACTATTGCATATGAAGTACCTAACCCAGGACACAAGACCTGGTCCACATGGTATGCTCAGTAAACAGAAGCTGTTTGACGATGATGATAATGGTGATGCTGGTGGTGATGATATAAAATCTCTCCTCAGCAGAATGGGACCAAGAACCCAGTGAGATTAAAGGCCCACTTGGATAAGCATTGGGCATGTTTATCCTGATGGGTCAGGGAACACTACTGATATTAGGGTGAATCCAAGCGCCACTGAGTATTATTGTGCCCAAACCCTGTCCTGCCCTTACCTCTCTTCTTCAAGTCCCTGAGAGAAGAAAGAATGCAAACAATAATTAAAAAGAATGACTCAGTGGGGTGCCTGGGTGGCTCAGTCAGTTAAGCATCTGACTTCGGCTCAGGTCATGATCTCACAGTTTGTGGGTTCAAGCCCTGTGTCGGGCTCTGTGCTGACAGCTCAGAGCCTGGAGCCTGCTTCGGATTCTGTGTCTCCTTCTCTCTGCCCCTCCCCTACTTGTGCTCTGTCTCTCTCTGTCTTTCAAAAATAAAAAAAATAAAATAAAATAAAAAAGAATGACTCAGTTACACTGATTTTTAAATGCGGCTAAGGCCCCAAACCCAATGCTGAGAACTAGGCTGGGCCATGGGGAGCGGTCCTTCAGCTGCATGAGCTGGAACCCCCTAGTCAGAACTGAAGCAGGCCACTGATTATTTCAGACTATGACCAAACCCAAGTCTCAGTGTGTAGTCCAGGGACCCTGAGACTTTCACGGAATCCATGAGGTCAAAACTATTTTTGTAATATATTTGAAAGGCTTTATATGATTTTTTCACTCTCATCTCACAAGTACACAGTGGAGTTTTTCAGAGCACATGATGTGAGATATCGTAACAGACTGAACCCAGAAGCAGGTATGAGAACTTAGGTGCCTTCTTTGAGGCCAGACATTAAAGAGATTTGCAAAAATGTAAACCATATCATTCTGGGGCGCCTGAGGGGCTCAGTAGTTGAGTATCTGACTTTGGCTCAGGTCAGGATCTCACAGTTCGTGGGTTTAAGCCCTGCATCAGGCTCTGTGCTAACAGCTCAGAGCCTAGAGCCTGCTTCAGATTCTGTGGCTCCCTCTCTCTCTGCCCCTCCCCTGTTTCCTCTTTGTCTATCTCTGTCTCTGTCTCTCTCTCAAAAATAAATTGACATTTAAAAAAAAGTTTTTTAAATAAACCATATCCTTCTTCTCACTTAATATGTCCCAGAAAATACAGTTATTTTTCATTTAAACAATATGATTTATGTTAAGATATAATGAGTTTGTTATGGCATTTGAAAATGAATTAATATATAAAATGGTTATTTACAAAAATTTTAATATAGTAAATATCTATAGCTATAACTCACATAAACAAAAGTTCTTCGGAATCTTGAAACTAAAATATTTGATAACCACTGCCCTAGACAAACTTTTGCACACATGCACCAGGGACATGATTATCTTAGCAGAATATCTGTAATAGCAAAAACTGGAGGAACTCAAATGTCCACAAACAGGAGAATGGGTACAATAAATTATGATATAGTCACACAATGCAATATTACATATCATTGGAAATAAATGAACTATAACCTTAAAAAACAGAGGATAAAGGGATGCCTGAGTGGCTTAGTCGGTTAAACATCCAACTTCGGCTCAGGTCACGATCTGACGGTTTGTGAGTTCGAGCCCCACGTCAGGCTAACAGCTCAGAGCCTGGAGCCTGCTTTGGATTCTGTGTCTCCCTCTCTCTCTGCCCCTCCCCTGCTCCTGCTCTGTCTTTCTTTCTCTCTCAAAAATAAATAAACATTTAAAAAAAAATTTTTAAAGGATATTTCTAAGATTTATTTTTATTTATATTTAGTAAAATCAAGGCAAGTCACAGAACAACATACTTTATGACATCACTCTTATAAAGCTCAAAAACAAACTATAAACACATATTTAAGGACACATGCATATGTGATAAAACTTCTTTTTAAGCAAGAGAATGATAAATACACAATCCACCCCCTTAGACAGAGGCTGAGGGCTGAGATAAAGGAGGGACACATACAAGATGAACTGTTGTTGATTATATTCTAATTCTCAAGTTGGGTGGTGGCTGATGGGTAGCCATTTTGTTATAGTACTTCATAAATATATATATGGTACACACTCTTTATATGTATCAAATGTAACATTAAAGACAGTGTAACCCCTAGTACTCAGACTGTCCCTCCAAATACCATTTCCCATTAGAAAGAAAGGGAGGCAATAGACAAGTTGCATTTTAAACTAGGAACCTACTGAAACCCCTTTTCACTCCAAGCTCTTGAAGAAACGGCTGATTGTAGGTCTGGGACAGGAAACGTAAGAAATGGAACACCTTGTTATCTGAGAAAGCAAGGAAGGTGGCAGAAACTACTGAGGTCACAATCAAAAGGACTCAGGAGCCAAGTTGAAGAGGTTCCCATTAACCAAAGATGGGATGGGATCATTTGAGCATCAGTAAAGATAAAAACTGAAATGGGTTGAAACAGGTCACACTTATTTAGACTCATGAGTTCATAATGATACAAAATCATCTCACTGGTCACCTTTGGGTAATGCTGAGGAACTAACATTATTTAAAAAGCTAAATATAAACAGAAAGAATCAAGTTCTTAGCTTGCTTTTGCTGTATGAATTGTATCTTGGCATATCCAAAGAGTTAATGAGAGGATGTTACGCTATATAGAAGTTCAGCTAAAGAGCAAATAAAACGTGATGGAACTAGAATACCACTATTGTGCACACTCTGAAGAAGTAGTTGATCTAGGCAATGATGCTGAATGGCTGCTAACAACAAAAAGAGACACGATGATTAGACACTTTTGTGCCTCATGGTAAAAGTTCATCCCACCACCTCTGAGGTGTTCTCACTCACAAATAAAAGCTGATGAGGGCTCTAGATTTAACTACTGATATCCAGGAAACACAAGAGCCAGATGAACATATCAAATATCACTAGGATGCAAGCAGGAAAGTCCAGATGTGGGTTATAGGATGAACAACCACTTTCTTCAACAAATATACAGCTGGGGAAAAATAAGAGGAGGGGCTATCCTACAGATCAAAAGAGATTTAAAAGACACTATCAGCTGATTGCAGCATATGGAATTTGTTTAGATTTGGGGTCAAAGTGTAAAAAAAATTACATTATGAATAACCTAGGAAATTTAAACACTGTATTTGGTGATATTAAGGAATTTTTGTTGTATTTTTAGGTATGGTAATGACATTGTAGTTACGTATTTTCTTTCAATTTTTTATCGTTGTGATATACACATGACATAAAATTTACCATCTTAACCTTTTTTTTTTTTTTATGTTAGAGCATGAGCAAGGGAGAGGGGTGGAAGGAAAGAGAGACAGAATCTTAAGTAGGCTCCACACTCAGCACAGAGCCCAACGTGGGGCTTGATCCCACGACCCTGGGATCATGACCTGAGCTGAAATCAAGAGTCAGATGCTCAACTGACTGAATCACCCAGGTGCCCCCTATCTTAACTATTTTTAACATAGTGGTATTAAATACATTCATAATGGGGTGCCTGGATGGCTCCATTGGTTGGCCATCCGACTCTTGATTTTGGCTCAGGTCATGATCTCATAGTTTCATGAGTTCAAGCCCCCAATTGGGCTCTGCACTTGCAGCACAGAGTCTGCTTAAGATTTTGCCTTTCTCTCAGTCCCTACCCCACTCATGTGCAGTCTCTCTCAAAATAAATAAACAAATTTTAAATAAATAAATAATGTTGAGCGACCATCACCACCATCCATCTCCATAACTCCTTCTATCTTGTAATACTGAAACTCCCTACCTATTAAACAATTAATTCCCCATTCTCCTCTCCCTCCAGCCCCTGGAAACCCACCATTCTACTTTCTGTCTCTATGATTTTGACTAAGTATCTCATAGCAATGGAATCATACAGTAGTTTTTGTGACTGGCTTATTTCTATAGTTATGTATTTTAATGCATCCTTAAATTTATACACATGGTGACATGCTGTCTAGGCTTTGCTTTAAAACAATACAGGGGCATGACAGGGTGGAGAGAGTGGGCAGGAGTAGATGAAACAAGATAGGCCATGGGTTGACAACCTTTGAAGCTGGGTGATAGGTACATGGGAGTTCATTATTCTCACATATATTATTCTACTTTTGTGTGAGTTTGAATTTACTATAATAAAACTTCTTGCAAAAAGCAAAGGCAAAATAAAGATCTTTCCAAGCAGCAACAAGAGAAAGATAATGAAGAAGCAGGAGGTGGTCACAATCATTCAGGTGCAGGATAGGGATACCATTAAGAGAATATGAGAAACAGTTTGGGAGGAACAGTGTTGAGTCGAATTTTGCACACTTGACTTTGAGATGCCGTACTTCCTCATTTAAACATCCATCCAAAATCAGTGCATCTTGGAAAAAACATCACTGGATCACTTAGGAAAAACCTCAAAACTAAGCAAACAAGTTCCAGCACTGCCATGGAGAGCTCCATCCTTTGTTCTTCCTATCCAGGAAAGCATGTTTTCCCTGTGCTTTCTGGCTGTAAGTCAGTTCCATATCTGTGACAGCTTCCCTAGTCTCATCGCGACTCAAACGTGACACAGCATTTGGTAACTAGAACACCATCAGAGAAGGGAGGAGACCTTGGCAGAGGGACCAGGAGGGCTTCTCAGAGTACACAATTCCCCTCACCTGACAGGGAAAACTGAGCTCAGAGAGCCGACATAGCCCACCATGCACAGAGCTCATTCACGGTATAGCCACCAGCAGAGCTCGGGGCTGAAGGTTCTCAGCTGAGAGGGACTGGGCCAAGGAATCAAAAGATAAGTAGCATTTTAAACTAGGAACCCACTGAAGCCCTTTTTCACCACAAACCCTCTGGTTACTCTATGGAAAATCTGTAGCTCCTAGCAATACTGAATAATACAAGTCTATGGGGATTCAGACCTGCTGGAGATCAGCACATGCAACTCTCTACCTTCCATCCCTGCCCCTCAGCACCTACAAAATGGAGCCCCTCCTCCTGACCTCATATCGGGAAGCCCCTACCATCTCTCCAGGCACCTGACCTGATGCCATGTCCCAATCCTCTACACTTCAAAAGGATCCATCCATTATTTACTGAGCACCTGCCATGTGCCAGGCACTCTTCTATTGTTGAAAACATGTCGGTGAACAAAACAGATGAAAACCCCTGCCCCCTTGTGGAGCTTACATTGCAGTGGAGGGAGACCAACAATAACCATCACAAGTAAGTTAATGATGTGGCACATTAGGAAGTACAGAGAAAGAGCAGGTAGTAGGATTTGGGGTGCTGGGTGGGAAGCGGTCAGTCACTAAGTACCATCTCTGCATCCTCACTGTCCTGGTCCAGGCCTTTATCTTCTCTCTCCTGGATCACTATAGCAGCCTCCTCACTGCCCTCCATGCCCTCACCCCACCCCCTCCTATCCATCCTGGAGTCAAGTTCATCTTACTCAGTCCCAGATCTGGCCATCACTCCTTGTGTAAAACCCTCTTATGACTCCCCACTGACTGCAAATCCCTCCAGGACCTGCTCAGTCTCCTCACCCACCACACACCCCTCTGCCCTCCAACCACATCAGGGAACGCACCATTCCTGCCCTTCCTGTAGGAACATCAGCCCCCCTGGTTCCTGAGTTCTGCAACAACCATCCTCAGCCCTGTTTTCCATGTGCTGATGAATCATGCCCCAAGATAGCCTGGGAGCTCTGGGTCTCCCACTACCTAGAAGATCAAGAACCATAGCATCTGCCTTACATTGGGCTTCCAGAAATAGGCTCTGAAGTGAGAAGTTGTGTGCAGAAGGCTTACTGGGGAGTGCTCCCTGGTGCCACACCTGTAACAGGGCAGAGGGACAAGCTGACCCACAATGAATTGCAACTGATCCCACAGACAGCTTTGAAGCTGGGATGGCCCCTCAGAATTTTCCAAACTGAGGAAAGCAGGTTGAACTTTTATATCCCTCCATCAGCCAGTCATTGGCCAGAGCAATCACCAAGATGAAGCATACACTAGAATGAGGCAGTTTCTACAGCCAAGGGCAATTTCTAGTGAGCCACTAGCAACCAATATTCCCAGCAGCAAGGGGATTGTGTGTCAGCCAAAGAGATGGGATCTGTGCACAGCACCACAGTATCCACTACAGCCTCTAACAGACCTGAGTTTGAAACTTGCTTCTGTCAGTTGCTTCTGTCAGTTGTAACCTTTGTGGAGATAATAATAGGCTCTGCTGCTCCCTGGAGGTTGAGATTCTTAAATAAGAGAACTGTCTGGATAAAAATGGCAGTTTGAACTTTAATGCTTATCTTTTCTCCCTCTCTATACCTTCTCCCCTGAAAATGACAGTAAGGAAAAGAGAAGATATAAACACAGAGAACAGGAAGAAAGGAAGAGTCATTAATGGATGAGAAGTTTCAACAAATCTCTTTAAGATGGAAAGGGGAAGGAGGAGTGAGTGGTACTTAGTTGGAAGAATGCTGGAGCCCACAACACAACCTAAGCTCTTGTGCTCCACCACCACCCAGTGAGGACACTCAGAACAGCCACACTCGGGGCGCCTGGGTGGCTCAGTCGGATAAGCGTCCGACTTCGGCTCAGGTCATGATCTCGCGGTCTGTGGGTTCGAGCCCCGCGTCGGGCCCTGTGCTGACAGCTCAGAGCCTGGAGCCTGTTTCAGATTCTGTGTCTCCCTCTTTCTCTGACCCTCCCCTGTTCATGCTGTCTCAAAAATAAATAAATGTTTAAAAAAATTGAAAAAAAAAATAGAACAGCCACACTCACCATTCTCTGTACAAGCTTTATGGGCTGGATACCCGTGTCTGGTAGGATGTTCCCGCAAATGCCCACGTATATCCCCTCTAGTTAATCTGTCTGCTTTCCCAGAAACAATTGCTTACTCCCAAACCTGTTTATGCCAGTTATACTTGCTTTTATAATTATGTGATTCAATTTAATATTAATAAACCAATAAAATATGATTGCAAAAAGGGAGTTGTTTTATGAAAACTAAGTTGAATGCCTTCAAATACTCAGTGAAGGCAGACTGCTATTAAAAAAATGTTCAGATGAGTTACAGACAAGCAGTTGTAACAGATTGGGAGGAAATGATATAAATCTAGAAGGAATTTGTATTCAGATCATTCCATAAGTTCCTTTAAGTGCTAGCTGCATTATAAAGAAGCTGAACCAGGAAACGATAGACAATGCTTTATGCACTGAGGTTTATGCAACAAAGACCTTACAGAATTCCAGTTAACAGACCCACACTCAAAGAAAAGGGAGTAGGCATCTATAGATTTTAAGTTAAAATAAAATGTTTACAACAGGTTTCATTTTTTAATTATTTCTGGCTTGAAATAATTTTTTCAACAAACTAAAGTTGCACTATTTTCTACTGACCTAGATAAGACCTGCAGAAGGTGTACCAATGACATGGGAAGATGGGGTAGGGGTGGTAGGAGGTGAGATTTTGAGGCTGGAAAAGGCTGAAAATCTGCCCTCACTAATCTGCCCTGAAAATCTGCCTAGGGAACAGGTAGACTCCACAGATCTCTTCCCTACTCCATAGAGAATGTGGCTATAGATAGTGACCCCAGACCCATCACTATGTTCCAGGCTAAGAGCTTTAGGTATATGAACTGAACAACACATAGGGTAATATTCTTATAGGTCTAATTTACATATAGGAAACTGAGGCACAGAGAGATTAAGTGACTTGTCCAAGGTCATACAGTTACTAAGGGCAGAGCTGGGATTCAAACCCAGGTAGTATTCAAATCCAGGTAGCATTCAAAGCCAGGTAGTATGGCTCCAAAATCCACCCTCTTAACCATATCCACCCTCCTAACCACATCCTTCCTATCTTACTGCAGAAACAGGGCAGTGCCAGAGAACTCCCCTTGTTAATAATTATGTGCCCCCCAACCAAAAGACCAGGCCCTGCCTAGCCCACCTAAAAAGAAACTGGCCCACCTGCCTCCACAGCACACCCAATGCCAGTCAACTTCTTGGATCCTTGTTCTTAACTATGGACAAAGCCTAGGACCTCAACATCAGAGAAACCTTGGCAGTGAGAAAGGATACAGAGCCAAAGACAGACCACAAAAAACTAGCCAAACAGAGAAACTGGAGGAGACAGAGATAAGTGAGGACACAGGAGGGAAAAATCACTAAGTAATATCCTCAGAGAGATAAAGAGGCTGTATCTATGTTGGGATGGGGTGAGGGGAAGACAGAGAACAAATAAGAACTCTTAGAAATTAAAAAATATGATATCTGAAATAAAAAATTTCATAGGAGAATTGAGACATAAATTCAAGGAAATAATCTAGAGAGTAGAATAGAAAGATAAAGAACAAGGGAAAAAGAGAAAAGAGATCTGGAAGATCAATCCTGGAGGTTGGGGATCCAAATCATAGGAGTTCCAGAGAGAACACAGAGAGAAACAGATTATTAAAGAAAAAAATTTTTAATTTCATGGCCCTGAAGGACACAAGTCTCCACTTTGAAGGGCCCAGCACAATGAATGACAAAAGTCACCAACAGGTCACATGGATTGTGAAATTCCCGAATTCCAAGGATAAAGAGAAAATCCTAAAATACCAAAAAAGAGAGAGAGAGCAGTTACATATAAACAGAAATCACAAGGCATGAAGCTTCTGAACAGTAACTGTAGTTGGGCAGAGCATGGACATTCTAAAGGAAAATGATTTCCAACCCATAACTCTATGCCTAGCTGAATTATTGACCAAATACAAGGGTAGAATATAGATTAAGTCCACATATATGAAAATTTCTCACCTCTGCCCAATTTCTTAGGAAGCAACTGGAGTTTCCAAAGGCAGAGAGTAAGCTAACAAAGACAGAGAACCAAAAAACAGGGACATGGGAGAAAACCCTGGAGAAGAGTTCCTGCAAACAACTGAGCAATACAGTATGGGAGGGAACACCCCTGGGAAAAGGAAGCCCAAAACAGAATGCAGAACGTGACAGAACTTTAGTGGGGAAGAGAGGTGGATGGCAGTTCTGATAGAGATTTTGGGGAAATAAAGAGTCACATTTTCTTAATAGGAATGCTGATTACTGAGTTACCTAAAAATAGTGCTCCAGATATGCTGGGCAGGAGGATGGGACCAGAACACAGCTAATTCCTTTATTCCAACAGGAAGACAATAGATGTCTGAAGTTGGTAAATTAAGAAATAGCAGTATAAGCATATTACTTTTAATTATGCAGATAAACAGCAGAAAACACAAGTTAAAAAAGCTAAACTGGTTGCTACCAGGGTGCAGAGCTGGGAGATGAATTAAGTAAGCATGGTATGGCTATTTTTCAATAAAAGCTTTCAATTTGAGGCTAGCCTGGGCCTCAGATTTTATAAAGCATTTTCGGCTTCTTCGAGAAACTCCCTTGCAGAGACAGGAAACCGAGGCCCAGACAGAGGCAGTGACCTCTCAAGGTCGCACAGCGAGGCCTGACCTCCCAACGCGCCTCACTGAAACGCCCCCCCCCCCCCCCCCCCCCGCCCCAGCCCAGTCCCCATTCACACACGGTGCACCAGAAACTCGCTAAAGGCCAGCAGGGTGCCAATGACTCGTACCCACCCCCGCAGCCGAAGATCGTGTCTCTGAACACGGCCACGCAACGGTAATGTGGGCGCTGGCGGACTCAGCCAGCCACAGCCTCTGTACCACCCGTCGCCGTGTCCACACTGTCCTTGGGAGGACACGCGCGGAAACCGCGCGCGGTGCAGCAGCGCCCCCTGCTGGCCACTGGGTGCTATGCTTCGGCCTGCTCCCCCCCCCACCCCCACGCCGTCCTCTGGGAAGGGTTGGGACCTCGCCCGCGTGGCTCTCAGGACTTATTCAGACCCCGGGGCTGGCCGACTCTGTACAGCCTATGGCCGGGCAGCACTGTAATAACAGAGGGACCCTCTCTAAAATCACAGGACGCGCCGGTCTCCTGGGCCTCCTCCTTGGACGGACGTTAGGGCTAGAGAAGGTGAAGACTTACCCAAGGTCACACAGCACGTCTGGTACAACCGGGACAGGCACCCAGACCTCCTGTGGAACCTTCTAGGGCCCAAACCTGGTTTTTAGAGCCCCTCAAACTGGCCTCTTGGACTTTGGGAAAGAGCCAGGGACAAAGAGAATTCGGGTCCCGCCCCGCTAGCACGGACCCCTCGGCAACCTTGGGCGGGACCTCCTCCCCACCCCGGGGCCTGGGTCGGGCTTCAGGGCGTATGACCTCCAAGGGTCCTTCGGGCGCCAAATCTGGGGCTGCGTTCCGCGCTTCTCAGCGGCTCACTGGAGGCGCCAACAGCGGCTGCGGCTGACCCCTGCTGGCCGAAGGAAGAGTCGCTGCGCCGGGACCGACCGCGACCCCACACTGGCCGCGCCCGTTGGGCCTGGGTGAGCCCCTCCTGCCCAGCGTGGAGTATCAGCCCCAAGGAGTGCCTTGCGCTGCGCTCACAGTTCACACCGTGAAAACAGGCTCAGACGGAGGCCGGATCCGCATAAGAGGCCTAAATACCCTTCGGAGTTTCGGGTTTCAGATGAGGAGAGACCTCTACTGTGCTTCCAGAGGGAGCCAGGACTCCAGAGTTTGGTTTAAGTCATACCTTTGTCTCTTCTCAGCTGTGTGACCTTGGATATGTTACCAAAACTCTGTGTTTCAATTTTTGCCACCAAAATGGGGATCATACCTAATATATAGACACTTTATGTATGTGAACTCATATTGGAACCCTATTATGAGATAGGTACAGTTATCCCCATTTCACAATGAAGCACAGAAAGGTTAAGTAACTTAACCAAGATCATACAGAAAATAAGTGATGGAGTTAGGACAAAAATCCAGGTAATCTAGCTTTGGAATCATTGCTCTTAATTGCCATACTACACTGGGATGATAACAGTACCCACATTATAGTATCCTTGTGAGAATTTTATGAGCTGATATATGCAAAGTACTCAGAATGGTGCCTGGCACATAGTAAGCCCAGGTCATTGTTAACATGATTGTTCACTGAGCACCTACTATGTGCCAGGCACAGTACTAGATATGTTGGCTACAGCAGTGAGTAGGCTGACCCAGCCACTGCCCTCGTAAAGCTGCCAGAATGGGGGCAAAGACATTGAACAAGCCCGTTCAATGGAACAGGAGGGTACTGAGAGTCAGGATCCCAGGCAAGAGGGTGGCCCAAACCCAAACACAGCCACTCACCTGGAGCTGACAGAGAAAAGTGCTAAACAGCAGGCAAGAGTCCAGTACACAGAGATCCCAGAACAGGAAACAAATACCTCAAGCTGAGGAAGGCAGTTGGGCTGAGCCTGAGAGGTGAGTTATTTGCCAGGCACAGGTGAGATGGGGTAAGGGTTCCCCTATGGCAGCTGGGGCCTGCATACCTGCCTGCAAGTCCTCAAGTCTCCCATCTAAGTCCAGGAATCACCTGAAGGTTGGTTTTGATTCACAAGACAAGTCATCTTGGTTTAAAGTACACTCCCACAGCCCAGAGGAAATATTTGCTCTGTGAGAACTGGGGTTCTGGTGTGAGGCCTCAGGGAGGTGAATTCTAAGTGGGCTACCTCAGGAGGCAGAGGACCGAACCGCTTCAGAGGTTGCAGGGAGCTCGGCCAGCGTTCCCCGTGCAGGGAGAGTGGTGGGACAGGCCATCTTTTCTGCTTCCTCCCACTGAGCAGATTGCTCTTTCAGAATGTCCTTGTTGATGCCTCGTGGAGAGCTAAATGGATACCACTTTCCCCTGTTGCCAACCAGTTTAGTCAGAATGCTTTCTTACTGGCTCCTGATTGCAGCCAGAGCTTGTGGAAGGGGAATTTTAATCAGGTTAGGAGTGATTCTAGGACTTCGGGGCCCTTTTAGGGAGAACAGGCGGGAGAACTTTCAAGGAAAGGAAAAGGAGCAACATTTGTTGAGCCCCTCGTTTGTGTCAGACCTTAGCAGGTGCCTTACCTCTAGGGTTGTTCTACTTTTAATCCTCAGAGCAGCTTTGCCAGGTAAAGGTAGTATTTGTTATTCCCCATTTCATATGTGATGGAGCCAAGACTCCAGAGATGGCATAACATACCCACGGTCACAGGGCTGACCAACAGCAGAGGTGAGTTTTGAAGCTAAGTCAGGGTGACATTGGAAGGGGAATCTTGCCCACCACATTCCAGTGCTTCCTTAGAGAGACCCAAGTGGGAGGGAGGGTGTGGCAATAAGGATGGCAGGGCACCGGAAGGGAAGAAAGGCTGGAGGAAGGATTTTTGCCAGGCCAGAAAAGGCAGAGAAATGCAGGTGAGCAGTCAATGTCTTCAGCAAGGTCTTCGTTTTCTCCACAGGCCACACAAAATCAGCATGGCTGGAGCATCCCGCCTCTGCAGGGTATTTTTAAAACCACCCACCTCTAAACTCCTCTGTTCCTGTGCTTTAAAGTTCTTCTGAAAAGTTAGAATAAATTTGCCTGTCTTTTCTCCGAGACAAATGCAGAGGAGGAAAACAAAAAGAACACGTATTTTATGAGCACAAATTTGGGACAGTGACACCTCCAATCATCATTTTATGGCACGATGATATACAGTAATTAGGTGTCAGGAGTAATCTATGGCCATGAGAATAGAGTCATCTCTGGGGGAAAAAAATCGCTTTCTTCCCAGAAGGAAATCTGAGTAACTGGGAGAGAGAGGAGCAGGAACCTTGGCCTGCAGAAAGCACTACCTACGAGGCCCTGGGCTGAGTCAGGCCAGGGCACCTCGGGTGTCCATAAGGGAGAGACCAGAGGGTCACAAGAAAGACTGGATTGGAATCTCTACTTAGCACTTTTCTCTGTCAGCCCCAGGTTAATGGCGGCATTTGGGTCTAGGCCACTCTCTGGCCTGGGATCCTGATGTCAGAGCACACTGCATGCTCCTCAGGCTTGTTCACTGTCTGTCCTTCTGGTTCTGACACTCCTTAGCGGCTGAGTGACCTGGACAAAGCTCTTTCACTCTCTGGAAGGCATGTCCTGGCTATGCCAGGGCTTGGAGTCCTCCTGGCAGGTTTCATGAAGAGTGGAGCTGGACCTAGGCCCTGAGGGACGGGAGGGTATGGATGGGCACAGAGAAGCAGGAAAGACATTCCAGACTGAGAAGCTGGCCCAGGCAAAAGTGTGGAAGGGGGAAATCTGCCTTAAACACCTTCTTAGGGGAGAATTGTTTTTGAGGCTGCATCATTCAGAAGCATTGCCAATTGAATCCTTTATTTCTATAAGCTAAAATGCCAGGCTTTTACTTTTATTTTCCTCATGAAAACACTACCCAGAGGGCACTTTGTGTCTGATGACCAGGGTTCAATTTGTCTCTACTACTTACTCAAGCAAGTGACCTCTTAGTGTCAACTATGCTCATCTACGGAAGGGGATAATTATATCTGAGGCTATTGTGAGGATTACATGAAATAATATAACCAAGTCCTAAGCCAAGGACCTGGAATGATCTTCCCCCAGACCTTCACACGGCTGTCTTCTCCTTATTACCCTTCATATCTCAGATGTAACCTCCTCAGGGTGGCCTTCCCTGACCACCCAACCTAGGGATGGTGTTCCAGTCCCTTCCAAGGTGAAACCACAGTCTGAAATCACCCTACTTATCTGTTCACTTGCCTGTTGTCTGTCTTTCCCATAAGAATGTAAACTCCTAAGGACCCTCTTCTGTCTTATTTGCAATTAGACTGCCTCCTAGCACATGATAGGTACTCAAATTCCTGTTGAGTAAATGAATGCATACTAAACACAGCAGATCTTAATAAATGTTAGCTTTTTCCTTCCCCTCTTCACCCTGCTTTTCTTGCCTCTCTCCTTTGGCCAGTGATGATACAAATAGTGAAGCAGAGAAGCCCAGTCCACAGGGGATAGCTTGCACATCCTAAGGCTTGACCTCCCCAGCCATTTCAGGTTAACCTGAGGCATCCAGAGAGAGTCAGTATCTTGCCCAATGTTACAGTTATAAATGACAAAGCCAGGACTGACCCCAGGAACTCCAGCTATGGACATTAAGCTTTCAACCACTACACGGTATGCCTCTTTTAACTAATGTTTTTGAGCCAAGAACAGTTCTGGGTAATTCACATGTACTATATGTTTTTTCTCAATCTTTTGAAGGGTTTTTTTTAGCGTTAAGGTATAGTTGAAAAATAAAATTGTAATATATTTAATGTGTACAATGTGATGATTTGATATGCATGTACATTATGAAAGGATTAACTCTAAGTTAATTAACTCATACTCATATGTTTACCTTTTGGTGGTGGGATGGTAGTGAAAACACACAATGAGATATCACTTTACACCCATCAGGATGGTTATCATCAAAAAGACAAGAGATGGGGGCACCTGGGTGCCTCAGTCAGTTGAGCCTCTGACTCCTAATTTTGGCTCAGGTCATGATCTCACCATTTAGGGGTTCAAACCCCATGGGCTCTGTGCTGACAGCAAGAAACCTGCTTGGGATTCTCTCTCCCTCTCTCTGTCCTTCCCCTGATTGTGCTCTCACTCACTCTCTCTCTCAAAAATAAATAAATATATTTTTTTAAAAAGACAAGAGATAAATTCTGGTGAAGATGAGAAAAGGGGACCCTTGTACACTCTTGGTGGGAATATAAACTGGTACAGCCACTATGGAAAACAAGAAAACAAGATTCCTCAAGAAATTAATAACAGAACTTCCATATGATCCAGCAATTCTACTTCTGGGTATATATCCATAAAGGATGAAAGTTCATTATCTCTAAGAGACATTCTGTTCCATTGATTTATGTGTCTGTTTCCATGCTGATACCATATTGTTTTGATTACTATAGCCTTGTAATTTAGTTTGAAATCAGGAAGTGGGATGCCTTCAGCTTTGTTCTTTCTCAAGATGGCTTTGGCTATTTAGGGTTTTTTTTTTTGTGGTTGCATATGAATTTTAGCATTATTTTCTATTTCTGGGGAAAAATGGCATTGGAATTTTGATAGGGATTGCATTAAATCTATAGATCACTTTGAGTAGTGTGGACATTTAAAAAATATTAATTCTTCCTATCCATGAACACAAAATATCTTTCCCTTTATTGTGTCTTCTTCAATTTCTTTGATCAATGTTTTATATTTTTCAGTATATACATCTTTCACTTCCTTGGTTAAATTTATTCGTAAGTTTTTCATTCTTTTTGATGCTATTGTAAATTGGATTGTTTTCTTTTTTTTTTTTTAATTTTTTTTCAACGTTTATTTATTTTTGGGACAGAGAGAGACAGAGCATGAACGGGGGAGGGGCAGAGAGAGAGGGAGACACAGAATCGGAAACAGGCTCCAGGCTCTGAGCCATCAGCCCAAAGCCCGACGCGGGGCTCGAACTCCCGGACTGCGAGATCGTGACCTGGCTGAAGTCGGACGCTTAACCGACTGCGCCACCCAGGTGCCCCTGGATTGTTTTCTTAACTGCTCTTTCTGAAGGTTCATTTTTAGTGTATAGAAACACAACCAATTTTTTGATGTTAATTTTGTATCCTGGAACTTTACTGAATTTATTAGTTTTAACAGTTTTTTTGGTGCAGTTTCGGTATATAGTGTCATGTCATCTGTAAACAGAGATAATGTTTCTTCCTTTCTGATTTGGATGACTTTTTTTTTTTTTCCTAACTAAATGTTCTGGCCAGGACTTCTAGTATTATGTTGAATAAAAGTGTAGGGGCGCCTGGGTGGCGCAGTCGGTTAAGCATCCGACTTCAGCCAGGTCACGATCTCGCGTTCCGTGAGTTCGAGCCCCGCGTCAGGCTCTGGGCTGATGGCTCAGAGCCTGGAGCCTGTTTCCGATTCTGTGTCTCCCTCTCTCTCTGCCCCTCGCCCGTTCATGCTCTGTCTCTCTCTGTCCCAAAAATAAATAAACGTTGAAAAAAAAATTAAAAAAAAAAAGTGTCAAGGGAGCACATCCTTGTCTTGTTCGGGCTCTTAGAGAAAACGCCTTCAGCTTTTCACCATTGAGTATGTTGTTAGCTGTGGGCTTGCCAAATATGGTTTTTATTATGTTAAGGTACATTCCACCTATATCTAATTTGTTGAAAGTTTTTATCAGATGACCATATGATTTTATCTTTCATTTTGTTAATGTGGTATATCACATTTATTGATTTCCATATGTCAACCCATCCTTGAATCCCTGGAATATATCCCACCTGATTATGGTGTATGATCCTTTTAACGTACTGTCAAATTCAGTTCATTAACATTTCATTGGAGATTTTTGCCTCTGTGTTAATCAAAGATACTGGCCTCTAATTTTCTTTTCTGGTAGTGTCCTCTCTTTGGAATCAGGGTAATTCTGGTCCCACAAAATGAGTTTGGACATGTTCTCTCCTGTTCTTTCTTTTGGCAAATTTGAAAAGGATTGGTACATATTCTTCTTTCTTGCTAGATATCGCCAGTGAAGCTATCCGGTTCTGAATTTTTCTTTTTTGGGCTATTTTTGATTACTCATTCAGTCTTCTTACTAGTAATTGATCTGTTCAGATTTTCCATTTATTCATAATTGAGTCTTGGTAGGTTGAATGTTTCTAGGAATTTATCCACTTCTCATAGGTGACCTAATTTGTTAGTGTATAGTTTCTTATAATCTTTAGTATTTCTGTGTTATCAGTTGTATTATAATTTGTAATTCTCTAATAATATATGAGATTTAGCATCTTTTCATATATTTATTTGGCATCTGTATATCTTCTTCAGTGAGGTATTTGTTCAGGTCTTTTGCCCATTTTTAAATTGGGTTGTTCATTTTTCCTATTGTTAAGAGTCCTTTGTATATTTTGGGTAACAGTCCTTTATCAGCTGTGACTTTTGCAAATATTTTCTCTCAGTCTGTGACTTGTCTTCTCATTCTCTTGAAGGTGTCATTACTGACAGAAGCTTTTAATTTTAACGAAGTCCAGTTTATCAATTATTTATTTCATGGATTGTGTCTTTGGGGTTTTATCTAAAAAGTCATCACCATACCCAAAATCAACTAGATTTTCTCCTTTGGTTCCTTCTAAGGGTTTTATAGCTTTGTATTTCACATTTACGTCTATTATCCATTTTGAGTTAATTTTTGTGAAAGATTTAAGGTCTGTGTCTAGATCATTTTTTTAATGTGGATATTAAGTTGTTCCAGCACGATTTATTGAAGAGATGATCTTTTCTCCACTATACTGCCTTTGCTCTTTTGTGAAAGACCAATTGACCATATTTAAGTGGATCTATTTCTTGGCTTTATATTCTGTTCCATTGATCTATTCATTTGTCAGTACATCATTAGATACTGTAGCTTTATAGTAAGTGTTGAATTTGGGTAGTGTCAGTCACCCGACTTGGTACTTCTCCTTCAATATTTTGTTGGATATTCTGGATCTTCTGCCTTTCCATATAAAAGTTACAATCAGTTGTTGACATATGCAAAATAACTTGTATTTTGGGGGGGATTATGTTGAATCTATAGATCAAGTTAGGAATAATTGAAATATTGAGTCTTCCTATTCATAAGCATGGACTATCTCTCCATTTATTTAGCTCTTCTTTGATCTCTTTCATCAGAGGTTTAGAGTTTTCCTCATCTAGATCTTATACATATTTTTAGATTTATATGTAAGTATTTCATGAGGGGGTTGCTAATGTAAATGATAATGTGTTTTTTATTTCAAACATCACTTGTTGGCTACTGGTATATAGGAAAGTGATTGACTTTTGTATATTTAACCTTGTATCCTGCAACCTTCCTATAATTTCTTATTAGTTCCAGGAGCTTTTTGTAGATTCTTTCAGATTTTCTACATAGATGATCATGTCATCTGTTTTCATGTCTTCCTTGTAAGTATGTATACTTTTATTTCCTTTCTTGTCTTATTGCATTAGCTAAGACTTCCACTGTGATGTTGAAAAGGAGTGGTAAGAGGGGATATCGTTGCCTTTTTCCTGATCTTACCAGAAAAGCTTCTAGTCTCACCATTAAGTGTGTTGTTAGCTGTAGGCTTTTGTAGATATCCTTTACTGAATTGAAGAAGTTTCCATCTAGTCCTAGTTTGCTGAGAGTTTTTGTCATGAATGAGTGTTGAATCTTGTCACATTCTTTTTCTACATCTGTTGATATGACCATTTGATTTTTATACTTTGATGTGTTATTATGGATTCATTAATTGATTTTTTGAATGTTGAACCAGCCTTGCATACCTGGAATAAATCCCACCTGGTCATGGTGTATATAAAATTCTCAATATATTTAAAACATTTTTATTATGAAAAAAATGTAAATATACAAAAGTAAGGAGTATAGTGAAACTGCATGTACCTGTCTCCCAGCTTCATCAGTTATTAACCTCTGGCCAGTCTAGATTCATCTACATTCCTACCCATTCACCCTCTCCCCAAACGTTGGTGTTTTTTAATAAAATTCTTTTCATTTCATCCCTAAATATTCAACATGTAGCTAAAAAATAAGAATTCTTTCTCTATTTTAAACAAATGCCCTTAACCTATCTTACAGTTTTAACAATTTATTAGTATCATTAAAAATGTAATCAGCACACACAAATATTTTTAACTAAACTTTTTTACTGATGTATAACAGACATATAGAAAGTGCACTAATCGTAAGTGTACACCTTGATGAATTTTCACAAAGCCTCTGTGTAACCAGCTCTGAGATCAAAATGTAGAACATGAAAACACCCAAAAGCCTCCCTTACCACAGAGAAATTCCCCTGTTCTTCAAATACTTAGGTTTTCAGGGACACAGTCAAGCAAGAGTAGATGATTCTATGATTCTATAACCTGAGCACTCAGAACAATGATTTCAGATGGAAGCAACACAACGAATACCTCAACTACTTCTCCCATTAGTTCAGTTCTTTAAATACTCCTCGTGTCATTTAGTCCTCACCTTGACCTTGTGAGGTAGGCACAAGAGGCAGTTCTCCCATTTTATCAAGAAACTGAAGTTTGGAGAAATGGTATGATATGCCCAGAGTCACACAAGTAGTTAATACTCAGTAGAGAAAAAGAAAGGAACTTGTACTTTGCCAGGTACTTTGTACAATTTATATCATGCAAACCTCACAACAGCTCTTCTAAGGGAAGCTGAAGCCTGGAGATACTTGTAATTTGTCCAGGTAACACTGCTAATGAGTGGCAGAAGCTGGGATCTGAATACAGGTCAGCTGGAGTCTAAAATCAGGCACCAGCCACCCCTCCCTGGAGCCATGCCTTCTCTACAGTCTAGGGGCTGAGCCTCACCCACAGTCACTGACCACACCCCAGCCCCTTCCAATAAGTGTCTATTCAGTTCACTTCAATGCAGTGACAACTGCATTGTTGTTACTGCTCACACCCACATGAGTGGATTCCTAGTGTCCATCCCCAGGCCTTTTCCTGGCACTTTTGTGGACCTGAAGGAAAATCCCTATCTACTAAACCCCCAGAGGCATACAGAGAGGCACGGAGAAGAGAGTCTCCAGAGCACCATCCATCTGACACCCTCATTCCACCTCCAAGTTCCTCCTCCTCCTTTCCCCTCCCTTCTTCTTCCCCTCTCCCCCCTCACATTCCATCCTTACCTCTCCCCTCCCCTCCCTTCCATCCCACAGCCACCCCAACCCACCACCTCTATTGACAAACTTCCTGATCTGCAGTGTCTTCAACAAGTTGGGGTGGGGGGAGGGATGTAATTTTTTTTTTCTTGAAGAGATATTTATTTAATTTTTTTTCAATATATGAAGTTTATTGTCAAATTGGTTTCCATACAACACCCAGTGCTCATCCCAAAAGGTGCCCTCCTCAATACCCATCACCCACCCTCCCCTCCCATCCACCCCCCATCAACCGGGAGGGATGTAATTTAAAGTTGAGGCTCAGAAGAGAAAAACAAAGGAGGAAGGCAGAAATTAAAGTAACTCCTACACCAGGGAGTTGGTGCTGTCTTCCAGATCAGTGCCGGTAGGCAAGCCACTCTGGATACTGTCATTCCCTTATCACCAGCGACCTGTGACGAGCCCTAAAAACCAGCAGGGAGGAAAAAGGAAGAAACAGGAAGAAAAACAGGTGTGGGAGTGGACCCGAGTGTGTGAGTAACAGTACTTAGTAACAGTACTTAGTTTTAGCCACCTCTAATTTTTCATCTTGTCATCACATGCAATTTCTTCTTCCCTCCCCTCCTCATCCCCAGCTGAACAATGATTTCCACACTAGTGGCTCATTCTGGCCTTTTCATGTAATAGATCTGTGGTCTGTACACTTCTCTCATGGGAGACCTCAAATAAGGCAGTGCACTGAAATGAAGCAAAGGGAAATACAGGGTACTTGTTCTAAAGTTGTTAGCTATGTGACCCTCAGTAAGTTATTAAGCCTCTGTGGGCATCAGTTTCCTCATCTCTAAAGTGGGGTTAGATAGATAGCTGCTACCTCATAAGCTTGACAGAGATTAAAGAAGTTAATATGTGTAGAACACCTATAGTTCCAGGCAAACATGAAGTGCTTAATAAATGCTAATATTACGATGAGCACCATCCCCCACTGCCACTCGGTGGCGGCAGGACTCTGTCTTACCTGCAGCATCAGCTGCCCCTGGGATTGCAGAGCTGCTGGGTTTCACTTGGGTTATAATTGCAACTCAACTTGCACACCTCTGGGCTTTACAGGTGCTACTTTCCCACCTCACTCTTTTCTTTCTCCTTTGGGAGAACTCTTTTGCATCTTCAAGACCAGTTCAAATGTCACTTCCTCTGTAAAGTCTTCCTGACTCCTCAGACCATTCAGTCCTCTTGGCTCAGTGTAGCCCTAGCATGCGGTGCTTGAAGAAATGGAAGGACGGAGTCCAACAGGTTTTCAACAACTGCTCAGCCCCTTTCAGGGGCAGGTGGTCCCTACGTGTTTCCTGTGTGGAGCTTAAATAGGAGGGCTCTGGAGGACAGGCACTGGTTGATGATTCATCAGCTAACATTCCAGCACAGATGACTACTAAGAGCCTACTGTGAGCCAAGGATCAAGGACTGAGTCTTTTACATCTTAATCTATAGCTGAAGTATTACTTATGTCAGGGAACAGTCTGTACCACAACATTCCAAACCTAAAGTCAGATGTTCAGTAGGAAACAGGACGCACAATATCCTTGCCCCCAGAGTCTTCGTTCTACTTAGCCCAACTTCTAAGTCAGTGGGCACAGAGAGACAGAAAGAAAATACAGAAATACGGTACACCTAAGATTAAACCCAGCTGTCACCAGAGGGGGTAAAACCAGCATTTATGGAGCACTCATTGGTTGTTGGAACTTTACATTCCTTATTTCATATCATTCCTTTAAGGCAGGGACTATTATTTACTCCCCAATAAAAAATCTGATGCTCAGAGCAGTGAAATGACTTTCCCAGTCTCACAGTCACCAGTGGCAAATCTGACATGGAAGCCCAGTTGTGTCTCAGGGAACAACGTGTGCCTTTCTCTCCACAGGGATGCCTCCAATCAGATGACCAGAGGCCATCCCATAATCTCCCATCACTTGGGTTGACTCAGAGGCTCCCTGACTTTCCTTCCCTGTTCTCAGGACACATTCCTGTCCCAAGCTTATTCATGAGCTCACCATTAATCAGAGATCAACTGCCCACATATCTTCTGACTTTGCAGCATCCACAAGAAAAGAAAAAAACAAAAGCTCTATTCAAAGCTTTGTGTCACTTAGACTGCCTCTAATACACAGGTGTTGGAGCAAATTGCCACAGACATGCTCATCAGGGACCCAGTGAGACTCCAGGTACAGCCATAAGGTTGACAACATATAGTGGAAGATAGATGCTAAATTTCATCCCTATAAAATTCAGGTTAAAAAGGTGACATCAATATATAAGCTTTTTATCTTGGGCTCTGCCATTAAAGAATCACCCTCTTTCAACCTCTTTCCATTTTTTGAGATTGTATCAACCTAAAAAAAACCTCTCTATAACATCCACATCCACTCAGATCTCTAAGGCCTTCCTTCATGTTCTAAAAATAACAGCACATAAAGCCCCCCCTCCGCCCAGCTCGCAGCACCTCCCGGGCCACCCACCTGAAACAGAAAAGATTTTATGCAGCTGCAAAGATGTTTGCTGTTTAGATAACAACTCAGGTAGAATCCATTAGTACCTAAACATCTTTCAGTGGGAAGCCTCCTGCTCCAAAGGACAGCAGAACTGCATGGTGGCAGAGCTTGCCTTTTTATTTTGTTATTTACATAAAGCAAATGTGCAGCGTACATGGCCCTTGCAAACAAGCACTTATCCGCAGGGAGCAGGTATCCGTGTGATGTTGCTGGCTTCCCTTTCATGCCAGCTGGAGGAGAAGGCTGTCCCAGGGACAGGGAATGATGAATCCAAAAGACACCAGCCTCTTCTCTTGGCCCCTAGGGAGGCTCATGATTTCTGTTCAGTGGCATCCAGAGCTTTCCAGCTGCCCACACCAGCTGTGCTAACTGCGAGGCTGCTCTGGGGCCCTCCATCCATATAGCTGCTGCCCTCACTCATGTGGGCCCTGGACCAGACCAAGGAAAAGACCTGGAGACTGCAATTCCAATCCTGGCTCTGCCAGTTGATGGCTGTGTGACCTTGGAGAAGTAACTTACACTCCCTGAACTTGAATTTCTTTAGGTGTAAACTGGCCTCCAAATTGCCCTAGTTCTCATTTATGGGTTTCTACCAAGCACAAGTGCCATTCTCTTTAGGAACCCAGGATGAGTGTTTGCTGGAGGGCTAGGTCAGAAGACTAGAAGACTATTTCAGGTCCCTGCTCAGAAGTACTTCCCTCCACTGAAGACAGATGACTGAGCCCAGGTACTGCTCCTCATGGACACCCTTCCCAGAGTCCAGCAGCAGCATTTGTCCCCCCTTTTTCAAGTCCTAATATTGGTCTCCTGAAGCTAGTTTTCTTCACTGGTCTTTTTCCCAGCATGTCAGTGCATCACCATGAAGACTGGAATCTCCGTGAGCCATCCTAACACCAACACCTACACCCACCCCAACATTACACCCAGCTAATAGAACTGGGTGCTCACTAGGACCAGGCCCCGGTCTGCTCATGTTATATGTAGCATCTCATTCAAACTTTAGTGTACCCCAAGAAAAGGCATCTGCCTTTTACAGATAAGAAAATGGGCCTAGAGGAAGGACGAGCTAACTCTGTATGGGAGAATGAAGGCAGGCAGCCTGGAGTAGATGGCTTGGGAGCTCCAGCTTTCCAGACAGAGAAGCAGTAGGTCTTCCACGTGCCCCTCTCCCCTGACCGCCACTACCTTTGTAGCCTAGCAGCTGAAGTTAGGAGGTTGTTTTTAAAATTCAGATCCCGGATTGTGAGCCAAACCTTGGCAGAAGCAAAGGCTCTTTTTTTTTTTAATGTTTATTTATTTTTGCAGAGAAAGGGGGAGACACAGAACTCAAAACAGGCTCCAGGCTCTGAGCTGTCAGCACAGAGCCTGATGCAAGGCTTGAACTCACAGACTCACAGACCGTGAGATCATAACCTGAGCTGAAGTCAGCCACCCAACCAACTGAGCCACCCAGGCACCCCACAAGCAAAGGCTCTTAACTATGTGCCCATGTATTTAAGCTAGCACAAGCTGAACGTACAATCTCTCACAGTGAAATGTAAGTATAAATTACAGAAAGTTGCCTTTGACAAGGAACAGACTATGCTCCTAATTCTACTGAAGCAAAATCTGCCCTCTCCTGAGGGTGGCCGGGGTCAACAGGCCACATTCTGGCTGAGCTGGGGGCCGTGTTATTGGACAGGGAGAGGCAGCCTGCCCCACCTGGCAGCACACTGAGAGGAAAGGGAGAGGGTGGCATAGGTGTGGACAAGTGAGGACAGAGGTGAGAGCATAAGCAAAGACCCA